>NC_083722.1:122386778-122996957 GCF_028564815.1 Eubalaena glacialis
TGTGGACGAGAGTTATCATTTATAACTCTGCAGGTTTGTGAGTTGCAGTGCCCCTGAGCTCCATTTGTCAACTCGCTTTTTTGGGAGCTGGCCGCCAAAGCGCAGGATTGCTTCAGGCCCTATTCTGGTTCCGGGGGGCAGGCTGAGCCTGTGGTTCATTCTTCTTCCTGATGGGAAAATAGAGTGACCTGTGCCTGTCCCAACACCTAGAGCTGGTCTCTCATTGGTTCCCCCTCTTCCGTTCATCCTCAGGCCAAATTGCGACCTGTCCGAAACAGGAGGTTAAAGGTGCTGATTCTCCAAGTAGGGAGATGGTTAGTCGAGCGGCTGGAATGGCGAACCCGAGCACAAGGAGAGGAGAAATGAGGTGCGTTTGAGAAACCTTTCCCGATCACACGGTGTACCATCTTCTGGGTTTCGCACGCATGTTTTCGATGTAGGAAGATGCCCTTGAACCTGGAGATTTGGGACCCACGGCATGGGTACCACGCAGTATGACTTTAAAGGGTCTGCGTTTGCTCACCCAAGCTCACCAATCCTCTCAGCCCCAAGAGTGTCCAGCCTTATGTCTCATCCAGCTGTGGGTCTAGATATGGTCAATCCAGGTTGCATCAGAGCCCCCGAACGGATTTTGTAAGAATTTCTCTCTCTTTCACTGTCTTTGTTTTATGGGTTTTTTTTTTTTAAGTAATCTATTTTTATAATGGGGTTTAGCTGCTTTTCACTGCTGTGTTTATGCCGCTTTACACCCTCTTGATTCACTTCCAGAGAGAGATCAATACATAGGTTTTAAGACTCTTACTAGTCAGATGTATTCTTGGGCGGTGAATAGGGGCTGTTGAGTCCAGTTCACTGAGCAGGGAGTAGGTCTTGTCTATTACATATTTGGCTTGTGGAACGGTATCTGAGCTAATTTCAAACCCTTGTTTTATGCATCACCCCACCTCACCTTTCCCGTTAAGCAGCCATAGTGCGTTTTCTAAATGTGTGACTCTGTTCTGTTTTGTAATTCAGTTCAAGTGTAGCGATTTTGACATTCCCTCTCTCAGTGATATCTTAGGATAAGTGTCTTTTTCTCTGTGACTTATTTCACTGAGAGTCATCGTACCTAAATCCACTCATCCTGCTGCTACTAGCCTTATGACATTGATTTCATGGCTGAGTGATATTCCATTGTGCCTAAGTACCACAACTTCTTTATCCATTTTTCGCTTTCCTGGGATATTGAAGGTGTGCCGAAGTGGAGGTTCTTGGAAACAGAGCAGCCCTAAACTTTGGGGTGCCTGTGTCTTGTTGATTTTTAGGTTTCCCGATTTAGACGCCCATGAGTGGAAGTGCCCTATGCTCTCGAAGCTGTGCTTATTACATGTTTCAGGACACACCGTACACTTCTCCAGAGTGGCTGTTGGCAATTTACAGCCCGCCCATCAGCGTAGCAAGGCTCCCATGTCTCCATGGCCTGTCCTGCATTTCTGGTTTTTACACTTTTTCAGCATGGCCCTTTTGACCGATGGCAAGCGAGCCTTCTTTGTAGCGCTGATTTGCCTTTCCGGCTTGCCTGGTTGGCCAAAAAGGGCGTATGCGTTTTTCCCTGAATATATTCAGGAAAAAACGCATACGCCCTTTTTGGCCAAGGGCATCATTGTCAACGCTTTGCCGCTTTTCATGTGCTTTCAAGGCGAGTCGAGTCTGCCTCCTGAAACCTGTTTCCTGCAATTCTGCCTTGCTTTCCAATCCTCCTCGTTGCCTTCCCTCAATATATTTGTGGACGAGAGTTATCATTTATAACTCTGCAGGTTTGTGAGTTGCAGTGCCCCTGAGCTCCATTTGTCAACTCGCTTTTTTGGGAGCTGGCCGCCAAAGCGCAGGATTGCTTCAGGCCCTATTCTGGTTCCGGGGGGCAGGCTGAGCCTGTGGTTCATTCTTCTTCCTGATGGGAAAATAGAGTGACCTGTGCCTGTCCCAACACCTAGAGCTGGTCTCTCATTGGTTCCCCCTCTTCCCGTTCATCCTCAGGCCAAATTGCGACCTGTCCGAAACAGGAGGTTAAAGGTGCTGATTCTCCAAGTAGGGAGATTGTTAGTCGAGCGGCTGGAATGGCGAACCCGAGCACAAGGAGAGGAGAAATGAGGTGCGTTTGAGAAACCTTTCCCGATCACACGGTGTACCATCTTCTGGGTTTCGCACGCATGTTTTCGATGTAGGAAGATGCCCTTGAACCTGGAGATTTGGGACCCACGGCATGGGTACCACGCAGTATGACTTTAAAGGGTCTGCGTTTGCTCACCCAAGCTCACCAATCCTCTCAGCCCCAAGAGTGTCCAGCCTTATGTCTCATCCAGCTGTGGGTCTAGATATGGTCAATCCAGGTTGCATCAGAGCCCCCGAACGGATTTTGTAAGAATTTCTCTCTCTTTCACTGTCTTTGTTTTATGGGTTTTTTTTTTTAAGTAATCTATTTTTATAATGGGGTTTAGCTGCTTTTCACTGCTGTGTTTATGCCGCTTTACACCCTCTTGATTCACTTCCAGAGAGAGATCAATACATAGGTTTTAAGACTCTTACTAGTCAGATGTATTCTTGGGCGGTGAATAGGGGCTGTTGAGTCCAGTTCACTGAGCAGGGAGTAGGTCTTGTCTATTACATATTTGGCTTGTGGAACGGTATCTGAGCTAATTTCAAACCCTTGTTTTATGCATCACCCCACCTCACCTTTCCCGTTAAGCAGCCATAGTGCGTTTTCTAAATGTGTGACTCTGTTCTGTTTTGTAATTCAGTTCAAGTGTAGCGATTTTGACATTCCCTCTCTCAGTGATATCTTAGGATAAGTGTCTTTTTCTCTGTGACTTATTTCACTGAGAGTCATCGTACCTAAATCCACTCATCCTGCTGCTACTAGCCTTATGACATTGATTTCATGGCTGAGTGATATTCCATTGTGCCTAAGTACCACAACTTCTTTATCCATTTTTCGCTTTCCTGGGATATTGAAGGTGTGCCGAAGTGGAGGTTCTTGGAAACAGAGCAGCCCTAAACTTTGGGGTGCCTGTGTCTTGTTGATTTTTAGGTTTCCCGATTTAGACGCCCATGAGTGGAAGTGCCCTATGCTCTCGAAGCTGTGCTTATTACATGTTTCAGGACACACCGTACACTTCTCCAGAGTGGCTGTTGGCAATTTACAGCCCGCCCATCAGCGTAGCAAGGCTCCCATGTCTCCATGGCCTGTCCTGCATTTCTGGTTTTTACACTTTTTTCAGCATGGCCCTTTTGACCGATGGCAAGCGAGCCTTCTTTGTAGCGCTGATTTGCCTTTCCGGCTTGCCTGGTTGGCCAAAAAGGGCGTATGCGTTTTTCCCTGAATATATTCAGGAAAAAACGCATACGCCCTTTTTGGCCAAGGGCATCATTGTCAACGCTTTGCCGCTTTTCATGTGCTTTCAAGGCGAGTCGAGTCTGCCTCCTGAAACCTGTTTCCTGCAATTCTGCCTTGCTTTCCAATCCTCCTCGTTGCCTTCCCTCAATATATTTGTGGACGAGAGTTATCATTTATAACTCTGCAGGTTTGTGAGTTGCAGTGCCCCTGAGCTCCATTTGTCAACTCGCTTTTTTGGGAGCTGGCCGCCAAAGCGCAGGATTGCTTCAGGCCCTATTCTGGTTCCGGGGGGCAGGCTGAGCCTGTGGTTCATTCTTCTTCCTGATGGGAAAATAGAGTGACCTGTGCCTGTCCCAACACCTAGAGCTGGTCTCTCATTGGTTCCCCCTCTTCCCGTTCATCCTCAGGCCAAATTGCGACCTGTCCGAAACAGGAGGTTAAAGGTGCTGATTCTCCAAGTAGGGAGATGGTTAGTCGAGCGGCTGGAATGGCGAACCCGAGCACAAGGAGAGGAGAAATGAGGTGCGTTTGAGAAACCTTTCCCGATCACACGGTGTACCATCTTCTGGGTTTCGCACGCATGTTTTCGATGTAGGAAGATGCCCTTGAACCTGGAGATTTGGGACCCACGGCATGGGTACCACGCAGTATGACTTTAAAGGGTCTGCGTTTGCTCACCCAAGCTCACCAATCCTCTCAGCCCCAAGAGTGTCCAGCCTTATGTCTCATCCAGCTGTGGGTCTAGATATGGTCAATCCAGGTTGCATCAGAGCCCCCGAACGGATTTTGTAAGAATTTCTCTCTCTTTCACTGTCTTTGTTTTATGGGGTTTTTTTTTTAAGTAATCTATTTTTATAATGGGGTTTAGCTGCTTTTCACTGCTGTGTTTATGCCGCTTTACACCCTCTTGATTCACTTCCAGAGAGAGATCAATACATAGGTTTTAAGACTCTTACTAGTCAGATGTATTCTTGGGCGGTGAATAGGGGCTGTTGAGTCCAGTTCACTGAGCAGGGAGTAGGTCTTGTCTATTACATATTTGGCTTGTGGAACGGTATCTGAGCTAATTTCAAACCCTTGTTTTATGCATCACCCCACCTCACCTTTCCCGTTAAGCAGCCATAGTGCGTTTTCTAAATGTGTGACTCTGTTCTGTTTTGTAATTCAGTTCAAGTGTAGCGATTTTGACATTCCCTCTCTCAGTGATATCTTAGGATAAGTGTCTTTTTCTCTGTGACTTATTTCACTGAGAGTCATCGTACCTAAATCCACTCATCCTGCTGCTACTAGCCTTATGACATTGATTTCATGGCTGAGTGATATTCCATTGTGCCTAAGTACCACAACTTCTTTATCCATTTTTCGCTTTCCTGGGATATTGAAGGTGTGCCGAAGTGGAGGTTCTTGGAAACAGAGCAGCCCTAAACTTTGGGGTGCCTGTGTCTTGTTGATTTTTAGGTTTCCCGATTTAGACGCCCATGAGTGGAAGTGCCCTATGCTCTCGAAGCTGTGCTTATTACATGTTTCAGGACACACCGTACACTTCTCCAGAGTGGCTGTTGGCAATTTACAGCCCGCCCATCAGCGTAGCAAGGCTCCCATGTCTCCATGGCCTGTCCTGCATTTCTGGTTTTTACACTTTTTTCAGCATGGCCCTTTTGACCGATGGCAAGCGAGCCTTCTTTGTAGCGCTGATTTGCCTTTCCGGCTTGCCTGGTTGGCCAAAAAGGGCGTATGCGTTTTTCCCTGAATATATTCAGGAAAAAACGCATACGCCCTTTTTGGCCAAGGGCATCATTGTCAACGCTTTGCCGCTTTTCATGTGCTTTCAAGGCGAGTCGAGTCTGCCTCCTGAAACCTGTTTCCTGCAATTCTACCTTGCTTTCCAATCCTCCTCGTTGCCTTCCCTCAATATATTTGTGGACGAGAGTTATCATTTATAACTCTGCAGGTTTGTGAGTTGCAGTGCCCCTGAGCTCCATTTGTCAACTCGCTTTTTTGGGAGCTGGCCGCCAAAGCGCAGGATTGCTTCAGGCCCTATTCTGGTTCCGGGGGGCAGGCTGAGCCTGTGGTTCATTCTTCTTCCTGATGGGAAAATAGAGTGACCTGTGCCTGTCCCAACACCTAGAGCTGGTCTCTCATTGGTTCCCCCTCTTCCCGTTCATCCTCAGGCCAAATTGCGACCTGTCCGAAACAGGAGGTTAAAGGTGCTGATTCTCCAAGTAGGGAGATTGTTAGTCGAGCGGCTGGAATGGCGAACCCGAGCACAAGGAGAGGAGAAATGAGGTGCGTTTGAGAAACCTTTCCCGATCACACGGTGTACCATCTTCTGGGTTTCGCACGCATGTTTTCGATGTAGGAAGATGCCCTTGAACCTGGAGATTTGGGACCCACGGCATGGGTACCACGCAGTATGACTTTAAAGGGTCTGCGTTTGCTCACCCAAGCTCACCAATCCTCTCAGCCCCAAGAGTGTCCAGCCTTATGTCTCATCCAGCTGTGGGTCTAGATATGGTCAATCCAGGTTGCATCAGAGCCCCCGAACGGATTTTGTAAGAATTTCTCTCTCTTTCACTGTCTTTGTTTTATGGGTTTTTTTTTAAGTAATCTATTTTTATAATGGGGTTTAGCTGCTTTTCACTGCTGTGTTTATGCCGCTTTACACCCTCTTGATTCACTTCCAGAGAGAGATCAATACATAGGTTTTAAGACTCTTACTAGTCATATGTATTCTTGGGCGGTGAATAGGGGCTGTTGAGTCCAGTTCACTGAGCAGGGAGTAGGTCTTGTCTATTACATATTTGGCTTGTGGAACGGTATCTGAGCTAATTTCAAACCCTTGTTTTATGCATCACCCCACCTCACCTTTCCCGTTAAGCAGCCATAGTGCGTTTTCTAAATGTGTGACTCTGTTCTGTTTTGTAATTCAGTTCAAGTGTAGCGATTTTGACATTCCCTCTCTCAGTGATATCTTCGGATAAGTGTCTTTTTCTCTGTGACTTATTTCACTGAGAGTCATCGTACCTAAATCCACTCATCCTGCTGCTACTAGCCTTATGACATTGATTTCATGGCTGAGTGATATTCCATTGTGCCTAAGTACCACAACTTCTTTATCCATTTTTCGCTTTCCTGGGATATTGAAGGTGTGCCGAAGTGGAGGTTCTTGGAAACAGAGCAGCCCTAAACTTTGGGGTGCCTGTGTCTTGTTGATTTTTAGGTTTCCCGATTTAGACGCCCATGAGTGGAAGTGCCCTATGCTCTCGAAGCTGTGCTTATTACATGTTTCAGGACACACCGTACACTTCTCCAGAGTGGCTGTTGGCAATTTACAGCCCGCCCATCAGCGTAGCAAGGCTCCCATGTCTCCATGGCCTGTCCTGCATTTCTGGTTTTTACACTTTTTTCAGCATGGCCCTTTTGACCGATGGCAAGCGAGCCTTCTTTGTAGCGCTGATTTGCCTTTCCGGCTTGCCTGGTTGGCCAAAAAGGGCGTATGCGTTTTTCCCTGAATATATTCAGGAAAAAACGCATACGCCCTTTTTGGCCAAGGGCATCATTGTCAACGCTTTGCCGCTTTTCATGTGCTTTCAAGGCGAGTCGAGTCTGCCTCCTGAAACCTGTTTCCTGCAATTCTACCTTGCTTTCCAATCCTCCTCGTTGCCTTCCCTCAATATATTTGTGGACGAGAGTTATCATTTATAACTCTGCAGGTTTGTGAGTTGCAGTGCCCCTGAGCTCCATTTGTCAACTCGCTTTTTTGGGAGCTGGCCGCCAAAGCGCAGGATTGCTTCAGGCCCTATTCTGGTTCCGGGGGGCAGGCTGAGCCTGTGGTTCATTCTTCTTCCTGATGGGAAAATAGAGTGACCTGTGCCTGTCCCAACACCTAGAGCTGGTCTCTCATTGGTTCCCCCTCTTCCCGTTCATCCTCAGGCCAAATTGCGACCTGTCCGAAACAGGAGGTTAAAGGTGCTGATTCTCCAAGTAGGGAGATTGTTAGTCGAGCGGCTGGAATGGCGAACCCGAGCACAAGGAGAGGAGAAATGAGGTGCGTTTGAGAAACCTTTCCCGATCACACGGTGTACCATCTTCTGGGTTTCGCACGCATGTTTTCGATGTAGGAAGATGCCCTTGAACCTGGAGATTTGGGACCCACGGCATGGGTACCACGCAGTATGACTTTAAAGGGTCTGCGTTTGCTCACCCAAGCTCACCAATCCTCTCAGCCCCAAGAGTGTCCAGCCTTATGTCTCATCCAGCTGTGGGTCTAGATATGGTCAATCCAGGTTGCATCAGAGCCCCCGAACGGATTTTGTAAGAATTTCTCTCTCTTTCACTGTCTTTGTTTTATGGGGTTTTTTTTTTAAGTAATCTATTTTTATAATGGGGTTTAGCTGCTTTTCACTGCTGTGTTTATGCCGCTTTACACCCTCTTGATTCACTTCCAGAGAGAGATCAATACATAGGTTTTAAGACTCTTACTAGTCAGATGTATTCTTGGGCGGTGAATAGGGGCTGTTGAGTCCAGTTCACTGAGCAGGGAGTAGGTCTTGTCTATTACATATTTGGCTTGTGGAACGGTATCTGAGCTAATTTCAAACCCTTGTTTTATGCATCACCCCACCTCACCTTTCCCGTTAAGCAGCCATAGTGCGTTTTCTAAATGTGTGACTCTGTTCTGTTTTGTAATTCAGTTCAAGTGTAGCGATTTTGACATTCCCTCTCTCAGTGATATCTTCGGATAAGTGTCTTTTTCTCTGTGACTTATTTCACTGAGAGTCATCGTACCTAAATCCACTCATCCTGCTGCTACTAGCCTTATGACATTGATTTCATGGCTGAGTGATATTCCATTGTGCCTAAGTACCACAACTTCTTTATCCATTTTTCGCTTTCCTGGGATATTGAAGGTGTGCCGAAGTGGAGGTTCTTGGAAACAGAGCAGCCCTAAACTTTGGGGTGCCTGTGTCTTGTTGATTTTTAGGTTTCCCGATTTAGACGCCCATGAGTGGAAGTGCCCTATGCTCTCGAAGCTGTGCTTATTACATGTTTCAGGACACACCGTACACTTCTCCAGAGTGGCTGTTGGCAATTTACAGCCCGCCCATCAGCGTAGCAAGGCTCCCATGTCTCCATGGCCTGTCCTGCATTTCTGGTTTTTACACTTTTTTCAGCATGGCCCTTTTGACCGATGGCAAGCGAGCCTTCTTTGTAGCGCTGATTTGCCTTTCCGGCTTGCCTGGTTGGCCAAAAAGGGCGTATGCGTTTTTCCCTGAATATATTCAGGAAAAAACGCATACGCCCTTTTTGGCCAAGGGCATCATTGTCAACGCTTTGCCGCTTTTCATGTGCTTTCAAGGCGAGTCGAGTCTGCCTCCTGAAACCTGTTTCCTGCAATTCTGCCTTGCTTTCCAATCCTCCTCGTTGCCTTCCCTCAATATATTTGTGGACGAGAGTTATCATTTATAACTCTGCAGGTTTGTGAGTTGCAGTGCCCCTGAGCTCCATTTGTCAACTCGCTTTTTTGGGAGCTGGCCGCCAAAGCGCAGGATTGCTTCAGGCCCTATTCTGGTTCCGGGGGGCAGGCTGAGCCTGTGGTTCATTCTTCTTCCTGATGGGAAAATAGAGTGACCTGTGCCTGTCCCAACACCTAGAGCTGATCTCTCATTGGTTCCCCCTCTTCCCGTTCATCCTCAGGCCAAATTGCGACCTGTCCGAAACAGGAGGTTAAAGGTGCTGATTCTCCAAGTAGGGAGATTGTTAGTCGAGCGGCTGGAATGGCGAACCCGAGCACAAGGAGAGGAGAAATGAGGTGCGTTTGAGAAACCTTTCCCGATCACACGGTGTACCATCTTCTGGGTTTCGCACGCATGTTTTCGATGTAGGAAGATGCCCTTGAACCTGGAGATTTGGGACCCACGGCATGGGTACCACGCAGTATGACTTTAAAGGGTCTGCGTTTGCTCACCCAAGCTCACCAATCCTCTCAGCCCCAAGAGTGTCCAGCCTTATGTCTCATCCAGCTGTGGGTCTAGATATGGTCAATCCAGGTTGCATCAGAGCCCCCGAACGGATTTTGTAAGAATTTCTCTCTCTTTCACTGTCTTTGTTTTATGGGTTTTTTTTTTAAGTAATCTATTTTTATAATGGGGTTTAGCTGCTTTTCACTGCTGTGTTTATGCCGCTTTACACCCTCTTGATTCACTTCCAGAGAGAGATCAATACATAGGTTTTAAGACTCTTACTAGTCAGATGTATTCTTGGGCGGTGAATAGGGGCTGTTGAGTCCAGTTCACTGAGCAGGGAGTAGGTCTTGTCTATTACATATTTGGCTTGTGGAACGGTATCTGAGCTAATTTCAAACCCTTGTTTTATGCATCACCCCACCTCACCTTTCCCGTTAAGCAGCCATAGTGCGTTTTCTAAATGTGTGACTCTGTTCTGTTTTGTAATTCAGTTCAAGTGTAGCGATTTTGACATTCCCTCTCTCAGTGATATCTTAGGATAAGTGTCTTTTTCTCTGTGACTTATTTCACTGAGAGTCATCGTACCTAAATCCACTCATCCTGCTGCTACTAGCCTTATGACATTGATTTCATGGCTGAGTGATATTCCATTGTGCCTAAGTACCACAACTTCTTTATCCATTTTTCGCTTTCCTGGGATATTGAAGGTGTGCCGAAGTGGAGGTTCTTGGAAACAGAGCAGCCCTAAACTTTGGGGTGCCTGTGTCTTGTTGATTTTTAGGTTTCCCGATTTAGACGCCCATGAGTGGAAGTGCCCTATGCTCTCGAAGCTGTGCTTATTACATGTTTCAGGACACACCGTACACTTCTCCAGAGTGGCTGTTGGCAATTTACAGCCCGCCCATCAGCGTAGCAAGGCTCCCATGTCTCCATGGCCTGTCCTGCATTTCTGGTTTTTACACTTTTTTCAGCATGGCCCTTTTGACCGATGGCAAGCGAGCCTTCTTTGTAGCGCTGATTTGCCTTTCCGGCTTGCCTGGTTGGCCAAAAAGGGCGTATGCGTTTTTCCCTGAATATATTCAGGAAAAAACGCATACGCCCTTTTTGGCCAAGGGCATCATTGTCAACGCTTTGCCGCTTTTCATGTGCTTTCAAGGCGAGTCGAGTCTGCCTCCTGAAACCTGTTTCCTGCAATTCTGCCTTGCTTTCCAATCCTCCTCGTTGCCTTCCCTCAATATATTTGTGGACGAGAGTTATCATTTATAACTCTGCAGGTTTGTGAGTTGCAGTGCCCCTGAGCTCCATTTGTCAACTCGCTTTTTTGGGAGCTGGCCGCCAAAGCGCAGGATTGCTTCAGGCCCTATTCTGGTTCCGGGGGGCAGGCTGAGCCTGTGGTTCATTCTTCTTCCTGATGGGAAAATAGAGTGACCTGTGCCTGTCCCAACACCTAGAGCTGGTCTCTCATTGGTTCCCCCTCTTCCCGTTCATCCTCAGGCCAAATTGCGACCTGTCCGAAACAGGAGGTTAAAGGTGCTGATTCTCCAAGTAGGGAGATTGTTAGTCGAGCGGCTGGAATGGCGAACCCGAGCACAAGGAGAGGAGAAATGAGGTGCGTTTGAGAAACCTTTCCCGATCACACGGTGTACCATCTTCTGGGTTTCGCACGCATGTTTTCGATGTAGGAAGATGCCCTTGAACCTGGAGATTTGGGACCCACGGCATGGGTACCACGCAGTATGACTTTAAAGGGTCTGCGTTTGCTCACCCAAGCTCACCAATCCTCTCAGCCCCAAGAGTGTCCAGCCTTATGTCTCATCCAGCTGTGGGTCTAGATATGGTCAATCCAGGTTGCATCAGAGCCCCCGAACGGATTTTGTAAGAATTTCTCTCTCTTTCACTGTCTTTGTTTTATGGGGTTTTTTTTTTAAGTAATCTATTTTTATAATGGGGTTTAGCTGCTTTTCACTGCTGTGTTTATGCCGCTTTACACCCTCTTGATTCACTTCCAGAGAGAGATCAATACATAGGTTTTAAGACTCTTACTAGTCAGATGTATTCTTGGGCGGTGAATAGGGGCTGTTGAGTCCAGTTCACTGAGCAGGGAGTAGGTCTTGTCTATTACATATTTGGCTTGTGGAACGGTATCTGAGCTAATTTTAAACCCTTGTTTTATGCATCACCCCACCTCACCTTTCCCGTTAAGCAGCCATAGTGCGTTTTCTAAATGTGTGACTCTGTTCTGTTTTGTAATTCAGTTCAAGTGTAGCGATTTTGACATTCCCTCTCTCAGTGATATCTTCGGATAAGTGTCTTTTTCTCTGTGACTTATTTCACTGAGAGTCATCGTACCTAAATCCACTCATCCTGCTGCTACTAGCCTTATGACATTGATTTCATGGCTGAGTGATATTCCCTTGTGCCTAAGTACCACAACTTCTTTATCCATTTTTCGCTTTCCTGGGATATTGAAGGTGTGCCGAAGTGGAGGTTCTTGGAAACAGAGCAGCCCTAAACTTTGGGGTGCCTGTGTCTTGTTGATTTTTAGGTTTCCCGATTTAGACGCCCATGAGTGGAAGTGCCCTATGCTCTCGAAGCTGTGCTTATTACATGTCTCAGGACACACCGTACACTTCTCCAGAGTGGCTGTTGGCAATTTACAGCCCGCCCATCAGCGTAGCAAGGCTCCCATGTCTCCATGGCCTGTCCTGCATTTCTGGTTTTTACACTTTTTTCAGCATGGCCCTTTTGACCGATGGCAAGCGAGCCTTCTTTGTAGCGCTGATTTGCCTTTCCGGCTTGCCTGGTTGGCCAAAAAGGGCGTATGCGTTTTTCCCTGAATATATTCAGGAAAAAACGCATACGCCCTTTTTGGCCAAGGGCATCATTGTCAACGCTTTGCCGCTTTTCATGTGCTTTCAAGGCGAGTCGAGTCTGCCTCCTGAAACCTGTTTCCTGCAATTCTGCCTTGCTTTCCAATCCTCCTCGTTGCCTTCCCTCAATATATTTGTGGACGAGAGTTATCATTTATAACTCTGCAGGTTTGTGAGTTGCAGTGCCCCTGAGCTCCATTTGTCAACTCGCTTTTTTGGGAGCTGGCCGCCAAAGCGCAGGATTGCTTCAGGCCCTATTCTGGTTCCGGGGGGCAGGCTGAGCCTGTGGTTCATTCTTCTTCCTGATGGGAAAATAGAGTGACCTGTGCCTGTCCCAACACCTAGAGCTGATCTCTCATTGGTTCCCCCTCTTCCCGTTCATCCTCAGGCCAAATTGCGACCTGTCCGAAACAGGAGGTTAAAGGTGCTGATTCTCCAAGTAGGGAGATTGTTAGTCGAGCGGCTGGAATGGCGAACCCGAGCACAAGGAGAGGAGAAATGAGGTGCGTTTGAGAAACCTTTCCCGATCACACGGTGTACCATCTTCTGGGTTTCGCACGCATGTTTTCGATGTAGGAAGATGCCCTTGAACCTGGAGATTTGGGACCCACGGCATGGGTACCACGCAGTATGACTTTAAAGGGTCTGCGTTTGCTCACCCAAGCTCACCAATCCTCTCAGCCCCAAGAGTGTCCAGCCTTATGTCTCATCCAGCTGTGGGTCTAGATATGGTCAATCCAGGTTGCATCAGAGCCCCCGAACGGATTTTGTAAGAATTTCTCTCTCTTTCACTGTCTTTGTTTTATGGGTTTTTTTTTTAAGTAATCTATTTTTATAATGGGGTTTAGCTGCTTTTCACTGCTGTGTTTATGCCGCTTTACACCCTCTTGATTCACTTCCAGAGAGAGATCAATACATAGGTTTTAAGACTCTTACTAGTCAGATGTATTCTTGGGCGGTGAATAGGGGCTGTTGAGTCCAGTTCACTGAGCAGGGAGTAGGTCTTGTCTATTACATATTTGGCTTGTGGAACGGTATCTGAGCTAATTTCAAACCCTTGTTTTATGCATCACCCCACCTCACCTTTCCCGTTAAGCAGCCATAGTGCGTTTTCTAAATGTGTGACTCTGTTCTGTTTTGTAATTCAGTTCAAGTGTAGCGATTTTGACATTCCCTCTCTCAGTGATATCTTAGGATAAGTGTCTTTTTCTCTGTGACTTATTTCACTGAGAGTCATCGTACCTAAATCCACTCATCCTGCTGCTACTAGCCTTATGACATTGATTTCATGGCTGAGTGATATTCCATTGTGCCTAAGTACCACAACTTCTTTATCCATTTTTCGCTTTCCTGGGATATTGAAGGTGTGCCGAAGTGGAGGTTCTTGGAAACAGAGCAGCCCTAAACTTTGGGGTGCCTGTGTCTTGTTGATTTTTAGGTTTCCCGATTTAGACGCCCATGAGTGGAAGTGCCCTATGCTCTCGAAGCTGTGCTTATTACATGTTTCAGGACACACCGTACACTTCTCCAGAGTGGCTGTTGGCAATTTACAGCCCGCCCATCAGCGTAGCAAGGCTCCCATGTCTCCATGGCCTGTCCTGCATTTCTGGTTTTTACACTTTTTTCAGCATGGCCCTTTTGACCGATGGCAAGCGAGCCTTCTTTGTAGCGCTGATTTGCCTTTCCGGCTTGCCTGGTTGGCCAAAAAGGGCGTATGCGTTTTTCCCTGAATATATTCAGGAAAAAACGCATACGCCCTTTTTGGCCAAGGGCATCATTGTCAACGCTTTGCCGCTTTTCATGTGCTTTCAAGGCGAGTCGAGTCTGCCTCCTGAAACCTGTTTCCTGCAATTCTGCCTTGCTTTCCAATCCTCCTCGTTGCCTTCCCTCAATATATTTGTGGACGAGAGTTATCATTTATAACTCTGCAGGTTTGTGAGTTGCAGTGCCCCTGAGCTCCATTTGTCAACTCGCTTTTTTGGGAGCTGGCCGCCAAAGCGCAGGATTGCTTCAGGCCCTATTCTGGTTCCGGGGGGCAGGCTGAGCCTGTGGTTCATTCTTCTTCCTGATGGGAAAATAGAGTGACCTGTGCCTGTCCCAACACCTAGAGCTGATCTCTCATTGGTTCCCCCTCTTCCCGTTCATCCTCAGGCCAAATTGCGACCTGTCCGAAACAGGAGGTTAAAGGTGCTGATTCTCCAAGTAGGGAGATTGTTAGTCGAGCGGCTGGAATGGCGAACCCGAGCACAAGGAGAGGAGAAATGAGGTGCGTTTGAGAAACCTTTCCCGATCACACGGTGTACCATCTTCTGGGTTTCGCACGCATGTTTTCGATGTAGGAAGATGCCCTTGAACCTGGAGATTTGGGACCCACGGCATGGGTACCACGCAGTATGACTTTAAAGGGTCTGCGTTTGCTCACCCAAGCTCACCAATCCTCTCAGCCCCAAGAGTGTCCAGCCTTATGTCTCATCCAGCTGTGGGTCTAGATATGGTCAATCCAGGTTGCATCAGAGCCCCCGAACGGATTTTGTAAGAATTTCTCTCTCTTTCACTGTCTTTGTTTTATGGGTTTTTTTTTTAAGTAATCTATTTTTATAATGGGGTTTAGCTGCTTTTCACTGCTGTGTTTATGCCGCTTTACACCCTCTTGATTCACTTCCAGAGAGAGATCAATACATAGGTTTTAAGACTCTTACTAGTCAGATGTATTCTTGGGCGGTGAATAGGGGCTGTTGAGTCCAGTTCACTGAGCAGGGAGTAGGTCTTGTCTATTACATATTTGGCTTGTGGAACGGTATCTGAGCTAATTTCAAACCCTTGTTTTATGCATCACCCCACCTCACCTTTCCCGTTAAGCAGCCATAGTGCGTTTTCTAAATGTGTGACTCTGTTCTGTTTTGTAATTCAGTTCAAGTGTAGCGATTTTGACATTCCCTCTCTCAGTGATATCTTCGGATAAGTGTCTTTTTCTCTGTGACTTATTTCACTGAGAGTCATCGTACCTAAATCCACTCATCCTGCTGCTACTAGCCTTATGACATTGATTTCATGGCTGAGTGATATTCCATTGTGCCTAAGTACCACAACTTCTTTATCCATTTTTCGCTTTCCTGGGATATTGAAGGTGTGCCGAAGTGGAGGTTCTTGGAAACAGAGCAGCCCTAAACTTTGGGGTGCCTGTGTCTTGTTGATTTTTAGGTTTCCCGATTTAGACGCCCATGAGTGGAAGTGCCCTATGCTCTGGAAGCTGTGCTTATTACATGTTTCAGGACACACCGTACACTTCTCCAGAGTGGCTGTTGGCAATTTACAGCCCGCCCATCAGCGTAGCAAGGCTCCCATGTCTCCATGGCCTGTCCTGCATTTCTGGTTTTTACACTTTTTTCAGCATGGCCCTTTTGACCGATGGCAAGCGAGCCTTCTTTGTAGCGCTGATTTGCCTTTCCGGCTTGCCTGGTTGGCCAAAAAGGGCGTATGCGTTTTTTCCTGAATATATTCAGGAAAAAACGCATACGCCCTTTTTGGCCAAGGGCATCATTGTCAACGCTTTGCCGCTTTTCATGTGCTTTCAAGGCGAGTCGAGTCTGCCTCCTGAAACCTGTTTCCTGCAATTCTGCCTTGCTTTCCAATCCTCCTCGTTGCCTTCCCTCAATATA
This sequence comes from Eubalaena glacialis, assembly GCF_028564815.1. Taxonomy (NCBI): domain Eukaryota; kingdom Metazoa; phylum Chordata; class Mammalia; order Artiodactyla; family Balaenidae; genus Eubalaena; species Eubalaena glacialis. The sequence goes on from NC_083722.1 coordinate 122,402,647, forward strand.
TTTGTGGACGAGAGTTATCATTTATAACTCTGCAGGTTTGTGAGTTGCAGTGCCCCTGAGCTCCATTTGTCAACTCGCTTTTTTGGGAGCTGGCCGCCAAAGCGCAGGATTGCTTCAGGCCCTATTCTGGTTCCGGGGGGCAGGCTGAGCCTGTGGTTCATTCTTCTTCCTGATGGGAAAATAGAGTGACCTGTGCCTGTCCCAACACCTAGAGCTGGTCTCTCATTGGTTCCCCCTCTTCCCGTTCATCCTCAGGCCAAATTGCGACCTGTCCGAAACAGGAGGTTAAAGGTGCTGATTCTCCAAGTAGGGAGATTGTTAGTCGAGCGGCTGGAATGGCGAACCCGAGCACAAGGAGAGGAGAAATGAGGTGCGTTTGAGAAACCTTTCCCGATCACACGGTGTACCATCTTCTGGGTTTCGCACGCATGTTTTCGATGTAGGAAGATGCCCTTGAACCTGGAGATTTGGGACCCACGGCATGGGTACCACGCAGTATGACTTTAAAGGGTCTGCGTTTGCTCACCCAAGCTCACCAATCCTCTCAGCCCCAAGAGTGTCCAGCCTTATGTCTCATCCAGCTGTGGGTCTAGATATGGTCAATCCAGGTTGCATCAGAGCCCCCGAACGGATTTTGTAAGAATTTCTCTCTCTTTCACTGTCTTTGTTTTATGGGGTTTTTTTTTTAAGTAATCTATTTTTATAATGGGGTTTAGCTGCTTTTCACTGCTGTGTTTATGCCGCTTTACACCCTCTTGATTCACTTCCAGAGAGAGATCAATACATAGGTTTTAAGACTCTTACTAGTCAGATGTATTCTTGGGCGGTGAATAGGGGCTGTTGAGTCCAGTTCACTGAGCAGGGAGTAGGTCTTGTCTATTACATATTTGGCTTGTGGAACGGTATCTGAGCTAATTTCAAACCCTTGTTTTATGCATCACCCCACCTCACCTTTCCCGTTAAGCAGCCATAGTGCGTTTTCTAAATGTGTGACTCTGTTCTGTTTTGTAATTCAGTTCAAGTGTAGCGATTTTGACATTCCCTCTCTCAGTGATATCTTCGGATAAGTGTCTTTTTCTCTGTGACTTATTTCACTGAGAGTCATCGTACCTAAATCCACTCATCCTGCTGCTACTAGCCTTATGACATTGATTTCATGGCTGAGTGATATTCCATTGTGCCTAAGTACCACAACTTCTTTATCCATTTTTCGCTTTCCTGGGATATTGAAGGTGTGCCGAAGTGGAGGTTCTTGGAAACAGAGCAGCCCTAAACTTTGGGGTGCCTGTGTCTTGTTGATTTTTAGGTTTCCCGATTTAGACGCCCATGAGTGGAAGTGCCCTATGCTCTCGAAGCTGTGCTTATTACATGTTTCAGGACACACCGTACACTTCTCCAGAGTGGCTGTTGGCAATTTACAGCCCGCCCATCAGCGTAGCAAGGCTCCCATGTCTCCATGGCCTGTCCTGCATTTCTGGTTTTTACACTTTTTTCAGCATGGCCCTTTTGACCGATGGCAAGCGAGCCTTCTTTGTAGCGCTGATTTGCCTTTCCGGCTTGCCTGGTTGGCCAAAAAGGGCGTATGCGTTTTTCCCTGAATATATTCAGGAAAAAACGCATACGCCCTTTTTGGCCAAGGGCATCATTGTCAACGCTTTGCCGCTTTTCATGTGCTTTCAAGGCGAGTCGAGTCTGCCTCCTGAAACCTGTTTCCTGCAATTCTGCCTTGCTTTCCAATCCTCCTCGTTGCCTTCCCTCAATATATTTGTGGACGAGAGTTATCATTTATAACTCTGCAGGTTTGTGAGTTGCAGTGCCCCTGAGCTCCATTTGTCAACTCGCTTTTTTGGGAGCTGGCCGCCAAAGCGCAGGATTGCTTCAGGCCGTATTCTGGTTCCGGGGGGCAGGCTGAGCCTGTGGTTCATTCTTCTTCCTGATGGGAAAATAGAGTGACCTGTGCCTGTCCCAACACCTAGAGCTGGTCTCTCACTGGTTCCCCCTCTTCCCGTTCATCCTCAGGCCAAATTGCGACCTGTCCGAAACAGGAGGTTAAAGGTGCTGATTCTCCAAGTAGGGAGATTGTTAGTCGAGCGGCTGGAATGGCGAACCCGAGCACAAGGAGAGGAGAAATGAGGTGCGTTTGAGAAACCTTTCCCGATCACACGGTGTACCATCTTCTGGGTTTCGCACGCATGTTTTCGATGTAGGAAGATGCCCTTGAACCTGGAGATTTGGGACCCACGGCATGGGTACCACGCAGTATGACTTTAAAGGGTCTGCGTTTGCTCACCCAAGCTCACCAATCCTCTCAGCCCCAAGAGTGTCCAGCCTTATGTCTCATCCAGCTGTGGGTCTAGATATGGTCAATCCAGGTTGCATCAGAGCCCCCGAACGGATTTTGTAAGAATTTCTCTCTCTTTCACTGTCTTTGTTTTATGGGTTTTTTTTTTAAGTAATCTATTTTTATAATGGGGTTTAGCTGCTTTTCACTGCTGTGTTTATGCCGCTTTACACCCTCTTGATTCACTTCCAGAGAGAGATCAATACATAGGTTTTAAGACTCTTACTAGTCATATGTATTCTTGGGCGGTGAATAGGGGCTGTTGAGTCCAGTTCACTGAGCAGGGAGTAGGTCTTGTCTATTACATATTTGGCTTGTGGAACGGTATCTGAGCTAATTTCAAACCCTTGTTTTATGCATCACCCCACCTCACCTTTCCCGTTAAGCAGCCATAGTGCGTTTTCTAAATGTGTGACTCTGTTCTGTTTTGTAATTCAGTTCAAGTGTAGCGATTTTGACATTCCCTCTCTCAGTGATATCTTCGGATAAGTGTCTTTTTCTCTGTGACTTATTTCACTGAGAGTCATCGTACCTAAATCCACTCATCCTGCTGCTACTAGCCTTATGACATTGATTTCATGGCTGAGTGATATTCCATTGTGCCTAAGTACCACAACTTCTTTATCCATTTTTCGCTTTCCTGGGATATTGAAGGTGTGCCGAAGTGGAGGTTCTTGGAAACAGAGCAGCCCTAAACTTTGGGGTGCCTGTGTCTTGTTGATTTTTAGGTTTCCCGATTTAGACGCCCATGAGTGGAAGTGCCCTATGCTCTCGAAGCTGTGCTTATTACATGTTTCAGGACACACCGTACACTTCTCCAGAGTGGCTGTTGGCAATTTACAGCCCGCCCATCAGCGTAGCAAGGCTCCCATGTCTCCATGGCCTGTCCTGCATTTCTGGTTTTTACACTTTTTTCAGCATGGCCCTTTTGACCGATGGCAAGCGAGCCTTCTTTGTAGCGCTGATTTGCCTTTCCGGCTTGCCTGGTTGGCCAAAAAGGGCGTATGCGTTTTTTCCTGAATATATTCAGGAAAAAACGCATACGCCCTTTTTGGCCAAGGGCATCATTGTCAACGCTTTGCCGCTTTTCATGTGCTTTCAAGGCGAGTCGAGTCTGCCTCCTGAAACCTGTTTCCTGCAATTCTGCCTTGCTTTCCAATCCTCCTCGTTGCCTTCCCTCAATATATTTGTGGACGAGAGTTATCATTTATAACTCTGCAGGTTTGTGAGTTGCAGTGCCCCTGAGCTCCATTTGTCAACTCGCTTTTTTGGGAGCTGGCCGCCAAAGCGCAGGATTGCTTCAGGCCCTATTCTGGTTCCGGGGGGCAGGCTGAGCCTGTGGTTCATTCTTCTTCCTGATGGGAAAATAGAGTGACCTGTGCCTGTCCCAACACCTAGAGCTGGTCTCTCATTGGTTCCCCCTCTTCCCGTTCATCCTCAGGCCAAATTGCGACCTGTCCGAAACAGGAGGTTAAAGGTGCTGATTCTCCAAGTAGGGAGATTGTTAGTCGAGCGGCTGGAATGGCGAACCCGAGCACAAGGAGAGGAGAAATGAGGTGCGTTTGAGAAACCTTTCCCGATCACACGGTGTACCATCTTCTGGGTTTCGCACGCATGTTTTCGATGTAGGAAGATGCCCTTGAACCTGGAGATTTGGGACCCACGGCATGGGTACCACGCAGTATGACTTTAAAGGGTCTGCGTTTGCTCACCCAAGCTCACCAATCCTCTCAGCCCCAAGAGTGTCCAGCCTTATGTCTCATCCAGCTGTGGGTCTAGATATGGTCAATCCAGGTTGCATCAGAGCCCCCGAACGGATTTTGTAAGAATTTCTCTCTCTTTCACTGTCTTTGTTTTATGGGGTTTTTTTTTTAAGTAATCTATTTTTATAATGGGGTTTAGCTGCTTTTCACTGCTGTGTTTATGCCGCTTTACACCCTCTTGATTCACTTCCAGAGAGAGATCAATACATAGGTTTTAAGACTCTTACTAGTCATATGTATTCTTGGGCGGTGAATAGGGGCTGTTGAGTCCAGTTCACTGAGCAGGGAGTAGGTCTTGTCTATTACATATTTGGCTTGTGGAACGGTATCTGAGCTAATTTCAAACCCTTGTTTTATGCATCACCCCACCTCACCTTTCCCGTTAAGCAGCCATAGTGCGTTTTCTAAATGTGTGACTCTGTTCTGTTTTGTAATTCAGTTCAAGTGTAGCGATTTTGACATTCCCTCTCTCAGTGATATCTTCGGATAAGTGTCTTTTTCTCTGTGACTTATTTCACTGAGAGTCATCGTACCTAAATCCACTCATCCTGCTGCTACTAGCCTTATGACATTGATTTCATGGCTGAGTGATATTCCATTGTGCCTAAGTACCACAACTTCTTTATCCATTTTTCGCTTTCCTGGGATATTGAAGGTGTGCCGAAGTGGAGGTTCTTGGAAACAGAGCAGCCCTAAACTTTGGGGTGCCTGTGTCTTGTTGATTTTTAGGTTTCCCGATTTAGACGCCCATGAGTGGAAGTGCCCTATGCTCTCGAAGCTGTGCTTATTACATGTTTCAGGACACACCGTACACTTCTCCAGAGTGGCTGTTGGCAATTTACAGCCCGCCCATCAGCGTAGCAAGGCTCCCATGTCTCCATGGCCTGTCCTGCATTTCTGGTTTTTACACTTTTTTCAGCATGGCCCTTTTGACCGATGGCAAGCGAGCCTTCTTTGTAGCGCTGATTTGCCTTTCCGGCTTGCCTGGTTGGCCAAAAAGGGCGTATGCGTTTTTCCCTGAATATATTCAGGAAAAAACGCATACGCCCTTTTTGGCCAAGGGCATCATTGTCAACGCTTTGCCGCTTTTCATGTGCTTTCAAGGCGAGTCGAGTCTGCCTCCTGAAACCTGTTTCCTGCAATTCTACCTTGCTTTCCAATCCTCCTCGTTGCCTTCCCTCAATATATTTGTGGACGAGAGTTATCATTTATAACTCTGCAGGTTTGTGAGTTGCAGTGCCCCTGAGCTCCATTTGTCAACTCGCTTTTTTGGGAGCTGGCCGCCAAAGCGCAGGATTGCTTCAGGCCCTATTCTGGTTCCGGGGGGCAGGCTGAGCCTGTGGTTCATTCTTCTTCCTGATGGGAAAATAGAGTGACCTGTGCCTGTCCCAACACCTAGAGCTGGTCTCTCACTGGTTCCCCCTCTTCCCGTTCATCCTCAGGCCAAATTGCGACCTGTCCGAAACAGGAGGTTAAAGGTGCTGATTCTCCAAGTAGGGAGATTGTTAGTCGAGCGGCTGGAATGGCGAACCCGAGCACAAGGAGAGGAGAAATGAGGTGCGTTTGAGAAACCTTTCCCGATCACACGGTGTACCATCTTCTGGGTTTCGCACGCATGTTTTCGATGTAGGAAGATGCCCTTGAACCTGGAGATTTGGGACCCACGGCATGGGTACCACGCAGTATGACTTTAAAGGGTCTGCATTTGCTCACCCAAGCTCACCAATCCTCTCAGCCCCAAGAGTGTCCAGCCTTATGTCTCATCCAGCTGTGGGTCTAGATATGGTCAATCCAGGTTGCATCAGAGCCCCCGAACGGATTTTGTAAGAATTTCTCTCTCTTTCACTGTCTTTGTTTTATGGGTTTTTTTTTTAAGTAATCTATTTTTATAATGGGGTTTAGCTGCTTTTCACTGCTGTGTTTATGCCGCTTTACACCCTCTTGATTCACTTCCAGAGAGAGATCAATACATAGGTTTTAAGACTCTTACTAGTCAGATGTATTCTTGGGCGGTGAATAGGGGCTGTTGAGTCCAGTTCACTGAGCAGGGAGTAGGTCTTGTCTATTACATATTTGGCTTGTGGAACGGTATCTGAGCTAATTTCAAACCCTTGTTTTATGCATCACCCCACCTCACCTTTCCCGTTAAGCAGCCATAGTGCGTTTTCTAAATGTGTGACTCTGTTCTGTTTTGTAATTCAGTTCAAGTGTAGCGATTTTGACATTCCCTCTCTCAGTGATATCTTCGGATAAGTGTCTTTTTCTCTGTGACTTATTTCACTGAGAGTCATCGTACCTAAATCCACTCATCCTGCTGCTACTAGCCTTATGACATTGATTTCATGGCTGAGTGATATTCCATTGTGCCTAAGTACCACAACTTCTTTATCCATTTTTCGCTTTCCTGGGATATTGAAGGTGTGCCGAAGTGGAGGTTCTTGGAAACAGAGCAGCCCTAAACTTTGGGGTGCCTGTGTCTTGTTGATTTTTAGGTTTCCCGATTTAGACGCCCATGAGTGGAAGTGCCCTATGCTCTCGAAGCTGTGCTTATTACATGTTTCAGGACACACCGTACACTTCTCCAGAGTGGCTGTTGGCAATTTACAGCCCGCCCATCAGCGTAGCAAGGCTCCCATGTCTCCATGGCCTGTCCTGCATTTCTGGTTTTTACACTTTTTTCAGCATGGCCCTTTTGACCGATGGCAAGCGAGCCTTCTTTGTAGCGCTGATTTGCCTTTCCGGCTTGCCTGGTTGGCCAAAAAGGGCGTATGCGTTTTTTCCTGAATATATTCAGGAAAAAACGCATACGCCCTTTTTGGCCAAGGGCATCATTGTCAACGCTTTGCCGCTTTTCATGTGCTTTCAAGGCGAGTCGAGTCTGCCTCCTGAAACCTGTTTCCTGCAATTCTGCCTTGCTTTCCAATCCTCCTCGTTGCCTTCCCTCAATATATTTGTGGACGAGAGTTATCATTTATAACTCTGCAGGTTTGTGAGTTGCAGTGCCCCTGAGCTCCATTTGTCAACTCGCTTTTTTGGGAGCTGGCCGCCAAAGCGCAGGATTGCTTCAGGCCCTATTCTGGTTCCGGGGGGCAGGCTGAGCCTGTGGTTCATTCTTCTTCCTGATGGGAAAATAGAGTGACCTGTGCCTGTCCCAACACCTAGAGCTGGTCTCTCATTGGTTCCCCCTCTTCCCGTTCATCCTCAGGCCAAATTGCGACCTGTCCGAAACAGGAGGTTAAAGGTGCTGATTCTCCAAGTAGGGAGATTGTTAGTCGAGCGGCTGGAATGGCGAACCCGAGCACAAGGAGAGGAGAAATGAGGTGCGTTTGAGAAACCTTTCCCGATCACACGGTGTACCATCTTCTGGGTTTCGCACGCATGTTTTCGATGTAGGAAGATGCCCTTGAACCTGGAGATTTGGGACCCACGGCATGGGTACCACGCAGTATGACTTTAAAGGGTCTGCGTTTGCTCACCCAAGCTCACCAATCCTCTCAGCCCCAAGAGTGTCCAGCCTTATGTCTCATCCAGCTGTGGGTCTAGATATGGTCAATCCAGGTTGCATCAGAGCCCCCGAACGGATTTTGTAAGAATTTCTCTCTCTTTCACTGTCTTTGTTTTATGGGTTTTTTTTTTAAGTAATCTATTTTTATAATGGGGTTTAGCTGCTTTTCACTGCTGTGTTTATGCCGCTTTACACCCTCTTGATTCACTTCCAGAGAGAGATCAATACATAGGTTTTAAGACTCTTACTAGTCAGATGTATTCTTGGGCGGTGAATAGGGGCTGTTGAGTCCAGTTCACTGAGCAGGGAGTAGGTCTTGTCTATTACATATTTGGCTTGTGGAACGGTATCTGAGCTAATTTCAAACCCTTGTTTTATGCATCACCCCACCTCACCTTTCCCGTTAAGCAGCCATAGTGCGTTTTCTAAATGTGTGACTCTGTTCTGTTTTGTAATTCAGTTCAAGTGTAGCGATTTTGACATTCCCTCTCTCAGTGATATCTTCGGATAAGTGTCTTTTTCTCTGTGACTTATTTCACTGAGAGTCATCGTACCTAAATCCACTCATCCTGCTGCTACTAGCCTTATGACATTGATTTCATGGCTGAGTGATATTCCATTGTGCCTAAGTACCACAACTTCTTTATCCATTTTTCGCTTTCCTGGGATATTGAAGGTGTGCCGAAGTGGAGGTTCTTGGAAACAGAGCAGCCCTAAACTTTGGGGTGCCTGTGTCTTGTTGATTTTTAGGTTTCCCGATTTAGACGCCCATGAGTGGAAGTGCCCTATGCTCTCGAAGCTGTGCTTATTACATGTTTCAGGACACACCGTACACTTCTCCAGAGTGGCTGTTGGCAATTTACAGCCCGCCCATCAGCGTAGCAAGGCTCCCATGTCTCCATGGCCTGTCCTGCATTTCTGGTTTTTACACTTTTTTCAGCATGGCCCTTTTGACCGATGGCAAGCGAGCCTTCTTTGTAGCGCTGATTTGCCTTTCCGGCTTGCCTGGTTGGCCAAAAAGGGCGTATGCGTTTTTTCCTGAATATATTCAGGAAAAAACGCATACGCCCTTTTTGGCCAAGGGCATCATTGTCAACGCTTTGCCGCTTTTCATGTGCTTTCAAGGCGAGTCGAGTCTGCCTCCTGAAACCTGTTTCCTGCAATTCTGCCTTGCTTTCCAATCCTCCTCGTTGCCTTCCCTCAATATATTTGTGGACGAGAGTTATCATTTATAACTCTGCAGGTTTGTGAGTTGCAGTGCCCCTGAGCTCCATTTGTCAACTCGCTTTTTTGGGAGCTGGCCGCCAAAGCGCAGGATTGCTTCAGGCCCTATTCTGGTTCCGGGGGGCAGGCTGAGCCTGTGGTTCATTCTTCTTCCTGATGGGAAAATAGAGTGACCTGTGCCTGTCCCAACACCTAGAGCTGGTCTCTCATTGGTTCCCCCTCTTCCCGTTCATCCTCAGGCCAAATTGCGACCTGTCCGAAACAGGAGGTTAAAGGTGCTGATTCTCCAAGTAGGGAGATTGTTAGTCGAGCGGCTGGAATGGCGAACCCGAGCACAAGGAGAGGAGAAATGAGGTGCGTTTGAGAAACCTTTCCCGATCACACGGTGTACCATCTTCTGGGTTTCGCACGCATGTTTTCGATGTAGGAAGATGCCCTTGAACCTGGAGATTTGGGACCCACGGCATGGGTACCACGCAGTATGACTTTAAAGGGTCTGCGTTTGCTCACCCAAGCTCACCAATCCTCTCAGCCCCAAGAGTGTCCAGCCTTATGTCTCATCCAGCTGTGGGTCTAGATATGGTCAATCCAGGTTGCATCAGAGCCCCCGAACGGATTTTGTAAGAATTTCTCTCTCTTTCACTGTCTTTGTTTTATGGGTTTTTTTTTTTAAGTAATCTATTTTTATAATGGGGTTTAGCTGCTTTTCACTGCTGTGTTTATGCCGCTTTACACCCTCTTGATTCACTTCCAGAGAGAGATCAATACATAGGTTTTAAGACTCTTACTAGTCAGATGTATTCTTGGGCGGTGAATAGGGGCTGTTGAGTCCAGTTCACTGAGCAGGGAGTAGGTCTTGTCTATTACATATTTGGCTTGTGGAACGGTATCTGAGCTAATTTCAAACCCTTGTTTTATGCATCACCCCACCTCACCTTTCCCGTTAAGCAGCCATAGTGCGTTTTCTAAATGTGTGACTCTGTTCTGTTTTGTAATTCAGTTCAAGTGTAGCGATTTTGACATTCCCTCTCTCAGTGATATCTTCGGATAAGTGTCTTTTTCTCTGTGACTTATTTCACTGAGAGTCATCGTACCTAAATCCACTCATCCTGCTGCTACTAGCCTTATGACATTGATTTCATGGCTGAGTGATATTCCATTGTGCCTAAGTACCACAACTTCTTTATCCATTTTTCGCTTTCCTGGGATATTGAAGGTGTGCCGAAGTGGAGGTTCTTGGAAACAGAGCAGCCCTAAACTTTGGGGTGCCTGTGTCTTGTTGATTTTTAGGTTTCCCGATTTAGACGCCCATGAGTGGAAGTGCCCTATGCTCTCGAAGCTGTGCTTATTACATGTTTCAGGACACACCGTACACTTCTCCAGAGTGGCTGTTGGCAATTTACAGCCCGCCCATCAGCGTAGCAAGGCTCCCATGTCTCCATGGCCTGTCCTGCATTTCTGGTTTTTACACTTTTTTCAGCATGGCCCTTTTGACCGATGGCAAGCGAGCCTTCTTTGTAGCGCTGATTTGCCTTTCCGGCTTGCCTGGTTGGCCAAAAAGGGCGTATGCGTTTTTCCCTGAATATATTCAGGAAAAAACGCATACGCCCTTTTTGGCCAAGGGCATCATTGTCAACGCTTTGCCGCTTTTCATGTGCTTTCAAGGCGAGTCGAGTCTGCCTCCTGAAACCTGTTTCCTGCAATTCTGCCTTGCTTTCCAATCCTCCTCGTTGCCTTCCCTCAATATATTTGTGGACGAGAGTTATCATTTATAACTCTGCAGGTTTGTGAGTTGCAGTGCCCCTGAGCTCCATTTGTCAACTCGCTTTTTTGGGAGCTGGCCGCCAAAGCGCAGGATTGCTTCAGGCCCTATTCTGGTTCCGGGGGGCAGGCTGAGCCTGTGGTTCATTCTTCTTCCTGATGGGAAAATAGAGTGACCTGTGCCTGTCCCAACACCTAGAGCTGGTCTCTCACTGGTTCCCCCTCTTCCCGTTCATCCTCAGGCCAAATTGCGACCTGTCCGAAACAGGAGGTTAAAGGTGCTGATTCTCCAAGTAGGGAGATTGTTAGTCGAGCGGCTGGAATGGCGAACCCGAGCACAAGGAGAGGAGAAATGAGGTGCGTTTGAGAAACCTTTCCCGATCACACGGTGTACCATCTTCTGGGTTTCGCACGCATGTTTTCGATGTAGGAAGATGCCCTTGAACCTGGAGATTTGGGACCCACGGCATGGGTACCACGCAGTATGACTTTAAAGGGTCTGCGTTTGCTCACCCAAGCTCACCAATCCTCTCAGCCCCAAGAGTGTCCAGCCTTATGTCTCATCCAGCTGTGGGTCTAGATATGGTCAATCCAGGTTGCATCAGAGCCCCCGAACGGATTTTGTAAGAATTTCTCTCTCTTTCACTGTCTTTGTTTTATGGGTTTTTTTTTTAAGTAATCTATTTTTATAATGGGGTTTAGCTGCTTTTCACTGCTGTGTTTATGCCGCTTTACACCCTCTTGATTCACTTCCAGAGAGAGATCAATACATAGGTTTTAAGACTCTTACTAGTCATATGTATTCTTGGGCGGTGAATAGGGGCTGTTGAGTCCAGTTCACTGAGCAGGGAGTAGGTCTTGTCTATTACATATTTGGCTTGTGGAACGGTATCTGAGCTAATTTCAAACCCTTGTTTTATGCATCACCCCACCTCACCTTTCCCGTTAAGCAGCCATAGTGCGTTTTCTAAATGTGTGACTCTGTTCTGTTTTGTAATTCAGTTCAAGTGTAGCGATTTTGACATTCCCTCTCTCAGTGATATCTTCGGATAAGTGTCTTTTTCTCTGTGACTTATTTCACTGAGAGTCATCGTACCTAAATCCACTCATCCTGCTGCTACTAGCCTTATGACATTGATTTCATGGCTGAGTGATATTCCATTGTGCCTAAGTACCACAACTTCTTTATCCATTTTTCGCTTTCCTGGGATATTGAAGGTGTGCCGAAGTGGAGGTTCTTGGAAACAGAGCAGCCCTAAACTTTGGGGTGCCTGTGTCTTGTTGATTTTTAGGTTTCCCGATTTAGACGCCCATGAGTGGAAGTGCCCTATGCTCTCGAAGCTGTGCTTATTACATGTTTCAGGACACACCGTACACTTCTCCAGAGTGGCTGTTGGCAATTTACAGCCCGCCCATCAGCGTAGCAAGGCTCCCATGTCTCCATGGCCTGTCCTGCATTTCTGGTTTTTACACTTTTTTCAGCATGGCCCTTTTGACCGATGGCAAGCGAGCCTTCTTTGTAGCGCTGATTTGCCTTTCCGGCTTGCCTGGTTGGCCAAAAAGGGCGTATGCGTTTTTTCCTGAATATATTCAGGAAAAAACGCATACGCCCTTTTTGGCCAAGGGCATCATTGTCAACGCTTTGCCGCTTTTCATGTGCTTTCAAGGCGAGTCGAGTCTGCCTCCTGAAACCTGTTTCCTGCAATTCTGCCTTGCTTTCCAATCCTCCTCGTTGCCTTCCCTCAATATATTTGTGGACGAGAGTTATCATTTATAACTCTGCAGGTTTGTGAGTTGCAGTGCCCCTGAGCTCCATTTGTCAACTCGCTTTTTTGGGAGCTGGCCGCCAAAGCGCAGGATTGCTTCAGGCCCTATTCTGGTTCCGGGGGGCAGGCTGAGCCTGTGGTTCATTCTTCTTCCTGATGGGAAAATAGAGTGACCTGTGCCTGTCCCAACACCTAGAGCTGGTCTCTCATTGGTTCCCCCTCTTCCCGTTCATCCTCAGGCCAAATTGCGACCTGTCCGAAACAGGAGGTTAAAGGTGCTGATTCTCCAAGTAGGGAGATTGTTAGTCGAGCGGCTGGAATGGCGAACCCGAGCACAAGGAGAGGAGAAATGAGGTGCGTTTGAGAAACCTTTCCCGATCACACGGTGTACCATCTTCTGGGTTTCGCACGCATGTTTTCGATGTAGGAAGATGCCCTTGAACCTGGAGATTTGGGACCCACGGCATGGGTACCACGCAGTATGACTTTAAAGGGTCTGCGTTTGCTCACCCAAGCTCACCAATCCTCTCAGCCCCAAGAGTGTCCAGCCTTATGTCTCATCCAGCTGTGGGTCTAGATATGGTCAATCCAGGTTGCATCAGAGCCCCCGAACGGATTTTGTAAGAATTTCTCTCTCTTTCACTGTCTTTGTTTTATGGGGTTTTTTTTTTAAGTAATCTATTTTTATAATGGGGTTTAGCTGCTTTTCACTGCTGTGTTTATGCCGCTTTACACCCTCTTGATTCACTTCCAGAGAGAGATCAATACATAGGTTTTAAGACTCTTACTAGTCAGATGTATTCTTGGGCGGTGAATAGGGGCTGTTGAGTCCAGTTCACTGAGCAGGGAGTAGGTCTTGTCTATTACATATTTGGCTTGTGGAACGGTATCTGAGCTAATTTCAAACCCTTGTTTTATGCATCACCCCACCTCACCTTTCCCGTTAAGCAGCCATAGTGCGTTTTCTAAATGTGTGACTCTGTTCTGTTTTGTAATTCAGTTCAAGTGTAGCGATTTTGACATTCCCTCTCTCAGTGATATCTTCGGATAAGTGTCTTTTTCTCTGTGACTTATTTCACTGAGAGTCATCGTACCTAAATCCACTCATCCTGCTGCTACTAGCCTTATGACATTGATTTCATGGCTGAGTGATATTCCATTGTGCCTAAGTACCACAACTTCTTTATCCATTTTTCGCTTTCCTGGGATATTGAAGGTGTGCCGAAGTGGAGGTTCTTGGAAACAGAGCAGCCCTAAACTTTGGGGTGCCTGTGTCTTGTTGATTTTTAGGTTTCCCGATTTAGACGCCCATGAGTGGAAGTGCCCTATGCTCTCGAAGCTGTGCTTATTACATGTTTCAGGACACACCGTACACTTCTCCAGAGTGGCTGTTGGCAATTTACAGCCCGCCCATCAGCGTAGCAAGGCTCCCATGTCTCCATGGCCTGTCCTGCATTTCTGGTTTTTACACTTTTTTCAGCATGGCCCTTTTGACCGATGGCAAGCGAGCCTTCTTTGTAGCGCTGATTTGCCTTTCCGGCTTGCCTGGTTGGCCAAAAAGGGCGTATGCGTTTTTCCCTGAATATATTCAGGAAAAAACGCATACGCCCTTTTTGGCCAAGGGCATCATTGTCAACGCTTTGCCGCTTTTCATGTGCTTTCAAGGCGAGTCGAGTCTGCCTCCTGAAACCTGTTTCCTGCAATTCTGCCTTGCTTTCCAATCCTCCTCGTTGCCTTCCCTCAATATATTTGTGGACGAGAGTTATCATTTATAACTCTGCAGGTTTGTGAGTTGCAGTGCCCCTGAGCTCCATTTGTCAACTCGCTTTTTTGGGAGCTGGCCGCCAAAGCGCAGGATTGCTTCAGGCCCTATTCTGGTTCCGGGGGGCAGGCTGAGCCTGTGGTTCATTCTTCTTCCTGATGGGAAAATAGAGTGACCTGTGCCTGTCCCAACACCTAGAGCTGGTCTCTCACTGGTTCCCCCTCTTCCCGTTCATCCTCAGGCCAAATTGCGACCTGTCCGAAACAGGAGGTTAAAGGTGCTGATTCTCCAAGTAGGGAGATTGTTAGTCGAGCGGCTGGAATGGCGAACCCGAGCACAAGGAGAGGAGAAATGAGGTGCGTTTGAGAAACCTTTCCCGATCACACGGTGTACCATCTTCTGGGTTTCGCACGCATGTTTTCGATGTAGGAAGATGCCCTTGAACCTGGAGATTTGGGACCCACGGCATGGGTACCACGCAGTATGACTTTAAAGGGTCTGCGTTTGCTCACCCAAGCTCACCAATCCTCTCAGCCCCAAGAGTGTCCAGCCTTATGTCTCATCCAGCTGTGGGTCTAGATATGGTCAATCCAGGTTGCATCAGAGCCCCCGAACGGATTTTGTAAGAATTTCTCTCTCTTTCACTGTCTTTGTTTTATGGGTTTTTTTTTTAAGTAATCTATTTTTATAATGGGGTTTAGCTGCTTTTCACTGCTGTGTTTATGCCGCTTTACACCCTCTTGATTCACTTCCAGAGAGAGATCAATACATAGGTTTTAAGACTCTTACTAGTCAGATGTATTCTTGGGCGGTGAATAGGGGCTGTTGAGTCCAGTTCACTGAGCAGGGAGTAGGTCTTGTCTATTACATATTTGGCTTGTGGAACGGTATCTGAGCTAATTTCAAACCCTTGTTTTATGCATCACCCCACCTCACCTTTCCCGTTAAGCAGCCATAGTGCGTTTTCTAAATGTGTGACTCTGTTCTGTTTTGTAATTCAGTTCAAGTGTAGCGATTTTGACATTCCCTCTCTCAGTGATATCTTAGGATAAGTGTCTTTTTCTCTGTGACTTATTTCACTGAGAGTCATCGTACCTAAATCCACTCATCCTGCTGCTACTAGCCTTATGACATTGATTTCATGGCTGAGTGATATTCCATTGTGCCTAAGTACCACAACTTCTTTATCCATTTTTCGCTTTCCTGGGATATTGAAGGTGTGCCGAAGTGGAGGTTCTTGGAAACAGAGCAGCCCTAAACTTTGGGGTGCCTGTGTCTTGTTGATTTTTAGGTTTCCCGATTTAGACGCCCATGAGTGGAAGTGCCCTATGCTCTCGAAGCTGTGCTTATTACATGTTTCAGGACACACCGTACACTTCTCCAGAGTGGCTGTTGGCAATTTACAGCCCGCCCATCAGCGTAGCAAGGCTCCCATGTCTCCATGGCCTGTCCTGCATTTCTGGTTTTTACACTTTTTTCAGCATGGCCCTTTTGACCGATGGCAAGCGAGCCTTCTTTGTAGCGCTGATTTGCCTTTCCGGCTTGCCTGGTTGGCCAAAAAGGGCGTATGCGTTTTTTCCTGAATATATTCAGGAAAAAACGCATACGCCCTTTTTGGCCAAGGGCATCATTGTCAACGCTTTGCCGCTTTTCATGTGCTTTCAAGGCGAGTCGAGTCTGCCTCCTGAAACCTGTTTCCTGCAATTCTGCCTTGCTTTCCAATCCTCCTCGTTGCCTTCCCTCAATATATTTGTGGACGAGAGTTATCATTTATAACTCTGCAGGTTTGTGAGTTGCAGTGCCCCTGAGCTCCATTTGTCAACTCGCTTTTTTGGGAGCTGGCCGCCAAAGCGCAGGATTGCTTCAGGCCCTATTCTGGTTCCGGGGGGCAGGCTGAGCCTGTGGTTCATTCTTCTTCCTGATGGGAAAATAGAGTGACCTGTGCCTGTCCCAACACCTAGAGCTGGTCTCTCATTGGTTCCCCCTCTTCCCGTTCATCCTCAGGCCAAATTGCGACCTGTCCGAAACAGGAGGTTAAAGGTGCTGATTCTCCAAGTAGGGAGATTGTTAGTCGAGCGGCTGGAATGGCGAACCCGAGCACAAGGAGAGGAGAAATGAGGTGCGTTTGAGAAACCTTTCCCGATCACACGGTGTACCATCTTCTGGGTTTCGCACGCATGTTTTCGATGTAGGAAGATGCCCTTGAACCTGGAGATTTGGGACCCAAGGCATGGGTACCACGCAGTATGACTTTAAAGGGTCTGCGTTTGCTCACCCAAGCTCACCAATCCTCTCAGCCCCAAGAGTGTCCAGCCTTATGTCTCATCCAGCTGTGGGTCTAGATATGGTCAATCCAGGTTGCATCAGAGCCCCCGAACGGATTTTGTAAGAATTTCTCTCTCTTTCACTGTCTTTGTTTTATGGGTTTTTTTTTTTAAGTAATCTATTTTTATAATGGGGTTTAGCTGCTTTTCACTGCTGTGTTTATGCCGCTTTACACCCTCTTGATTCACTTCCAGAGAGAGATCAATACATAGGTTTTAAGACTCTTACTAGTCAGATGTATTCTTGGGCGGTGAATAGGGGCTGTTGAGTCCAGTTCACTGAGCAGGGAGTAGGTCTTGTCTATTACATATTTGGCTTGTGGAACGGTATCTGAGCTAATTTCAAACCCTTGTTTTATGCATCACCCCACCTCACCTTTCCCGTTAAGCAGCCATAGTGCGTTTTCTAAATGTGTGACTCTGTTCTGTTTTGTAATTCAGTTCAAGTGTAGCGATTTTGACATTCCCTCTCTCAGTGATATCTTCGGATAAGTGTCTTTTTCTCTGTGACTTATTTCACTGAGAGTCATCGTACCTAAATCCACTCATCCTGCTGCTACTAGCCTTATGACATTGATTTCATGGCTGAGTGATATTCCATTGTGCCTAAGTACCACAACTTCTTTATCCATTTTTCGCTTTCCTGGGATATTGAAGGTGTGCCGAAGTGGAGGTTCTTGGAAACAGAGCAGCCCTAAACTTTGGGGTGCCTGTGTCTTGTTGATTTTTAGGTTTCCCGATTTAGACGCCCATGAGTGGAAGTGCCCTATGCTCTCGAAGCTGTGCTTATTACATGTTTCAGGACACACCGTACACTTCTCCAGAGTGGCTGTTGGCAATTTACAGCCCGCCCATCAGCGTAGCAAGGCTCCCATGTCTCCATGGCCTGTCCTGCATTTCTGGTTTTTACACTTTTTTCAGCATGGCCCTTTTGACCGATGGCAAGCGAGCCTTCTTTGTAGCGCTGATTTGCCTTTCCGGCTTGCCTGGTTGGCCAAAAAGGGCGTATGCGTTTTTCCCTGAATATATTCAGGAAAAAACGCATACGCCCTTTTTGGCCAAGGGCATCATTGTCAACGCTTTGCCGCTTTTCATGTGCTTTCAAGGCGAGTCGAGTCTGCCTCCTGAAACCTGTTTCCTGCAATTCTGCCTTGCTTTCCAATCCTCCTCGTTGCCTTCCCTCAATATATTTGTGGACGAGAGTTATCATTTATAACTCTGCAGGTTTGTGAGTTGCAGTGCCCCTGAGCTCCATTTGTCAACTCGCTTTTTTGGGAGCTGGCCGCCAAAGCGCAGGATTGCTTCAGGCCCTATTCTGGTTCCGGGGGGCAGGCTGAGCCTGTGGTTCATTCTTCTTCCTGATGGGAAAATAGAGTGACCTGTGCCTGTCCCAACACCTAGAGCTGGTCTCTCACTGGTTCCCCCTCTTCCCGTTCATCCTCAGGCCAAATTGCGACCTGTCCGAAACAGGAGGTTAAAGGTGCTGATTCTCCAAGTAGGGAGATTGTTAGTCGAGCGGCTGGAATGGCGAACCCGAGCACAAGGAGAGGAGAAATGAGGTGCGTTTGAGAAACCTTTCCCGATCACACGGTGTACCATCTTCTGGGTTTCGCACGCATGTTTTCGATGTAGGAAGATGCCCTTGAACCTGGAGATTTGGGACCCACGGCATGGGTACCACGCAGTATGACTTTAAAGGGTCTGCGTTTGCTCACCCAAGCTCACCAATCCTCTCAGCCCCAAGAGTGTCCAGCCTTATGTCTCATCCAGCTGTGGGTCTAGATATGGTCAATCCAGGTTGCATCAGAGCCCCCGAACGGATTTTGTAAGAATTTCTCTCTCTTTCACTGTCTTTGTTTTATGGGTTTTTTTTTTAAGTAATCTATTTTTATAATGGGGTTTAGCTGCTTTTCACTGCTGTGTTTATGCCGCTTTACACCCTCTTGATTCACTTCCAGAGAGAGATCAATACATAGGTTTTAAGACTCTTACTAGTCAGATGTATTCTTGGGCGGTGAATAGGGGCTGTTGAGTCCAGTTCACTGAGCAGGGAGTAGGTCTTGTCTATTACATATTTGGCTTGTGGAACGGTATCTGAGCTAATTTCAAACCCTTGTTTTATGCATCACCCCACCTCACCTTTCCCGTTAAGCAGCCATAGTGCGTTTTCTAAATGTGTGACTCTGTTCTGTTTTGTAATTCAGTTCAAGTGTAGCGATTTTGACATTCCCTCTCTCAGTGATATCTTAGGATAAGTGTCTTTTTCTCTGTGACTTATTTCACTGAGAGTCATCGTACCTAAATCCACTCATCCTGCTGCTACTAGCCTTATGACATTGATTTCATGGCTGAGTGATATTCCATTGTGCCTAAGTACCACAACTTCTTTATCCATTTTTCGCTTTCCTGGGATATTGAAGGTGTGCCGAAGTGGAGGTTCTTGGAAACAGAGCAGCCCTAAACTTTGGGGTGCCTGTGTCTTGTTGATTTTTAGGTTTCCCGATTTAGACGCCCATGAGTGGAAGTGCCCTATGCTCTCGAAGCTGTGCTTATTACATGTTTCAGGACACACCGTACACTTCTCCAGAGTGGCTGTTGGCAATTTACAGCCCGCCCATCAGCGTAGCAAGGCTCCCATGTCTCCATGGCCTGTCCTGCATTTCTGGTTTTTACACTTTTTTCAGCATGGCCCTTTTGACCGATGGCAAGCGAGACTTCTTTGTAGCGCTGATTTGCCTTTCCGGCTTGCCTGGTTGGCCAAAAAGGGCGTATGCGTTTTTTCCTGAATATATTCAGGAAAAAACGCATACGCCCTTTTTGGCCAAGGGCATCATTGTCAACGCTTTGCCGCTTTTCATGTGCTTTCAAGGCGAGTCGAGTCTGCCTCCTGAAACCTGTTTCCTGCAATTCTGCCTTGCTTTCCAATCCTCCTCGTTGCCTTCCCTCAATATATTTGTGGACGAGAGTTATCATTTATAACTCTGCAGGTTTGTGAGTTGCAGTGCCCCTGAGCTCCATTTGTCAACTCGCTTTTTTGGGAGCTGGCCGCCAAAGCGCAGGATTGCTTCAGGCCCTATTCTGGTTCCGGGGGGCAGGCTGAGCCTGTGGTTCATTCTTCTTCCTGATGGGAAAATAGAGTGACCTGTGCCTGTCCCAACACCTAGAGCTGGTCTCTCATTGGTTCCCCCTCTTCCCGTTCATCCTCAGGCCAAATTGCGACCTGTCCGAAACAGGAGGTTAAAGGTGCTGATTCTCCAAGTAGGGAGATTGTTAGTCGAGCGGCTGGAATGGCGAACCCGAGCACAAGGAGAGGAGAAATGAGGTGCGTTTGAGAAACCTTTCCCGATCACACGGTGTACCATCTTCTGGGTTTCGCACGCATGTTTTCGATGTAGGAAGATGCCCTTGAACCTGGAGATTTGGGACCCACGGCATGGGTACCACGCAGTATGACTTTAAAGGGTCTGCGTTTGCTCACCCAAGCTCACCAATCCTCTCAGCCCCAAGAGTGTCCAGCCTTATGTCTCATCCAGCTGTGGGTCTAGATATGGTCAATCCAGGTTGCATCAGAGCCCCCGAACGGATTTTGTAAGAATTTCTCTCTCTTTCACTGTCTTTGTTTTATGGGTTTTTTTTTTAAGTAATCTATTTTTATAATGGGGTTTAGCTGCTTTTCACTGCTGTGTTTATGCCGCTTTACACCCTCTTGATTCACTTCCAGAGAGAGATCAATACATAGGTTTTAAGACTCTTACTAGTCAGATGTATTCTTGGGCGGTGAATAGGGGCTGTTGAGTCCAGTTCACTGAGCAGGGAGTAGGTCTTGTCTATTACATATTTGGCTTGTGGAACGGTATCTGAGCTAATTTCAAACCCTTGTTTTATGCATCACCCCACCTCACCTTTCCCGTTAAGCAGCCATAGTGCGTTTTCTAAATGTGTGACTCTGTTCTGTTTTGTAATTCAGTTCAAGTGTAGCGATTTTGACATTCCCTCTCTCAGTGATATCTTAGGATAAGTGTCTTTTTCTCTGTGACTTATTTCACTGAGAGTCATCGTACCTAAATCCACTCATCCTGCTGCTACTAGCCTTATGACATTGATTTCATGGCTGAGTGATATTCCATTGTGCCTAAGTACCACAACTTCTTTATCCATTTTTCGCTTTCCTGGGATATTGAAGGTGTGCCGAAGTGGAGGTTCTTGGAAACAGAGCAGCCCTAAACTTTGGGGTGCCTGTGTCTTGTTGATTTTTAGGTTTCCCGATTTAGACGCCCATGAGTGGAAGTGCCCTATGCTCTCGAAGCTGTGCTTATTACATGTTTCAGGACACACCGTACACTTCTCCAGAGTGGCTGTTGGCAATTTACAGCCCGCCCATCAGCGTAGCAAGGCTCCCATGTCTCCATGGCCTGTCCTGCATTTCTGGTTTTTACACTTTTTTCAGCATGGCCCTTTTGACCGATGGCAAGCGAGCCTTCTTTGTAGCGCTGATTTGCCTTTCCGGCTTGCCTGGTTGGCCAAAAAGGGCGTATGCGTTTTTCCCTGAATATATTCAGGAAAAAACGCATACGCCCTTTTTGGCCAAGGGCATCATTGTCAACGCTTTGCCGCTTTTCATGTGCTTTCAAGGCGAGTCGAGTCTGCCTCCTGAAACCTGTTTCCTGCAATTCTACCTTGCTTTCCAATCCTCCTCGTTGCCTTCCCTCAATATATTTGTGGACGAGAGTTATCATTTATAACTCTGCAGGTTTGTGAGTTGCAGTGCCCCTGAGCTCCATTTGTCAACTCGCTTTTTTGGGAGCTGGCCGCCAAAGCGCAGGATTGCTTCAGGCCCTATTCTGGTTCCGGGGGGCAGGCTGAGCCTGTGGTTCATTCTTCTTCCTGATGGGAAAATAGAGTGACCTGTGCCTGTCCCAACACCTAGAGCTGGTCTCTCATTGGTTCCCCCTCTTCCCGTTCATCCTCAGGCCAAATTGCGACCTGTCCGAAACAGGAGGTTAAAGGTGCTGATTCTCCAAGTAGGGAGATTGTTAGTCGAGCGGCTGGAATGGCGAACCCGAGCACAAGGAGAGGAGAAATGAGGTGCGTTTGAGAAACCTTTCCCGATCACACGGTGTACCATCTTCTGGGTTTCGCACGCATGTTTTCGATGTAGGAAGATGCCCTTGAACCTGGAGATTTGGGACCCACGGCATGGGTACCACGCAGTATGACTTTAAAGGGTCTGCGTTTGCTCACCCAAGCTCACCAATCCTCTCAGCCCCAAGAGTGTCCAGCCTTATGTCTCATCCAGCTGTGGGTCTAGATATGGTCAATCCAGGTTGCATCAGAGCCCCCGAACGGATTTTGTAAGAATTTCTCTCTCTTTCACTGTCTTTGTTTTATGGGGTTTTTTTTTTAAGTAATCTATTTTTATAATGGGGTTTAGCTGCTTTTCACTGCTGTGTTTATGCCGCTTTACACCCTCTTGATTCACTTCCAGAGAGAGATCAATACATAGGTTTTAAGACTCTTACTAGTCAGATGTATTCTTGGGCGGTGAATAGGGGCTGTTGAGTCCAGTTCACTGAGCAGGGAGTAGGTCTTGTCTATTACATATTTGGCTTGTGGAACGGTATCTGAGCTAATTTCAAACCCTTGTTTTATGCATCACCCCACCTCACCTTTCCCGTTAAGCAGCCATAGTGCGTTTTCTAAATGTGTGACTCTGTTCTGTTTTGTAATTCAGTTCAAGTGTAGCGATTTTGACATTCCCTCTCTCAGTGATATCTTCGGATAAGTGTCTTTTTCTCTGTGACTTATTTCACTGAGAGTCATCGTACCTAAATCCACTCATCCTGCTGCTACTAGCCTTATGACATTGATTTCATGGCTGAGTGATATTCCATTGTGCCTAAGTACCACAACTTCTTTATCCATTTTTCGCTTTCCTGGGATATTGAAGGTGTGCCGAAGTGGAGGTTCTTGGAAACAGAGCAGCCCTAAACTTTGGGGTGCCTGTGTCTTGTTGATTTTTAGGTTTCCCGATTTAGACGCCCATGAGTGGAAGTGCCCTATGCTCTCGAAGCTGTGCTTATTACATGTTTCAGGACACACCGTACACTTCTCCAGAGTGGCTGTTGGCAATTTACAGCCCGCCCATCAGCGTAGCAAGGCTCCCATGTCTCCATGGCCTGTCCTGCATTTCTGGTTTTTACACTTTTTTCAGCATGGCCCTTTTGACCGATGGCAAGCGAGCCTTCTTTGTAGCGCTGATTTGCCTTTCCGGCTTGCCTGGTTGGCCAAAAAGGGCGTATGCGTTTTTCCCTGAATATATTCAGGAAAAAACGCATACGCCCTTTTTGGCCAAGGGCATCATTGTCAACGCTTTGCCGCTTTTCATGTGCTTTCAAGGCGAGTCGAGTCTGCCTCCTGAAACCTGTTTCCTGCAATTCTACCTTGCTTTCCAATCCTCCTCGTTGCCTTCCCTCAATATATTTGTGGACGAGAGTTATCATTTATAACTCTGCAGGTTTGTGAGTTGCAGTGCCCCTGAGCTCCATTTGTCAACTCGCTTTTTTGGGAGCTGGCCGCCAAAGCGCAGGATTGCTTCAGGCCCTATTCTGGTTCCGGGGGGCAGGCTGAGCCTGTGGTTCATTCTTCTTCCTGATGGGAAAATAGAGTGACCTGTGCCTGTCCCAACACCTAGAGCTGGTCTCTCATTGGTTCCCCCTCTTCCCGTTCATCCTCAGGCCAAATTGCGACCTGTCCGAAACAGGAGGTTAAAGGTGCTGATTCTCCAAGTAGGGAGATTGTTAGTCGAGCGGCTGGAATGGCGAACCCGAGCACAAGGAGAGGAGAAATGAGGTGCGTTTGAGAAACCTTTCCCGATCACACGGTGTACCATCTTCTGGGTTTCGCACGCATGTTTTCGATGTAGGAAGATGCCCTTGAACCTGGAGATTTGGGACCCACGGCATGGGTACCACGCAGTATGACTTTAAAGGGTCTGCGTTTGCTCACCCAAGCTCACCAATCCTCTCAGCCCCAAGAGTGTCCAGCCTTATGTCTCATCCAGCTGTGGGTCTAGATATGGTCAATCCAGGTTGCATCAGAGCCCCCGAACGGATTTTGTAAGAATTTCTCTCTCTTTCACTGTCTTTGTTTTATGGGTTTTTTTTTTTAAGTAATCTATTTTTATAATGGGGTTTAGCTGCTTTTCACTGCTGTGTTTATGCCGCTTTACACCCTCTTGATTCACTTCCAGAGAGAGATCAATACATAGGTTTTAAGACTCTTACTAGTCAGATGTATTCTTGGGCGGTGAATAGGGGCTGTTGAGTCCAGTTCACTGAGCAGGGAGTAGGTCTTGTCTATTACATATTTGGCTTGTGGAACGGTATCTGAGCTAATTTCAAACCCTTGTTTTATGCATCACCCCACCTCACCTTTCCCGTTAAGCAGCCATAGTGCGTTTTCTAAATGTGTGACTCTGTTCTGTTTTGTAATTCAGTTCAAGTGTAGCGATTTTGACATTCCCTCTCTCAGTGATATCTTAGGATAAGTGTCTTTTTCTCTGTGACTTATTTCACTGAGAGTCATCGTACCTAAATCCACTCATCCTGCTGCTACTAGCCTTATGACATTGATTTCATGGCTGAGTGATATTCCATTGTGCCTAAGTACCACAACTTCTTTATCCATTTTTCGCTTTCCTGGGATATTGAAGGTGTGCCGAAGTGGAGGTTCTTGGAAACAGAGCAGCCCTAAACTTTGGGGTGCCTGTGTCTTGTTGATTTTTAGGTTTCCCGATTTAGACGCCCATGAGTGGAAGTGCCCTATGCTCTCGAAGCTGTGCTTATTACATGTTTCAGGACACACCGTACACTTCTCCAGAGTGGCTGTTGGCAATTTACAGCCCGCCCATCAGCGTAGCAAGGCTCCCATGTCTCCATGGCCTGTCCTGCATTTCTGGTTTTTACACTTTTTTCAGCATGGCCCTTTTGACCGATGGCAAGCGAGCCTTCTTTGTAGCGCTGATTTGCCTTTCCGGCTTGCCTGGTTGGCCAAAAAGGGCGTATGCGTTTTTCCCTGAATATATTCAGGAAAAAACGCATACGCCCTTTTTGGCCAAGGGCATCATTGTCAACGCTTTGCCGCTTTTCATGTGCTTTCAAGGCGAGTCGAGTCTGCCTCCTGAAACCTGTTTCCTGCAATTCTACCTTGCTTTCCAATCCTCCTCGTTGCCTTCCCTCAATATATTTGTGGACGAGAGTTATCATTTATAACTCTGCAGGTTTGTGAGTTGCAGTGCCCCTGAGCTCCATTTGTCAACTCGCTTTTTTGGGAGCTGGCCGCCAAAGCGCAGGATTGCTTCAGGCCCTATTCTGGTTCCGGGGGGCAGGCTGAGCCTGTGGTTCATTCTTCTTCCTGATGGGAAAATAGAGTGACCTGTGCCTGTCCCAACACCTAGAGCTGGTCTCTCATTGGTTCCCCCTCTTCCCGTTCATCCTCAGGCCAAATTGCGACCTGTCCGAAACAGGAGGTTAAAGGTGCTGATTCTCCAAGTAGGGAGATTGTTAGTCGAGCGGCTGGAATGGCGAACCCGAGCACAAGGAGAGGAGAAATGAGGTGCGTTTGAGAAACCTTTCCCGATCACACGGTGTACCATCTTCTGGGTTTCGCACGCATGTTTTCGATGTAGGAAGATGCCCTTGAACCTGGAGATTTGGGACCCACGGCATGGGTACCACGCAGTATGACTTTAAAGGGTCTGCGTTTGCTCACCCAAGCTCACCAATCCTCTCAGCCCCAAGAGTGTCCAGCCTTATGTCTCATCCAGCTGTGGGTCTAGATATGGTCAATCCAGGTTGCATCAGAGCCCCCGAACGGATTTTGTAAGAATTTCTCTCTCTTTCACTGTCTTTGTTTTATGGGGTTTTTTTTTTAAGTAATCTATTTTTATAATGGGGTTTAGCTGCTTTTCACTGCTGTGTTTATGCCGCTTTACACCCTCTTGATTCACTTCCAGAGAGAGATCAATACATAGGTTTTAAGACTCTTACTAGTCAGATGTATTCTTGGGCGGTGAATAGGGGCTGTTGAGTCCAGTTCACTGAGCAGGGAGTAGGTCTTGTCTATTACATATTTGGCTTGTGGAACGGTATCTGAGCTAATTTCAAACCCTTGTTTTATGCATCACCCCACCTCACCTTTCCCGTTAAGCAGCCATAGTGCGTTTTCTAAATGTGTGACTCTGTTCTGTTTTGTAATTCAGTTCAAGTGTAGCGATTTTGACATTCCCTCTCTCAGTGATATCTTCGGATAAGTGTCTTTTTCTCTGTGACTTATTTCACTGAGAGTCATCGTACCTAAATCCACTCATCCTGCTGCTACTAGCCTTATGACATTGATTTCATGGCTGAGTGATATTCCATTGTGCCTAAGTACCACAACTTCTTTATCCATTTTTCGCTTTCCTGGGATATTGAAGGTGTGCCGAAGTGGAGGTTCTTGGAAACAGAGCAGCCCTAAACTTTGGGGTGCCTGTGTCTTGTTGATTTTTAGGTTTCCCGATTTAGACGCCCATGAGTGGAAGTGCCCTATGCTCTCGAAGCTGTGCTTATTACATGTTTCAGGACACACCGTACACTTCTCCAGAGTGGCTGTTGGCAATTTACAGCCCGCCCATCAGCGTAGCAAGGCTCCCATGTCTCCATGGCCTGTCCTGCATTTCTGGTTTTTACACTTTTTTCAGCATGGCCCTTTTGACCGATGGCAAGCGAGCCTTCTTTGTAGCGCTGATTTGCCTTTCCGGCTTGCCTGGTTGGCCAAAAAGGGCGTATGCGTTTTTCCCTGAATATATTCAGGAAAAAACGCATACGCCCTTTTTGGCCAAGGGCATCATTGTCAACGCTTTGCCGCTTTTCATGTGCTTTCAAGGCGAGTCGAGTCTGCCTCCTGAAACCTGTTTCCTGCAATTCTACCTTGCTTTCCAATCCTCCTCGTTGCCTTCCCTCAATATATTTGTGGACGAGAGTTATCATTTATAACTCTGCAGGTTTGTGAGTTGCAGTGCCCCTGAGCTCCATTTGTCAACTCGCTTTTTTGGGAGCTGGCCGCCAAAGCGCAGGATTGCTTCAGGCCCTATTCTGGTTCCGGGGGGCAGGCTGAGCCTGTGGTTCATTCTTCTTCCTGATGGGAAAATAGAGTGACCTGTGCCTGTCCCAACACCTAGAGCTGGTCTCTCATTGGTTCCCCCTCTTCCCGTTCATCCTCAGGCCAAATTGCGACCTGTCCGAAACAGGAGGTTAAAGGTGCTGATTCTCCAAGTAGGGAGATTGTTAGTCGAGCGGCTGGAATGGCGAACCCGAGCACAAGGAGAGGAGAAATGAGGTGCGTTTGAGAAACCTTTCCCGATCACACGGTGTACCATCTTCTGGGTTTCGCACGCATGTTTTCGATGTAGGAAGATGCCCTTGAACCTGGAGATTTGGGACCCACGGCATGGGTACCACGCAGTATGACTTTAAAGGGTCTGCGTTTGCTCACCCAAGCTCACCAATCCTCTCAGCCCCAAGAGTGTCCAGCCTTATGTCTCATCCAGCTGTGGGTCTAGATATGGTCAATCCAGGTTGCATCAGAGCCCCCGAACGGATTTTGTAAGAATTTCTCTCTCTTTCACTGTCTTTGTTTTATGGGGTTTTTTTTTTAAGTAATCTATTTTTATAATGGGGTTTAGCTGCTTTTCACTGCTGTGTTTATGCCGCTTTACACCCTCTTGATTCACTTCCAGAGAGAGATCAATACATAGGTTTTAAGACTCTTACTAGTCAGATGTATTCTTGGGCGGTGAATAGGGGCTGTTGAGTCCAGTTCACTGAGCAGGGAGTAGGTCTTGTCTATTACATATTTGGCTTGTGGAACGGTATCTGAGCTAATTTCAAACCCTTGTTTTATGCATCACCCCACCTCACCTTTCCCGTTAAGCAGCCATAGTGCGTTTTCTAAATGTGTGACTCTGTTCTGTTTTGTAATTCAGTTCAAGTGTAGCGATTTTGACATTCCCTCTCTCAGTGATATCTTAGGATAAGTGTCTTTTTCTCTGTGACTTATTTCACTGAGAGTCATCGTACCTAAATCCACTCATCCTGCTGCTACTAGCCTTATGACATTGATTTCATGGCTGAGTGATATTCCATTGTGCCTAAGTACCACAACTTCTTTATCCATTTTTCGCTTTCCTGGGATATTGAAGGTGTGCCGAAGTGGAGGTTCTTGGAAACAGAGCAGCCCTAAACTTTGGGGTGCCTGTGTCTTGTTGATTTTTAGGTTTCCCGATTTATACGCCCATGAGTGGAAGTGCCCTATGCTCTCGAAGCTGTGCTTATTACATGTTTCAGGACACACCGTACACTTCTCCAGAGTGGCTGTTGGCAATTTACAGCCCGCCCATCAGCGTAGCAAGGCTCCCATGTCTCCATGGCCTGTCCTGCATTTCTGGTTTTTACACTTTTTTCAGCATGGCCCTTTTGACCGATGGCAAGCGAGCCTTCTTTGTAGCGCTGATTTGCCTTTCCGGCTTGCCTGGTTGGCCAAAAAGGGCGTATGCGTTTTTCCCTGAATATATTCAGGAAAAAACGCATACGCCCTTTTTGGCCAAGGGCATCATTGTCAACGCTTTGCCGCTTTTCATGTGCTTTCAAGGCGAGTCGAGTCTGCCTCCTGAAACCTGTTTCCTGCAATTCTACCTTGCTTTCCAATCCTCCTCGTTGCCTTCCCTCAATATATTTGTGGACGAGAGTTATCATTTATAACTCTGCAGGTTTGTGAGTTGCAGTGCCCCTGAGCTCCATTTGTCAACTCGCTTTTTTGGGAGCTGGCCGCCAAAGCGCAGGATTGCTTCAGGCCCTATTCTGGTTCCGGGGGGCAGGCTGAGCCTGTGGTTCATTCTTCTTCCTGATGGGAAAATAGAGTGACCTGTGCCTGTCCCAACACCTAGAGCTGGTCTCTCATTGGTTCCCCCTCTTCCCGTTCATCCTCAGGCCAAATTGCGACCTGTCCGAAACAGGAGGTTAAAGGTGCTGATTCTCCAAGTAGGGAGATTGTTAGTCGAGCGGCTGGAATGGCGAACCCGAGCACAAGGAGAGGAGAAATGAGGTGCGTTTGAGAAACCTTTCCCGATCACACGGTGTACCATCTTCTGGGTTTCGCACGCATGTTTTCGATGTAGGAAGATGCCCTTGAACCTGGAGATTTGGGACCCACGGCATGGGTACCACGCAGTATGACTTTAAAGGGTCTGCGTTTGCTCACCCAAGCTCACCAATCCTCTCAGCCCCAAGAGTGTCCAGCCTTATGTCTCATCCAGCTGTGGGTCTAGATATGGTCAATCCAGGTTGCATCAGAGCCCCCGAACGGATTTTGTAAGAATTTCTCTCTCTTTCACTGTCTTTGTTTTATGGGTTTTTTTTTTAAGTAATCTATTTTTATAATGGGGTTTAGCTGCTTTTCACTGCTGTGTTTATGCCGCTTTACACCCTCTTGATTCACTTCCAGAGAGAGATCAATACATAGGTTTTAAGACTCTTACTAGTCATATGTATTCTTGGGCGGTGAATAGGGGCTGTTGAGTCCAGTTCACTGAGCAGGGAGTAGGTCTTGTCTATTACATATTTGGCTTGTGGAACGGTATCTGAGCTAATTTCAAACCCTTGTTTTATGCATCACCCCACCTCATCTTTCCCGTTAAGCAGCCATAGTGCGTTTTCTAAATGTGTGACTCTGTTCTGTTTTGTAATTCAGTTCAAGTGTAGCGATTTTGACATTCCCTCTCTCAGTGATATCTTCGGATAAGTGTCTTTTTCTCTGTGACTTATTTCACTGAGAGTCATCGTACCTAAATCCACTCATCCTGCTGCTACTAGCCTTATGACATTGATTTCATGGCTGAGTGATATTCCATTGTGCCTAAGTACCACAACTTCTTTATCCATTTTTCGCTTTCCTGGGATATTGAAGGTGTGCCGAAGTGGAGGTTCTTGGAAACAGAGCAGCCCTAAACTTTGGGGTGCCTGTGTCTTGTTGATTTTTAGGTTTCCCGATTTATACGCCCATGAGTGGAAGTGCCCTATGCTCTCGAAGCTGTGCTTATTACATGTTTCAGGACACACCGTACACTTCTCCAGAGTGGCTGTTGGCAATTTACAGCCCGCCCATCAGCGTAGCAAGGCTCCCATGTCTCCATGGCCTGTCCTGCATTTCTGGTTTTTACACTTTTTTCAGCATGGCCCTTTTGACCGATGGCAAGCGAGCCTTCTTTGTAGCGCTGATTTGCCTTTCCGGCTTGCCTGGTTGGCCAAAAAGGGCGTATGCGTTTTTCCCTGAATATATTCAGGAAAAAACGCATACGCCCTTTTTGGCCAAGGGCATCATTGTCAACGCTTTGCCGCTTTTCATGTGCTTTCAAGGCGAGTCGAGTCTGCCTCCTGAAACCTGTTTCCTGCAATTCTACCTTGCTTTCCAATCCTCCTCGTTGCCTTCCCTCAATATATTTGTGGACGAGAGTTATCATTTATAACTCTGCAGGTTTGTGAGTTGCAGTGCCCCTGAGCTCCATTTGTCAACTCGCTTTTTTGGGAGCTGGCCGCCAAAGCGCAGGATTGCTTCAGGCCCTATTCTGGTTCCGGGGGGCAGGCTGAGCCTGTGGTTCATTCTTCTTCCTGATGGGAAAATAGAGTGACCTGTGCCTGTCCCAACACCTAGAGCTGGTCTCTCATTGGTTCCCCCTCTTCCCGTTCATCCTCAGGCCAAATTGCGACCTGTCCGAAACAGGAGGTTAAAGGTGCTGATTCTCCAAGTAGGGAGATTGTTAGTCGAGCGGCTGGAATGGCGAACCCGAGCACAAGGAGAGGAGAAATGAGGTGCGTTTGAGAAACCTTTCCCGATCACACGGTGTACCATCTTCTGGGTTTCGCACGCATGTTTTCGATGTAGGAAGATGCCCTTGAACCTGGAGATTTGGGACCCACGGCATGGGTACCACGCAGTATGACTTTAAAGGGTCTGCGTTTGCTCACCCAAGCTCACCAATCCTCTCAGCCCCAAGAGTGTCCAGCCTTATGTCTCATCCAGCTGTGGGTCTAGATATGGTCAATCCAGGTTGCATCAGAGCCCCCGAACGGATTTTGTAAGAATTTCTCTCTCTTTCACTGTCTTTGTTTTATGGGTTTTTTTTTTAAGTAATCTATTTTTATAATGGGGTTTAGCTGCTTTTCACTGCTGTGTTTATGCCGCTTTACACCCTCTTGATTCACTTCCAGAGAGAGATCAATACATAGGTTTTAAGACTCTTACTAGTCATATGTATTCTTGGGCGGTGAATAGGGGCTGTTGAGTCCAGTTCACTGAGCAGGGAGTAGGTCTTGTCTATTACATATTTGGCTTGTGGAACGGTATCTGAGCTAATTTCAAACCCTTGTTTTATGCATCACCCCACCTCATCTTTCCCGTTAAGCAGCCATAGTGCGTTTTCTAAATGTGTGACTCTGTTCTGTTTTGTAATTCAGTTCAAGTGTAGCGATTTTGACATTCCCTCTCTCAGTGATATCTTCGGATAAGTGTCTTTTTCTCTGTGACTTATTTCACTGAGAGTCATCGTACCTAAATCCACTCATCCTGCTGCTACTAGCCTTATGACATTGATTTCATGGCTGAGTGATATTCCATTGTGCCTAAGTACCACAACTTCTTTATCCATTTTTCGCTTTCCTGGGATATTGAAGGTGTGCCGAAGTGGAGGTTCTTGGAAACAGAGCAGCCCTAAACTTTGGGGTGCCTGTGTCTTGTTGATTTTTAGGTTTCCCGATTTAGACGCCCGTGAGTGGAAGTGCCCTATGCTCTCGAAGCTGTGCTTATTACATGTTTCAGGACACACCGTACACTTCTCCAGAGTGGCTGTTGGCAATTTACAGCCCGCCCATCAGCGTAGCAAGGCTCCCATGTCTCCATGGCCTGTCCTGCATTTCTGGTTTTTACACTTTTTTCAGCATGGCCCTTTTGACCGATGGCAAGCGAGCCTTCTTTGTAGCGCTGATTTGCCTTTCCGGCTTGCCTGGTTGGCCAAAAAGGGCGTATGCGTTTTTTCCTGAATATATTCAGGAAAAAACGCATACGCCCTTTTTGGCCAAGGGCATCATTGTCAACGCTTTGCCGCTTTTCATGTGCTTTCAAGGCGAGTCGAGTCTGCCTCCTGAAACCTGTTTCCTGCAATTCTGCCTTGCTTTCCAATCCTCCTCGTTGCCTTCCCTCAATATATTTGTGGACGAGAGTTATCATTTATAACTCTGCAGGTTTGTGAGTTGCAGTGCCCCTGAGCTCCATTTGTCAACTCGCTTTTTTGGGAGCTGGCCGCCAAAGCGCAGGATTGCTTCAGGCCCTATTCTGGTTCCGGGGGGCAGGCTGAGCCTGTGGTTCATTCTTCTTCCTGATGGGAAAATAGAGTGACCTGTGCCTGTCCCAACACCTAGAGCTGGTCTCTCATTGGTTCCCCCTCTTCCCGTTCATCCTCAGGCCAAATTGCGACCTGTCCGAAACAGGAGGTTAAAGGTGCTGATTCTCCAAGTAGGGAGATTGTTAGTCGAGCGGCTGGAATGGCGAACCCGAGCACAAGGAGAGGAGAAATGAGGTGCGTTTGAGAAACCTTTCCCGATCACACGGTGTACCATCTTCTGGGTTTCGCACGCATGTTTTCGATGTAGGAAGATGCCCTTGAACCTGGAGATTTGGGACCCACGGCATGGGTACCACGCAGTATGACTTTAAAGGGTCTGCGTTTGCTCACCCAAGCTCACCAATCCTCTCAGCCCCAAGAGTGTCCAGCCTTATGTCTCATCCAGCTGTGGGTCTAGATATGGTCAATCCAGGTTGCATCAGAGCCCCCGAACGGATTTTGTAAGAATTTCTCTCTCTTTCACTGTCTTTGTTTTATGGGGTTTTTTTTTAAGTAATCTATTTTTATAATGGGGTTTAGCTGCTTTTCACTGCTGTGTTTATGCCGCTTTACACCCTCTTGATTCACTTCCAGAGAGAGATCAATACATAGGTTTTAAGACTCTTACTAGTCAGATGTATTCTTGGGCGGTGAATAGGGGCTGTTGAGTCCAGTTCACTGAGCAGGGAGTAGGTCTTGTCTATTACATATTTGGCTTGTGGAACGGTATCTGAGCTAATTTCAAACCCTTGTTTTATGCATCACCCCACCTCACCTTTCCCGTTAAGCAGCCATAGTGCGTTTTCTAAATGTGTGACTCTGTTCTGTTTTGTAATTCAGTTCAAGTGTAGCGATTTTGACATTCCCTCTCTCAGTGATATCTTCGGATAAGTGTCTTTTTCTCTGTGACTTATTTCACTGAGAGTCATCGTACCTAAATCCACTCATCCTGCTGCTACTAGCCTTATGACATTGATTTCATGGCTGAGTGATATTCCATTGTGCCTAAGTACCACAACTTCTTTATCCATTTTTCGCTTTCCTGGGATATTGAAGGTGTGCCGAAGTGGAGGTTCTTGGAAACAGAGCAGCCCTAAACTTTGGGGTGCCTGTGTCTTGTTGATTTTTAGGTTTCCCGATTTAGACGCCCATGAGTGGAAGTGCCCTATGCTCTCGAAGCTGTGCTTATTACATGTTTCAGGACACACCGTACACTTCTCCAGAGTGGCTGTTGGCAATTTACAGCCCGCCCATCAGCGTAGCAAGGCTCCCATGTCTCCATGGCCTGTCCTGCATTTCTGGTTTTTACACTTTTTTCAGCATGGCCCTTTTGACCGATGGCAAGCGAGCCTTCTTTGTAGCGCTGATTTGCCTTTCCGGCTTGCCTGGTTGGCCAAAAAGGGCGTATGCGTTTTTTCCTGAATATATTCAGGAAAAAACGCATACGCCCTTTTTGGCCAAGGGCATCATTGTCAACGCTTTGCCGCTTTTCATGTGCTTTCAAGGCGAGTCGAGTCTGCCTCCTGAAACCTGTTTCCTGCAATTCTGCCTTGCTTTCCAATCCTCCTCGTTGCCTTCCCTCAATATATTTGTGGACGAGAGTTATCATTTATAACTCTGCAGGTTTGTGAGTTGCAGTGCCCCTGAGCTCCATTTGTCAACTCGCTTTTTTGGGAGCTGGCCGCCAAAGCGCAGGATTGCTTCAGGCCCTATTCTGGTTCCGGGGGGCAGGCTGAGCCTGTGGTTCATTCTTCTTCCTGATGGGAAAATAGAGTGACCTGTGCCTGTCCCAACACCTAGAGCTGGTCTCTCATTGGTTCCCCCTCTTCCCGTTCATCCTCAGGCCAAATTGCGACCTGTCCGAAACAGGAGGTTAAAGGTGCTGATTCTCCAAGTAGGGAGATTGTTAGTCGAGCGGCTGGAATGGCGAACCCGAGCACAAGGAGAGGAGAAATGAGGTGCGTTTGAGAAACCTTTCCCGATCACACGGTGTACCATCTTCTGGGTTTCGCACGCATGTTTTCGATGTAGGAAGATGCCCTTGAACCTGGAGATTTGGGACCCACGGCATGGGTACCACGCAGTATGACTTTAAAGGGTCTGCGTTTGCTCACCCAAGCTCACCAATCCTCTCAGCCCCAAGAGTGTCCAGCCTTATGTCTCATCCAGCTGTGGGTCTAGATATGGTCAATCCAGGTTGCATCAGAGCCCCCGAACGGATTTTGTAAGAATTTCTCTCTCTTTCACTGTCTTTGTTTTATGGGGTTTTTTTTTTAAGTAATCTATTTTTATAATGGGGTTTAGCTGCTTTTCACTGCTGTGTTTATGCCGCTTTACACCCTCTTGATTCACTTCCAGAGAGAGATCAATACATAGGTTTTAAGACTCTTACTAGTCAGATGTATTCTTGGGCGGTGAATAGGGGCTGTTGAGTCCAGTTCACTGAGCAGGGAGTAGGTCTTGTCTATTACATATTTGGCTTGTGGAACGGTATCTGAGCTAATTTCAAACCCTTGTTTTATGCATCACCCCACCTCACCTTTCCCGTTAAGCAGCCATAGTGCGTTTTCTAAATGTGTGACTCTGTTCTGTTTTGTAATTCAGTTCAAGTGTAGCGATTTTGACATTCCCTCTCTCAGTGATATCTTAGGATAAGTGTCTTTTTCTCTGTGACTTATTTCACTGAGAGTCATCGTACCTAAATCCACTCATCCTGCTGCTACTAGCCTTATGACATTGATTTCATGGCTGAGTGATATTCCATTGTGCCTAAGTACCACAACTTCTTTATCCATTTTTCGCTTTCCTGGGATATTGAAGGTGTGCCGAAGTGGAGGTTCTTGGAAACAGAGCAGCCCTAAACTTTGGGGTGCCTGTGTCTTGTTGATTTTTAGGTTTCCCGATTTAGACGCCCGTGAGTGGAAGTGCCCTATGCTCTCGAAGCTGTGCTTATTACATGTTTCAGGACACACCGTACACTTCTCCAGAGTGGCTGTTGGCAATTTACAGCCCGCCCATCAGCGTAGCAAGGCTCCCATGTCTCCATGGCCTGTCCTGCATTTCTGGTTTTTACACTTTTTTCAGCATGGCCCTTTTGACCGATGGCAAGCGAGCCTTCTTTGTAGCGCTGATTTGCCTTTCCGGCTTGCCTGGTTGGCCAAAAAGGGCGTATGCGTTTTTTCCTGAATATATTCAGGAAAAAACGCATACGCCCTTTTTGGCCAAGGGCATCATTGTCAACGCTTTGCCGCTTTTCATGTGCTTTCAAGGCGAGTCGAGTCTGCCTCCTGAAACCTGTTTCCTGCAATTCTGCCTTGCTTTCCAATCCTCCTCGTTGCCTTCCCTCAATATATTTGTGGACGAGAGTTATCATTTATAACTCTGCAGGTTTGTGAGTTGCAGTGCCCCTGAGCTCCATTTGTCAACTCGCTTTTTTGGGAGCTGGCCGCCAAAGCGCAGGATTGCTTCAGGCCCTATTCTGGTTCCGGGGGGCAGGCTGAGCCTGTGGTTCATTCTTCTTCCTGATGGGAAAATAGAGTGACCTGTGCCTGTCCCAACACCTAGAGCTGGTCTCTCATTGGTTCCCCCTCTTCCCGTTCATCCTCAGGCCAAATTGCGACCTGTCCGAAACAGGAGGTTAAAGGTGCTGATTCTCCAAGTAGGGAGATTGTTAGTCGAGCGGCTGGAATGGCGAACCCGAGCACAAGGAGAGGAGAAATGAGGTGCGTTTGAGAAACCTTTCCCGATCACACGGTGTACCATCTTCTGGGTTTCGCACGCATGTTTTCGATGTAGGAAGATGCCCTTGAACCTGGAGATTTGGGACCCACGGCATGGGTACCACGCAGTATGACTTTAAAGGGTCTGCGTTTGCTCACCCAAGCTCACCAATCCTCTCAGCCCCAAGAGTGTCCAGCCTTATGTCTCATCCAGCTGTGGGTCTAGATATGGTCAATCCAGGTTGCATCAGAGCCCCCGAACGGATTTTGTAAGAATTTCTCTCTCTTTCACTGTCTTTGTTTTATGGGGTTTTTTTTTTAAGTAATCTATTTTTATAATGGGGTTTAGCTGCTTTTCACTGCTGTGTTTATGCCGCTTTACACCCTCTTGATTCACTTCCAGAGAGAGATCAATACATAGGTTTTAAGACTCTTACTAGTCAGATGTATTCTTGGGCGGTGAATAGGGGCTGTTGAGTCCAGTTCACTGAGCAGGGAGTAGGTCTTGTCTATTACATATTTGGCTTGTGGAACGGTATCTGAGCTAATTTCAAACCCTTGTTTTATGCATCACCCCACCTCACCTTTCCCGTTAAGCAGCCATAGTGCGTTTTCTAAATGTGTGACTCTGTTCTGTTTTGTAATTCAGTTCAAGTGTAGCGATTTTGACATTCCCTCTCTCAGTGATATCTTCGGATAAGTGTCTTTTTCTCTGTGACTTATTTCACTGAGAGTCATCGTACCTAAATCCACTCATCCTGCTGCTACTAGCCTTATGACATTGATTTCATGGCTGAGTGATATTCCATTGTGCCTAAGTACCACAACTTCTTTATCCATTTTTCGCTTTCCTGGGATATTGAAGGTGTGCCGAAGTGGAGGTTCTTGGAAACAGAGCAGCCCTAAACTTTGGGGTGCCTGTGTCTTGTTGATTTTTAGGTTTCCCGATTTAGACGCCCATGAGTGGAAGTGCCCTATGCTCTCGAAGCTGTGCTTATTACATGTTTCAGGACACACCGTACACTTCTCCAGAGTGGCTGTTGGCAATTTACAGCCCGCCCATCAGCGTAGCAAGGCTCCCATGTCTCCATGGCCTGTCCTGCATTTCTGGTTTTTACACTTTTTTCAGCATGGCCCTTTTGACCGATGGCAAGCGAGCCTTCTTTGTAGCGCTGATTTGCCTTTCCGGCTTGCCTGGTTGGCCAAAAAGGGCGTATGCGTTTTTTCCTGAATATATTCAGGAAAAAACGCATACGCCCTTTTTGGCCAAGGGCATCATTGTCAACGCTTTGCCGCTTTTCATGTGCTTTCAAGGCGAGTCGAGTCTGCCTCCTGAAACCGGTTTCCTGCAATTCTGCCTTGCTTTCCAATCCTCCTCGTTGCCTTCCCTCAATATATTTGTGGACGAGAGTTATCATTTATAACTCTGCAGGTCTGTGAGTTGCAGTGCCCCTGAGCTCCATTTGTCAACTCGCTTTTTTGGGAGCTGGCCGCCAAAGCGCAGGATTGCTTCAGGCCCTATTCTGGTTCCGGGGGGCAGGCTGAGCCTGTGGTTCATTCTTCTTCCTGATGGGAAAATAGAGT
Organism: Eubalaena glacialis; assembly: GCF_028564815.1. Classification (NCBI taxonomy): domain Eukaryota; kingdom Metazoa; phylum Chordata; class Mammalia; order Artiodactyla; family Balaenidae; genus Eubalaena; species Eubalaena glacialis. The sequence goes on from NC_083722.1 coordinate 122,439,868, forward strand.
GACCTGTGCCTGTCCCAACACCTAGAGCTGGTCTCTCATTGGTTCCCCCTCTTCCCGTTCATCCTCAGGCCAAATTGCGACCTGTCCGAAACAGGAGGTTAAAGGTGCTGATTCTCCAAGTAGGGAGATTGTTAGTCGAGCGGCTGGAATGGCGAACCCGAGCACAAGGAGAGGAGAAATGAGGTGCGTTTGAGAAACCTTTCCCGATCACACGGTGTACCATCTTCTGGGTTTCGCACGCATGTTTTCGATGTAGGAAGATGCCCTTGAACCTGGAGATTTGGGACCCACGGCATGGGTACCACGCAGTATGACTTTAAAGGGTCTGCGTTTGCTCACCCAAGCTCACCAATCCTCTCAGCCCCAAGAGTGTCCAGCCTTATGTCTCATCCAGCTGTGGGTCTAGATATGGTCAATCCAGGTTGCATCAGAGCCCCCGAACGGATTTTGTAAGAATTTCTCTCTCTTTCACTGTCTTTGTTTTATGGGGTTTTTTTTTTAAGTAATCTATTTTTATAATGGGGTTTAGCTGCTTTTCACTGCTGTGTTTATGCCGCTTTACACCCTCTTGATTCACTTCCAGAGAGAGATCAATACATAGGTTTTAAGACTCTTACTAGTCAGATGTATTCTTGGGCGGTGAATAGGGGCTGTTGAGTCCAGTTCACTGAGCAGGGAGTAGGTCTTGTCTATTACATATTTGGCTTGTGGAACGGTATCTGAGCTAATTTCAAACCCTTGTTTTATGCATCACCCCACCTCACCTTTCCCGTTAATCAGCCATAGTGCGTTTTCTAAATGTGTGACTCTGTTCTGTTTTGTAATTCAGTTCAAGTGTAGCGATTTTGACATTCCCTCTCTCAGTGATATCTTAGGATAAGTGTCTTTTTCTCTGTGACTTATTTCACTGAGAGTCATCGTACCTAAATCCACTCATCCTGCTGCTACTAGCCTTATGACATTGATTTCATGGCTGAGTGATATTCCATTGTGCCTAAGTACCACAACTTCTTTATCCATTTTTCGCTTTCCTGGGATATTGAAGGTGTGCCGAAGTGGAGGTTCTTGGAAACAGAGCAGCCCTAAACTTTGGGGTGCCTGTGTCTTGTTGATTTTTAGGTTTCCCGATTTATACGCCCATGAGTGGAAGTGCCCTATGCTCTCGAAGCTGTGCTTATTACATGTTTCAGGACACACCGTACACTTCTCCAGAGTGGCTGTTGGCAATTTACAGCCCGCCCATCAGCGTAGCAAGGCTCCCATGTCTCCATGGCCTGTCCTGCATTTCTGGTTTTTACACTTTTTTCAGCATGGCCCTTTTGACCGATGGCAAGCGAGCCTTCTTTGTAGCGCTGATTTGCCTTTCCGGCTTGCCTGGTTGGCCAAAAAGGGCGTATGCGTTTTTTCCTGAATATATTCAGGAAAAAACGCATACGCCCTTTTTGGCCAAGGGCATCATTGTCAACGCTTTGCCGCTTTTCATGTGCTTTCAAGGCGAGTCGAGTCTGCCTCCTGAAACCTGTTTCCTGCAATTCTGCCTTGCTTTCCAATCCTCCTCGTTGCCTTCCCTCAATATATTTGTGGACGAGAGTTATCATTTATAACTCTGCAGGTTTGTGAGTTGCAGTGCCCCTGAGCTCCATTTGTCAACTCGCTTTTTTGGGAGCTGGCCGCCAAAGCGCAGGATTGCTTCAGGCCCTATTCTGGTTCCGGGGGGCAGGCTGAGCCTGTGGTTCATTCTTCTTCCTGATGGGAAAATAGAGTGACCTGTGCCTGTCCCAACACCTAGAGCTGGTCTCTCATTGGTTCCCCCTCTTCCCGTTCATCCTCAGGCCAAATTGCGACCTGTCCGAAACAGGAGGTTAAAGGTGCTGATTCTCCAAGTAGGGAGATTGTTAGTCGAGCGGCTGGAATGGCGAACCCGAGCACAAGGAGAGGAGAAATGAGGTGCGTTTGAGAAACCTTTCCCGATCACACGGTGTACCATCTTCTGGGTTTCGCACGCATGTTTTCGATGTAGGAAGATGCCCTTGAACCTGGAGATTTGGGACCCACGGCATGGGTACCACGCAGTATGACTTTAAAGGGTCTGCGTTTGCTCACCCAAGCTCACCAATCCTCTCAGCCCCAAGAGTGTCCAGCCTTATGTCTCATCCAGCTGTGGGTCTAGATATGGTCAATCCAGGTTGCATCAGAGCCCCCGAACGGATTTTGTAAGAATTTCTCTCTCTTTCACTGTCTTTGTTTTATGGGTTTTTTTTTTTAAGTAATCTATTTTTATAATGGGGTTTAGCTGCTTTTCACTGCTGTGTTTATGCCGCTTTACACCCTCTTGATTCACTTCCAGAGAGAGATCAATACATAGGTTTTAAGACTCTTACTAGTCAGATGTATTCTTGGGCGGTGAATAGGGGCTGTTGAGTCCAGTTCACTGAGCAGGGAGTAGGTCTTGTCTATTACATATTTGGCTTGTGGAACGGTATCTGAGCTAATTTCAAACCCTTGTTTTATGCATCACCCCACCTCACCTTTCCCGTTAAGCAGCCATAGTGCGTTTTCTAAATGTGTGACTCTGTTCTGTTTTGTAATTCAGTTCAAGTGTAGCGATTTTGACATTCCCTCTCTCAGTGATATCTTAGGATAAGTGTCTTTTTCTCTGTGACTTATTTCACTGAGAGTCATCGTACCTAAATCCACTCATCCTGCTGCTACTAGCCTTATGACATTGATTTCATGGCTGAGTGATATTCCATTGTGCCTAAGTACCACAACTTCTTTATCCATTTTTCGCTTTCCTGGGATATTGAAGGTGTGCCGAAGTGGAGGTTCTTGGAAACAGAGCAGCCCTAAACTTTGGGGTGCCTGTGTCTTGTTGATTTTTAGGTTTCCCGATTTAGACGCCCATGAGTGGAAGTGCCCTATGCTCTCGAAGCTGTGCTTATTACATGTTTCAGGACACACCGTACACTTCTCCAGAGTGGCTGTTGGCAATTTACAGCCCGCCCATCAGCGTAGCAAGGCTCCCATGTCTCCATGGCCTGTCCTGCATTTCTGGTTTTTACACTTTTTTCAGCATGGCCCTTTTGACCGATGGCAAGCGAGCCTTCTTTGTAGCGCTGATTTGCCTTTCCGGCTTGCCTGGTTGGCCAAAAAGGGCGTATGCGTTTTTTCCTGAATATATTCAGGAAAAAACGCATACGCCCTTTTTGGCCAAGGGCATCATTGTCAACGCTTTGCCGCTTTTCATGTGCTTTCAAGGCGAGTCGAGTCTGCCTCCTGAAACCGGTTTCCTGCAATTCTGCCTTGCTTTCCAATCCTCCTCGTTGCCTTCCCTCAATATATTTGTGGACGAGAGTTATCATTTATAACTCTGCAGGTCTGTGAGTTGCAGTGCCCCTGAGCTCCATTTGTCAACTCGCTTTTTTGGGAGCTGGCCGCCAAAGCGCAGGATTGCTTCAGGCCCTATTCTGGTTCCGGGGGGCAGGCTGAGCCTGTGGTTCATTCTTCTTCCTGATGGGAAAATAGAGTGACCTGTGCCTGTCCCAACACCTAGAGCTGGTCTCTCATTGGTTCCCCCTCTTCCCGTTCATCCTCAGGCCAAATTGCGACCTGTCCGAAACAGGAGGTTAAAGGTGCTGATTCTCCAAGTAGGGAGATTGTTAGTCGAGCGGCTGGAATGGCGAACCCGAGCACAAGGAGAGGAGAAATGAGGTGCGTTTGAGAAACCTTTCCCGATCACACGGTGTACCATCTTCTGGGTTTCGCACGCATGTTTTCGATGTAGGAAGATGCCCTTGAACCTGGAGATTTGGGACCCACGGCATGGGTACCACGCAGTATGACTTTAAAGGGTCTGCGTTTGCTCACCCAAGCTCACCAATCCTCTCAGCCCCAAGAGTGTCCAGCCTTATGTCTCATCCAGCTGTGGGTCTAGATATGGTCAATCCAGGTTGCATCAGAGCCCCCGAACGGATTTTGTAAGAATTTCTCTCTCTTTCACTGTCTTTGTTTTATGGGGTTTTTTTTTTAAGTAATCTATTTTTATAATGGGGTTTAGCTGCTTTTCACTGCTGTGTTTATGCCGCTTTACACCCTCTTGATTCACTTCCAGAGAGAGATCAATACATAGGTTTTAAGACTCTTACTAGTCAGATGTATTCTTGGGCGGTGAATAGGGGCTGTTGAGTCCAGTTCACTGAGCAGGGAGTAGGTCTTGTCTATTACATATTTGGCTTGTGGAACGGTATCTGAGCTAATTTCAAACCCTTGTTTTATGCATCACCCCACCTCACCTTTCCCGTTAAGCAGCCATAGTGCGTTTTCTAAATGTGTGACTCTGTTCTGTTTTGTAATTCAGTTCAAGTGTAGCGATTTTGACATTCCCTCTCTCAGTGATATCTTCGGATAAGTGTCTTTTTCTCTGTGACTTATTTCACTGAGAGTCATCGTACCTAAATCCACTCATCCTGCTGCTACTAGCCTTATGACATTGATTTCATGGCTGAGTGATATTCCATTGTGCCTAAGTACCACAACTTCTTTATCCATTTTTCGCTTTCCTGGGATATTGAAGGTGTGCCGAAGTGGAGGTTCTTGGAAACAGAGCAGCCCTAAACTTTGGGGTGCCTGTGTCTTGTTGATTTTTAGGTTTCCCGATTTATACGCCCATGAGTGGAAGTGCCCTATGCTCTCGAAGCTGTGCTTATTACATGTTTCAGGACACACCGTACACTTCTCCAGAGTGGCTGTTGGCAATTTACAGCCCGCCCATCAGCGTAGCAAGGCTCCCATGTCTCCATGGCCTGTCCTGCATTTCTGGTTTTTACACTTTTTTCAGCATGGCCCTTTTGACCGATGGCAAGCGAGCCTTCTTTGTAGCGCTGATTTGCCTTTCCGGCTTGCCTGGTTGGCCAAAAAGGGCGTATGCGTTTTTTCCTGAATATATTCAGGAAAAAACGCATACGCCCTTTTTGGCCAAGGGCATCATTGTCAACGCTTTGCCGCTTTTCATGTGCTTTCAAGGCGAGTCGAGTCTGCCTCCTGAAACCGGTTTCCTGCAATTCTGCCTTGCTTTCCAATCCTCCTCGTTGCCTTCCCTCAATATATTTGTGGACGAGAGTTATCATTTATAACTCTGCAGGTCTGTGAGTTGCAGTGCCCCTGAGCTCCATTTGTCAACTCGCTTTTTTGGGAGCTGGCCGCCAAAGCGCAGGATTGCTTCAGGCCCTATTCTGGTTCCGGGGGGCAGGCTGAGCCTGTGGTTCATTCTTCTTCCTGATGGGAAAATAGAGTGACCTGTGCCTGTCCCAACACCTAGAGCTGGTCTCTCATTGGTTCCCCCTCTTCCCGTTCATCCTCAGGCCAAATTGCGACCTGTCCGAAACAGGAGGTTAAAGGTGCTGATTCTCCAAGTAGGGAGATTGTTAGTCGAGCGGCTGGAATGGCGAACCCGAGCACAAGGAGAGGAGAAATGAGGTGCGTTTGAGAAACCTTTCCCGATCACACGGTGTACCATCTTCTGGGTTTCGCACGCATGTTTTCGATGTAGGAAGATGCCCTTGAACCTGGAGATTTGGGACCCACGGCATGGGTACCACGCAGTATGACTTTAAAGGGTCTGCGTTTGCTCACCCAAGCTCACCAATCCTCTCAGCCCCAAGAGTGTCCAGCCTTATGTCTCATCCAGCTGTGGGTCTAGATATGGTCAATCCAGGTTGCATCAGAGCCCCCGAACGGATTTTGTAAGAATTTCTCTCTCTTTCACTGTCTTTGTTTTATGGGGTTTTTTTTTTAAGTAATCTATTTTTATAATGGGGTTTAGCTGCTTTTCACTGCTGTGTTTATGCCGCTTTACACCCTCTTGATTCACTTCCAGAGAGAGATCAATACATAGGTTTTAAGACTCTTACTAGTCAGATGTATTCTTGGGCGGTGAATAGGGGCTGTTGAGTCCAGTTCACTGAGCAGGGAGTAGGTCTTGTCTATTACATATTTGGCTTGTGGAACGGTATCTGAGCTAATTTCAAACCCTTGTTTTATGCATCACCCCACCTCACCTTTCCCGTTAAGCAGCCATAGTGCGTTTTCTAAATGTGTGACTCTGTTCTGTTTTGTAATTCAGTTCAAGTGTAGCGATTTTGACATTCCCTCTCTCAGTGATATCTTAGGATAAGTGTCTTTTTCTCTGTGACTTATTTCACTGAGAGTCATCGTACCTAAATCCACTCATCCTGCTGCTACTAGCCTTATGACATTGATTTCATGGCTGAGTGATATTCCATTGTGCCTAAGTACCACAACTTCTTTATCCATTTTTCGCTTTCCTGGGATATTGAAGGTGTGCCGAAGTGGAGGTTCTTGGAAACAGAGCAGCCCTAAACTTTGGGGTGCCTGTGTCTTGTTGATTTTTAGGTTTCCCGATTTAGACGCCCATGAGTGGAAGTGCCCTATGCTCTCGAAGCTGTGCTTATTACATGTTTCAGGACACACCGTACACTTCTCCAGAGTGGCTGTTGGCAATTTACAGCCCGCCCATCAGCGTAGCAAGGCTCCCATGTCTCCATGGCCTGTCCTGCATTTCTGGTTTTTACACTTTTTTCAGCATGGCCCTTTTGACCGATGGCAAGCGAGCCTTCTTTGTAGCGCTGATTTGCCTTTCCGGCTTGCCTGGTTGGCCAAAAAGGGCGTATGCGTTTTTTCCTGAATATATTCAGGAAAAAACGCATACGCCCTTTTTGGCCAAGGGCATCATTGTCAACGCTTTGCCGCTTTTCATGTGCTTTCAAGGCGAGTCGAGTCTGCCTCCTGAAACCGGTTTCCTGCAATTCTGCCTTGCTTTCCAATCCTCCTCGTTGCCTTCCCTCAATATATTTGTGGACGAGAGTTATCATTTATAACTCTGCAGGTCTGTGAGTTGCAGTGCCCCTGAGCTCCATTTGTCAACTCGCTTTTTTGGGAGCTGGCCGCCAAAGCGCAGGATTGCTTCAGGCCCTATTCTGGTTCCGGGGGGCAGGCTGAGCCTGTGGTTCATTCTTCTTCCTGATGGGAAAATAGAGTGACCTGTGCCTGTCCCAACACCTAGAGCTGGTCTCTCATTGGTTCCCCCTCTTCCCGTTCATCCTCAGGCCAAATTGCGACCTGTCCGAAACAGGAGGTTAAAGGTGCTGATTCTCCAAGTAGGGAGATTGTTAGTCGAGCGGCTGGAATGGCGAACCCGAGCACAAGGAGAGGAGAAATGAGGTGCGTTTGAGAAACCTTTCCCGATCACACGGTGTACCATCTTCTGGGTTTCGCACGCATGTTTTCGATGTAGGAAGATGCCCTTGAACCTGGAGATTTGGGACCCACGGCATGGGTACCACGCAGTATGACTTTAAAGGGTCTGCGTTTGCTCACCCAAGCTCACCAATCCTCTCAGCCCCAAGAGTGTCCAGCCTTATGTCTCATCCAGCTGTGGGTCTAGATATGGTCAATCCAGGTTGCATCAGAGCCCCCGAACGGATTTTGTAAGAATTTCTCTCTCTTTCACTGTCTTTGTTTTATGGGGTTTTTTTTTTAAGTAATCTATTTTTATAATGGGGTTTAGCTGCTTTTCACTGCTGTGTTTATGCCGCTTTACACCCTCTTGATTCACTTCCAGAGAGAGATCAATACATAGGTTTTAAGACTCTTACTAGTCAGATGTATTCTTGGGCGGTGAATAGGGGCTGTTGAGTCCAGTTCACTGAGCAGGGAGTAGGTCTTGTCTATTACATATTTGGCTTGTGGAACGGTATCTGAGCTAATTTCAAACCCTTGTTTTATGCATCACCCCACCTCACCTTTCCCGTTAAGCAGCCATAGTGCGTTTTCTAAATGTGTGACTCTGTTCTGTTTTGTAATTCAGTTCAAGTGTAGCGATTTTGACATTCCCTCTCTCAGTGATATCTTAGGATAAGTGTCTTTTTCTCTGTGACTTATTTCACTGAGAGTCATCGTACCTAAATCCACTCATCCTGCTGCTACTAGCCTTATGACATTGATTTCATGGCTGAGTGATATTCCATTGTGCCTAAGTACCACAACTTCTTTATCCATTTTTCGCTTTCCTGGGATATTGAAGGTGTGCCGAAGTGGAGGTTCTTGGAAACAGAGCAGCCCTAAACTTTGGGGTGCCTGTGTCTTGTTGATTTTTAGGTTTCCCGATTTAGACGCCCATGAGTGGAAGTGCCCTATGCTCTCGAAGCTGTGCTTATTACATGTTTCAGGACACACCGTACACTTCTCCAGAGTGGCTGTTGGCAATTTACAGCCCGCCCATCAGCGTAGCAAGGCTCCCATGTCTCCATGGCCTGTCCTGCATTTCTGGTTTTTACACTTTTTTCAGCATGGCCCTTTTGACCGATGGCAAGCGAGCCTTCTTTGTAGCGCTGATTTGCCTTTCCGGCTTGCCTGGTTGGCCAAAAAGGGCGTATGCGTTTTTTCCTGAATATATTCAGGAAAAAACGCATACGCCCTTTTTGGCCAAGGGCATCATTGTCAACGCTTTGCCGCTTTTCATGTGCTTTCAAGGCGAGTCGAGTCTGCCTCCTGAAACCGGTTTCCTGCAATTCTGCCTTGCTTTCCAATCCTCCTCGTTGCCTTCCCTCAATATATTTGTGGACGAGAGTTATCATTTATAACTCTGCAGGTCTGTGAGTTGCAGTGCCCCTGAGCTCCATTTGTCAACTCGCTTTTTTGGGAGCTGGCCGCCAAAGCGCAGGATTGCTTCAGGCCCTATTCTGGTTCCGGGGGGCAGGCTGAGCCTGTGGTTCATTCTTCTTCCTGATGGGAAAATAGAGTGACCTGTGCCTGTCCCAACACCTAGAGCTGGTCTCTCATTGGTTCCCCCTCTTCCCGTTCATCCTCAGGCCAAATTGCGACCTGTCCGAAACAGGAGGTTAAAGGTGCTGATTCTCCAAGTAGGGAGATTGTTAGTCGAGCGGCTGGAATGGCGAACCCGAGCACAAGGAGAGGAGAAATGAGGTGCGTTTGAGAAACCTTTCCCGATCACACGGTGTACCATCTTCTGGGTTTCGCACGCATGTTTTCGATGTAGGAAGATGCCCTTGAACCTGGAGATTTGGGACCCACGGCATGGGTACCACGCAGTATGACTTTAAAGGGTCTGCGTTTGCTCACCCAAGCTCACCAATCCTCTCAGCCCCAAGAGTGTCCAGCCTTATGTCTCATCCAGCTGTGGGTCTAGATATGGTCAATCCAGGTTGCATCAGAGCCCCCGAACGGATTTTGTAAGAATTTCTCTCTCTTTCACTGTCTTTGTTTTATGGGGTTTTTTTTTTAAGTAATCTATTTTTATAATGGGGTTTAGCTGCTTTTCACTGCTGTGTTTATGCCGCTTTACACCCTCTTGATTCACTTCCAGAGAGAGATCAATACATAGGTTTTAAGACTCTTACTAGTCAGATGTATTCTTGGGCGGTGAATAGGGGCTGTTGAGTCCAGTTCACTGAGCAGGGAGTAGGTCTTGTCTATTACATATTTGGCTTGTGGAACGGTATCTGAGCTAATTTCAAACCCTTGTTTTATGCATCACCCCACCTCACCTTTCCCGTTAAGCAGCCATAGTGCGTTTTCTAAATGTGTGACTCTGTTCTGTTTTGTAATTCAGTTCAAGTGTAGCGATTTTGACATTCCCTCTCTCAGTGATATCTTAGGATAAGTGTCTTTTTCTCTGTGACTTATTTCACTGAGAGTCATCGTACCTAAATCCACTCATCCTGCTGCTACTAGCCTTATGACATTGATTTCATGGCTGAGTGATATTCCATTGTGCCTAAGTACCACAACTTCTTTATCCATTTTTCGCTTTCCTGGGATATTGAAGGTGTGCCGAAGTGGAGGTTCTTGGAAACAGAGCAGCCCTAAACTTTGGGGTGCCTGTGTCTTGTTGATTTTTAGGTTTCCCGATTTATACGCCCATGAGTGGAAGTGCCCTATGCTCTCGAAGCTGTGCTTATTACATGTTTCAGGACACACCGTACACTTCTCCAGAGTGGCTGTTGGCAATTTACAGCCCGCCCATCAGCGTAGCAAGGCTCCCATGTCTCCATGGCCTGTCCTGCATTTCTGGTTTTTACACTTTTTTCAGCATGGCCCTTTTGACCGATGGCAAGCGAGCCTTCTTTGTAGCGCTGATTTGCCTTTCCGGCTTGCCTGGTTGGCCAAAAAGGGCGTATGCGTTTTTTCCTGAATATATTCAGGAAAAAACGCATACGCCCTTTTTGGCCAAGGGCATCATTGTCAACGCTTTGCCGCTTTTCATGTGCTTTCAAGGCGAGTCGAGTCTGCCTCCTGAAACCTGTTTCCTGCAATTCTGCCTTGCTTTCCAATCCTCCTCGTTGCCTTCCCTCAATATATTTGTGGACGAGAGTTATCATTTATAACTCTGCAGGTTTGTGAGTTGCAGTGCCCCTGAGCTCCATTTGTCAACTCGCTTTTTTGGGAGCTGGCCGCCAAAGCGCAGGATTGCTTCAGGCCCTATTCTGGTTCCGGGGGGCAGGCTGAGCCTGTGGTTCATTCTTCTTCCTGATGGGAAAATAGAGTGACCTGTGCCTGTCCCAACACCTAGAGCTGGTCTCTCATTGGTTCCCCCTCTTCCCGTTCATCCTCAGGCCAAATTGCGACCTGTCCGAAACAGGAGGTTAAAGGTGCTGATTCTCCAAGTAGGGAGATTGTTAGTCGAGCGGCTGGAATGGCGAACCCGAGCACAAGGAGAGGAGAAATGAGGTGCGTTTGAGAAACCTTTCCCGATCACACGGTGTACCATCTTCTGGGTTTCGCACGCATGTTTTCGATGTAGGAAGATGCCCTTGAACCTGGAGATTTGGGACCCACGGCATGGGTACCACGCAGTATGACTTTAAAGGGTCTGCGTTTGCTCACCCAAGCTCACCAATCCTCTCAGCCCCAAGAGTGTCCAGCCTTATGTCTCATCCAGCTGTGGGTCTAGATATGGTCAATCCAGGTTGCATCAGAGCCCCCGAACGGATTTTGTAAGAATTTCTCTCTCTTTCACTGTCTTTGTTTTATGGGGTTTTTTTTTTAAGTAATCTATTTTTATAATGGGGTTTAGCTGCTTTTCACTGCTGTGTTTATGCCGCTTTACACCCTCTTGATTCACTTCCAGAGAGAGATCAATACATAGGTTTTAAGACTCTTACTAGTCAGATGTATTCTTGGGCGGTGAATAGGGGCTGTTGAGTCCAGTTCACTGAGCAGGGAGTAGGTCTTGTCTATTACATATTTGGCTTGTGGAACGGTATCTGAGCTAATTTCAAACCCTTGTTTTATGCATCACCCCACCTCACCTTTCCCGTTAAGCAGCCATAGTGCGTTTTCTAAATGTGTGACTCTGTTCTGTTTTGTAATTCAGTTCAAGTGTAGCGATTTTGACATTCCCTCTCTCAGTGATATCTTAGGATAAGTGTCTTTTTCTCTGTGACTTATTTCACTGAGAGTCATCGTACCTAAATCCACTCATCCTGCTGCTACTAGCCTTATGACATTGATTTCATGGCTGAGTGATATTCCATTGTGCCTAAGTACCACAACTTCTTTATCCATTTTTCGCTTTCCTGGGATATTGAAGGTGTGCCGAAGTGGAGGTTCTTGGAAACAGAGCAGCCCTAAACTTTGGGGTGCCTGTGTCTTGTTGATTTTTAGGTTTCCCGATTTAGACGCCCATGAGTGGAAGTGCCCTATGCTCTCGAAGCTGTGCTTATTACATGTTTCAGGACACACCGTACACTTCTCCAGAGTGGCTGTTGGCAATTTACAGCCCGCCCATCAGCGTAGCAAGGCTCCCATGTCTCCATGGCCTGTCCTGCATTTCTGGTTTTTACACTTTTTTCAGCATGGCCCTTTTGACCGATGGCAAGCGAGCCTTCTTTGTAGCGCTGATTTGCCTTTCCGGCTTGCCTGGTTGGCCAAAAAGGGCGTATGCGTTTTTTCCTGAATATATTCAGGAAAAAACGCATACGCCCTTTTTGGCCAAGGGCATCATTGTCAACGCTTTGCCGCTTTTCATGTGCTTTCAAGGCGAGTCGAGTCTGCCTCCTGAAACCGGTTTCCTGCAATTCTGCCTTGCTTTCCAATCCTCCTCGTTGCCTTCCCTCAATATATTTGTGGACGAGAGTTATCATTTATAACTCTGCAGGTCTGTGAGTTGCAGTGCCCCTGAGCTCCATTTGTCAACTCGCTTTTTTGGGAGCTGGCCGCCAAAGCGCAGGATTGCTTCAGGCCCTATTCTGGTTCCGGGGGGCAGGCTGAGCCTGTGGTTCATTCTTCTTCCTGATGGGAAAATAGAGTGACCTGTGCCTGTCCCAACACCTAGAGCTGGTCTCTCATTGGTTCCCCCTCTTCCCGTTCATCCTCAGGCCAAATTGCGACCTGTCCGAAACAGGAGGTTAAAGGTGCTGATTCTCCAAGTAGGGAGATTGTTAGTCGAGCGGCTGGAATGGCGAACCCGAGCACAAGGAGAGGAGAAATGAGGTGCGTTTGAGAAACCTTTCCCGATCACACGGTGTACCATCTTCTGGGTTTCGCACGCATGTTTTCGATGTAGGAAGATGCCCTTGAACCTGGAGATTTGGGACCCACGGCATGGGTACCACGCAGTATGACTTTAAAGGGTCTGCGTTTGCTCACCCAAGCTCACCAATCCTCTCAGCCCCAAGAGTGTCCAGCCTTATGTCTCATCCAGCTGTGGGTCTAGATATGGTCAATCCAGGTTGCATCAGAGCCCCCGAACGGATTTTGTAAGAATTTCTCTCTCTTTCACTGTCTTTGTTTTATGGGGTTTTTTTTTTAAGTAATCTATTTTTATAATGGGGTTTAGCTGCTTTTCACTGCTGTGTTTATGCCGCTTTACACCCTCTTGATTCACTTCCAGAGAGAGATCAATACATAGGTTTTAAGACTCTTACTAGTCAGATGTATTCTTGGGCGGTGAATAGGGGCTGTTGAGTCCAGTTCACTGAGCAGGGAGTAGGTCTTGTCTATTACATATTTGGCTTGTGGAACGGTATCTGAGCTAATTTCAAACCCTTGTTTTATGCATCACCCCACCTCACCTTTCCCGTTAAGCAGCCATAGTGCGTTTTCTAAATGTGTGACTCTGTTCTGTTTTGTAATTCAGTTCAAGTGTAGCGATTTTGACATTCCCTCTCTCAGTGATATCTTAGGATAAGTGTCTTTTTCTCTGTGACTTATTTCACTGAGAGTCATCGTACCTAAATCCACTCATCCTGCTGCTACTAGCCTTATGACATTGATTTCATGGCTGAGTGATATTCCATTGTGCCTAAGTACCACAACTTCTTTATCCATTTTTCGCTTTCCTGGGATATTGAAGGTGTGCCGAAGTGGAGGTTCTTGGAAACAGAGCAGCCCTAAACTTTGGGGTGCCTGTGTCTTGTTGATTTTTAGGTTTCCCGATTTAGACGCCCATGAGTGGAAGTGCCCTATGCTCTCGAAGCTGTGCTTATTACATGTTTCAGGACACACCGTACACTTCTCCAGAGTGGCTGTTGGCAATTTACAGCCCGCCCATCAGCGTAGCAAGGCTCCCATGTCTCCATGGCCTGTCCTGCATTTCTGGTTTTTACACTTTTTTCAGCATGGCCCTTTTGACCGATGGCAAGCGAGCCTTCTTTGTAGCGCTGATTTGCCTTTCCGGCTTGCCTGGTTGGCCAAAAAGGGCGTATGCGTTTTTTCCTGAATATATTCAGGAAAAAACGCATACGCCCTTTTTGGCCAAGGGCATCATTGTCAACGCTTTGCCGCTTTTCATGTGCTTTCAAGGCGAGTCGAGTCTGCCTCCTGAAACCGGTTTCCTGCAATTCTGCCTTGCTTTCCAATCCTCCTCGTTGCCTTCCCTCAATATATTTGTGGACGAGAGTTATCATTTATAACTCTGCAGGTCTGTGAGTTGCAGTGCCCCTGAGCTCCATTTGTCAACTCGCTTTTTTGGGAGCTGGCCGCCAAAGCGCAGGATTGCTTCAGGCCCTATTCTGGTTCCGGGGGGCAGGCTGAGCCTGTGGTTCATTCTTCTTCCTGATGGGAAAATAGAGTGACCTGTGCCTGTCCCAACACCTAGAGCTGGTCTCTCATTGGTTCCCCCTCTTCCCGTTCATCCTCAGGCCAAATTGCGACCTGTCCGAAACAGGAGGTTAAAGGTGCTGATTCTCCAAGTAGGGAGATTGTTAGTCGAGCGGCTGGAATGGCGAACCCGAGCACAAGGAGAGGAGAAATGAGGTGCGTTTGAGAAACCTTTCCCGATCACACGGTGTACCATCTTCTGGGTTTCGCACGCATGTTTTCGATGTAGGAAGATGCCCTTGAACCTGGAGATTTGGGACCCACGGCATGGGTACCACGCAGTATGACTTTAAAGGGTCTGCGTTTGCTCACCCAAGCTCACCAATCCTCTCAGCCCCAAGAGTGTCCAGCCTTATGTCTCATCCAGCTGTGGGTCTAGATATGGTCAATCCAGGTTGCATCAGAGCCCCCGAACGGATTTTGTAAGAATTTCTCTCTCTTTCACTGTCTTTGTTTTATGGGGTTTTTTTTTTAAGTAATCTATTTTTATAATGGGGTTTAGCTGCTTTTCACTGCTGTGTTTATGCCGCTTTACACCCTCTTGATTCACTTCCAGAGAGAGATCAATACATAGGTTTTAAGACTCTTACTAGTCAGATGTATTCTTGGGCGGTGAATAGGGGCTGTTGAGTCCAGTTCACTGAGCAGGGAGTAGGTCTTGTCTATTACATATTTGGCTTGTGGAACGGTATCTGAGCTAATTTCAAACCCTTGTTTTATGCATCACCCCACCTCACCTTTCCCGTTAAGCAGCCATAGTGCGTTTTCTAAATGTGTGACTCTGTTCTGTTTTGTAATTCAGTTCAAGTGTAGCGATTTTGACATTCCCTCTCTCAGTGATATCTTAGGATAAGTGTCTTTTTCTCTGTGACTTATTTCACTGAGAGTCATCGTACCTAAATCCACTCATCCTGCTGCTACTAGCCTTATGACATTGATTTCATGGCTGAGTGATATTCCATTGTGCCTAAGTACCACAACTTCTTTATCCATTTTTCGCTTTCCTGGGATATTGAAGGTGTGCCGAAGTGGAGGTTCTTGGAAACAGAGCAGCCCTAAACTTTGGGGTGCCTGTGTCTTGTTGATTTTTAGGTTTCCCGATTTATACGCCCATGAGTGGAAGTGCCCTATGCTCTCGAAGCTGTGCTTATTACATGTTTCAGGACACACCGTACACTTCTCCAGAGTGGCTGTTGGCAATTTACAGCCCGCCCATCAGCGTAGCAAGGCTCCCATGTCTCCATGGCCTGTCCTGCATTTCTGGTTTTTACACTTTTTTCAGCATGGCCCTTTTGACCGATGGCAAGCGAGCCTTCTTTGTAGCGCTGATTTGCCTTTCCGGCTTGCCTGGTTGGCCAAAAAGGGCGTATGCGTTTTTTCCTGAATATATTCAGGAAAAAACGCATACGCCCTTTTTGGCCAAGGGCATCATTGTCAACGCTTTGCCGCTTTTCATGTGCTTTCAAGGCGAGTCGAGTCTGCCTCCTGAAACCTGTTTCCTGCAATTCTGCCTTGCTTTCCAATCCTCCTCGTTGCCTTCCCTCAATATATTTGTGGACGAGAGTTATCATTTATAACTCTGCAGGTTTGTGAGTTGCAGTGCCCCTGAGCTCCATTTGTCAACTCGCTTTTTTGGGAGCTGGCCGCCAAAGCGCAGGATTGCTTCAGGCCCTATTCTGGTTCCGGGGGGCAGGCTGAGCCTGTGGTTCATTCTTCTTCCTGATGGGAAAATAGAGTGACCTGTGCCTGTCCCAACACCTAGAGCTGGTCTCTCATTGGTTCCCCCTCTTCCCGTTCATCCTCAGGCCAAATTGCGACCTGTCCGAAACAGGAGGTTAAAGGTGCTGATTCTCCAAGTAGGGAGATTGTTAGTCGAGCGGCTGGAATGGCGAACCCGAGCACAAGGAGAGGAGAAATGAGGTGCGTTTGAGAAACCTTTCCCGATCACACGGTGTACCATCTTCTGGGTTTCGCACGCATGTTTTCGATGTAGGAAGATGCCCTTGAACCTGGAGATTTGGGACCCACGGCATGGGTACCACGCAGTATGACTTTAAAGGGTCTGCGTTTGCTCACCCAAGCTCACCAATCCTCTCAGCCCCAAGAGTGTCCAGCCTTATGTCTCATCCAGCTGTGGGTCTAGATATGGTCAATCCAGGTTGCATCAGAGCCCCCGAACGGATTTTGTAAGAATTTCTCTCTCTTTCACTGTCTTTGTTTTATGGGGTTTTTTTTTTAAGTAATCTATTTTTATAATGGGGTTTAGCTGCTTTTCACTGCTGTGTTTATGCCGCTTTACACCCTCTTGATTCACTTCCAGAGAGAGATCAATACATAGGTTTTAAGACTCTTACTAGTCAGATGTATTCTTGGGCGGTGAATAGGGGCTGTTGAGTCCAGTTCACTGAGCAGGGAGTAGGTCTTGTCTATTACATATTTGGCTTGTGGAACGGTATCTGAGCTAATTTCAAACCCTTGTTTTATGCATCACCCCACCTCACCTTTCCCGTTAAGCAGCCATAGTGCGTTTTCTAAATGTGTGACTCTGTTCTGTTTTGTAATTCAGTTCAAGTGTAGCGATTTTGACATTCCCTCTCTCAGTGATATCTTAGGATAAGTGTCTTTTTCTCTGTGACTTATTTCACTGAGAGTCATCGTACCTAAATCCACTCATCCTGCTGCTACTAGCCTTATGACATTGATTTCATGGCTGAGTGATATTCCATTGTGCCTAAGTACCACAACTTCTTTATCCATTTTTCGCTTTCCTGGGATATTGAAGGTGTGCCGAAGTGGAGGTTCTTGGAAACAGAGCAGCCCTAAACTTTGGGGTGCCTGTGTCTTGTTGATTTTTAGGTTTCCCGATTTAGACGCCCATGAGTGGAAGTGCCCTATGCTCTCGAAGCTGTGCTTATTACATGTTTCAGGACACACCGTACACTTCTCCAGAGTGGCTGTTGGCAATTTACAGCCCGCCCATCAGCGTAGCAAGGCTCCCATGTCTCCATGGCCTGTCCTGCATTTCTGGTTTTTACACTTTTTTCAGCATGGCCCTTTTGACCGATGGCAAGCGAGCCTTCTTTGTAGCGCTGATTTGCCTTTCCGGCTTGCCTGGTTGGCCAAAAAGGGCGTATGCGTTTTTTCCTGAATATATTCAGGGAAAAACGCATACGCCCTTTTTGGCCAAGGGCATCATTGTCAACGCTTTGCCGCTTTTCATGTGCTTTCAAGGCGAGTCGAGTCTGCCTCCTGAAACCTGTTTCCTGCAATTCTGCCTTGCTTTCCAATCCTCCTCGTTGCCTTCCCTCAATATATTTGTGGACGAGAGTTATCATTTATAACTCTGCAGGTTTGTGAGTTGCAGTGCCCCTGAGCTCCATTTGTCAACTCGCTTTTTTGGGAGCTGGCCGCCAAAGCGCAGGATTGCTTCAGGCCCTATTCTGGTTCCGGGGGGCAGGCTGAGCCTGTGGTTCATTCTTCTTCCTGATGGGAAAATAGAGTGACCTGTGCCTGTCCCAACACCTAGAGCTGGTCTCTCATTGGTTCCCCCTCTTCCCGTTCATCCTCAGGCCAAATTGCGACCTGTCCGAAACAGGAGGTTAAAGGTGCTGATTCTCCAAGTAGGGAGATTGTTAGTCGAGCGGCTGGAATGGCGAACCCGAGCACAAGGAGAGGAGAAATGAGGTGCGTTTGAGAAACCTTTCCCGATCACACGGTGTACCATCTTCTGGGTTTCGCACGCATGTTTTCGATGTAGGAAGATGCCCTTGAACCTGGAGATTTGGGACCCACGGCATGGGTACCACGCAGTATGACTTTAAAGGGTCTGCGTTTGCTCACCCAAGCTCACCAATCCTCTCAGCCCCAAGAGTGTCCAGCCTTATGTCTCATCCAGCTGTGGGTCTAGATATGGTCAATCCAGGTTGCATCAGAGCCCCCGAACGGATTTTGTAAGAATTTCTCTCTCTTTCACTGTCTTTGTTTTATGGGGTTTTTTTTTTAAGTAATCTATTTTTATAATGGGGTTTAGCTGCTTTTCACTGCTGTGTTTATGCCGCTTTACACCCTCTTGATTCACTTCCAGAGAGAGATCAATACATAGGTTTTAAGACTCTTACTAGTCAGATGTATTCTTGGGCGGTGAATAGGGGCTGTTGAGTCCAGTTCACTGAGCAGGGAGTAGGTCTTGTCTATTACATATTTGGCTTGTGGAACGGTATCTGAGCTAATTTCAAACCCTTGTTTTATGCATCACCCCACCTCACCTTTCCCGTTAAGCAGCCATAGTGCGTTTTCTAAATGTGTGACTCTGTTCTGTTTTGTAATTCAGTTCAAGTGTAGCGATTTTGACATTCCCTCTCTCAGTGATATCTTAGGATAAGTGTCTTTTTCTCTGTGACTTATTTCACTGAGAGTCATCGTACCTAAATCCACTCATCCTGCTGCTACTAGCCTTATGACATTGATTTCATGGCTGAGTGATATTCCATTGTGCCTAAGTACCACAACTTCTTTATCCATTTTTCGCTTTCCTGGGATATTGAAGGTGTGCCAAAGTGGAGGTTCTTGGAAACAGAGCAGCCCTAAACTTTGGGGTGCCTGTGTCTTGTTGATTTTTAGGTTTCCCGATTTAGACGCCCATGAGTGGAAGTGCCCTATGCTCTCGAAGCTGTGCTTATTACATGTTTCAGGACACACCGTACACTTCTCCAGAGTGGCTGTTGGCAATTTACAGCCCGCCCATCAGCGTAGCAAGGCTCCCATGTCTCCATGGCCTGTCCTGCATTTCTGGTTTTTACACTTTTTTCAGCATGGCCCTTTTGACCGATGGCAAGCGAGCCTTCTTTGTAGCGCTGATTTGCCTTTCCGGCTTGCCTGGTTGGCCAAAAAGGGCGTATGCGTTTTTTCCTGAATATATTCAGGAAAAAACGCATACGCCCTTTTTGGCCAAGGGCATCATTGTCAACGCTTTGCCGCTTTTCATGTGCTTTCAAGGCGAGTCGAGTCTGCCTCCTGAAACCTGTTTCCTGCAATTCTGCCTTGCTTTCCAATCCTCCTCGTTGCCTTCCCTCAATATATTTGTGGACGAGAGTTATCATTTATAACTCTGCAGGTTTGTGAGTTGCAGTGCCCCTGAGCTCCATTTGTCAACTCGCTTTTTTGGGAGCTGGCCGCCAAAGCGCAGGATTGCTTCAGGCCCTATTCTGGTTCCGGGGGGCAGGCTGAGCCTGTGGTTCATTCTTCTTCCTGATGGGAAAATAGAGTGACCTGTGCCTGTCCCAACACCTAGAGCTGGTCTCTCATTGGTTCCCCCTCTTCCCGTTCATCCTCAGGCCAAATTGCGACCTGTCCGAAACAGGAGGTTAAAGGTGCTGATTCTCCAAGTAGGGAGATTGTTAGTCGAGCGGCTGGAATGGCGAACCCGAGCACAAGGAGAGGAGAAATGAGGTGCGTTTGAGAAACCTTTCCCGATCACACGGTGTACCATCTTCTGGGTTTCGCACGCATGTTTTCGATGTAGGAAGATGCCCTTGAACCTGGAGATTTGGGACCCACGGCATGGGTACCACGCAGTATGACTTTAAAGGGTCTGCGTTTGCTCACCCAAGCTCACCAATCCTCTCAGCCCCAAGAGTGTCCAGCCTTATGTCTCATCCAGCTGTGGGTCTAGATATGGTCAATCCAGGTTGCATCAGAGCCCCCGAACGGATTTTGTAAGAATTTCTCTCTCTTTCACTGTCTTTGTTTTATGGGGTTTTTTTTTTAAGTAATCTATTTTTATAATGGGGTTTAGCTGCTTTTCACTGCTGTGTTTATGCCGCTTTACACCCTCTTGATTCACTTCCAGAGAGAGATCAATACATAGGTTTTAAGACTCTTACTAGTCAGATGTATTCTTGGGCGGTGAATAGGGGCTGTTGAGTCCAGTTCACTGAGCAGGGAGTAGGTCTTGTCTATTACATATTTGGCTTGTGGAACGGTATCTGAGCTAATTTCAAACCCTTGTTTTATGCATCACCCCACCTCACCTTTCCCGTTAAGCAGCCATAGTGCGTTTTCTAAATGTGTGACTCTGTTCTGTTTTGTAATTCCGTTCAAGTGTAGCGATTTTGACATTCCCTCTCTCAGTGATATCTTAGGATAAGTGTCTTTTTCTCTGTGACTTATTTCACTGAGAGTCATCGTACCTAAATCCACTCATCCTGCTGCTACTAGCCTTATGACATTGATTTCATGGCTGAGTGATATTCCATTGTGCCTAAGTACCACAACTTCTTTATCCATTTTTCGCTTTCCTGGGATATTGAAGGTGTGCCGAAGTGGAGGTTCTTGGAAACAGAGCAGCCCTAAACTTTGGGGTGCCTGTGTCTTGTTGATTTTTAGGTTTCCCGATTTAGACGCCCATGAGTGGAAGTGCCCTATGCTCTCGAAGCTGTGCTTATTACATGTTTCAGGACACACCGTACACTTCTCCAGAGTGGCTGTTGGCAATTTACAGCCCGCCCATCAGCGTAGCAAGGCTCCCATGTCTCCATGGCCTGTCCTGCATTTCTGGTTTTTACACTTTTTTCAGCATGGCCCTTTTGACCGATGGCAAGCGAGCCTTCTTTGTAGCGCTGATTTGCCTTTCCGGCTTGCCTGGTTGGCCAAAAAGGGCGTATGCGTTTTTTCCTGAATATATTCAGGGAAAAACGCATACGCCCTTTTTGGCCAAGGGCATCATTGTCAACGCTTTGCCGCTTTTCATGTGCTTTCAAGGCGAGTCGAGTCTGCCTCCTGAAACCTGTTTCCTGCAATTCTGCCTTGCTTTCCAATCCTCCTCGTTGCCTTCCCTCAATATATTTGTGGACGAGAGTTATCATTTATAACTCTGCAGGTTTGTGAGTTGCAGTGCCCCTGAGCTCCATTTGTCAACTCGCTTTTTTGGGAGCTGGCCGCCAAAGCGCAGGATTGCTTCAGGCCCTATTCTGGTTCCGGGGGGCAGGCTGAGCCTGTGGTTCATTCTTCTTCCTGATGGGAAAATAGAGTGACCTGTGCCTGTCCCAACACCTAGAGCTGGTCTCTCATTGGTTCCCCCTCTTCCCGTTCATCCTCAGGCCAAATTGCGACCTGTCCGAAACAGGAGGTTAAAGGTGCTGATTCTCCAAGTAGGGAGATTGTTAGTCGAGCGGCTGGAATGGCGAACCCGAGCACAAGGAGAGGAGAAATGAGGTGCGTTTGAGAAACCTTTCCCGATCACACGGTGTACCATCTTCTGGGTTTCGCACGCATGTTTTCGATGTAGGAAGATGCCCTTGAACCTGGAGATTTGGGACCCACGGCATGGGTACCACGCAGTATGACTTTAAAGGGTCTGCGTTTGCTCACCCAAGCTCACCAATCCTCTCAGCCCCAAGAGTGTCCAGCCTTATGTCTCATCCAGCTGTGGGTCTAGATATGGTCAATCCAGGTTGCATCAGAGCCCCCGAACGGATTTTGTAAGAATTTCTCTCTCTTTCACTGTCTTTGTTTTATGGGGTTTTTTTTTTAAGTAATCTATTTTTATAATGGGGTTTAGCTGCTTTTCACTGCTGTGTTTATGCCGCTTTACACCCTCTTGATTCACTTCCAGAGAGAGATCAATACATAGGTTTTAAGACTCTTACTAGTCAGATGTATTCTTGGGCGGTGAATAGGGGCTGTTGAGTCCAGTTCACTGAGCAGGGAGTAGGTCTTGTCTATTACATATTTGGCTTGTGGAACGGTATCTGAGCTAATTTCAAACCCTTGTTTTATGCATCACCCCACCTCACCTTTCCCGTTAAGCAGCCATAGTGCGTTTTCTAAATGTGTGACTCTGTTCTGTTTTGTAATTCCGTTCAAGTGTAGCGATTTTGACATTCCCTCTCTCAGTGATATCTTAGGATAAGTGTCTTTTTCTCTGTGACTTATTTCACTGAGAGTCATCGTACCTAAATCCACTCATCCTGCTGCTACTAGCCTTATGACATTGATTTCATGGCTGAGTGATATTCCATTGTGCCTAAGTACCACAACTTCTTTATCCATTTTTCGCTTTCCTGGGATATTGAAGGTGTGCCGAAGTGGAGGTTCTTGGAAACAGAGCAGCCCTAAACTTTGGGGTGCCTGTGTCTTGTTGATTTTTAGGTTTCCCGATTTAGACGCCCATGAGTGGAAGTGCCCTATGCTCTCGAAGCTGTGCTTATTACATGTTTCAGGACACACCGTACACTTCTCCAGAGTGGCTGTTGGCAATTTACAGCCCGCCCATCAGCGTAGCAAGGCTCCCATGTCTCCATGGCCTGTCCTGCATTTCTGGTTTTTACACTTTTTTCAGCATGGCCCTTTTGACCGATGGCAAGCGAGCCTTCTTTGTAGCGCTGATTTGCCTTTCCGGCTTGCCTGGTTGGCCAAAAAGGGCGTATGCGTTTTTTCCTGAATATATTCAGGGAAAAACGCATACGCCCTTTTTGGCCAAGGGCATCATTGTCAACGCTTTGCCGCTTTTCATGTGCTTTCAAGGCGAGTCGAGTCTGCCTCCTGAAACCTGTTTCCTGCAATTCTGCCTTGCTTTCCAATCCTCCTCGTTGCCTTCCCTCAATATATTTGTGGACGAGAGTTATCATTTATAACTCTGCAGGTTTGTGAGTTGCAGTGCCCCTGAGCTCCATTTGTCAACTCGCTTTTTTGGGAGCTGGCCGCCAAAGCGCAGGATTGCTTCAGGCCCTATTCTGGTTCCGGGGGGCAGGCTGAGCCTGTGGTTCATTCTTCTTCCTGATGGGAAAATAGAGTGACCTGTGCCTGTCCCAACACCTAGAGCTGGTCTCTCATTGGTTCCCCCTCTTCCCGTTCATCCTCAGGCCAAATTGCGACCTGTCCGAAACAGGAGGTTAAAGGTGCTGATTCTCCAAGTAGGGAGATTGTTAGTCGAGCGGCTGGAATGGCGAACCCGAGCACAAGGAGAGGAGAAATGAGGTGCGTTTGAGAAACCTTTCCCGATCACACGGTGTACCATCTTCTGGGTTTCGCACGCATGTTTTCGATGTAGGAAGATGCCCTTGAACCTGGAGATTTGGGACCCACGGCATGGGTACCACGCAGTATGACTTTAAAGGGTCTGCGTTTGCTCACCCAAGCTCACCAATCCTCTCAGCCCCAAGAGTGTCCAGCCTTATGTCTCATCCAGCTGTGGGTCTAGATATGGTCAATCCAGGTTGCATCAGAGCCCCCGAACGGATTTTGTAAGAATTTCTCTCTCTTTCACTGTCTTTGTTTTATGGGGTTTTTTTTTTAAGTAATCTATTTTTATAATGGGGTTTAGCTGCTTTTCACTGCTGTGTTTATGCCGCTTTACACCCTCTTGATTCACTTCCAGAGAGAGATCAATACATAGGTTTTAAGACTCTTACTAGTCAGATGTATTCTTGGGCGGTGAATAGGGGCTGTTGAGTCCAGTTCACTGAGCAGGGAGTAGGTCTTGTCTATTACATATTTGGCTTGTGGAACGGTATCTGAGCTAATTTCAAACCCTTGTTTTATGCATCACCCCACCTCACCTTTCCCGTTAAGCAGCCGTAGTGCGTTTTCTAAATGTGTGACTCTGTTCTGTTTTGTAATTCCGTTCAAGTGTAGCGATTTTGACATTCCCTCTCTCAGTGATATCTTAGGATAAGTGTCTTTTTCTCTGTGACTTATTTCACTGAGAGTCATCGTACCTAAATCCACTCATCCTGCTGCTACTAGCCTTATGACATTGATTTCATGGCTGAGTGATATTCCATTGTGCCTAAGTACCACAACTTCTTTATCCATTTTTCGCTTTCCTGGGATATTGAAGGTGTGCCAAAGTGGAGGTTCTTGGAAACAGAGCAGCCCTAAACTTTGGGGTGCCTGTGTCTTGTTGATTTTTAGGTTTCCCGATTTAGACGCCCATGAGTGGAAGTGCCCTATGCTCTCGAAGCTGTGCTTATTACATGTTTCAGGACACACCGTACACTTCTCCAGAGTGGCTGTTGGCAATTTACAGCCCGCCCATCAGCGTAGCAAGGCTCCCATGTCTCCATGGCCTGTCCTGCATTTCTGGTTTTTACACTTTTTTCAGCATGGCCCTTTTGACCGATGGCAAGCGAGACTTCTTTGTAGCGCTGATTTGCCTTTCCGGCTTGCCTGGTTGGCCAAAAAGGGCGTATGCGTTTTTTCCTGAATATATTCAGGAAAAAACGCATACGCCCTTTTTGGCCAAGGGCATCATTGTCAACGCTTTGCCGCTTTTCATGTGCTTTCAAGGCGAGTCGAGTCTGCCTCCTGAAACCTGTTTCCTGCAATTCTGCCTTGCTTTCCAATCCTCCTCGTTGCCTTCCCTCAATATATTTGTGGACGAGAGTTATCATTTATAACTCTGCAGGTTTGTGAGTTGCAGTGCCCCTGAGCTCCATTTGTCAACTCGCTTTTTTGGGAGCTGGCCGCCAAAGCGCAGGATTGCTTCAGGCCCTATTCTGGTTCCGGGGGGCAGGCTGAGCCTGTGGTTCATTCTTCTTCCTGATGGGAAAATAGAGTGACCTGTGCCTGTCCCAACACCTAGAGCTGGTCTCTCATTGGTTCCCCCTCTTCCCGTTCATCCTCAGGCCAAATTGCGACCTGTCCGAAACAGGAGGTTAAAGGTGCTGATTCTCCAAGTAGGGAGATTGTTAGTCGAGCGGCTGGAATGGCGAACCCGAGCACAAGGAGAGGAGAAATGAGGTGCGTTTGAGAAACCTTTCCCGATCACACGGTGTACCATCTTCTGGGTTTCGCACGCATGTTTTCGATGTAGGAAGATGCCCTTGAACCTGGAGATTTGGGACCCACGGCATGGGTACCACGCAGTATGACTTTAAAGGGTCTGCGTTTGCTCACCCAAGCTCACCAATCCTCTCAGCCCCAAGAGTGTCCAGCCTTATGTCTCATCCAGCTGTGGGTCTAGATATGGTCAATCCAGGTTGCATCAGAGCCCCTGAAGGGATTTTGTAAGAATTTCTCTCTCTTTCACTGTCTTTGTTTTATGGGGTTTTTTTAAAGTAATCTATTTTTATAATGGGGTTTAGCTGCTTTTCACTGCTGTGTTTATGCCGCTTTACACCCTCTTGATTCACTTCCAGAGAGAGATCAATACATAGGTTTTAAGACTCTTACTAGTCAGATGTATTCTTGGGCGGTGAATAGGGGCTGTTGAGTCCAGTTCACTGAGCAGGGAGTAGGTCTTGTCTATTACATATTTGGCTTGTGGAACGGTATCTGAGCTAATTTCAAACCCTTGTTTTATGCATCACCCCACCTCACCTTTCCCGTTAAGCAGCCATAGTGCGTTTTCTAAATGTGTGACTCTGTTCTGTTTTGTAATTCAGTTCAAGTGTAGCGATTTTGACATTCCCTCTCTCAGTGATATCTTAGGATAAGTGTCTTTTTCTCTGTGACTTATTTCACTGAGAGTCATCGTACCTAAATCCACTCATCCTGCTGCTACTAGCCTTATGACATTGATTTCATGGCTGAGTGATATTCCATTGTGCCTAAGTACCACAACTTCTTTATCCATTTTTCGCTTTCCTGGGATATTGAAGGTGTGCCGAAGTGGAGGTTCTTGGAAACAGAGCAGCCCTAAACTTTGGGGTGCCTGTGTCTTGTTGATTTTTAGGTTTCCCGATTTAGACGCCCATGAGTGGAAGTGCCCTATGCTCTCGAAGCTGTGCTTATTACATGTTTCAGGACACACCGTACACTTCTCCAGAGTGGCTGTTGGCAATTTACAGCCCGCCCATCAGCGTAGCAAGGCTCCCATGTCTCCATGGCCTGTCCTGCATTTCTGGTTTTTACACTTTTTTCAGCATGGCCCTTTTGACCGATGGCAAGCGAGCCTTCTTTGTAGCGCTGATTTGCCTTTCCGGCTTGCCTGGTTGGCCAAAAAGGGCGTATGCGTTTTTTCCTGAATATATTCAGGGAAAAACGCATACGCCCTTTTTGGCCAAGGGCATCATTGTCAACGCTTTGCCGCTTTTCATGTGCTTTCAAGGCGAGTCGAGTCTGCCTCCTGAAACCTGTTTCCTGCAATTCTGCCTTGCTTTCCAATCCTCCTCGTTGCCTTCCCTCAATATATTTGTGGACGAGAGTTATCATTTATAACTCTGCAGGTTTGTGAGTTGCAGTGCCCCTGAGCTCCATTTGTCAACTCGCTTTTTTGGGAGCTGGCCGCCAAAGCGCAGGATTGCTTCAGGCCCTATTCTGGTTCCGGGGGGCAGGCTGAGCCTGTGGTTCATTCTTCTTCCTGATGGGAAAATAGAGTGACCTGTGCCTGTCCCAACACCTAGAGCTGGTCTCTCATTGGTTCCCCCTCTTCCCGTTCATCCTCAGGCCAAATTGCGACCTGTCCGAAACAGGAAGTTAAAGGTGCTGATTCTCCAAGTAGGGAGATTGTTAGTCGAGCGGCTGGAATGGCGAACCCGAGCACAAGGAGAGGAGAAATGAGGTGCGTTTGAGAAACCTTTCCCGATCACACGGTGTACCATCTTCTGGGTTTCGCACGCATGTTTTCGATGTAGGAAGATGCCCTTGAACCTGGAGATTTGGGACCCACGGCATGGGTACCACGCAGTATGACTTTAAAGGGTCTGCGTTTGCTCACCCAAGCTCACCAATCCTCTCAGCCCCAAGAGTGTCCAGCCTTATGTCTCATCCAGCTGTGGGTCTAGATATGGTCAATCCAGGTTGCATCAGAGCCCCCGAACGGATTTTGTAAGAATTTCTCTCTCTTTCACTGTCTTTGTTTTATGGGGTTTTTTTTTTAAGTAATCTATTTTTATAATGGGGTTTAGCTGCTTTTCACTGCTGTGTTTATGCCGCTTTACACCCTCTTGATTCACTTCCAGAGAGAGATCAATACATAGGTTTTAAGACTCTTACTAGTCAGATGTATTCTTGGGCGGTGAATAGGGGCTGTTGAGTCCAGTTCACTGAGCAGGGAGTAGGTCTTGTCTATTACATATTTGGCTTGTGGAACGGTATCTGAGCTAATTTCAAACCCTTGTTTTATGCATCACCCCACCTCACCTTTCCCGTTAAGCAGCCGTAGTGCGTTTTCTAAATGTGTGACTCTGTTCTGTTTTGTAATTCAGTTCAAGTGTAGCGATTTTGACATTCCCTCTCTCAGTGATATCTTAGGATAAGTGTCTTTTTCTCTGTGACTTATTTCACTGAGAGTCATCGTACCTAAATCCACTCATCCTGCTGCTACTAGCCTTATGACATTGATTTCATGGCTGAGTGATATTCCATTGTGCCTAAGTACCACAACTTCTTTATCCATTTTTCGCTTTCCTGGGATATTGAAGGTGTGCCGAAGTGGAGGTTCTTGGAAACAGAGCAGCCCTAAACTTTGGGGTGCCTGTGTCTTGTTGATTTTTAGGTTTCCCGATTTAGACGCCCATGAGTGGAAGTGCCCTATGCTCTCGAAGCTGTGCTTATTACATGTTTCAGGACACACCGTACACTTCTCCAGAGTGGCTGTTGGCAATTTACAGCCCGCCCATCAGCGTAGCAAGGCTCCCATGTCTCCATGGCCTGTCCTGCATTTCTGGTTTTTACACTTTTTTCAGCATGGCCCTTTTGACCGATGGCAAGCGAGCCTTCTTTGTAGCGCTGATTTGCCTTTCCGGCTTGCCTGGTTGGCCAAAAAGGGCGTATTCATTTTTTCCTGAATATATTCAGGGAAAAACGCATACGCCCTTTTTGGCCAAGGGCATCATTGTCAACGCTTTGCCGCTTTTCATGTGCTTTCAAGGCGAGTCGAGTCTGCCTCCTGAAACCTGTTTCCTGCAATTCTACCTTGCTTTCCAATCCTCCTCGTTGCCTTCCCTCAATATATTTGTGGACGAGAGTTATCATTTATAACTCTGCAGGTTTGTGAGTTGCAGTGCCCCTGAGCTCCATTTGTCAACTCGCTTTTTTGGGAGCTGGCCGCCAAAGCGCAGGATTGCTTCAGGCCCTATTCTGGTTCCGGGGGGCAGGCTGAGCCTGTGGTTCATTCTTCTTCCTGATGGGAAAATAGAGTGACCTGTGCCTGTCCCAACACCTAGAGCTGGTCTCTCATTGGTTCCCCCTCTTCCCGTTCATCCTCAGGCCAAATTGCGACCTGTCCGAAACAGGAGGTTAAAGGTGCTGATTCTCCAAGTAGGGAGATTGTTAGTCGAGCGGCTGGAATGGCGAACCCGAGCACAAGGAGAGGAGAAATGAGGTGCGTTTGAGAAACCTTTCCCGATCACACGGTGTACCATCTTCTGGGTTTCGCACGCATGTTTTCGATGTAGGAAGATGCCCTTGAACCTGGAGATTTGGGACCCACGGCATGGGTACCACGCAGTATGACTTTAAAGGGTCTGCGTTTGCTCACCCAAGCTCACCAATCCTCTCAGCCCCAAGAGTGTCCAGCCTTATGTCTCATCCAGCTGTGGGTCTAGATATGGTCAATCCAGGTTGCATCAGAGCCCCCGAACGGATTTTGTAAGAATTTCTCTCTCTTTCACTGTCTTTGTTTTATGGGGTTTTTTTTTAAGTAATCTATTTTTATAATGGGGTTTAGCTGCTTTTCACTGCTGTGTTTATGCCGCTTTACACCCTCTTGATTCACTTCCAGAGAGAGATCAATACATAGGTTTTAAGACTCTTACTAGTCAGATGTATTCTTGGGCGGTGAATAGGGGCTGTTGAGTCCAGTTCACTGAGCAGGGAGTAGGTCTTGTCTATTACATATTTGGCTTGTGGAACGGTATCTGAGCTAATTTCAAACCCTTGTTTTATGCATCACCCCACCTCACCTTTCCCGTTAAGCAGCCATAGTGCGTTTTCTAAATGTGTGACTCTGTTCTGTTTTGTAATTCAGTTCAAGTGTAGCGATTTTGACATTCCCTCTCTCAGTGATATCTTAGGATAAGTGTCTTTTTCTCTGTGACTTATTTCACTGAGAGTCATCGTACCTAAATCCACTCATCCTGCTGCTACTAGCCTTATGACATTGATTTCATGGCTGAGTGATATTCCATTGTGCCTAAGTACCACAACTTCTTTATCCATTTTTCGCTTTCCTGGGATATTGAAGGTGTGCCGAAGTGGAGGTTCTTGGAAACAGAGCAGCCCTAAACTTTGGGGTGCCTGTGTCTTGTTGATTTTTAGGTTTCCCGATTTAGACGCCCATGAGTGGAAGTGCCCTATGCTCTCTAAGCTGTGCTTATTACATGTTTCAGGACACACCGTACACTTCTCCAGAGTGGCTGTTGGCAATTTACAGCCCGCCCATCAGCGTAGCAAGGCTCCCATGTCTCCATGGCCTGTCCTGCATTTCTGGTTTTTACACTTTTTTCAGCATGGCCCTTTTGACCGATGGCAAGCGAGCCTTCTTTGTAGCGCTGATTTGCCTTTCCGGCTTGCCTGGTTGGCCAAAAAGGGCGTATGCGTTTTTTCCTGAATATATTCAGGGAAAAACGCATACGCCCTTTTTGGCCAAGGGCATCATTGTCAACGCTTTGCCGCTTTTCATGTGCTTTCAAGGCGAGTCGAGTCTGCCTCCTGAAACCTGTTTCCTGCAATTCTGCCTTGCTTTCCAATCCTCCTCGTTGCCTTCCCTCAATATATTTGTGGACGAGAGTTATCATTTATAACTCTGCAGGTTTGTGAGTTGCAGTGCCCCTGAGCTCCATTTGTCAACTCGCTTTTTTGGGAGCTGGCCGCCAAAGCGCAGGATTGCTTCAGGCCCTATTCTGGTTCCGGGGGGCAGGCTGAGCCTGTGGTTCATTCTTCTTCCTGATGGGAAAATAGAGTGACCTGTGCCTGTCCCAACACCTAGAGCTGGTCTCTCATTGGTTCCCCCTCTTCCCGTTCATCCTCAGGCCAAATTGCGACCTGTCCGAAACAGGAGGTTAAAGGTGCTGATTCTCCAAGTAGGGAGATTGTTAGTCGAGCGGCTGGAATGGCGAACCCGAGCACAAGGAGAGGAGAAATGAGGTGCGTTTGAGAAACCTTTCCCGATCACACGGTGTACCATCTTCTGGGTTTCGCACGCATGTTTTCGATGTAGGAAGATGCCCTTGAACCTGGAGATTTGGGACCCACGGCATGGGTACCACGCAGTATGACTTTAAAGGGTCTGCGTTTGCTCACCCAAGCTCACCAATCCTCTCAGCCCCAAGAGTGTCCAGCCTTATGTCTCATCCAGCTGTGGGTCTAGATATGGTCAATCCAGGTTGCATCAGAGCCCCTGAACGGATTTTGTAAGAATTTCTCTCTCTTTCACTGTCTTTGTTTTATGGGGTTTTTTTTTAAGTAATCTATTTTTATAATGGGGTTTAGCTGCTTTTCACTGCTGTGTTTATGCCGCTTTACACCCTCTTGATTCACTTCCAGAGAGAGATCAATACATAGGTTTTAAGACTCTTACTAGTCAGATGTATTCTTGGGCGGTGAATAGGGGCTGTTGAGTCCAGTTCACTGAGCAGGGAGTAGGTCTTGTCTATTACATATTTGGCTTGTGGAACGGTATCTGAGCTAATTTCAAACCCTTGTTTTATGCATCACCCCACCTCACCTTTCCCGTTAAGCAGCCATAGTGCGTTTTCTAAATGTGTGACTCTGTTCTGTTTTGTAATTCAGTTCAAGTGTAGCGATTTTGACATTCCCTCTCTCAGTGATATCTTAGGATAAGTGTCTTTTTCTCTGTGACTTATTTCACTGAGAGTCATCGTACCTAAATCCACTCATCCTGCTGCTACTAGCCTTATGACATTGATTTCATGGCTGAGTGATATTCCATTGTGCCTAAGTACCACAACTTCTTTATCCATTTTTCGCTTTCCTGGGATATTGAAGGTGTGCCGAAGTGGAGGTTCTTGGAAACAGAGCAGCCCTAAACTTTGGGGTGCCTGTGTCTTGTTGATTTTTAGGTTTCCCGATTTAGACGCCCATGAGTGGAAGTGCCCTATGCTCTCTAAGCTGTGCTTATTACATGTTTCAGGACACACCGTACACTTCTCCAGAGTGGCTGTTGGCAATTTACAGCCCGCCCATCAGCGTAGCAAGGCTCCCATGTCTCCATGGCCTGTCCTGCATTTCTGGTTTTTACACTTTTTTCAGCATGGCCCTTTTGACCGATGGCAAGCGAGCCTTCTTTGTAGCGCTGATTTGCCTTTCCGGCTTGCCTGGTTGGCCAAAAAGGGCGTATGCGTTTTTTCCTGAATATATTCAGGGAAAAACGCATACGCCCTTTTTGGCCAAGGGCATCATTGTCAACGCTTTGCCGCTTTTCATGTGCTTTCAAGGCGAGTCGAGTCTGCCTCCTGAAACCTGTTTCCTGCAATTCTGCCTTGCTAATCCTCCTCGTTGCCTTCCCTCAATATATTTGTGGACGAGAGTTATCATTTATAACTCTGCAGGTTTGTGAGTTGCAGTGCCCCTGAGCTCATTTGTCAACTCGCTTTTTTGGAGCTGGCCGCCAAAGCGCAGGATTGCTTCAGGCCCTATTCTGGTTCCGGGGGGCAGGCTGAGCCTGTGGTTCATTCTTCTTCCTGATGGGAAAATAGAGTGACCTGTGCCTGTCCCAAACACCTAGAGCTGGTCTCTCATTGGTTCCCCCTCTTCCCGTTCATCCTCAGGCCAAATTGCGACCTGTCCGAAACAGGAGTGTTAAAGGTGCTGATTCTCCAAGTAGGGAGATTGTTAGTCGACGGCGGCTGGAATGGCGAACCCGAGCACAAGGAGAGGAGAAATGAGGTGCGTTTGAGAAACCTTTCCCGATCACACGTGTGTACCATCTTCTGGGTTCGCACGCATGTTTTCGATGTAGGAAGATGCCCTTGAACCTGGAGATTTGGGACCCACGGCATGGGTACCACGCAGTATGACTTTAAAGGGTCTGCGTTTGCTCACCCAAGCTCACCAATCCTCTCAGCCCCAAGAGTGTCCAGCCTTATGTCTCATCCAGCTGTGGGTCTAGATATGGTCAATCCAGGTTGCATCAGAGCCCCCGAACGGATTTTGTAAGAATTTCTCTCTCTTTCACTGTCTTTGTTTTATGGGGTTTTTTTTTTAAGTAATCTATTTTATAATGGGTTTTAGCTGCTTTCACTGCTGTTGTTTATGCCGCTTTACACCCCTCTTGATTCACTTCCAGAGAGAGATCAATACATAGGTTTTAAGACTCTTACTAGTCAGATGTATTCTTGGGCGGTGAATAGGGGCTGTTGAGTCCAGTTCACTGGAGCAGGGAGTAGGTCTTGTCTATTACATATTTGGCTTGTGGAACGGTATCTGAGCTAATTTCAAACCCTTGTTTTTATGCATCACCCCACCTCACCTTTCCCGTTAAGCAGCCGTAGTGCGTTTTCTAATGTTGTGACTCTGTTCTGTTTTGTAATTCAGTTCAAGTGTAGCGATTTTGACATTCCCTCTCTCAGTGATATCTTAGGATAAGTGTCTTTTTCTCTGTGACTTATTTCACTGAGAGTCATCGTACCTAAATCCACTCATCCTGCTGCTACTAGCCTTATGACATTGATTTCATGGCTGAGTGATATTCCATTGTGCCTAAGTACCACAACTTCTTTATCCATTTTTCGCTTTCCTGGGATATTGAAGGTGTGCCAAAGTGGAGGTTCTTGGAAACAGAGCAGCCCTAAACTTTGGGGTGCCTGTGTCTTGTTGATTTTTAGGTTTCCCGATTTAGACGCCCATGAGTGGAAGTGCCCTATGCTCTCGAAGCTGTGCTTATTACATGTTTCAGGACACACCGTACACTTCTCCAGAGTGGCTGTTGGCAATTTACAGCCCGCCCATCAGCGTAGCAAGGCTCCCATGTCTCCATGGCCTGTCCTGCATTTCTGGTTTTTACACTTTTTTCAGCATGGCCCTTTTGACCGATGGCAAGCGAGCCTTCTTTGTAGCGCTGATTTGCCTTTCCGGCTTGCCTGGTTGGCCAAAAAGGGCGTATGCGTTTTTTCCTGAATATATTCAGGAAAAAACGCATACGCCCTTTTTGGCCAAGGGCATCATTGTCAACGCTTTGCCGCTTTTCATGTGCTTTCAAGGCGAGTCGAGTCTGCCTCCTGAAACCTGTTTCCTGCAATTCTGCCTTGCTTTCCAATCCTCCTCGTTGCCTTCCCTCAATATATTTGTGGACGAGAGTTATCATTTATAACTCTGCAGGTTTGTGAGTTGCAGTGCCCCTGAGCTCCATTTGTCAACTCGCTTTTTTGGGAGCTGGCCGCCAAAGCGCAGGATTGCTTCAGGCCCTATTCTGGTTCCGGGGGGCAGGCTGAGCCTGTGGTTCATTCTTCTTCCTGATGGGAAAATAGAGTGACCTGTGCCTGTCCCAACACCTAGAGCTGGTCTCTCATTGGTTCCCCCTCTTCCCGTTCATCCTCAGGCCAAATTGCGACCTGTCCGAAACAGGAGGTTAAAGGTGCTGATTCTCCAAGTAGGGAGATTGTTAGTCGAGCGGCTGGAATGGCGAACCCGAGCACAAGGAGAGGAGAAATGAGGTGCGTTTGAGAAACCTTTCCCGATCACACGGTGTACCATCTTCTGGGTTTCGCACGCATGTTTTCGATGTAGGAAGATGCCCTTGAACCTGGAGATTTGGGACCCACGGCATGGGTACCACGCAGTATGACTTTAAAGGGTCTGCGTTTGCTCACCCAAGCTCACCAATCCTCTCAGCCCCAAGAGTGTCCAGCCTTATGTCTCATCCAGCTGTGGGTCTAGATATGGTCAATCCAGGTTGCATCAGAGCCCCCGAACGGATTTTGTAAGAATTTCTCTCTCTTTCACTGTCTTTGTTTTATGGGGTTTTTTTTTTAAGTAATCTATTTTTATAATGGGGTTTAGCTGCTTTTCACTGCTGTGTTTATGCCGCTTTACACCCTCTTGATTCACTTCCAGAGAGAGATCAATACATAGGTTTTAAGACTCTTACTAGTCAGATGTATTCTTGGGCGGTGAATAGGGGCTGTTGAGTCCAGTTCACTGAGCAGGGAGTAGGTCTTGTCTATTACATATTTGGCTTGTGGAACGGTATCTGAGCTAATTTCAAACCCTTGTTTTATGCATCACCCCACCTCACCTTTCCCGTTAAGCAGCCGTAGTGCGTTTTCTAAATGTGTGACTCTGTTCTGTTTTGTAATTCAGTTCAAGTGTAGCGATTTTGACATTCCCTCTCTCAGTGATATCTTAGGATAAGTGTCTTTTTCTCTGTGACTTATTTCACTGAGAGTCATCGTACCTAAATCCACTCATCCTGCTGCTACTAGCCTTATGACATTGATTTCATGGCTGAGTGATATTCCATTGTGCCTAAGTACCACAACTTCTTTATCCATTTTTCGCTTTCCTGGGATATTGAAGGTGTGCCAAAGTGGAGGTTCTTGGAAACAGAGCAGCCCTAAACTTTGGGGTGCCTGTGTCTTGTTGATTTTTAGGTTTCCCGATTTAGACGCCCATGAGTGGAAGTGCCCTATGCTCTCGAAGCTGTGCTTATTACATGTTTCAGGACACACCGTACACTTCTCCAGAGTGGCTGTTGGCAATTTACAGCCCGCCCATCAGCGTAGCAAGGCTCCCATGTCTCCATGGCCTGTCCTGCATTTCTGGTTTTTACACTTTTTTCAGCATGGCCCTTTTGACCGATGGCAAGCGAGCCTTCTTTGTAGCGCTGATTTGCCTTTCCGGCTTGCCTGGTTGGCCAAAAAGGGCGTATGCGTTTTTTCCTGAATATATTCAGGAAAAAACGCATACGCCCTTTTTGGCCAAGGGCATCATTGTCAACGCTTTGCCGCTTTTCATGTGCTTTCAAGGCGAGTCGAGTCTGCCTCCTGAAACCTGTTTCCTGCAATTCTGCCTTGCTTTCCAATCCTCCTCGTTGCCTTCCCTCAATATATTTGTGGACGAGAGTTATCATTTATAACTCTGCAGGTTTGTGAGTTGCAGTGCCCCTGAGCTCCATTTGTCAACTCGCTTTTTTGGGAGCTGGCCGCCAAAGCGCAGGATTGCTTCAGGCCCTATTCTGGTTCCGGGGGGCAGGCTGAGCCTGTGGTTCATTCTTCTTCCTGATGGGAAAATAGAGTGACCTGTGCCTGTCCCAACACCTAGAGCTGGTCTCTCATTGGTTCCCCCTCTTCCCGTTCATCCTCAGGCCAAATTGCGACCTGTCCGAAACAGGAGGTTAAAGGTGCTGATTCTCCAAGTAGGGAGATTGTTAGTCGAGCGGCTGGAATGGCGAACCCGAGCACAAGGAGAGGAGAAATGAGGTGCGTTTGAGAAACCTTTCCCGATCACACGGTGTACCATCTTCTGGGTTTCGCACGCATGTTTTCGATGTAGGAAGATGCCCTTGAACCTGGAGATTTGGGACCCACGGCATGGGTACCACGCAGTATGACTTTAAAGGGTCTGCGTTTGCTCACCCAAGCTCACCAATCCTCTCAGCCCCAAGAGTGTCCAGCCTTATGTCTCATCCAGCTGTGGGTCTAGATATGGTCAATCCAGGTTGCATCAGAGCCCCCGAACGGATTTTGTAAGAATTTCTCTCTCTTTCACTGTCTTTGTTTTATGGGGTTTTTTTTTTAAGTAATCTATTTTTATAATGGGGTTTAGCTGCTTTTCACTGCTGTGTTTATGCCGCTTTACACCCTCTTGATTCACTTCCAGAGAGAGATCAATACATAGGTTTTAAGACTCTTACTAGTCAGATGTATTCTTGGGCGGTGAATAGGGGCTGTTGAGTCCAGTTCACTGAGCAGGGAGTAGGTCTTGTCTATTACATATTTGGCTTGTGGAACGGTATCTGAGCTAATTTCAAACCCTTGTTTTATGCATCACCCCACCTCACCTTTCCCGTTAAGCAGCCATAGTGCGTTTTCTAAATGTGTGACTCTGTTCTGTTTTGTAATTCAGTTCAAGTGTAGCGATTTTGACATTCCCTCTCTCAGTGATATCTTAGGATAAGTGTCTTTTTCTCTGTGACTTATTTCACTGAGAGTCATCGTACCTAAATCCACTCATCCTGCTGCTACTAGCCTTATGACATTGATTTCATGGCTGAGTGATATTCCATTGTGCCTAAGTACCACAACTTCTTTATCCATTTTTCGCTTTCCTGGGATATTGAAGGTGTGCCGAAGTGGAGGTTCTTGGAAACAGAGCAGCCCTAAACTTTGGGGTGCCTGTGTCTTGTTGATTTTTAGGTTTCCCGATTTAGACGCCCATGAGTGGAAGTGCCCTATGCTCTCTAAGCTGTGCTTATTACATGTTTCAGGACACACCGTACACTTCTCCAGAGTGGCTGTTGGCAATTTACAGCCCGCCCATCAGCGTAGCAAGGCTCCCATGTCTCCATGGCCTGTCCTGCATTTCTGGTTTTTACACTTTTTTCAGCATGGCCCTTTTGACCGATGGCAAGCGAGCCTTCTTTGTAGCGCTGATTTGCCTTTCCGGCTTGCCTGGTTGGCCAAAAAGGGCGTATGCGTTTTTTCCTGAATATATTCAGGGAAAAACGCATACGCCCTTTTTGGCCAAGGGCATCATTGTCAACGCTTTGCCGCTTTTCATGTGCTTTCAAGGCGAGTCGAGTCTGCCTCCTGAAACCTGTTTCCTGCAATTCTGCCTTGCTTTCCAATCCTCCTCGTTGCCTTCCCTCAATATATTTGTGGACGAGAGTTATCATTTATAACTCTGCAGGTTTGTGAGTTGCAGTGCCCCTGAGCTCCATTTGTCAACTCGCTTTTTTGGGAGCTGGCCGCCAAAGCGCAGGATTGCTTCAGGCCCTATTCTGGTTCCGGGGGGCAGGCTGAGCCTGTGGTTCATTCTTCTTCCTGATGGGAAAATAGAGTGACCTGTGCCTGTCCCAACACCTAGAGCTGGTCTCTCATTGGTTCCCCCTCTTCCCGTTCATCCTCAGGCCAAATTGCGACCTGTCCGAAACAGGAGGTTAAAGGTGCTGATTCTCCAAGTAGGGAGATTGTTAGTCGAGCGGCTGGAATGGCGAACCCGAGCACAAGGAGAGGAGAAATGAGGTGCGTTTGAGAAACCTTTCCCGATCACACGGTGTACCATCTTCTGGGTTTCGCACGCATGTTTTCGATGTAGGAAGATGCCCTTGAACCTGGAGATTTGGGACCCACGGCATGGGTACCACGCAGTATGACTTTAAAGGGTCTGCGTTTGCTCACCCAAGCTCACCAATCCTCTCAGCCCCAAGAGTGTCCAGCCTTATGTCTCATCCAGCTGTGGGTCTAGATATGGTCAATCCAGGTTGCATCAGAGCCCCCGAACGGATTTTGTAAGAATTTCTCTCTCTTTCACTGTCTTTGTTTTATGGGGTTTTTTTTTTAAGTAATCTATTTTTATAATGGGGTTTAGCTGCTTTTCACTGCTGTGTTTATGCCGCTTTACACCCTCTTGATTCACTTCCAGAGAGAGATCAATACATAGGTTTTAAGACTCTTACTAGTCAGATGTATTCTTGGGCGGTGAATAGGGGCTGTTGAGTCCAGTTCACTGAGCAGGGAGTAGGTCTTGTCTATTACATATTTGGCTTGTGGAACGGTATCTGAGCTAATTTCAAACCCTTGTTTTATGCATCACCCCACCTCACCTTTCCCGTTAAGCAGCCGTAGTGCGTTTTCTAAATGTGTGACTCTGTTCTGTTTTGTAATTCAGTTCAAGTGTAGCGATTTTGACATTCCCTCTCTCAGTGATATCTTAGGATAAGTGTCTTTTTCTCTGTGACTTATTTCACTGAGAGTCATCGTACCTAAATCCACTCATCCTGCTGCTACTAGCCTTATGACATTGATTTCATGGCTGAGTGATATTCCATTGTGCCTAAGTACCACAACTTCTTTATCCATTTTTCGCTTTCCTGGGATATTGAAGGTGTGCCAAAGTGGAGGTTCTTGGAAACAGAGCAGCCCTAAACTTTGGGGTGCCTGTGTCTTGTTGATTTTTAGGTTTCCCGATTTAGACGCCCATGAGTGGAAGTGCCCTATGCTCTCTAAGCTGTGCTTATTACATGTTTCAGGACACACCGTACACTTCTCCAGAGTGGCTGTTGGCAATTTACAGCCCGCCCATCAGCGTAGCAAGGCTCCCATGTCTCCATGGCCTGTCCTGCATTTCTGGTTTTTACACTTTTTTCAGCATGGCCCTTTTGACCGATGGCAAGCGAGCCTTCTTTGTAGCGCTGATTTGCCTTTCCGGCTTGCCTGGTTGGCCAAAAAGGGCGTATGCGTTTTTTCCTGAATATATTCAGGAAAAAACGCATACGCCCTTTTTGGCCAAGGGCATCATTGTCAACGCTTTGCCGCTTTTCATGTGCTTTCAAGGCGAGTCGAGTCTGCCTCCTGAAACCTGTTTCCTGCAATTCTGCCTTGCTTTCCAATCCTCCTCGTTGCCTTCCCTCAATATATTTGTGGACGAGAGTTATCATTTATAACTCTGCAGGTTTGTGAGTTGCAGTGCCCCTGAGCTCCATTTGTCAACTCGCTTTTTTGGGAGCTGGCCGCCAAAGCGCAGGATTGCTTCAGGCCCTATTCTGGTTCCGGGGGGCAGGCTGAGCCTGTGGTTCATTCTTCTTCCTGATGGGAAAATAGAGTGACCTGTGCCTGTCCCAACACCTAGAGCTGGTCTCTCATTGGTTCCCCCTCTTCCCGTTCATCCTCAGGCCAAATTGCGACCTGTCCGAAACAGGAGGTTAAAGGTGCTGATTCTCCAAGTAGGGAGATTGTTAGTCGAGCGGCTGGAATGGCGAACCCGAGCACAAGGAGAGGAGAAATGAGGTGCGTTTGAGAAACCTTTCCCGATCACACGGTGTACCATCTTCTGGGTTTCGCACGCATGTTTTCGATGTAGGAAGATGCCCTTGAACCTGGAGATTTGGGACCCACGGCATGGGTACCACGCAGTATGACTTTAAAGGGTCTGCGTTTGCTCACCCAAGCTCACCAATCCTCTCAGCCCCAAGAGTGTCCAGCCTTATGTCTCATCCAGCTGTGGGTCTAGATATGGTCAATCCAGGTTGCATCAGAGCCCCCGAACGGATTTTGTAAGAATTTCTCTCTCTTTCACTGTCTTTGTTTTATGGGGTTTTTTTTTTAAGTAATCTATTTTTATAATGGGGTTTAGCTGCTTTTCACTGCTGTGTTTATGCCGCTTTACACCCTCTTGATTCACTTCCAGAGAGAGATCAATACATAGGTTTTAAGACTCTTACTAGTCAGATGTATTCTTGGGCGGTGAATAGGGGCTGTTGAGTCCAGTTCACTGAGCAGGGAGTAGGTCTTGTCTATTACATATTTGGCTTGTGGAACGGTATCTGAGCTAATTTCAAACCCTTGTTTTATGCATCACCCCACCTCACCTTTCCCGTTAAGCAGCCGTAGTGCGTTTTCTAAATGTGTGACTCTGTTCTGTTTTGTAATTCAGTTCAAGTGTAGCGATTTTGACATTCCCTCTCTCAGTGATATCTTAGGATAAGTGTCTTTTTCTCTGTGACTTATTTCACTGAGAGTCATCGTACCTAAATCCACTCATCCTGCTGCTACTAGCCTTATGACATTGATTTCATGGCTGAGTGATATTCCATTGTGCCTAAGTACCACAAC
This sequence comes from Eubalaena glacialis, assembly GCF_028564815.1. Classification (NCBI taxonomy): domain Eukaryota; kingdom Metazoa; phylum Chordata; class Mammalia; order Artiodactyla; family Balaenidae; genus Eubalaena; species Eubalaena glacialis. The sequence goes on from NC_083722.1 coordinate 122,479,680, forward strand.
TTCTTTATCCATTTTTCGCTTTCCTGGGATATTGAAGGTGTGCCAAAGTGGAGGTTCTTGGAAACAGAGCAGCCCTAAACTTTGGGGTGCCTGTGTCTTGTTGATTTTTAGGTTTCCCGATTTAGACGCCCATGAGTGGAAGTGCCCTATGCTCTCGAAGCTGTGCTTATTACATGTTTCAGGACACACCGTACACTTCTCCAGAGTGGCTGTTGGCAATTTACAGCCCGCCCATCAGCGTAGCAAGGCTCCCATGTCTCCATGGCCTGTCCTGCATTTCTGGTTTTTACACTTTTTTCAGCATGGCCCTTTTGACCGATGGCAAGCGAGCCTTCTTTGTAGCGCTGATTTGCCTTTCCGGCTTGCCTGGTTGGCCAAAAAGGGCGTATGCGTTTTTTCCTGAATATATTCAGGAAAAAACGCATACGCCCTTTTTGGCCAAGGGCATCATTGTCAACGCTTTGCCGCTTTTCATGTGCTTTCAAGGCGAGTCGAGTCTGCCTCCTGAAACCTGTTTCCTGCAATTCTGCCTTGCTTTCCAATCCTCCTCGTTGCCTTCCCTCAATATATTTGTGGACGAGAGTTATCATTTATAACTCTGCAGGTTTGTGAGTTGCAGTGCCCCTGAGCTCCATTTGTCAACTCGCTTTTTTGGGAGCTGGCCGCCAAAGCGCAGGATTGCTTCAGGCCCTATTCTGGTTCCGGGGGGCAGGCTGAGCCTGTGGTTCATTCTTCTTCCTGATGGGAAAATAGAGTGACCTGTGCCTGTCCCAACACCTAGAGCTGGTCTCTCATTGGTTCCCCCTCTTCCCGTTCATCCTCAGGCCAAATTGCGACCTGTCCGAAACAGGAGGTTAAAGGTGCTGATTCTCCAAGTAGGGAGATTGTTAGTCGAGCGGCTGGAATGGCGAACCCGAGCACAAGGAGAGGAGAAATGAGGTGCGTTTGAGAAACCTTTCCCGATCACACGGTGTACCATCTTCTGGGTTTCGCACGCATGTTTTCGATGTAGGAAGATGCCCTTGAACCTGGAGATTTGGGACCCACGGCATGGGTACCACGCAGTATGACTTTAAAGGGTCTGCGTTTGCTCACCCAAGCTCACCAATCCTCTCAGCCCCAAGAGTGTCCAGCCTTATGTCTCATCCAGCTGTGGGTCTAGATATGGTCAATCCAGGTTGCATCAGAGCCCCCGAACGGATTTTGTAAGAATTTCTCTCTCTTTCACTGTCTTTGTTTTATGGGGTTTTTTTTTTAAGTAATCTATTTTTATAATGGGGTTTAGCTGCTTTTCACTGCTGTGTTTATGCCGCTTTACACCCTCTTGATTCACTTCCAGAGAGAGATCAATACATAGGTTTTAAGACTCTTACTAGTCAGATGTATTCTTGGGCGGTGAATAGGGGCTGTTGAGTCCAGTTCACTGAGCAGGGAGTAGGTCTTGTCTATTACATATTTGGCTTGTGGAACGGTATCTGAGCTAATTTCAAACCCTTGTTTTATGCATCACCCCACCTCACCTTTCCCGTTAAGCAGCCGTAGTGCGTTTTCTAAATGTGTGACTCTGTTCTGTTTTGTAATTCAGTTCAAGTGTAGCGATTTTGACATTCCCTCTCTCAGTGATATCTTAGGATAAGTGTCTTTTTCTCTGTGACTTATTTCACTGAGAGTCATCGTACCTAAATCCACTCATCCTGCTGCTACTAGCCTTATGACATTGATTTCATGGCTGAGTGATATTCCATTGTGCCTAAGTACCACAACTTCTTTATCCATTTTTCGCTTTCCTGGGATATTGAAGGTGTGCCAAAGTGGAGGTTCTTGGAAACAGAGCAGCCCTAAACTTTGGGGTGCCTGTGTCTTGTTGATTTTTAGGTTTCCCGATTTAGACGCCCATGAGTGGAAGTGCCCTATGCTCTCGAAGCTGTGCTTATTACATGTTTCAGGACACACCGTACACTTCTCCAGAGTGGCTGTTGGCAATTTACAGCCCGCCCATCAGCGTAGCAAGGCTCCCATGTCTCCATGGCCTGTCCTGCATTTCTGGTTTTTACACTTTTTTCAGCATGGCCCTTTTGACCGATGGCAAGCGAGCCTTCTTTGTAGCGCTGATTTGCCTTTCCGGCTTGCCTGGTTGGCCAAAAAGGGCGTATGCGTTTTTTCCTGAATATATTCAGGGAAAAACGCATACGCCCTTTTTGGCCAAGGGCATCATTGTCAACGCTTTGCCGCTTTTCATGTGCTTTCAAGGCGAGTCGAGTCTGCCTCCTGAAACCTGTTTCCTGCAATTCTGCCTTGCTTTCCAATCCTCCTCGTTGCCTTCCCTCAATATATTTGTGGACGAGAGTTATCATTTATAACTCTGCAGGTTTGTGAGTTGCAGTGCCCCTGAGCTCCATTTGTCAACTCGCTTTTTTGGGAGCTGGCCGCCAAAGCGCAGGATTGCTTCAGGCCCTATTCTGGTTCCGGGGGGCAGGCTGAGCCTGTGGTTCATTCTTCTTCCTGATGGGAAAATAGAGTGACCTGTGCCTGTCCCAACACCTAGAGCTGGTCTCTCATTGGTTCCCCCTCTTCCCGTTCATCCTCAGGCCAAATTGCGACCTGTCCGAAACAGGAGGTTAAAGGTGCTGATTCTCCAAGTAGGGAGATTGTTAGTCGAGCGGCTGGAATGGCGAACCCGAGCACAAGGAGAGGAGAAATGAGGTGCGTTTGAGAAACCTTTCCCGATCACACGGTGTACCATCTTCTGGGTTTCGCACGCATGTTTTCGATGTAGGAAGATGCCCTTGAACCTGGAGATTTGGGACCCACGGCATGGGTACCACGCAGTATGACTTTAAAGGGTCTGCGTTTGCTCACCCAAGCTCACCAATCCTCTCAGCCCCAAGAGTGTCCAGCCTTATGTCTCATCCAGCTGTGGGTCTAGATATGGTCAATCCAGGTTGCATCAGAGCCCCCGAACGGATTTTGTAAGAATTTCTCTCTCTTTCACTGTCTTTGTTTTATGGGGTTTTTTTTTTAAGTAATCTATTTTTATAATGGGGTTTAGCTGCTTTTCACTGCTGTGTTTATGCCGCTTTACACCCTCTTGATTCACTTCCAGAGAGAGATCAATACATAGGTTTTAAGACTCTTACTAGTCAGATGTATTCTTGGGCGGTGAATAGGGGCTGTTGAGTCCAGTTCACTGAGCAGGGAGTAGGTCTTGTCTATTACATATTTGGCTTGTGGAACGGTATCTGAGCTAATTTCAAACCCTTGTTTTATGCATCACCCCACCTCACCTTTCCCGTTAAGCAGCCGTAGTGCGTTTTCTAAATGTGTGACTCTGTTCTGTTTTGTAATTCAGTTCAAGTGTAGCGATTTTGACATTCCCTCTCTCAGTGATATCTTAGGATAAGTGTCTTTTTCTCTGTGACTTATTTCACTGAGAGTCATCGTACCTAAATCCACTCATCCTGCTGCTACTAGCCTTATGACATTGATTTCATGGCTGAGTGATATTCCATTGTGCCTAAGTACCACAACTTCTTTATCCATTTTTCGCTTTCCTGGGATATTGAAGGTGTGCCGAAGTGGAGGTTCTTGGAAACAGAGCAGCCCTAAACTTTGGGGTGCCTGTGTCTTGTTGATTTTTAGGTTTCCCGATTTAGACGCCCATGAGTGGAAGTGCCCTATGCTCTCCAAGCTGTGCTTATTACATGTTTCAGGACACACCGTACACTTCTCCAGAGTGGCTGTTGGCAATTTACAGCCCGCCCATCAGCGTAGCAAGGCTCCCATGTCTCCATGGCCTGTCCTGCATTTCTGGTTTTTACACTTTTTTCAGCATGGCCCTTTTGACCGATGGCAAGCGAGCCTTCTTTGTAGCGCTGATTTGCCTTTCCGGCTTGCCTGGTTGGCCAAAAAGGGCGTATGCGTTTTTTCCTGAATATATTCAGGGAAAAACGCATACGCCCTTTTTGGCCAAGGGCATCATTGTCAACGCTTTGCCGCTTTTCATGTGCTTTCAAGGCGAGTCGAGTCTGCCTCCTGAAACCTGTTTCCTGCAATTCTGCCTTGCTTTCCAATCCTCCTCGTTGCCTTCCCTCAATATATTTGTGGACGAGAGTTATCATTTATAACTCTGCAGGTTTGTGAGTTGCAGTGCCCCTGAGCTCCATTTGTCAACTCGCTTTTTTGGGAGCTGGCCGCCAAAGCGCAGGATTGCTTCAGGCCCTATTCTGGTTCCGGGGGGCAGGCTGAGCCTGTGGTTCATTCTTCTTCCTGATGGGAAAATAGAGTGACCTGTGCCTGTCCCAACACCTAGAGCTGGTCTCTCATTGGTTCCCCCTCTTCCCGTTCATCCTCAGGCCAAATTGCGACCTGTCCGAAACAGGAGGTTAAAGGTGCTGATTCTCCAAGTAGGGAGATTGTTAGTCGAGCGGCTGGAATGGCGAACCCGAGCACAAGGAGAGGAGAAATGAGGTGCGTTTGAGAAACCTTTCCCGATCACACGGTGTACCATCTTCTGGGTTTCGCACGCATGTTTTCGATGTAGGAAGATGCCCTTGAACCTGGAGATTTGGGACCCACGGCATGGGTACCACGCAGTATGACTTTAAAGGGTCTGCGTTTGCTCACCCAAGCTCACCAATCCTCTCAGCCCCAAGAGTGTCCAGCCTTATGTCTCATCCAGCTGTGGGTCTAGATATGGTCAATCCAGGTTGCATCAGAGCCCCCGAACGGATTTTGTAAGAATTTCTCTCTCTTTCACTGTCTTTGTTTTATGGGTTTTTTTTTTTAAGTAATCTATTTTTATAATGGGGTTTAGCTGCTTTTCACTGCTGTGTTTATGCCGCTTTACACCCTCTTGATTCACTTCCAGAGAGAGATCAATACATAGGTTTTAAGACTCTTACTAGTCAGATGTATTCTTGGGCGGTGAATAGGGGCTGTTGAGTCCAGTTCACTGAGCAGGGAGTAGGTCTTGTCTATTACATATTTGGCTTGTGGAACGGTATCTGAGCTAATTTCAAACCCTTGTTTTATGCATCACCCCACCTCACCTTTCCCGTTAAGCAGCCGTAGTGCGTTTTCTAAATGTGTGACTCTGTTCTGTTTTGTAATTCCGTTCAAGTGTAGCGATTTTGACATTCCCTCTCTCAGTGATATCTTAGGATAAGTGTCTTTTTCTCTGTGACTTATTTCACTGAGAGTCATCGTACCTAAATCCACTCATCCTGCTGCTACTAGCCTTATGACATTGATTTCATGGCTGAGTGATATTCCATTGTGCCTAAGTACCACAACTTCTTTATCCATTTTTCGCTTTCCTGGGATATTGAAGGTGTGCCAAAGTGGAGGTTCTTGGAAACAGAGCAGCCCTAAACTTTGGGGTGCCTGTGTCTTGTTGATTTTTAGGTTTCCCGATTTAGACGCCCATGAGTGGAAGTGCCCTATGCTCTCGAAGCTGTGCTTATTACATGTTTCAGGACACACCGTACACTTCTCCAGAGTGGCTGTTGGCAATTTACAGCCCGCCCATCAGCGTAGCAAGGCTCCCATGTCTCCATGGCCTGTCCTGCATTTCTGGTTTTTACACTTTTTTCAGCATGGCCCTTTTGACCGATGGCAAGCGAGACTTCTTTGTAGCGCTGATTTGCCTTTCCGGCTTGCCTGGTTGGCCAAAAAGGGCGTATGCGTTTTTTCCTGAATATATTCAGGAAAAAACGCATACGCCCTTTTTGGCCAAGGGCATCATTGTCAACGCTTTGCCGCTTTTCATGTGCTTTCAAGGCGAGTCGAGTCTGCCTCCTGAAACCTGTTTCCTGCAATTCTGCCTTGCTTTCCAATCCTCCTCGTTGCCTTCCCTCAATATATTTGTGGACGAGAGTTATCATTTATAACTCTGCAGGTTTGTGAGTTGCAGTGCCCCTGAGCTCCATTTGTCAACTCGCTTTTTTGGGAGCTGGCCGCCAAAGCGCAGGATTGCTTCAGGCCCTATTCTGGTTCCGGGGGGCAGGCTGAGCCTGTGGTTCATTCTTCTTCCTGATGGGAAAATAGAGTGACCTGTGCCTGTCCCAACACCTAGAGCTGGTCTCTCATTGGTTCCCCCTCTTCCCGTTCATCCTCAGGCCAAATTGCGACCTGTCCGAAACAGGAGGTTAAAGGTGCTGATTCTCCAAGTAGGGAGATTGTTAGTCGAGCGGCTGGAATGGCGAACCCGAGCACAAGGAGAGGAGAAATGAGGTGCGTTTGAGAAACCTTTCCCGATCACACGGTGTACCATCTTCTGGGTTTCGCACGCATGTTTTCGATGTAGGAAGATGCCCTTGAACCTGGAGATTTGGGACCCACGGCATGGGTACCACGCAGTATGACTTTAAAGGGTCTGCGTTTGCTCACCCAAGCTCACCAATCCTCTCAGCCCCAAGAGTGTCCAGCCTTATGTCTCATCCAGCTGTGGGTCTAGATATGGTCAATCCAGGTTGCATCAGAGCCCCTGAAGGGATTTTGTAAGAATTTCTCTCTCTTTCACTGTCTTTGTTTTATGGGGTTTTTTTAAAGTAATCTATTTTTATAATGGGGTTTAGCTGCTTTTCACTGCTGTGTTTATGCCGCTTTACACCCTCTTGATTCACTTCCAGAGAGAGATCAATACATAGGTTTTAAGACTCTTACTAGTCAGATGTATTCTTGGGCGGTGAATAGGGGCTGTTGAGTCCAGTTCACTGAGCAGGGAGTAGGTCTTGTCTATTACATATTTGGCTTGTGGAACGGTATCTGAGCTAATTTCAAACCCTTGTTTTATGCATCACCCCACCTCACCTTTCCCGTTAAGCAGCCATAGTGCGTTTTCTAAATGTGTGACTCTGTTCTGTTTTGTAATTCCGTTCAAGTGTAGCGATTTTGACATTCCCTCTCTCAGTGATATCTTAGGATAAGTGTCTTTTTCTCTGTGACTTTTTTCACTGAGAGTCATCGTACCTAAATCCACTCATCCTGCTGCTACTAGCCTTATGACATTGATTTCATGGCTGAGTGATATTCCATTGTGCCTAAGTACCACAACTTCTTTATCCATTTTTCGCTTTCCTGGGATATTGAAGGTGTGCCGAAGTGGAGGTTCTTGGAAACAGAGCAGCCCTAAACTTTGGGGTGCCTGTGTCTTGTTGATTTTTAGGTTTCCCGATTTATACGCCCATGAGTGGAAGTGCCCTATGCTCTCGAAGCTGTGCTTATTACATGTTTCAGGACACACCGTACACTTCTCCAGAGTGGCTGTTGGCAATTTACAGCCCGCCCATCAGCGTAGCAAGGCTCCCATGTCTCCATGGCCTGTCCTGCATTTCTGGTTTTTACACTTTTTTCAGCATGGCCCTTTTGACCGATGGCAAGCGAGCCTTCTTTGTAGCGCTGATTTGCCTTTCCGGCTTGCCTGGTTGGCCAAAAAGGGCGTATGCGTTTTTTCCTGAATATATTCAGGGAAAAACGCATACGCCCTTTTTGGCCAAGGGCATCATTGTCAACGCTTTGCCGCTTTTCATGTGCTTTCAAGGCGAGTCGAGTCTGCCTCCTGAAACCTGTTTCCTGCAATTCTGCCTTGCTTTCCAATCCTCCTCGTTGCCTTCCCTCAATATATTTGTGGACGAGAGTTATCATTTATAACTCTGCAGGTTTGTGAGTTGCAGTGCCCCTGAGCTCCATTTGTCAACTCGCTTTTTTGGGAGCTGGCCGCCAAAGCGCAGGATTGCTTCAGGCCCTATTCTGGTTCCGGGGGGCAGGCTGAGCCTGTGGTTCATTCTTCTTCCTGATGGGAAAATAGAGTGACCTGTGCCTGTCCCAACACCTAGAGCTGGTCTCTCATTGGTTCCCCCTCTTCCCGTTCATCCTCAGGCCAAATTGCGACCTGTCCGAAACAGGAGGTTAAAGGTGCTGATTCTCCAAGTAGGGAGATTGTTAGTCGAGCGGCTGGAATGGCGAACCCGAGCACAAGGAGAGGAGAAATGAGGTGCGTTTGAGAAGCCTTTCCCGATCACACGGTGTACCATCTTCTGGGTTTCGCACGCATGTTTTCGATGTAGGAAGATGCCCTTGAACCTGGAGATTTGGGACCCACGGCATGGGTACCACGCAGTATGACTTTAAAGGGTCTGCGTTTGCTCACCCAAGCTCACCAATCCTCTCAGCCCCAAGAGTGTCCAGCCTTATGTCTCATCCAGCTGTGGGTCTAGATATGGTCAATCCAGGTTGCATCAGAGCCCCCGAACGGATTTTGTAAGAATTTCTCTCTCTTTCACTGTCTTTGTTTTATGGGGTTTTTTTTTAAGTAATCTATTTTTATAATGGGGTTTAGCTGCTTTTCACTGCTGTGTTTATGCCGCTTTACACCCTCTTGATTCACTTCCAGAGAGAGATCAATACATAGGTTTTAAGACTCTTACTAGTCAGATGTATTCTTGGGCGGTGAATAGGGGCTGTTGAGTCCAGTTCACTGAGTAGGGAGTAGGTCTTGTCTATTACATATTTGGCTTGTGGAACGGTATCTGAGCTAATTTCAAACCCTTGTTTTATGCATCACCCCACCTCACCTTTCCCGTTAAGCAGCCGTAGTGCGTTTTCTAAATGTGTGACTCTGTTCTGTTTTGTAATTCAGTTCAAGTGTAGCGATTTTGACATTCCCTCTCTCAGTGATATCTTAGGATAAGTGTCTTTTTCTCTGTGACTTATTTCACTGAGAGTCATCGTACCTAAATCCACTCATCCTGCTGCTACTAGCCTTATGACATTGATTTCATGGCTGAGTGATATTCCATTGTGCCTAAGTACCACAACTTCTTTATCCATTTTTCGCTTTCCTGGGATATTGAAGGTGTGCCGAAGTGGAGGTTCTTGGAAACAGAGCAGCCCTAAACTTTGGGGTGCCTGTGTCTTGTTGATTTTTAGGTTTCCCGATTTATACGCCCATGAGTGGAAGTGCCCTATGCTCTCGAAGCTGTGCTTATTACATGTTTCAGGACACACCGTACACTTCTCCAGAGTGGCTGTTGGCAATTTACAGCCCGCCCATCAGCGTAGCAAGGCTCCCATGTCTCCATGGCCTGTCCTGCATTTCTGGTTTTTACACTTTTTTCAGCATGGCCCTTTTGACCGATGGCAAGCGAGCCTTCTTTGTAGCGCTGATTTGCCTTTCCGGCTTGCCTGGTTGGCCAAAAAGGGCGTATGCGTTTTTTCCTGAATATATTCAGGAAAAAACGCATACGCCCTTTTTGGCCAAGGGCATCATTGTCAACGCTTTGCCGCTTTTCATGTGCTTTCAAGGCGAGTCGAGTCTGCCTCCTGAAACCTGTTTCCTGCAATTCTGCCTTGCTTTCCAATCCTCCTCGTTGCCTTCCCTCAATATATTTGTGGACGAGAGTTATCATTTATAACTCTGCAGGTTTGTGAGTTGCAGTGCCCCTGAGCTCCATTTGTCAACTCGCTTTTTTGGGAGCTGGCCGCCAAAGCGCAGGATTGCTTCAGGCCGTATTCTGGTTCCGGGGGGCAGGCTGAGCCTGTGGTTCATTCTTCTTCCTGATGGGAAAATAGAGTGACCTGTGCCTGTCCCAACACCTAGAGCTGGTCTCTCATTGGTTCCCCCTCTTCCCGTTCATCCTCAGGCCAAATTGCGACCTGTCCGAAACAGGAGGTTAAAGGTGCTGATTCTCCAAGTAGGGAGATTGTTAGTCGAGCGGCTGGAATGGCGAACCCGAGCACAAGGAGAGGAGAAATGAGGTGCGTTTGAGAAACCTTTCCCGATCACACGGTGTACCATCTTCTGGGTTTCGCACGCATGTTTTCGATGTAGGAAGATGCCCTTGAACCTGGAGATTTGGGACCCACGGCATGGGTACCACGCAGTATGACTTTAAAGGGTCTGCGTTTGCTCACCCAAGCTCACCAATCCTCTCAGCCCCAAGAGTGTCCAGCCTTATGTCTCATCCAGCTGTGGGTCTAGATATGGTCAATCCAGGTTGCATCAGAGCCCCTGAACGGATTTTGTAAGAATTTCTCTCTCTTTCACTGTCTTTGTTTTATGGGTTTTTTTTTTTAAGTAATCTATTTTTATAATGGGGTTTAGCTGCTTTTCACTGCTGTGTTTATGCCGCTTTACACCCTCTTGATTCACTTCCAGAAAGAGATCAATACATAGGTTTTAAGACTCTTACTAGTCAGATGTATTCTTGGGCGGTGAATAGGGGCTGTTGAGTCCAGTTCACTGAGCAGGGAGTAGGTCTTGTCTATTACATATTTGGCTTGTGGAACGGTATCTGAGCTAATTTCAAACCCTTGTTTTATGCATCACCCCACCTCACCTTTCCCGTTAAGCAGCCGTAGTGCGTTTTCTAAATGTGTGACTCTGTTCTGTTTTGTAATTCCGTTCAAGTGTAGCGATTTTGACATTCCCTCTCTCAGTGATATCTTAGGATAAGTGTCTTTTTCTCTGTGACTTTTTTCACTGACAGTCATCGTACCTAAATCCACTCATCCTGCTGCTACTAGCCTTATGACATTGATTTCATGGCTGAGTGATATTCCATTGTGCCTAAGTACCACAACTTCTTTATCCATTTTTCGCTTTCCTGGGATATTGAAGGTGTGCCGAAGTGGAGGTTCTTGGAAACAGAGCAGCCCTAAACTTTGGGGTGCCTGTGTCTTGTTAATTTTTAGGTTTCCCTATTTATACGCCCATGAGTGGAAGTGCCCTATGCTCTCGAAGCTGTGCTTATTACATGTTTCAGGACACACCGTACACTTCTCCAGAGTGGCTGTTGGCAATTTACAGCCCGCCCATCAGCGTAGCAAGGCTCCCATGTCTCCTTGGCCTGTCCTGCATTTCTGGTTTTTACACTTTTTTCAGCATGGCCCTTTTGACCGATGGCAAGCGAGACTTCTTTGTAGCGCTGATTTGCCTTTCCGGCTTGCCTGGTTGGCCAAAAAGGGCGTATGCGTTTTTCCCTGAATATATTCAGGAAAAAACGCATACGCCCTTTTTGGCCAAGGGCATCATTGTCAACGCTTTGCCGCTTTTCATGTGCTTTCAAGGCGAGTCGAGTCTGCCTCCTGAAACCTGTTTCCTGCAATTCTGCCTTGCTTTCCAATCCTCCTCGTTGCCTTCCCTCAATATATTTGTGGACGAGAGTTATCATTTATAACTCTGCAGGTTTGTGAGTTGCAGTGCCCCTGAGCTCCATTTGTCAACTCGCTTTTTTGGGAGCTGGCCGCCAAAGCGCAGGATTGCTTCAGGCCCTATTCTGGTTCCGGGGGGCAGGCTGAGCCTGTGGTTCATTCTTCTTCCTGATGGGAAAATAGAGTGACCTGTGCCTGTCCCAACACCTAGAGCTGGTCTCTCATTGGTTCCCCCTCTTCCCGTTCATCCTCAGGCCAAATTGCGACCTGTCCGAAACAGGAGGTTAAAGGTGCTGATTCTCCAAGTAGGGAGATTGTTAGTCGAGCGGCTGGAATGGCGAACCCGAGCACAAGGAGAGGAGAAATGAGGTGCGTTTGAGAAGCCTTTCCCGATCACACGGTGTACCATCTTCTGGGTTTCGCACGCATGTTTTCGATGTAGGAAGATGCCCTTGAACCTGGAGATTTGGGACCCACGGCATGGGTACCACGCAGTATGACTTTAAAGGGTCTGCGTTTGCTCACCCAAGCTCACCAATCCTCTCAGCCCCAAGAGTGTCCAGCCTTATGTCTCATCCAGCTGTGGGTCTAGATATGGTCAATCCAGGTTGCATCAGATCCCCTGAACGGATTTTGTAAGAATTTCTCTCTCTTTCACTGTCTTTGTTTTATGGGGTTTTTTTTAAGTAATCTATTTTTATAATGGGGTTTAGCTGCTTTTCACTGCTGTGTTTATGCCGCTTTACACCCTCTTGATTCACTTCCAGAGAGAGATCAATACATAGGTTTTAAGACTCTTACTAGTCAGATGTATTCTTGGGCGGTGAATAGGGGCTGTTGAGTCCAGTTCACTGAGTAGGGAGTAGGTCTTGTCTATTACATATTTGGCTTGTGGAACGGTATCTGAGCTAATTTCAAACCCTTGTTTTATGCATCACCCCACCTCACCTTTCCCGTTAAGCAGCCGTAGTGCGTTTTCTAAATGTGTGACTCTGTTCTGTTTTGTAATTCCGTTCAAGTGTAGCGATTTTGACATTCCCTCTCTCAGTGATATCTTAGGATAAGTGTCTTTTTCTCTGTGACTTTTTTCACTGAGAGTCATCGTACCTAAATCCACTCATCCTGCTGCTACTAGCCTTATGACATTGATTTCATGGCTGAGTGATATTCCATTGTGCCTAAGTACCACAACTTCTTTATCCATTTTTCGCTTTCCTGGGATATTGAAGGTGTGCCGAAGTGGAGGTTCTTGGAAACAGAGCAGCCCTAAACTTTGGGGTGCCTGTGTCTTGTTGATTTTTAGGTTTCCCGATTTATACGCCCATGAATGGAAGTGCCCTATGCTCTCTAAGCTGTGCTTATTACATGTTTCAGGACACACCGTACACTTCTCCAGAGTGGCTGTTGGCAATTTACAGCCCGCCCATCAGCGTAGCAAGGCTCCCATGTCTCCATGGCCTGTCCTGCATTTCTGGTTTTTACACTTTTTTCAGCATGGCCCTTTTGACCGATGGCAAGCGAGCCTTCTTTGTAGCGCTGATTTGCCTTTCCGGCTTGCCTGGTTGGCCAAAAAGGGCGTATGCGTTTTTTCCTGAATATATTCAGGAAAAAACGCATACGCCCTTTTTGGCCAAGGGCATCATTGTCAACGCTTTGCCGCTTTTCATGTGCTTTCAAGGCGAGTCGAGTCTGCCTCCTGAAACCTGTTTCCTGCAATTCTGCCTTGCTTTCCAATCCTCCTCGTTGCCTTCCCTCAATATATTTGTGGACGAGAGTTATCATTTATAACTCTGCAGGTTTGTGAGTTGCAGTGCCCCTGAGCTCCATTTGTCAACTCGCTTTTTTGGGAGCTGGCCGCCAAAGCGCAGGATTGCTTCAGGCCCTATTCTGGTTCCGGGAGGCAGGCTGAGCCTGTGGTTCATTCTTCTTCCTGATGGGAAAATAGAGTGACCTGTGCCTGTCCCAACACCTAGAGCTGGTCTCTCATTGGTTCCCCCTCTTCCCGTTCATCCTCAGGCCAAATTGCGACCTGTCCGAAACAGGAGGTTAAAGGTGCTGATTCTCCAAGTAGGGAGATTGTTAGTCGAGCGGCTGGAATGGCGAACCCGAGCACAAGGAGAGGAGAAATGAGGTGCGTTTGAGAAACCTTTCCCGATCACACGGTGTACCATCTTCTGGGTTTCCCACGCATGTTTTCGATGTAGGAAGATGCCCTTGAACCTGGAGATTTGGGACCCCCGGCATGGGTACCACGCAGTATGACTTTAAAGGGTCTGCGTTTGCTCACCCAAGCTCACCAATCCTCTCAGCCCCAAGAGTGTCCAGCCTTATGTCTCATCCAGCTGTGGGTCTAGATATGGTCAATCCAGGTTGCATCAGAGCCCCTGAACGGATTTTGTAAGAATTTCTCTCTCTTTCACTGTCTTTGTTTTATGGGGTTTTTTTAAAGTAATCTATTTTTATAATGGGGTTTAGCTGCTTTTCACTGCTGTGTTTATGCCGCTTTACACCCTCTTGATTCACTTCCAGAGAGAGATCAATACATAGGTTTTAAGACTCTTACTAGTCAGATGTATTCTTGGGCGGTGAATAGGGGCTGTTGAGTCCAGTTCACTGAGCAGGGAGTAGGTCTTATCTTTTACATATTTGGCTTGTGGAACGGTATCTGAGCTAATTTCAAACCCTTGTTTTATGCATCACCCCACCTCACCTTTCCCGTTAAGCAGCCGTAGTGCGTTTTCTAAATGTGTGACTCTGTTCTGTTTTGTAATTCAGTTCAAGTGTAGCGATTTTGACATTCCCTCTCTCAGTGATATCTTAGGATAAGTGTCTTTTTCTCTGTGACTTATTTCACTGAGAGTCATCGTACCTAAATCCACTCATCCTGCTGCTACTAGCCTTATGACATTGATTTCATGGCTGAGTGATATTCCATTGTGCCTAAGTACCACAACTTCTTTATCCATTTTTCGCTTTCCTGGGATATTGAAGGTGTGCCGATGTGGAGGTTCTTGGAAACAGAGCAGCCCTAAACTTTGGGGTGCCTGTGTCTTGTTGATTTTTAGGTTTCCCGATTTATATGCCCATGAGTGGAAGTGCCCTATGCTCTCGAAGCTGTGCTTATTACATGTTTCAGGACACACCGTACACTTCTCCAGAGTGGCTGTTGGCAATTTACAGCCCGCCCATCAGCGTAGCAAGGCTCCCATGTCTCCATGGCCTGTCCTGCATTTCTGGTTTTTACACTTTTTTCAGCATGGCCCTTTTGACCGATGGCAAGCGAGCCTTCTTTGTAGCGCTGATTTGCCTTTCCGGCTTGCCTGGTTGGCCAAAAAGGGCGTATGCGTTTTTCCCTGAATATATTCAGGAAAAAACGCATACGCCCTTTTTGGCCAAGGGCATCATTGTCAACGCTTTGCCGCTTTTCATGTGCTTTCAAGGCGAGTCGAGTCTGCCTCCTGAAACCTGTTTCCTGCAATTCTGCCTTGCTTTCCAATCCTCCTCGTTGCCTTCCCTCAATATATTTGTGGACGAGAGTTATCATTTATAACTCTGCAGGTTTGTGAGTTGCAGTGCCCCTGAGCTCCATTTGTCAACTCGCTTTTTTGGGGGCTGGCCGCCAAAGCGCAGGATTGCTTCAGGCCGTATTCTGGTTCCGGGGGGCAGGCTGAGCCTGTGGTTCATTCTTCTTCCTGATGGGAAAATAGAGTGACCTGTGCCTGTCCCAACACCTAGAGCTGGTCTCTCATTGGTTCCCCCTCTTCCCGTTCATCCTCAGGCCAAATTGCGACCTGTCCGAAACAGGAGGTTAAAGGTGCTGATTCTCCAAGTAGGGAGATTGTTAGTCGAGCGGCTGGAATGGCGAACCCGAGCACAAGGAGAGGAGAAATGAGGTGCGTTTGAGAAACCTTTCCCGATCACACGGTGTACCATCTTCTGGGTTTCCCACGCATGTTTTCGATGTAGGAAGATGCCCTTGCACCTGGAGATTTGGGACCCACGGCATGGGTACCACGCAGTATGACTTTAAAGGGTCTGCGTTTGCTCACCCAAGCTCACCAATCCTCTCAGCCCCAAGAGTGTCCAGCCTTATGTCTCATCCAGCTGTGGGTCTAGATATGGTCAATCCAGGTTGCATCAGAGCCCCTGAACGGACTTTGTAAGAATTTCTCTCTCTTTCACTGTCTTTGTTTTATGGGTTTTTTTTTAAGTAATCTATTTTTATAATGGGGTTTAGCTGCTTTCCACTGCTTTGTTTATGCCGCTTTACACCCTCTTGATTCACTTCCAGGGAGAGATCCATACATAGGTTTTAAGACTCTTACTAGTCAGATATATTCTTGGGCGGTGAATAGGGGCTGTTGAGTCCAGTTCACTGAGCAGGGAGTAGGTCTTGTCTATTACATATTTGGCTTGTGGAACGGTATCTGAGCTAATTTCAAACCCTTGTTTTATGCATCACCCCACCTCACCTTTCCCGTTAAGCAGCCGTAGTGCGTTTTCTAAATGTGTGACTCTGTTCTGTTTTGTAATTCCGTTCAAGTGTAGCGATTTTGACATTCCCTCTCTCAGTGATATCTTAGGATAAGTGTCTTTTTCTCTGTGACTTATTTCACTGAGAGTCATCGTACCTAAATCCACTCATCCTGCTGCTACTAGCCTTATGACATTGATTTCATGGCTGAGTGATATTCCATTGTGCCTAAGTACCACAACTTCTTTATCCATTTTTCGCTTTCCTGGGATATTGAAGGTGTGCCGAAGTGGAGGTTCTTGGAAACAGAGCAGCCCTAAACTTTGGGGTGCCTGTGTCTTGTTGATTTTTAGGTTTCCCGATTTATACGCCCATGAGTGGAAGTGCCCTATGCTCTCGAAGCTGTGCTTATTACATGTTTCAGGACACACCGTACACTTCTCCAGAGTGGCTGTTGGCAATTTACAGCCCGCCCATCAGCGTAGCAAGGCTCCCATGTCTCCATGGCCTGTCCTACATTTCTGGTTTTTACACTTTTTTCAGCATGGCCCTTTTGACCGATGGCAAGCGAGCCTTCTTTGTAGCGCTGATTTGCCTTTCCGGCTTGCCTGGTTGGCCAAAAAGGGCGTATGCGTTTTTTCCTGAATATATTCAGGAAAAAACGCATACGCCCTTTTTGGCCAAGGGCATCATTGTCAACGCTTTGCCGCTTTTCATGTGCTTTCAAGGCGAGTCGAGTCTGCCTCCTGAAACCTGTTTCCTGCAATTCTGCCTTGCTTTCCAATCCTCCTCGTTGCCTTCCCTCAATATATTTGTGGACGAGAGTTATCATTTATAACTCTGCAGGTTTGTGAGTTGCAGTGCCCCTGAGCTCCATTTGTCAACTCGCTTTTTTGGGAGCTGGCCGCCAAAGCGCAGGATTGCTTCAGGCCCTATTCTGGTTCCGGGAGGCAGGCTGAGCCTGTGGTTCATTCTTCTTCCTGATGGGAAAATAGAGTGACCTGTGCCTGTCCCAACACCTAGAGCTGGTCTCTCATTGGTTCCCCCTCTTCCCGTTCATCCTCAGGCCAAATTGCGACCTGTCCGAAACAGGAGGTTAAAGGTGCTGATTCTCCAAGTAGGGAGATTGTTAGTCGAGCGGCTGGAATGGCGAACCCGAGCACAAGGAGAGGAGAAATGAGGTGCGTTTGAGAAACCTTTCCCGATCACACGGTGTACCATCTTCTGGGTTTGCCACGCATGTTTTCGATGTAGGAAGATGCCCTTGAACCTGGAGATTTGGGACCCCCGGCATGGGTACCACGCAGTATGACTTTAAAGGGTCTGCGTTTGCTCACCCAAGCTCACCAATCCTCTCAGCCCCAAGAGTGTCCAGCCTTATGTCTCATCCAGCTGTGGGTCTAGATATGGTCAATCCAGGTTGCATCAGAGCCCCTGAACGGATTTTGTAAGAATTTCTCTCTCTTTCACTGTCTTTGTTTTATGGGGTTTTTTTAAAGTAATCTATTTTTATAATGGGGTTTAGCTGCTTTTCACTGCTGTGTTTATGCCGCTTTACACCCTCTTGATTCACTTCCAGAGAGAGATCAATACATAGGTTTTAAGACTCTTACTAGTCAGATGTATTCTTGGGCGGTGAATAGGGGCTGTTGAGTCCAGTTCACTGAGCAGGGAGTAGGTCTTATCTTTTACATATTTGGCTTGTGGAACGGTATCTGAGCTAATTTCAAACCCTTGTTTTATGCATCACCCCACCTCACCTTTCCCGTTAAGCAGCCATAGTGCGTTTTCTAAATGTGTGACTCTGTTCTGTTTTGTAATTCAGTTCAAGTGTAGCGATTTTGACATTCCCTCTCTCAGTGATATCTTAGGATAAGTGTCTTTTTCTCTGTGACTTATTTCACTGAGAGTCATCGTACCTAAATCCACTCATCCTGCTGCTACTAGCCTTATGACATTGATTTCATGGCTGAGTGATAT
This sequence comes from Eubalaena glacialis, assembly GCF_028564815.1. Taxonomy (NCBI): domain Eukaryota; kingdom Metazoa; phylum Chordata; class Mammalia; order Artiodactyla; family Balaenidae; genus Eubalaena; species Eubalaena glacialis. The sequence goes on from NC_083722.1 coordinate 122,497,285, forward strand.
TCCATTGTGCCTAAGTACCACAACTTCTTTATCCATTTTTCGCTTTCCTGGGATATTGAAGGTGTGCCGAAGTGGAGGTTCTTGGAAACAGAGCAGCCCTAAACTTTGGGGTGCCTGTGTCTTGTTGATTTTTAGGTTTCCCGATTTATACGCCCATGAGTGGAAGTGCCCTATGCTCTCGAAGCTGTGCTTATTACATGTTTCAGGACACACCGTACACTTCTCCAGAGTGGCTGTTGGCAATTTACAGCCCGCCCATCAGCGTAGCAAGGCTCCCATGTCTCCATGGCCTGTCCTGCATTTCTGGTTTTTACACTTTTTTCAGCATGGCCCTTTTGACCGATGGCAAGCGAGCCTTCTTTGTAGCGCTGATTTGCCTTTCCGGCTTGCCTGGTTGGCCAAAAAGGGCGTATGCGTTTTTCCCTGAATATATTCAGGAAAAAACGCATACGCCCTTTTTGGCCAAGGGCATCATTGTCAACGCTTTGCCGCTTTTCATGTGCTTTCAAGGCGAGTCGAGTCTGCCTCCTGAAACCTGTTTCCTGCAATTCTGCCTTGCTTTCCAATCCTCCTCGTTGCCTTCCCTCAATATATTTGTGGACGAGAGTTATCATTTATAACTCTGCAGGTTTGTGAGTTGCAGTGCCCCTGAGCTCCATTTGTCAACTCGCTTTTTTGGGAGCTGGCCGCCAAAGCGCAGGATTGCTTCCGGCCGTATTCTGGTTCCGGGGGGCAGGCTGAGCCTGTGGTTCATTCTTCTTCCTGATGGGAAAATAGAGTGACCTGTGCCTGTCCCAACACCTAGAGCTGGTCCCTCATTGGTTCCCCCTCTTCCCGTTCATCCTCAGGCCAAATTGCGACCTGTCCGAAACAGGAGGTTAAAGGTGCTGATTCTCCAAGTAGGGAGATTGTTAGTCGAGCGGCTGGAATGGCGAACCCGAGCACAAGGAGAGGAGAAATGAGGTGCGTTTGAGAAACCTTTCCCGATCACACGGTGTACCATCTTCTGGGTTTCGCACGCATGTTTTCGATGTAGGAAGATGCCCTTGAACCTGGAGATTTGGGACCCACGGCATGGGTACCACGCAGTATGACTTTAAAGGGTCTGCGTTTGCTCACCCAAGCTCACCAATCCTCTCAGCCCCAAGAGTGTCCAGCCTTATGTCTCATCCAGCTGTGGGTCTAGATATGGTCAATCCAGGTTGCATCAGAGCCCCTGAACGGATTTTGTAAGAATTTCTCTCTCTTTCACTGTCTTTGTTTTATGGGGTTTTTTTTTAAGTAATCTATTTTTATAATGGGGTTTAGCTGCTTTTCACTGCTGTGTTTATGCCGCTTTACACCCTCTTGATTCACTTCCAGAGAGAGATCAATACATAGGTTTTAAGACTCTTACTAGTCAGATGTATTCTTGGGCGGTGAATAGGGGCTGTTGAGTCCAGTTCACTGAGCAGGGAGTAGGTCTTGTCTATTACATATTTGGCTTGTGGAACGGTATCTGAGCTAATTTCAAACCCTTGTTTTATGCATCACCCCACCTCACCTTTCCCGTTAAGCAGCCATAGTGCGTTTTCTAAATGTGTGACTCTGTTCTGTTTTGTAATTCAGTTCAAGTGTAGCGATTTTGACATTCCCTCTCTCAGTGATATCTTAGGATAAGTGTCTTTTTCTCTGTGACTTATTTCACTGAGAGTCATCGTACCTAAATCCACTCATCCTGCTGCTACTAGCCTTATGACATTGATTTCATGGCTGAGTGATATTCCATTGTGCCTAAGTACCACAACTTCTTTATCCATTTTTCGCTTTCCTGGGATATTGAAGGTGTGCCGAAGTGGAGGTTCTTGGAAACAGAGCAGCCCTAAACTTTGGGGTGCCTGTGTCTTGTTGATTTTTAGGTTTCCCGATTTATACGCCCATGAGTGGAAGTGCCCTATGCTCTCTAAGCTGTGCTTATTACATGTTTCAGGACACACCGTACACTTCTCCAGAGTGGCTGTTGGCAATTTACAGCCCGCCCATCAGCGTAGCAAGGCTCCCATGTCTCCATGGCCTGTCCTGCATTTCTGGTTTTTACACTTTTTTCAGCATGGCCCTTTTGACCGATGGCAAGCGAGCCTTCTTTGTAGCGCTGATTTGCCTTTCCGGCTTGCCTGGTTGCCCAAAAAGAGCGTATGCGTTTTTCCCTGAATATATTCAGGGAAAAACGCATACGCCCTTTTTGGCCAAGGGCATCATTGTCAACGCTTTGCCGCTTTTCATGTGCTTTCAAGGCGAGTCGAGTCTGCCTCCTGAAACCTGTTTCCTGCAATTCTGCCTTGCTTTCCAATCCTCCTCGTTGCCTTCCCTCAATATATTTGTGGACGAGAGTTATCATTTATAACTCTGCAGGTTTGTGAGTTGCAGTGCCCCTGAGCTCCATTTGTCAACTCGCTTTTTTGGGAGCTGGCCGCCAAAGCGCAGGATTGCTTCAGGCCGTATTCTGGTTCCGGGGGGCAGGCTGAGCCTGTGGTTCATTCTTCTTCCTGATGGGAAAATAGAGTGACCTGTGCCTGTCCCAACACCTAGAGCTGGTCTCTCATTGGTTCCCCCTCTTCCCGTTCATCCTCAGGCCAAATTGCGACCTGTCCGAAACAGGAGGTTAAAGGTGCTGATTCTCCAAGTAGGGAGATTGTTAGTCGAGCGGCTGGAATGGCGAACCCGAGCACAAGGAGAGGAGAAATGAGGTGCGTTTGAGAAACCTTTCCCGATCACACGGTGTACCATCTTCTGGGTTTCGCACGCATGTTTTCGATGTAGGAAGATGCCCTTGAACCTGGAGATTTGGGACCCACGGCATGGGTACCACGCAGTATGACTTTAAAGGGTCTGCGTTTGCTCACCCAAGCTCACCAATCCTCTCAGCCCCAAGAGTGTCCAGCCTTATGTCTCATCCAGCTGTGGGTCTAGATATGGTCAATCCAGGTTGCATCAGAGCCCCCGAACGGATTTTGTAAGAAATTCTCTCTCTTTCACTGTCTTTGTTTTATGGGGGTTTTTTTTAAGTAATCTATTTTTATAATGGGGTTTAGCTGCTTTTCACTGCTGTGTTTATGCCGCTTTACGCCCTCTTGATTCACTTCCAGAGAGAGATCAATACATAGGTTTTAAGACTCTTACTAGTCAGATGTATTCTTGGGCGGTGAATAGGGGCTGTTGAGTCCAGTTCACTGAGCAGGGAGTAGGTCTTGTCTATTACATATTTGGCTTGTGGAACGGTATCTGAGCTAATTTCAAACCCTTGTTTTATGCATCACCCCACCTCACCTTTCCCGTTAAGCAGCCATAGTGCGTTTTCTAAATGTGTGACTCTGTTCTGTTTTGTAATTCAGTTCAAGTGTAGCGATTTTGACATTCCCTCTCTCAGTGATATCTTAGGATAAGTGTCTTTTTCTCTGTGACTTATTTCACTGAGAGTCATCGTACCTAAATCCACTCATCCTGCTGCTACTAGCCTTATGACATTGATTTCATGGCTGAGTGATATTCCATTGTGCCTAAGTACCACAACTTCTTTATCCATTTTTCGCTTTCCTGGGATATTGAAGGTGTGCCGAAGTGGAGGTTCTTGGAAACAGAGCAGCCCTAAACTTTGGGGTGCCTGTGTCTTGTTGATTTTTAGGTTTCCCGATTTATACGCCCATGAGTGGAAGTGCCCTATGCTCTCGAAGCTGTGCTTATTACATGTTTCAGGACACACCGTACACTTCTCCAGAGTGGCTGTTGGCAATTTACAGCCCGCCCATCAGCGTAGCAAGGCTCCCATGTCTCCATGGCCTGTCCTGCATTTCTGGTTTTTACACTTTTTTCAGCATGGCCCTTTTGACCGATGGCAAGCGAGCCTTCTTTGTAGCGCTGATTTGCCTTTCCGGCTTGCCTGGTTGGCCAAAAAGGGCGTATGCGTTTTTCCCTGAATATATTCAGGAAAAAACGCATACGCCCTTTTTGGCCAAGGGCATCATTGTCAACGCTTTGCCGCTTTTCATGTGCTTTCAAGGCGAGTCGAGTCTGCCTCCTGAAACCTGTTTCCTGCAATTCTGCCTTGCTTTCCAATCCTCCTCGTTGCCTTCCCTCAATATATTTGTGGACGAGAGTTATCATTTATAACTCTGCAGGTTTGTGAGTTGCAGTGCCCCTGAGCTCCATTTGTCAACTCGCTTTTTTGGGAGCTGGCCGCCAAAGCGCAGGATTGCTTCCGGCCGTATTCTGGTTCCGGGGGGCAGGCTGAGCCTGTGGTTCATTCTTCTTCCTGATGGGAAAATAGAGTGACCTGTGCCTGTCCCAACACCTAGAGCTGGTCCCTCATTGGTTCCCCCTCTTCCCGTTCATCCTCAGGCCAAATTGCGACCTGTCCGAAACAGGAGGTTAAAGGTGCTGATTCTCCAAGTAGGGAGATTGTTAGTCGAGCGGCTGGAATGGCGAACCCGAGCACAAGGAGAGGAGAAATGAGGTGCGTTTGAGAAACCTTTCCCGATCACACGGTGTACCATCTTCTGGGTTTCGCACGCATGTTTTCGATGTAGGAAGATGCCCTTGAACCTGGAGATTTGGGACCCACGGCATGGGTACCACGCAGTATGACTTTAAAGGGTCTGCGTTTGCTCACCCAAGCTCACCAATCCTCTCAGCCCCAAGAGTGTCCAGCCTTATGTCTCATCCAGCTGTGGGTCTAGATATGGTCAATCCAGGTTGCATCAGAGCCCCTGAACGGATTTTGTAAGAATTTCTCTCTCTTTCACTGTCTTTGTTTTATGGGGTTTTTTTTTAAGTAATCTATTTTTATAATGGGGTTTAGCTGCTTTTCACTGCTGTGTTTATGCCGCTTTACACCCTCTTGATTCACTTCCAGAGAGAGATCAATACATAGGTTTTAAGACTCTTACTAGTCAGATGTATTCTTGGGCGGTGAATAGGGGCTGTTGAGTCCAGTTCACTGAGCAGGGAGTAGGTCTTGTCTATTACATATTTGGCTTGTGGAACGGTATCTGAGCTAATTTCAAACCCTTGTTTTATGCATCACCCCACCTCACCTTTCCCGTTAAGCAGCCATAGTGCGTTTTCTAAATGTGTGACTCTGTTCTGTTTTGTAATTCAGTTCAAGTGTAGCGATTTTGACATTCCCTCTCTCAGTGATATCTTAGGATAAGTGTCTTTTTCTCTGTGACTTATTTCACTGAGAGTCATCGTACCTAAATCCACTCATCCTGCTGCTACTAGCCTTATGACATTGATTTCATGGCTGAGTGATATTCCATTGTGCCTAAGTACCACAACTTCTTTATCCATTTTTCGCTTTCCTGGGATATTGAAGGTGTGCCGAAGTGGAGGTTCTTGGAAACAGAGCAGCCCTAAACTTTGGGGTGCCTGTGTCTTGTTGATTTTTAGGTTTCCCGATTTATACGCCCATGAGTGGAAGTGCCCTATGCTCTCTAAGCTGTGCTTATTACATGTTTCAGGACACACCGTACACTTCTCCAGAGTGGCTGTTGGCAATTTACAGCCCGCCCATCAGCGTAGCAAGGCTCCCATGTCTCCATGGCCTGTCCTGCATTTCTGGTTTTTACACTTTTTTCAGCATGGCCCTTTTGACCGATGGCAAGCGAGACTTCTTTGTAGCGCTGATTTGCCTTTCCGGCTTGCCTGGTTGGCCAAAAAGGGCGTATGCGTTTTTCCCTGAATATATTCAGGAAAAAACGCATACGCCCTTTTTGGCCAAGGGCATCATTGTCAACGCTTTGCCGCTTTTCATGTGCTTTCAAGGCGAGTCGAGTCTGCCTCCTGAAACCTGTTTCCTGCAATTCTGCCTTGCTTTCCAATCCTCCTCGTTGCCTTCCCTCAATATATTTGTGGACGAGAGTTATCATTTATAACTCTGCAGGTTTGTGAGTTGCAGTGCCCCTGAGCTCCATTTGTCAACTCGCTTTTTTGGGAGCTGGCCGCCAAAGCGCAGGATTGCTTCAGGCCGTATTCTGGTTCCGGGGGGCAGGCTGAGCCTGTGGTTCATTCTTCTTCCTGATGGGAAAATAGAGTGACCTGTGCCTGTCCCAACACCTAGAGCTGGTCTCTCATTGGTTCCCCCTCTTCCCGTTCATCCTCAGGCCAAATTGCGACCTGTCCGAAACAGGAGGTTAAAGGTGCTGATTCTCCAAGTAGGGAGATTGTTAGTCGAGCGGCTGGAATGGCGAACCCGAGCACAAGGAGAGGAGAAATGAGGTGCGTTTGAGAAACCTTTCCCGATCACACGGTGTACCATCTTCTGGGTTTCGCACGCATGTTTTCGATGTAGGAAGATGCCCTTGAACCTGGAGATTTGGGACCCACGGCATGGGTACCACGCAGTATGACTTTAAAGGGTCTGCGTTTGCTCACCCAAGCTCACCAATCCTCTCAGCCCCAAGAGTGTCCAGCCTTATGTCTCATCCAGCTGTGGGTCTAGATATGGTCAATCCAGGTTGCATCAGAGCCCCTGAACGGATTTTGTAAGAATTTCTCTCTCCTTCACTGTCTTTGTTTTATGGGTTTTTTTTTTAAGTAATCTATTTTTATAATGGGGTTTAGCTGCTTTTCACTGCTGTGTTTATGCCGCTTTACACCCTCTTGATTCACTTCCAGAGAGAGATCAATACATAGGTTTTAAGACTCTTACTAGTCAGATGTATTCTTGGGCGGTGAATAGGGGCTGTTGAGTCCAGTTCACTGAGCAGGGAGTAGGTCTTGTCTATTACATATTTGGCTTGTGGAACGGTATCTGAGCTAATTTCAAACCCTTGTTTTATGCATCACCCCACCTCACCTTTCCCGTTAAGCAGCCATAGTGCGTTTTCTAAATGTGTGACTCTGTTCTGTTTTGTAATTCAGTTCAAGTGTAGCGATTTTGACATTCCCTCTCTCAGTGATATCTTAGGATAAGTGTCTTTTTCTCTGTGACTTATTTCACTGAGAGTCATCGTACCTAAATCCACTCATCCTGCTGCTACTAGCCTTATGACATTGATTTCATGGCTGAGTGATATTCCATTGTGCCTAAGTACCACAACTTCTTTATCCATTTTTCGCTTTCCTGGGATATTGAAGGTGTGCCGAAGTGGAGGTTCTTGGAAACAGAGCAGCCCTAAACTTTGGGGTGCCTGTGTCTTGTTGATTTTTAGGTTTCCCGATTTATACGCCCATGAGTGGAAGTGCCCTATGCTCTCTAAGCTGTGCTTATTACATGTTTCAGGACACACCGTACACTTCTCCAGAGTGGCTGTTGGCAATTTACAGCCCGCCCATCAGCGTAGCAAGGCTCCCATGTCTCCATGGCCTGTCCTGCATTTCTGGTTTTTACACTTTTTTCAGCATGGCCCTTTTGACCGATGGCAAGCGAGCCTTCTTTGTAGCGCTGATTTGCCTTTCCGGCTTGCCTGGTTGGCCAAAAAGGGCGTATGCGTTTTTCCCTGAATATATTCAGGAAAAAACGCATACGCCCTTTTTGGCCAAGGGCATCATTGTCAACGCTTTGCCGCTTTTCATGTGCTTTCAAGGCGAGTCGAGTCTGCCTCCTGAAACCTGTTTCCTGCAATTCTGCCTTGCTTTCCAATCCTCCTCGTTGCCTTCCCTCAATATATTTGTGGACGAGAGTTATCATTTATAACTCTGCAGGTTTGTGAGTTGCAGTGCCCCTGAGCTCCATTTGTCAACTCGCTTTTTTGGGAGCTGGCCGCCAAAGCGCAGGATTGCTTCAGGCCGTATTCTGGTTCCGGGGGGCAGGCTGAGCCTGTGGTTCATTCTTCTTCCTGATGGGAAAATAGAGTGACCTGTGCCTGTCCCAACACCTAGAGCTGGTCCCTCATTGGTTCCCCCTCTTCCCGTTCATCCTCAGGCCAAATTGCGACCTGTCCGAAACAGGAGGTTAAAGGTGCTGATTCTCCAAGTAGGGAGATTGTTAGTCGAGCGGCTGGAATGGCGAACCCGAGCACAAGGAGAGGAGAAATGAGGTGCGTTTGAGAAACCTTTCCCGATCACACGGTGTACCATCTTCTGGGTTTCGCACGCATGTTTTCGATGTAGGAAGATGCCCTTGAACCTGGAGATTTGGGACCCACGGCATGGGTACCACGCAGTATGACTTTAAAGGGTCTGCGTTTGCTCACCCAAGCTCACCAATCCTCTCAGCCCCAAGAGTGTCCAGCCTTATGTCTCATCCAGCTGTGGGTCTAGATATGGTCAATCCAGGTTGCATCAGAGCCCCTGAACGGATTTTGTAAGAATTTCTCTCTCCTTCACTGTCTTTGTTTTATGGGTTTTTTTTTTAAGTAATCTATTTTTATAATGGGGTTTAGCTGCTTTTCACTGCTGTGTTTATGCCGCTTTACACCCTCTTGATTCACTTCCAGAGAGAGATCAATACATAGGTTTTAAGACTCTTACTAGTCAGATGTATTCTTGGGCGGTGAATAGGGGCTGTTGAGTCCAGTTCACTGAGCAGGGAGTAGGTCTTGTCTATTACATATTTGGCTTGTGGAACGGTATCTGAGCTAATTTCAAACCCTTGTTTTATGCATCACCCCACCTCACCTTTCCCGTTAAGCAGCCATAGTGCGTTTTCTAAATGTGTGACTCTGTTCTGTTTTGTAATTCAGTTCAAGTGTAGCGATTTTGACATTCCCTCTCTCAGTGATATCTTAGGATAAGTGTCTTTTTCTCTGTGACTTATTTCACTGAGAGTCATCGTACCTAAATCCACTCATCCTGCTGCTACTAGCCTTATGACATTGATTTCATGGCTGAGTGATATTCCATTGTGCCTAAGTACCACAACTTCTTTATCCATTTTTCGCTTTCCTGGGATATTGAAGGTGTGCCGAAGTGGAGGTTCTTGGAAACAGAGCAGCCCTAAACTTTGGGGTGCCTGTGTCTTGTTGATTTTTAGGTTTCCCGATTTATACGCCCATGAGTGGAAGTGCCCTATGCTCTCTAAGCTGTGCTTATTACATGTTTCAGGACACACCGTACACTTCTCCAGAGTGGCTGTTGGCAATTTACAGCCCGCCCATCAGCGTAGCAAGGCTCCCATGTCTCCATGGCCTGTCCTGCATTTCTGGTTTTTACACTTTTTTCAGCATGGCCCTTTTGACCGATGGCAAGCGATCCTTCTTTGTAGCGCTGATTTGCCTTTCCGGCTTGCCTGGTTGGCCAAAAAGGGCGTATGCGTTTTTCCCTGAATATATTCAGGAAAAAACGCATACGCCCTTTTTGGCCAAGGGCATCATTGTCAACGCTTTGCCGCTTTTCATGTGCTTTCAAGGCGAGTCGAGTCTGCCTCCTGAAACCTGTTTCCTGCAATTCTGCCTTGCTTTCCAATCCTCCTCGTTGCCTTCCCTCAATATATTTGTGGACGAGAGTTATCATTTATAACTCTGCAGGTTTGTGAGTTGCAGTGCCCCTGAGCTCCATTTGTCAACTCGCTTTTTTGGGAGCTGGCCGCCAAAGCGCAGGATTGCTTCAGGCCGTATTCTGGTTCCGGGGGGCAGGCTGAGCCTGTGGTTCATTCTTCTTCCTGATGGGAAAATAGAGTGACCTGTGCCTGTCCCAACACCTAGAGCTGGTCCCTCATTGGTTCCCCCTCTTCCCGTTCATCCTCAGGCCAAATTGCGACCTGTCCGAAACAGGAGGTTAAAGGTGCTGATTCTCCAAGTAGGGAGATTGTTAGTCGAGCGGCTGGAATGGCGAACCCGAGCACAAGGAGAGGAGAAATGAGGTGCGTTTGAGAAACCTTTCCCGATCACACGGTGTACCATCTTCTGGGTTTCGCACGCATGTTTTCGATGTAGGAAGATGCCCTTGAACCTGGAGATTTGGGACCCACGGCATGGGTACCACGCAGTATGACTTTAAAGGGTCTGCGTTTGCTCACCCAAGCTCACCAATCCTCTCAGCCCCAAGAGTGTCCAGCCTTATGTCTCATCCAGCTGTGGGTCTAGATATGGTCAATCCAGGTTGCATCAGAGCCCCTGAACGGATTTTGTAAGAATTTCTCTCTCTTTCACTGTCTTTGTTTTATGGGGTTTTTTTTTAAGTAATCTATTTTTATAATGGGGTTTAGCTGCTTTTCACTGCTGTGTTTATGCCGCTTTACACCCTCTTGATTCACTTCCAGAGAGAGATCAATACATAGGTTTTAAGACTCTTACTAGTCAGATGTATTCTTGGGCGGTGAATAGGGGCTGTTGAGTCCAGTTCACTGAGCAGGGAGTAGGTCTTGTCTATTACATATTTGGCTTGTGGAACGGTATCTGAGCTAATTTCAAACCCTTGTTTTATGCATCACCCCACCTCACCTTTCCCGTTAAGCAGCCATAGTGCGTTTTCTAAATGTGTGACTCTGTTCTGTTTTGTAATTCAGTTCAAGTGTAGCGATTTTGACATTCCCTCTCTCAGTGATATCTTAGGATAAGTGTCTTTTTCTCTGTGACTTATTTCACTGAGAGTCATCGTACCTAAATCCACTCATCCTGCTGCTACTAGCCTTATGACATTGATTTCATGGCTGAGTGATATTCCATTGTGCCTAAGTACCACAACTTCTTTATCCATTTTTCGCTTTCCTGGGATATTGAAGGTGTGCCGAAGTGGAGGTTCTTGGAAACAGAGCAGCCCTAAACTTTGGGGTGCCTGTGTCTTGTTGATTTTTAGGTTTCCCGATTTATACGCCCATGAGTGGAAGTGCCCTATGCTCTCTAAGCTGTGCTTATTACATGTTTCAGGACACACCGTACACTTCTCCAGAGTGGCTGTTGGCAATTTACAGCCCGCCCATCAGCGTAGCAAGGCTCCCATGTCTCCATGGCCTGTCCTGCATTTCTGGTTTTTACACTTTTTTCAGCATGGCCCTTTTGACCGATGGCAAGCGAGCCTTCTTTGTAGCGCTGATTTGCCTTTCCGGCTTGCCTGGTTGGCCAAAAAGGGCGTATGCGTTTTTCCCTGAATATATTCAGGAAAAAACGCATACGCCCTTTTTGGCCAAGGGCATCATTGTCAACGCTTTGCCGCTTTTCATGTGCTTTCAAGGCGAGTCGAGTCTGCCTCCTGAAACCTGTTTCCTGCAATTCTGCCTTGCTTTCCAATCCTCCTCGTTGCCTTCCCTCAATATATTTGTGGACGAGAGTTATCATTTATAACTCTGCAGGTTTGTGAGTTGCAGTGCCCCTGAGCTCCATTTGTCAACTGGCTTTTTTGGGAGCTGGCCGCCAAAGCGCAGGATTGCTTCAGGCCGTATTCTGGTTCCGGGGGGCAGGCTGAGCCTGTGGTTCATTCTTCTTCCTGATGGGAAAATAGAGTGACCTGTGCCTGTCCCAACACCTAGAGCTGGTCCCTCATTGGTTCCCCCTCTTCCCGTTCATCCTCAGGCCAAATTGCGACCTGTCCGAAACAGGAGGTTAAAGGTGCTGATTCTCCAAGTAGGGAGATTGTTAGTCGAGCGGCTGGAATGGCGAACCCGAGCACAAGGAGAGGAGAAATGAGGTGCGTTTGAGAAACCTTTCCCGATCACACGGTGTACCATCTTCTGGGTTTCGCACGCATGTTTTCGATGTAGGAAGATGCCCTTGAACCTGGAGATTTGGGACCCACGGCATGGGTACCACGCAGTATGACTTTAAAGGGTCTGCGTTTGCTCACCCAAGCTCACCAATCCTCTCAGCCCCAAGAGTGTCCAGCCTTATGTCTCATCCAGCTGTGGGTCTAGATATGGTCAATCCAGGTTGCATCAGAGCCCCTGAACGGATTTTGTAAGAATTTCTCTCTCTTTCACTGTCTTTGTTTTATGGGGTTTTTTTTTAAGTAATCTATTTTTATAATGGGGTTTAGCTGCTTTTCACTGCTGTGTTTATGCCGCTTTACACCCTCTTGATTCACTTCCAGAGAGAGATCAATACATAGGTTTTAAGACTCTTACTAGTCAGATGTATTCTTGGGCGGTGAATAGGGGCTGTTGAGTCCAGTTCACTGAGCAGGGAGTAGGTCTTGTCTATTACATATTTGGCTTGTGGAACGGTATCTGAGCTAATTTCAAACCCTTGTTTTATGCATCACCCCACCTCACCTTTCCCGTTAAGCAGCCATAGTGCGTTTTCTAAATGTGTGACTCTGTTCTGTTTTGTAATTCAGTTCAAGTGTAGCGATTTTGACATTCCCTCTCTCAGTGATATCTTAGGATAAGTGTCTTTTTCTCTGTGACTTATTTCACTGAGAGTCATCGTACCTAAATCCACTCATCCTGCTGCTACTAGCCTTATGACATTGATTTCATGGCTGAGTGATATTCCATTGTGCCTAAGTACCACAACTTCTTTATCCATTTTTCGCTTTCCTGGGATATTGAAGGTGTGCCGAAGTGGAGGTTCTTGGAAACAGAGCAGCCCTAAACTTTGGGGTGCCTGTGTCTTGTTGATTTTTAGGTTTCCCGATTTATACGCCCATGAGTGGAAGTGCCCTATGCTCTCTAAGCTGTGCTTATTACATGTTTCAGGACACGCCGTACACTTCTCCAGAGTGGCTGTTGGCAATTTACAGCCCGCCCATCAGCGTAGCAAGGCTCCCATGTCTCCATGGCCTGTCCTGCATTTCTGGTTTTTACACTTTTTTCAGCATGGCCCTTTTGACCGATGGCAAGCGAGCCTTCTTTGTAGCGCTGATTTGCCTTTCCGGCTTGCCTGGTTGGCCAAAAAGGGCGTATGCGTTTTTCCCTGAATATATTCAGGAAAAAACGCATACGCCCTTTTTGGCCAAGGGCATCATTGTCAACGCTTTGCCGCTTTTCATGTGCTTTCAAGGCGAGTCGAGTCTGCCTCCTGAAACCTGTTTCCTGCAATTCTGCCTTGCTTTCCAATCCTCCTCGTTGCCTTCCCTCAATATATTTGTGGACGAGAGTTATCATTTATAACTCTGCAGGTTTGTGAGTTGCAGTGCCCCTGAGCTCCATTTGTCAACTCGCTTTTTTGGGAGCTGGCCGCCAAAGCGCAGGATTGCTTCAGGCCGTATTCTGGTTCCGGGGGGCAGGCTGAGCCTGTGGTTCATTCTTCTTCCTGATGGGAAAATAGAGTGACCTGTGCCTGTCCCAACACCTAGAGCTGGTCCCTCATTGGTTCCCCCTCTTCCCGTTCATCCTCAGGCCAAATTGCGACCTGTCCGAAACAGGAGGTTAAAGGTGCTGATTCTCCAAGTAGGGAGATTGTTAGTCGAGCGGCTGGAATGGCGAACCCGAGCACAAGGAGAGGAGAAATGAGGTGCGTTTGAGAAACCTTTCCCGATCACACGGTGTACCATCTTCTGGGTTTCGCACGCATGTTTTCGATGTAGGAAGATGCCCTTGAACCTGGAGATTTGGGACCCACGGCATGGGTACCACGCAGTATGACTTTAAAGGGTCTGCGTTTGCTCACCCAAGCTCACCAATCCTCTCAGCCCCAAGAGTGTCCAGCCTTATGTCTCATACAGCTGTGGGTCTAGATATGGTCAATCCAGGTTGCATCAGAGCCCCTGAACGGATTTTGTAAGAATTTCTCTCTCTTTCACTGTCTTTGTTTTATGGGGTTTTTTTTTAAGTAATCTATTTTTATAATGGGGTTTAGCTGCTTTTCACTGCTGTGTTTATGCCGCTTTACACCCTCTTGATTCACTTCCAGAGAGAGATCAATACATAGGTTTTAAGACTCTTACTAGTCAGATGTATTCTTGGGCGGTGAATAGGGGCTGTTGAGTCCAGTTCACTGAGCAGGGAGTAGGTCTTGTCTATTACATATTTGGCTTGTGGAACGGTATCTGAGCTAATTTCAAACCCTTGTTTTATGCATCACCCCACCTCACCTTTCCCGTTAAGCAGCCATAGTGCGTTTTCTAAATGTGTGACTCTGTTCTGTTTTGTAATTCAGTTCAAGTGTAGCGATTTTGACATTCCCTCTCTCAGTGATATCTTAGGATAAGTGTCTTTTTCTCTGTGACTTATTTCACTGAGAGTCATCGTACCTAAATCCACTCATCCTGCTGCTACTAGCCTTATGACATTGATTTCATGGCTGAGTGATATTCCATTGTGCCTAAGTACCACAACTTCTTTATCCATTTTTCGCTTTCCTGGGATATTGAAGGTGTGCCGAAGTGGAGGTTCTTGGAAACAGAGCAGCCCTAAACTTTGGGGTGCCTGTGTCTTGTTGATTTTTAGGTTTCCCGATTTATACGCCCATGAGTGGAAGTGCCCTATGCTCTCTAAGCTGTGCTTATTACATGTTTCAGGACACGCCGTACACTTCTCCAGAGTGGCTGTTGGCAATTTACAGCCCGCCCATCAGCGTAGCAAGGCTCCCATGTCTCCATGGCCTGTCCTGCATTTCTGGTTTTTACACTTTTTTCAGCATGGCCCTTTTGACCGATGGCAAGCGAGCCTTCTTTGTAGCGCTGATTTGCCTTTCCGGCTTGCCTGGTTGGCCAAAAAGGGCGTATGCGTTTTTCCCTGAATATATTCAGGAAAAAACGCATACGCCCTTTTTGGCCAAGGGCATCATTGTCAACGCTTTGCCGCTTTTCATGTGCTTTCAAGGCGAGTCGAGTCTGCCTCCTGAAACCTGTTTCCTGCAATTCTGCCTTGCTTTCCAATCCTCCTCGTTGCCTTCCCTCAATATATTTGTGGACGAGAGTTATCATTTATAACTCTGCAGGTTTGTGAGTTGCAGTGCCCCTGAGCTCCATTTGTCAACTCGCTTTTTTGGGAGCTGGCCGCCAAAGCGCAGGATTGCTTCAGGCCGTATTCTGGTTCCGGGGGGCAGGCTGAGCCTGTGGTTCATTCTTCTTCCTGATGGGAAAATAGAGTGACCTGTGCCTGTCCCAACACCTAGAGCTGGTCCCTCATTGGTTCCCCCTCTTCCCGTTCATCCTCAGGCCAAATTGCGACCTGTCCGAAACAGGAGGTTAAAGGTGCTGATTCTCCAAGTAGGGAGATTGTTAGTCGAGCGGCTGGAATGGCGAACCCGAGCACAAGGAGAGGAGAAATGAGGTGCGTTTGAGAAACCTTTCCCGATCACACGGTGTACCATCTTCTGGGTTTCGCACGCATGTTTTCGATGTAGGAAGATGCCCTTGAACCTGGAGATTTGGGACCCACGGCATGGGTACCACGCAGTATGACTTTAAAGGGTCTGCGTTTGCTCACCCAAGCTCACCAATCCTCTCAGCCCCAAGAGTGTCCAGCCTTATGTCTCATCCAGCTGTGGGTCTAGATATGGTCAATCCAGGTTGCATCAGAGCCCCTGAACGGATTTTGTAAGAATTTCTCTCTCTTTCACTGTCTTTGTTTTATGGGGTTTTTTTTTAAGTAATCTATTTTTATAATGGGGTTTAGCTGCTTTTCACTGCTGTGTTTATGCCGCTTTACACCCTCTTGATTCACTTCCAGAGAGAGATCAATACATAGGTTTTAAGACTCTTACTAGTCAGATGTATTCTTGGGCGGTGAATAGGGGCTGTTGAGTCCAGTTCACTGAGCAGGGAGTAGGTCTTGTCTATTACATATTTGGCTTGTGGAACGGTATCTGAGCTAATTTCAAACCCTTGTTTTATGCATCACCCCACCTCACCTTTCCCGTTAAGCAGCCATAGTGCGTTTTCTAAATGTGTGACTCTGTTCTGTTTTGTAATTCAGTTCAAGTGTAGCGATTTTGACATTCCCTCTCTCAGTGATATCTTAGGATAAGTGTCTTTTTCTCTGTGACTTATTTCACTGAGAGTCATCGTACCTAAATCCACTCATCCTGCTGCTACTAGCCTTATGACATTGATTTCATGGCTGAGTGATATTCCATTGTGCCTAAGTACCACAACTTCTTTATCCATTTTTCGCTTTCCTGGGATATTGAAGGTGTGCCGAAGTGGAGGTTCTTGGAAACAGAGCAGCCCTAAACTTTGGGGTGCCTGTGTCTTGTTGATTTTTAGGTTTCCCGATTTATACGCCCATGAGTGGAAGTGCCCTATGCTCTCTAAGCTGTGCTTATTACATGTTTCAGGACACGCCGTACACTTCTCCAGAGTGGCTGTTGGCAATTTACAGCCCGCCCATCAGCGTAGCAAGGCTCCCATGTCTCCATGGCCTGTCCTGCATTTCTGGTTTTTACACTTTTTTCAGCATGGCCCTTTTGACCGATGGCAAGCGAGCCTTCTTTGTAGCGCTGATTTGCCTTTCCGGCTTGCCTGGTTGGCCAAAAAGGGCGTATGCGTTTTTCCCTGAATATATTCAGGAAAAAACGCATACGCCCTTTTTGGCCAAGGGCATCATTGTCAACGCTTTGCCGCTTTTCATGTGCTTTCAAGGCGAGTCGAGTCTGCCTCCTGAAACCTGTTTCCTGCAATTCTGCCTTGCTTTCCAATCCTCCTCGTTGCCTTCCCTCAATATATTTGTGGACGAGAGTTATCATTTATAACTCTGCAGGTTTGTGAGTTGCAGTGCCCCTGAGCTCCATTTGTCAACTCGCTTTTTTGGGAGCTGGCCGCCAAAGCGCAGGATTGCTTCAGGCCCTATTCTGGTTCCGGGGGGCAGGCTGAGCCTGTGGTTCATTCTTCTTCCTGATGGGAAAATAGAGTGACCTGTGCCTGTCCCAACACCTAGAGCTGGTCCCTCATTGGTTCCCCCTCTTCCCGTTCATCCTCAGGCCAAATTGCGACCTGTCCGAAACAGGAGGTTAAAGGTGCTGATTCTCCAAGTAGGGAGATTGTTAGTCGAGCGGCTGGAATGGCGAACCCGAGCACAAGGAGAGGAGAAATGAGGTGGTTTGAGAAACCTTTCCCGATCACACGGTGTACCATCTTCTGGGTTTCGCACGCATGTTTTCGATGTAGGAAGATGCCCTTGAACCTGGAGATTTGGGACCCACGGCATGGGTACCACGCAGTATGACTTTAAAGGGTCTGCGTTTGCTCACCCAAGCTCACCAATCCTCTCAGCCCCAAGAGTGTCCAGCCTTATGTCTCATCCAGCTGTGGGTCTAGATATGGTCAATCCAGGTTGCATCAGAGCCCCTGAACGGATTTTGTAAGAATTTCTCTCTCCTTCACTGTCTTTGTTTTATGGGGTTTTTTTTTAAGTAATCTATTTTTATAATGGGGTTTAGCTGCTTTTCACTGCTGTGTTTATGCCGCTTTACACCCTCTTGATTCACTTCCAGAGAGAGATCAATACATAGGTTTTAAGACTCTTACTAGTCAGATGTATTCTTGGGCGGTGAATAGGGGCTGTTGAGTCCAGTTCACTGAGCAGGGAGTAGGTCTTGTCTATTACATATTTGGCTTGTGGAACGGTATCTGAGCTAATTTCAAACCCTTGTTTTATGCATCACCCCACCTCACCTTTCCCGTTAAGCAGCCATAGTGCGTTTTCTAAATGTGTGACTCTGTTCTGTTTTGTAATTCAGTTCAAGTGTAGCGATTTTGACATTCCCTCTCTCAGTGATATCTTAGGATAAGTGTCTTTTTCTCTGTGACTTATTTCACTGAGAGTCATCGTACCTAAATCCACTCATCCTGCTGCTACTAGCCTTATGACATTGATTTCATGGCTGAGTGATATTCCATTGTGCCTAAGTACCACAACTTCTTTATCCATTTTTCGCTTTCCTGGGATATTGAAGGTGTGCCGAAGTGGAGGTTCTTGGAAACAGAGCAGCCCTAAACTTTGGGGTGCCTGTGTCTTGTTGATTTTTAGGTTTCCCGATTTATACGCCCATGAGTGGAAGTGCCCTATGCTCTCTAAGCTGTGCTTATTACATGTTTCAGGACACGCCGTACACTTCTCCAGAGTGGCTGTTGGCAATTTACAGCCCGCCCATCAGCGTAGCAAGGCTCCCATGTCTCCATGGCCTGTCCTGCATTTCTGGTTTTTACACTTTTTTCAGCATGGCCCTTTTGACCGATGGCAAGCGAGCCTTCTTTGTAGCGCTGATTTGCCTTTCCGGCTTGCCTGGTTGGCCAAAAAGGGCGTATGCGTTTTTCCCTGAATATATTCAGGAAAAAACGCATACGCCCTTTTTGGCCAAGGGCATCATTGTCAACGCTTTGCCGCTTTTCATGTGCTTTCAAGGCGAGTCGAGTCTGCCTCCTGAAACCTGTTTCCTGCAATTCTGCCTTGCTTTCCAATCCTCCTCGTTGCCTTCCCTCAATATATTTGTGGACGAGAGTTATCATTTATAACTCTGCAGGTTTGTGAGTTGCAGTGCCCCTGAGCTCCATTTGTCAACTGGCTTTTTTGGGAGCTGGCCGCCAAAGCGCAGGATTGCTTCAGGCCCTATTCTGGTTCCGGGGGGCAGGCTGAGCCTGTGGTTCATTCTTCTTCCTGATGGGAAAATAGAGTGACCTGTGCCTGTCCCAACACCTAGAGCTGGTCCCTCATTGGTTCCCCCTCTTCCCGTTCATCCTCAGGCCAAATTGCGACCTGTCCGAAACAGGAGGTTAAAGGTGCTGATTCTCCAAGTAGGGAGATTGTTAGTCGAGCGGCTGGAATGGCGAACCCGAGCACAAGGAGAGGAGAAATGAGGTGCGTTTGAGAAACCTTTCCCGATCACACGGTGTACCATCTTCTGGGTTTCGCACGCATGTTTTCGATGTAGGAAGATGCCCTTGAACCTGGAGATTTGGGACCCACGGCATGGGTACCACGCAGTATGACTTTAAAGGGTCTGCGTTTGCTCACCCAAGCTCACCAATCCTCTCAGCCCCAAGAGTGTCCAGCCTTATGTCTCATCCAGCTGTGGGTCTAGATATGGTCAATCCAGGTTGCATCAGAGCCCCTGAACGGATTTTGTAAGAATTTCTCTCTCTTTCACTGTCTTTGTTTTATGGGGTTTTTTTTTAAGTAATCTATTTTTATAATGGGGTTTAGCTGCTTTTCACTGCTGTGTTTATGCCGCTTTACACCCTCTTGATTCACTTCCAGAGAGAGATCAATACATAGGTTTTAAGACTCTTACTAGTCAGATGTATTCTTGGGCGGTGAATAGGGGCTGTTGAGTCCAGTTCACTGAGCAGGGAGTAGGTCTTGTCTATTACATATTTGGCTTGTGGAACGGTATCTGAGCTAATTTCAAACCCTTGTTTTATGCATCACCCCACCTCACCTTTCCCGTTAAGCAGCCATAGTGCGTTTTCTAAATGTGTGACTCTGTTCTGTTTTGTAATTCAGTTCAAGTGTAGCGATTTTGACATTCCCTCTCTCAGTGATATCTTAGGATAAGTGTCTTTTTCTCTGTGACTTATTTCACTGAGAGTCATCGTACCTAAATCCACTCATCCTGCTGCTACTAGCCTTATGACATTGATTTCATGGCTGAGTGATATTCCATTGTGCCTAAGTACCACAACTTCTTTATCCATTTTTCGCTTTCCTGGGATATTGAAGGTGTGCCGAAGTGGAGGTTCTTGGAAACAGAGCAGCCCTAAACTTTGGGGTGCCTGTGTCTTGTTGATTTTTAGGTTTCCCGATTTATACGCCCATGAGTGGAAGTGCCCTATGCTCTCGAAGCTGTGCTTATTACATGTTTCAGGACACACCGTACACTTCTCCAGAGTGGCTGTTGGCAATTTACAGCCCGCCCATCAGCGTAGCAAGGCTCCCATGTCTCCATGGCCTGTCCTGCATTTCTGGTTTTTACACTTTTTTCAGCATGGCCCTTTTGACCGATGGCAAGCGAGCCTTCTTTGTAGCGCTGATTTGCCTTTCCGGCTTGCCTGGTTGGCCAAAAAGGGCGTATGCGTTTTTCCCTGAATATATTCAGGAAAAAACGCATACGCCCTTTTTGGCCAAGGGCATCATTGTCAACGCTTTGCCGCTTTTCATGTGCTTTCAAGGCGAGTCGAGTCTGCCTCCTGAAACCTGTTTCCTGCAATTCTGCCTTGCTTTCCAATCCTCCTCGTTGCCTTCCCTCAATATATTTGTGGACGAGAGTTATCATTTATAACTCTGCAGGTTTGTGAGTTGCAGTGCCCCTGAGCTCCATTTGTCAACTCGCTTTTTTGGGAGCTGGCCGCCAAAGCGCAGGATTGCTTCAGGCCCTATTCTGGTTCCGGGGGGCAGGCTGAGCCTGTGGTTCATTCTTCTTCCTGATGGGAAAATAGAGTGACCTGTGCCTGTCCCAACACCTAGAGCTGGTCCCTCATTGGTTCCCCCTCTTCCCGTTCATCCTCAGGCCAAATTGCGACCTGTCCGAAACAGGAGGTTAAAGGTGCTGATTCTCCAAGTAGGGAGATTGTTAGTCGAGCGGCTGGAATGGCGAACCCGAGCACAAGGAGAGGAGAAATGAGGTGCGTTTGAGAAACCTTTCCCGATCACACGGTGTACCATCTTCTGGGTTTCGCACGCATGTTTTCGATGTAGGAAGATGCCCTTGAACCTGGAGATTTGGGACCCACGGCATGGGTACCACGCAGTATGACTTTAAAGGGTCTGCGTTTGCTCACCCAAGCTCACCAATCCTCTCAGCCCCAAGAGTGTCCAGCCTTATGTCTCATCCAGCTGTGGGTCTAGATATGGTCAATCCAGGTTGCATCAGAGCCCCTGAACGGATTTTGTAAGAATTTCTCTCTCCTTCACTGTCTTTGTTTTATGGGTTTTTTTTTTAAGTAATCTATTTTTATAATGGGGTTTAGCTGCTTTTCACTGCTGTGTTTATGCCGCTTTACACCCTCTTGATTCACTTCCAGAGAGAGATCAATACATAGGTTTTAAGACTCTTACTAGTCAGATGTATTCTTGGGCGGTGAATAGGGGCTGTTGAGTCCAGTTCACTGAGCAGGGAGTAGGTCTTGTCTATTACATATTTGGCTTGTGGAACGGTATCTGAGCTAATTTCAAACCCTTGTTTTATGCATCACCCCACCTCACCTTTCCCGTTAAGCAGCCATAGTGCGTTTTCTAAATGTGTGACTCTGTTCTGTTTTGTAATTCAGTTCAAGTGTAGCGATTTTGACATTCCCTCTCTCAGTGATATCTTAGGATAAGTGTCTTTTTCTCTGTGACTTATTTCACTGAGAGTCATCGTACCTAAATCCACTCATCCTGCTGCTACTAGCCTTATGACATTGATTTCATGGCTGAGTGATATTCCATTGTGCCTAAGTACCACAACTTCTTTATCCATTTTTCGCTTTCCTGGGATATTGAAGGTGTGCCGAAGTGGAGGTTCTTGGAAACAGAGCAGCCCTAAACTTTGGGGTGCCTGTGTCTTGTTGATTTTTAGGTTTCCCGATTTATACGCCCATGAGTGGAAGTGCCCTATGCTCTCTAAGCTGTGCTTATTACATGTTTCAGGACACGCCGTACACTTCTCCAGAGTGGCTGTTGGCAATTTACAGCCCGCCCATCAGCGTAGCAAGGCTCCCATGTCTCCATGGCCTGTCCTGCATTTCTGGTTTTTACACTTTTTTCAGCATGGCCCTTTTGACCGATGGCAAGCGAGCCTTCTTTGTAGCGCTGATTTGCCTTTCCGGCTTGCCTGGTTGGCCAAAAAGGGCGTATGCGTTTTTCCCTGAATATATTCAGGAAAAAACGCATACGCCCTTTTTGGCCAAGGGCATCATTGTCAACGCTTTGCCGCTTTTCATGTGCTTTCAAGGCGAGTCGAGTCTGCCTCCTGAAACCTGTTTCCTGCAATTCTGCCTTGCTTTCCAATCCTCCTCGTTGCCTTCCCTCAATATATTTGTGGACGAGAGTTATCATTTATAACTCTGCAGGTTTGTGAGTTGCAGTGCCCCTGAGCTCCATTTGTCAACTGGCTTTTTTGGGAGCTGGCCGCCAAAGCGCAGGATTGCTTCAGGCCGTATTCTGGTTCCGGGGGGCAGGCTGAGCCTGTGGTTCATTCTTCTTCCTGATGGGAAAATAGAGTGACCTGTGCCTGTCCCAACACCTAGAGCTGGTCTCTCATTGGTTCCCCCTCTTCCTGTTCATCCTCAGGCCAAATTGCGACCTGTCCGAAACAGGAGGTTAAAGGTGCTGATTCTCCAAGTAGGGAGATTGTTAGTCGAGCGGCTGGAATGGCGAACCCGAGCACAAGGAGAGGAGAAATGAGGTGCGTTTGAGAAACCTTTCCCGATCACACGGTGTACCATCTTCTGGGTTTCGCACGCATGTTTTCGATGTAGGAAGATGCCCTTGAACCTGGAGATTTGGGACCCACGGCATGGGTACCACGCAGTATGACTTTAAAGGGTCTGCGTTTGCTCACCCAAGCCCACCAATCCTCTCAGCCCCAAGAGTGTCCAGCCTCATGTCTCATCCAGCTGTGGGTCTAGATATGGTCAATCCAGGTTGCATCAGAGCCCCTGAACGGACTTTGTAAGAATTTCTCTCTCTTTCACTGTCTTTGTTTTATCGGGTTTTTTTTTTAAGTAATCTATTTTTATAATGGGGTTTAGCTGCTTTTCACTGCTGTGTTTATGCCGCTTTACACCCTCTTGATTCACTTCCAGAGAGAGATCAATACATAGGTTTTAAGACTCTTACTAGTCAGATGTATTCTTGGGCGGTGAATAGGGGCTGTTGAGTCCAGTTCACTGAGCAGGGAGTAGGTCTTGTCTATTACATATTTGGCTTGTGGAACGGTATCTGAGCTAATTTCAAACCCTTGTTTTATGCATCACCCCACCTCACCTTTCCCGTTAAGCAGCCATAGTGCGTTTTCTAAATGTGTGACTCTGTTCTGTTTTGTAATTCAGTTCAAGTGTAGCGATTTTGACATTCCCTCTCTCAGTGATATCTTAGGATAAGTGTCTTTTTCTCTGTGACTTATTTCACTGAGAGTCATCGTACCTAAATCCACTCATCCTGCTGCTACTAGCCTTATGACATTGATTTCATGGCTGAGTGATATTCCATTGTGCCTAAGTACCACAACTTCTTTATCCATTTTTCACTTTCCTGGGATATTGAAGGTGTGCCGAAGTGGAGGTTCTTGGAAACAGAGCAGCCCTAAACTTTGGGGTGCCTGTGTCTTGTTGATTTTTAGGTTTCCCGATTTATACGCCCATGAGTGGAAGTGCCCTATGCTCTCGAAGCTGTGCTTATTACATGTTTCAGGACACACCGTACACTTCTCCAGAGTGGCTGTTGGCAATTTACAGCCCGCCCATCAGCGTAGCAAGGCTCCCATGTCTCCATGGCCTGTCCTGCATTTCTGGTTTTTACACTTTTTTCAGCATGGCCCTTTTGACCGATGGCAAGCGAGCCTTCTTTGTAGCGCTGATTTGCCTTTCCGGCTTGCCTGGTTGGCCAAAAAGGGCGTATGCGTTTTTCCCTGAATATATTCAGGAAAAAACGCATACGCCCTTTTTGGCCAAGGGCATCATTGTCAACGCTTTGCCGCTTTTCATGTGCTTTCAAGGCGAGTCGAGTCTGCCTCCTGAAACCTGTTTCCTGCAATTCTGCCTTGCTTTCCAATCCTCCTCGTTGCCTTCCCTCAATATATTTGTGGACGAGAGTTATCATTTATAACTCTGCAGGTTTGTGAGTTTCAGTGCCCCTGAGCTCCATTTGTCAACTGGCTTTTTTGGGAGCTGGCCGCCAAAGCGCAGGATTGCTTCAGGCCGTATTCTGGTTCCGGGGGGCAGGCTGAGCCTGTGGTTCATTCTTCTTCCTGATGGGAAAATAGAGTGACCTGTGCCTGTCCCAACACCTAGAGCTGGTCCCTCATTGGTTCCCCCTCTTCCCGTTCATCCTCAGGCCAAATTGCGACCTGTCCGAAACAGGAGGTTAAAGGTGCTGATTCTCCAAGTAGGGAGATTGTTAGTCGAGCGGCTGGAATGGCGAACCCGAGCACAAGGAGAGGAGAAATGAGGTGCGTTTGAGAAACCTTTCCCGATCACACGGTGTACCATCTTCTGGGTTTCGCACGCATGTTTTCGATGTAGGAAGATGCCCTTGAACCTGGAGATTTGGGACCCACGGCATGGGTACCACGCAGTATGACTTTAAAGGGTCTGCGTTTGCTCACCCAAGCTCACCAATCCTCTCAGCCCCAAGAGTGTCCAGCCTTATGTCTCATCCAGCTGTGGGTCTAGATATGGTCAATCCAGGTTGCATCAGAGCCCCTGAACGGATTTTGTAAGAATTTCTCTCTCTTTCACTGTCTTTGTTTTATGGGGTTTTTTTTTAAGTAATCTATTTTTATAATGGGGTTTAGCTGCTTTTCACTGCTGTGTTTATGCCGCTTTACACCCTCTTGATTCACTTCCAGAGAGAGATCAATACATAGGTTTTAAGACTCTTACTAGTCAGATGTATTCTTGGGCGGTGAATAGGGGCTGTTGAGTCCAGTTCACTGAGCAGGGAGTAGGTCTTGTCTATTACATATTTGGCTTGTGGAACGGTATCTGAGCTAATTTCAAACCCTTGTTTTATGCATCACCCCACCTCACCTTTCCCGTTAAGCAGCCATAGTGCGTTTTCTAAATGTGTGACTCTGTTCTGTTTTGTAATTCAGTTCAAGTGTAGCGATTTTGACATTCCCTCTCTCAGTGATATCTTAGGATAAGTGTCTTTTTCTCTGTGACTTATTTCACTGAGAGTCATCGTACCTAAATCCACTCATCCTGCTGCTACTAGCCTTATGACATTGATTTCATGGCTGAGTGATATTCCATTGTGCCTAAGTACCACAACTTCTTTATCCATTTTTCGCTTTCCTGGGATATTGAAGGTGTGCCGAAGTGGAGGTTCTTGGAAACAGAGCAGCCCTAAACTTTGGGGTGCCTGTGTCTTGTTGATTTTTAGGTTTCCCGATTTATACGCCCATGAGTGGAAGTGCCCTATGCTCTCGAAGCTGTGCTTATTACATGTTTCAGGACACACCGTACACTTCTCCAGAGTGGCTGTTGGCAATTTACAGCCCGCCCATCAGCGTAGCAAGGCTCCCATGTCTCCATGGCCTGTCCTGCATTTCTGGTTTTTACACTTTTTTCAGCATGGCCCTTTTGACCGATGGCAAGCGAGCCTTCTTTGTAGCGCTGATTTGCCTTTCCGGCTTGCCTGGTTGGCCAAAAAGGGCGTATGCGTTTTTCCCTGAATATATTCAGGAAAAAACGCATACGCCCTTTTTGGCCAAGGGCATCATTGTCAACGCTTTGCCGCTTTTCATGTGCTTTCAAGGCGAGTCGAGTCTGCCTCCTGAAACCTGTTTCCTGCAATTCTGCCTTGCTTTCCAATCCTCCTCGTTGCCTTCCCTCAATATATTTGTGGACGAGAGTTATCATTTATAACTCTGCAGGTTTGTGAGTTGCAGTGCCCCTGAGCTCCATTTGTCAACTGGCTTTTTTGGGAGCTGGCCGCCAAAGCGCAGGATTGCTTCAGGCCGTATTCTGGTTCCGGGGGGCAGGCTGAGCCTGTGGTTCATTCTTCTTCCTGATGGGAAAATAGAGTGACCTGTGCCTGTCCCAACACCTAGAGCTGGTCTCTCATTGGTTCCCCCTCTTCCCGTTCATCCTCAGGCCAAATTGCGACCTGTCCGAAACAGGAGGTTAAAGGTGCTGATTCTCCAAGTAGGGAGATTGTTAGTCGAGCGGCTGGAATGGCGAACCCGAGCACAAGGAGAGGAGAAATGAGGTGCGTTTGAGAAACCTTTCCCGATTACACGGTGTACCATCTTCTGGGTTTCGCACGCATGTTTTCGATGTAGGAAGATGCCCTTGAACCTGGAGATTTGGGACCCACGGCATGGGTACCACGCAGTATGACTTTAAAGGGTCTGCGTTTGCTCACCCAAGCTCACCAATCCTCTCAGCCCCAAGAGTGTCCAGCCTTATGTCTCATCCAGCTGTGGGTCTAGATATGGTCAATCCAGGTTGCATCAGAGCCCCTGAACGGATTTTGTAAGAATTTCTCTCTCCTTCACTGTCTTTGTTTTATGGGTTTTTTTTTTAAGTAATCTATTTTTATAATGGGGTTTAGCTGCTTTTCACTGCTGTGTTTATGCCGCTTTACACCCTCTTGATTCACTTCCAGAGAGAGATCAATACATAGGTTTTAAGACTCTTACTAGTCAGATGTATTCTTGGGCGGTGAATAGGGGCTGTTGAGTCCAGTTCACTGAGCAGGGAGTAGGTCTTGTCTATTACATATTTGGCTTGTGGAACGGTATCTGAGCTAATTTCAAACCCTTGTTTTATGCATCACCCCACCTCACCTTTCCCGTTAAGCAGCCATAGTGCGTTTTCTAAATGTGTGACTCTGTTCTGTTTTGTAATTCAGTTCAAGTGTAGCGATTTTGACATTCCCTCTCTCAGTGATATCTTAGGATAAGTGTCTTTTTCTCTGTGACTTATTTCACTGAGAGTCATCGTACCTAAATCCACTCATCCTGCTGCTACTAGCCTTATGACATTGATTTCATGGCTGAGTGATATTCCATTGTGCCTAAGTACCACAACTTCTTTATCCATTTTTCGCTTTCCTGGGATATTGAAGGTGTGCCGAAGTGGAGGTTCTTGGAAACAGAGCAGCCCTAAACTTTGGGGTGCCTGTGTCTTGTTGATTTTTAGGTTTCCCGATTTATACGCCCATGAGTGGAAGTGCCCTATGCTCTCTAAGCTGTGCTTATTACATGTTTCAGGACACGCCGTACACTTCTCCAGAGTGGCTGTTGGCAATTTACAGCCCGCCCATCAGCGTAGCAAGGCTCCCATGTCTCCATGGCCTGTCCTGCATTTCTGGTTTTTACACTTTTTTCAGCATGGCCCTTTTGACCGATGGCAAGCGAGCCTTCTTTGTAGCGCTGATTTGCCTTTCCGGCTTGCCTGGTTGGCCAAAAAGGGCGTATGCGTTTTTCCCTGAATATATTCAGGAAAAAACGCATACGCCCTTTTTGGCCAAGGGCATCATTGTCAACGCTTTGCCGCTTTTCATGTGCTTTCAAGGCGAGTCGAGTCTGCCTCCTGAAACCTGTTTCCTGCAATTCTGCCTTGCTTTCCAATCCTCCTCGTTGCCTTCCCTCAATATATTTGTGGACGAGAGTTATCATTTATAACTCTGCAGGTTTGTGAGTTGCAGTGCCCCTGAGCTCCATTTGTCAACTGGCTTTTTTGGGAGCTGGCCGCCAAAGCGCAGGATTGCTTCAGGCCGTATTCTGGTTCCGGGGGGCAGGCTGAGCCTGTGGTTCATTCTTCTTCCTGATGGGAAAATAGAGTGACCTGTGCCTGTCCCAACACCTAGAGCTGGTCTCTCATTGGTTCCCCCTCTTCCCGTTCATCCTCAGGCCAAATTGCGACCTGTCCGAAACAGGAGGTTAAAGGTGCTGATTCTCCAAGTAGGGAGATTGTTAGTCGAGCGGCTGGAATGGCGAACCCGAGCACAAGGAGAGGAGAAATGAGGTGCGTTTGAGAAACCTTTCCCGATCACACGGTGTACCATCTTCTGGGTTTCGCACGCATGTTTTCGATGTAGGAAGATGCCCTTGAACCTGGAGATTTGGGACCCACGGCATGGGTACCACGCAGTATGACTTTAAAGGGTCTGCGTTTGCTCACCCAAGCCCACCAATCCTCTCAGCCCCAAGAGTGTCCAGCCTCATGTCTCATCCAGCTGTGGGTCTAGATATGGTCAATCCAGGTTGCATCAGAGCCCCTGAACGGACTTTGTAAGAATTTCTCTCTCTTTCACTGTCTTTGTTTTATCGGGTTTTTTTTTTAAGTAATCTATTTTTATAATGGGGTTTAGCTGCTTTTCACTGCTGTGTTTATGCCGCTTTACACCCTCTTGATTCACTTCCAGAGAGAGATCAATACATAGGTTTTAAGACTCTTACTAGTCAGATGTATTCTTGGGCGGTGAATAGGGGCTGTTGAGTCCAGTTCACTGAGCAGGGAGTAGGTCTTGTCTATTACATATTTGGCTTGTGGAACGGTATCTGAGCTAATTTCAAACCCTTGTTTTATGCATCACCCCACCTCACCTTTCCCGTTAAGCAGCCATAGTGCGTTTTCTAAATGTGTGACTCTGTTCTGTTTTGTAATTCAGTTCAAGTGTAGCGATTTTGACATTCCCTCTCTCAGTGATATCTTAGGATAAGTGTCTTTTTCTCTGTGACTTTTTTCACTGAGAGTCATCGTACCTAAATCCACTCATCCTGCTGCTACTAGCCTTATGACATTGATTTCATGGCTGAGTGATATTCCATTGTGCCTAAGTACCACAACTTCTTTATCCATTTTTCGCTTTCCTGGGATATTGAAGGTGTGCCGAAGTGGAGGTTCTTGGAAACAGAGCAGCCCTAAACTTTGGGGTGCCTGTGTCTTGTTGATTTTTAGGTTTCCCGATTTATACGCCCATGAGTGGAAGTGCCCTATGCTCTCGAAGCTGTGCTTATTACATGTTTCAGGACACACCGTACACTTCTCCAGAGTGGCTGTTGGCAATTTACAGCCCGCCCATCAGCGTAGCAAGGCTGCCATGTCTCCATGGCCTGTCCTGCATTTCTGGTTTTTACACTTTTTTCAGCATGGCCCTTTTGACCGATGGCAAGCGAGCCTTCTTTGTAGCGCTGATTTGCCTTTCCGGCTTGCCTGGTTGGCCAAAAAGGGCGTATGCGTTTTTCCCTGAATATATTCAGGAAAAAACGCATACGCCCTTTTTGGCCAAGGGCATCATTGTCAACGCTTTGCCGCTTTTCATGTGCTTTCAAGGCGAGTCGAGTCTGCCTCCTGAAACCTGTTTCCTGCAATTCTGCCTTGCTTTCCAATCCTCCTCGTTGCCTTCCCTCAATATATTTGTGGACGAGAGTTATCATTTATAACTCTGCAGGTTTGTGAGTTGCAGTGCCCCTGAGCTCCATTTGTCAACTCGCTTTTCTGGGAGCTGGCCGCCAAAGCGCAGGATTGCTTCAGGCCCTATTCTGGTTCCGGGGGGCAGGCTGAGCCTGTGGTTCATTCTTCTTCCTGATGGGAAAATAGAGTGACCTGTGCCTGTCCCAACACCTAGAGCTGGTCTCTCATTGGTTCCCCCTCTTCCCGTTCATCCTCAGGCCAAATTGCGACCTGTCCGAAACAGGAGGTTAAAGGTGCTGATTCTCCAAGTAGGGAGATTGTTAGTCGAGCGGCTGGAATGGCGAACCCGAGCACAAGGAGAGGAGAAATGAGGTGCGTTTGAGAAACCTTTCCCGATCACACGGTGTACCATCTTCTGGGTTTCGCACGCATGTTTTCGATGTAGGAAGATGCCCTTGAACCTGGAGATTTGGGGCCACGGCATGGGTACCACGCAGTATGACTTTAAAGGGTCTGCGTTTGCTCACCCAAGCTCCCCAATCCTCTCAGCCCCAAGAGTGTCCAGCCTTATGTCTCATCCAGCTGTGGGTCTAGATATGGTCAATCCAGGTTGCATCAGAGCCCCTGAACGGATTTTGTAAGAATTTCTCTCTCTTTCACTGTCTTTGTTTTATGGGTTTTTTTTTTAAGTAATCTATTTTTATAATGGGGTTTAGCTGCTTTTCACTGCTGTGTTTATGCCGCTTTACACCCTCTTGATTCACTTCCAGAGAGAGATCAATACATAGGTTTTAAGACTCTTACTAGTC
Source organism: Eubalaena glacialis (assembly GCF_028564815.1). NCBI lineage: Eukaryota > Metazoa > Chordata > Mammalia > Artiodactyla > Balaenidae > Eubalaena > Eubalaena glacialis. The sequence goes on from NC_083722.1 coordinate 122,526,894, forward strand.
AGATGTATTCTTGGGCGGTGAATAGGGGCTGTTGAGTCCAGTTCACTGAGCAGGGAGTAGGTCTTGTCTATTACATATTTGGCTTGTGGAACGGTATCTGAGCTAATTTCAAACCCTTGTTTTATGCATCACCCCACCTCACCTTTCCCGTTAAGCAGCCATAGTGCGTTTTCTAAATGTGTGACTCTGTTCTGTTTTGTAATTCAGTTCAAGTGTAGCGATTTTGACATTCCCTCTCTCAGTGATATCTTAGGATAAGTGTCTTTTTCTCTGTGACTTATTTCACTGAGAGTCATCGTACCTAAATCCACTCATCCTGCTGCTACTAGCCTTATGACATTGATTTCATGGCTGAGTGATATTCCATTGTGCCTAAGTACCACAACTTCTTTATCCATTTTTCGCTTTCCTGGGATATTGAAGGTGTGCCGAAGTGGAGGTTCTTGGAAACAGAGCAGCCCTAAACTTTGGGGTGCCTGTGTCTTGTTGATTTTTAGGTTTCCCGATTTATACGCCCATGAGTGGAAGTGCCCTATGCTCTCTAAGCTGTGCTTATTACATGTTTCAGGACACGCCGTACACTTCTCCAGAGTGGCTGTTGGCAATTTACAGCCCGCCCATCAGCGTAGCAAGGCTCCCATGTCTCCATGGCCTGTCCTGCATTTCTGGTTTTTACACTTTTTTCAGCATGGCCCTTTTGACCGATGGCAAGCGAGCCTTCTTTGTAGCGCTGATTTGCCTTTCCGGCTTGCCTGGTTGGCCAAAAAGGGCGTATGCGTTTTTCCCTGAATATATTCAGGAAAAAACGCATACGCCCTTTTTGGCCAAGGGCATCATTGTCAACGCTTTGCCGCTTTTCATGTGCTTTCAAGGCGAGTCGAGTCTGCCTCCTGAAACCTGTTTCCTGCAATTCTGCCTTGCTTTCCAATCCTCCTCGTTGCCTTCCCTCAATATATTTGTGGACGAGAGTTATCATTTATAACTCTGCAGGTTTGTGAGTTGCAGTGCCCCTGAGCTCCATTTGTCAACTGGCTTTTTTGGGAGCTGGCCGCCAAAGCGCAGGATTGCTTCAGGCCGTATTCTGGTTCCGGGGGGCAGGCTGAGCCTGTGGTTCATTCTTCTTCCTGATGGGAAAATAGAGTGACCTGTGCCTGTCCCAACACCTAGAGCTGGTCTCTCATTGGTTCCCCCTCTTCCCGTTCATCCTCAGGCCAAATTGCGACCTGTCCGAAACAGGAGGTTAAAGGTGCTGATTCTCCAAGTAGGGAGATTGTTAGTCGAGCGGCTGGAATGGCGAACCCGAGCACAAGGAGAGGAGAAATGAGGTGCGTTTGAGAAACCTTTCCCGATCACACGGTGTACCATCTTCTGGGTTTCGCACGCATGTTTTCGATGTAGGAAGATGCCCTTGAACCTGGAGATTTGGGACCCACGGCATGGGTACCACGCAGTATGACTTTAAAGGGTCTGCGTTTGCTCACCCAAGCCCACCAATCCTCTCAGCCCCAAGAGTGTCCAGCCTCATGTCTCATCCAGCTGTGGGTCTAGATATGGTCAATCCAGGTTGCATCAGAGCCCCTGAACGGACTTTGTAAGAATTTCTCTCTCTTTCACTGTCTTTGTTTTATCGGGTTTTTTTTTTAAGTAATCTATTTTTATAATGGGGTTTAGCTGCTTTTCACTGCTGTGTTTATGCCGCTTTACACCCTCTTGATTCACTTCCAGAGAGAGATCAATACATAGGTTTTAAGACTCTTACTAGTCAGATGTATTCTTGGGCGGTGAATAGGGGCTGTTGAGTCCAGTTCACTGAGCAGGGAGTAGGTCTTGTCTATTACATATTTGGCTTGTGGAACGGTATCTGAGCTAATTTCAAACCCTTGTTTTATGCATCACCCCACCTCACCTTTCCCGTTAAGCAGCCATAGTGCGTTTTCTAAATGTGTGACTCTGTTCTGTTTTGTAATTCAGTTCAAGTGTAGCGATTTTGACATTCCCTCTCTCAGTGATATCTTAGGATAAGTGTCTTTTTCTCTGTGACTTTTTTCACTGAGAGTCATCGTACCTAAATCCACTCATCCTGCTGCTACTAGCCTTATGACATTGATTTCATGGCTGAGTGATATTCCATTGTGCCTAAGTACCACAACTTCTTTATCCATTTTTCGCTTTCCTGGGATATTGAAGGTGTGCCGAAGTGGAGGTTCTTGGAAACAGAGCAGCCCTAAACTTTGGGGTGCCTGTGTCTTGTTGATTTTTAGGTTTCCCGATTTATACGCCCATGAGTGGAAGTGCCCTATGCTCTCGAAGCTGTGCTTATTACATGTTTCAGGACACACCGTACACTTCTCCAGAGTGGCTGTTGGCAATTTACAGCCCGCCCATCAGCGTAGCAAGGCTGCCATGTCTCCATGGCCTGTCCTGCATTTCTGGTTTTTACACTTTTTTCAGCATGGCCCTTTTGACCGATGGCAAGCGAGCCTTCTTTGTAGCGCTGATTTGCCTTTCCGGCTTGCCTGGTTGGCCAAAAAGGGCGTATGCGTTTTTCCCTGAATATATTCAGGAAAAAACGCATACGCCCTTTTTGGCCAAGGGCATCATTGTCAACGCTTTGCCGCTTTTCATGTGCTTTCAAGGCGAGTCGAGTCTGCCTCCTGAAACCTGTTTCCTGCAATTCTGCCTTGCTTTCCAATCCTCCTCGTTGCCTTCCCTCAATATATTTGTGGACGAGAGTTATCATTTATAACTCTGCAGGTTTGTGAGTTGCAGTGCCCCTGAGCTCCATTTGTCAACTCGCTTTTCTGGGAGCTGGCCGCCAAAGCGCAGGATTGCTTCAGGCCCTATTCTGGTTCCGGGGGGCAGGCTGAGCCTGTGGTTCATTCTTCTTCCTGATGGGAAAATAGAGTGACCTGTGCCTGTCCCAACACCTAGAGCTGGTCTCTCATTGGTTCCCCCTCTTCCCGTTCATCCTCAGGCCAAATTGCGACCTGTCCGAAACAGGAGGTTAAAGGTGCTGATTCTCCAAGTAGGGAGATTGTTAGTCGAGCGGCTGGAATGGCGAACCCGAGCACAAGGAGAGGAGAAATGAGGTGCGTTTGAGAAACCTTTCCCGATCACACGGTGTACCATCTTCTGGGTTTCGCACGCATGTTTTCGATGTAGGAAGATGCCCTTGAACCTGGAGATTTGGGGCCACGGCATGGGTACCACGCAGTATGACTTTAAAGGGTCTGCGTTTGCTCACCCAAGCTCCCCAATCCTCTCAGCCCCAAGAGTGTCCAGCCTTATGTCTCATCCAGCTGTGGGTCTAGATATGGTCAATCCAGGTTGCATCAGAGCCCCTGAACGGATTTTGTAAGAATTTCTCTCTCTTTCACTGTCTTTGTTTTATGGGTTTTTTTTTTAAGTAATCTATTTTTATAATGGGGTTTAGCTGCTTTTCACTGCTGTGTTTATGCCGCTTTACACCCTCTTGATTCACTTCCAGAGAGAGATCAATACATAGGTTTTAAGACTCTTACTAGTCAGATATATTCTTGGGCGGTGAATAGGGGCTGTTGAGTCCAGTTCACTGAGCAGGGAGTAGGTCTTGTCTATTACATATTTGGATTGTGGAACGGTATCTGAGCTAATTTCAAACCCTTGTTTTATGCATCGCCCCACTTCACCTTTCCCGTTAAGCAGCCATAGTGTGTTTTCTAAATGTGTGACTCTGTTCTGTTTTGTAACTCAGTTCAAGTGTAGCGATTTTGACATTCCCTCTGTAAGTGATATCTTAGGATAAGTGTCTTTTTCTCTGTGACTTTTTTCACTGAGAGTCATCGTACCTAAATCCACTCATCCTGCTGCTACTAGCCTTATGACATTGATTTCATGGCTGAGTGATATTCCATTGTGCATAAGTACCACAACTTCTTTATCCATTTTTCGCTTTCCTGGGATATTGAAGGTGTGCCGAAGTGGAGGTTCTTGGAAACAGAGCAGCCCTAAACTTTGGGGTGCCTGTGTCTTGTTGATTTTTAGGTTTCCCGATTTATATGCCCATGAGTGGAAGTGCCCTATGCTCTCTAAGCTGTGCTTATTACATGTTTCAGGACACACCGTACACTTCTCCAGAGTGGCTGTTGGCAATTTACAGCCCGCCCATCAGCGTAGCAAGGCTCCCATGTCTCCTTGGCCTGTCCTGCATTTCTGGTTTTTACACTTTTTTCAGCATGGCCCTTTTGACCGATGGCAAGCGAGCCTTCTTTGTAGCGCTGATTTGCCTTTCCGGCTTGCCTGGTTGGCCAAAAAGGGCGTATGCGTTTTTCCCTGAATATATTCAGGAAAAAACGCATACGCCCTTTTTGGCCAAGGGCATCATTGTCAACGCTTTGCCGCTTTTCATGTGCTTTCAAGGCGAGTCGAGTCTGCCTCCTGAAACCTGTTTCCTGCAATTCTGCCTTGCTTTCCAATCCTCCTCGTTGCCTTCCCTCAATATATTTGTGGACGAGAGTTATCATTTATAACTCTGCAGGTTTGTGAGTTGCAGTGCCCCTGAGCTCCATTTGTCAACTGGCTTTTTTGGGAGCTGGCCGCCAAAGCGCAGGATTGCTTCAGGCCCTATTCTGGTTCCGGGGGGCAGGCTGAGCCTGTGGTTCATTCTTCTTCCTGATGGGAAAATAGAGTGACCTGTGCCTGTCCCAACACCTAGAGCTGGTCTCTCATTGGTTCCCCCTCTTCCCGTTCATCCTCAGGCCAAATTGCGACCTGTCCGAAACAGGAGGTTAAAGGTGCTGATTCTCCAAGTAGGGAGATTGTTAGTCGAGCGGCTGGAATGGCGAACCCGAGCACAAGGAGAGGAGAAATGAGGTGCGTTTGAGAAACCTTTCCCGATCACACGGTGTACCATCTTCTGGGTTTCGCACGCATGTTTTCGATGTAGGAAGATGCCCTTGAACCTGGAGATTTGGGACCCACGGCATGGGTACCACGCAGTATGACTTTAAAGGGTCTGCGTTTGCTCACCCAAGCCCACCAATCCTCTCAGCCCCAAGAGTGTCCAGCCTCATGTCTCATCCAGCTGTGGGTCTAGATATGGTCAATCCAGGTTGCATCAGAGCCCCTGAACGGACTTTGTAAGAATTTCTCTCTCTTTCACTGTCTTTGTTTTATCGGGTTTTTTTTTTAAGTAATCTATTTTTATAATGGGGTTTAGCTGCTTTTCACTGCTGTGTTTATGCCGCTTTACACCCTCTTGATTCACTTCCAGAGAGAGATCAATACATAGGTTTTAAGACTCTTACTACTCAGATGTATTCTTGGGCGGTGAATAGGGGCTGTTGAGTCCAGTTCACTGAGCAGGGAGTAGGTCTTGTCTATTACATATTTGGCTTGTGGAACGGTATCTGAGCTAATTTCAAACCCTTGTTTTATGCATCACCCCACCTCACCTTTCCCGTTAAGCAGCCATAGTGCGTTTTCTAAATGTGTGACTCTGTTCTGTTTTGTAATTCAGTTCAAGTGTAGCGATTTTGACATTCCCTCTCTCAGTGATATCTTAGGATAAGTGTCTTTTTCTCTGTGACTTTTTTCACTGAGAGTCATCGTACCTAAATCCACTCATCCTGCTGCTACTAGCCTTATGACATTGATTTCATGGCTGAGTGATATTCCATTGTGCCTAAGTACCACAACTTCTTTATCCATTTTTCGCTTTCCTGGGATATTGAAGGTGTGCCGAAGTGGAGGTTCTTGGAAACAGAGCAGCCCTAAACTTTGGGGTGCCTGTGTCTTGTTGATTTTTAGGTTTCCCGATTTATACGCCCATGAGTGGAAGTGCCCTATGCTCTCTAAGCTGTGCTTATTACATGTTTCAGGACACACCGTACACTTCTCCAGAGTGGCTGTTGGCAATTTACAGCCCGCCCATCAGCGTAGCAAGGCTCCCATGTCTCCATGGCCTGTCCTGCATTTCTGGTTTTTACACTTTTTTCAGCATGGCCCTTTTGACCGATGGCAAGCGAGCCTTCTTTGTAGCGCTGATTTGCCTTTCCGGCTTGCCTGGTTGGCCAAAAAGGGCGTATGCGTTTTTCCCTGAATATATTCAGGAAAAAACGCATACGCCCTTTTTGGCCAAGGGCATCATTGTCAACGCTTTGCCGCTTTTCATGTGCTTTCAAGGCGAGTCGAGTCTGCCTCCTTAAACCTGTTTCCTGCAATTCTGCCTTGCTTTCCAATCCTCCTCGTTGCCTTCCCTCAATATATTTGTGGACGAGAGTTATCATTTATAACTCTGCAGGTTTGTGAGTTGCAGTGCCCCTGAGCTCCATTTGTCAACTCGCTTTTCTGGGAGCTGGCCGCCAAAGCGCAGGATTGCTTCAGGCCCTATTCTGGTTCCGGGGGGCAGGCTGAGCCTGTGGTTCATTCTTCTTCCTGATGGGAAAATAGAGTGACCTGTGCCTGTCCCAACACCTAGAGCTGGTCTCTCATTGGTTCCCCCTCTTCCCGTTCATCCTCAGGCCAAATTGCGACCTGTCCGAAACAGGAGGTTAAAGGTGCTGATTCTCCAAGTAGGGAGATTGTTAGTCGAGCGGCTGGAATGGCGAACCCGAGCACAAGGAGAGGAGAAATGAGGTGCGTTTGAGAAACCTTTCCCGATCACACGGTGTACCATCTTCTGGGTTTCGCACGCATGTTTTCGATGTAGGAAGATGCCCTTGAACCTGGAGATTTGGGGCCACGGCATGGGTACCACGCAGTATGACTTTAAAGGGTCTGCGTTTGCTCACCCAAGCTCCCCAATCCTCTCAGCCCCAAGAGTGTCCAGCCTTATGTCTCATCCAGCTGTGGGTCTAGATATGGTCAATCCAGGTTGCATCAGAGCCCCTGAACGGATTTTGTAAGAATTTCTCTCTCTTTCACTGTCTTTGTTTTATGGGTTTTTTTTTTAAGTAATCTATTTTTATAATGGGGTTTAGCTGCTTTTCACTGCTGTGTTTATGCCGCTTTACACCCTCTTGATTCACTTCCAGAGAGAGATCAATACATAGGTTTTAAGACTCTTACTAGTCAGATATATTCTTGGGCGGTGAATAGGGGCTGTTGAGTCCAGTTCACTGAGCAGGGAGTAGGTCTTGTCTATTACATATTTGGATTGTGGAACGGTATCTGAGCTAATTTCAAACCCTTGTTTTATGCATCGCCCCACTTCACCTTTCCCGTTAAGCAGCCATAGTGTGTTTTCTAAATGTGTGACTCTGTTCTGTTTTGTAACTCAGTTCAAGTGTAGCGATTTTGACATTCCCTCTCTCAGTGATATCTTAGGATAAGTGTCTTTTTCTCTGTGACTTTTTTCACTGAGAGTCATCGTACCTAAATCCACTCATCCTGCTGCTACTAGCCTTATGACATTGATTTCATGGCTGAGTGATATTCCATTGTGCATAAGTACCACAACTTCTTTATCCATTTTTCGCTTTCCTGGGATATTGAAGGTGTGCCGAAGTGGAGGTTCTTGGAAACAGAGCAGCCCTAAACTTTGGGGTGCCTGTGTCTTGTTGATTTTTAGGTTTCCCGATTTATATGCCCATGAGTGGAAGTGCCCTATGCTCTCTAAGCTGTGCTTATTACATGTTTCAGGACACACCGTACACTTCTCCAGAGTGGCTGTTGGCAATTTACAGCCCGCCCATCAGCGTAGCAAGGCTCCCATGTCTCCTTGGCCTGTCCTGCATTTCTGGTTTTTACACTTTTTTCAGCATGGCCCTTTTGACCGATGGCAAGCGAGCCTTCTTTGTAGCGCTGATTTGCCTTTCCGGCTTGCCTGGTTGGCCAAAAAGGGCGTATGCGTTTTTTCCTGAATATATTCAGGAAAAAACGCATACGCCCTTTTTGGCCAAGGGCATCATTGTCAACGCTTTGCCGCTTTTCATGTGCTTTCAAGGCGAGTCGAGTCTGCCTCCTGAAACCTGTTTCCTGCAATTCTGCCTTGCTTTCCAATCCTCCTCGTTGCCTTCCCTCAATATATTTGTGGACGAGAGTTATCATTTATAACTCTGCAGGTTTGTGAGTTGCAGTGCCCCTGAGCTCCATTTGTCAACTCGCTTTTTTGGGAGCTGGCCGCCAAAGCGCAGGATTGCTTCAGGCCGTATTCTGGTTCCGGGGGGCAGGCTGAGCCTGTGGTTCATTCTTCTTCCTGATGGGAAAATAGAGTGACCTGTGCCTGTCCCAACACCTAGAGCTGGTCTCTCATTGGTTCCCCCTCTTCCCGTTCATCCTCAGGCCAAATTGCGACCTGTCCGAAACAGGAGGTTAAAGGTGCTGATTCTCCAAGTAGGGAGATTGTTAGTCGAGCGGCTGGAATGGCGAACCCGAGCACAAGGAGAGGAGAAATGAGGTGCGTTTGAGAAACCTTTCCCGATCACACGGTGTACCATCTTCTGGGTTTCGCACGCATGTTTTCGATGTAGGAAGATGCCCTTGAACCTGGAGATTTGGGACCCACGGCATGGGTACCACGCAGTATGACTTTAAAGGGTCTGCGTTTGCTCACCCAAGCTCACCAATCCTCTCAGCCCCAAGAGTGTCCAGCCTTATGTCTCATCCAGCTGTGGGTCTAGATATGGTCAATCCAGGTTGCATCAGAGCCCCTGAACGGATTTTGTAAGAATTTCTCTCTCTTTCACTGTCTTTGTTTTATGGGTTTTTTTTTAAGTAATCTATTTTTATAATGGGGTTTAGCTGCTTTTCACTGCTGTGTTTATGCCGCTTTACACCCTCTTGATTCACTTCCAGAGAGAGATCAATACATAGGTTTTAAGACTCTTACTACTCAGATGTATTCTTGGGCGGTGAATAGGGGCTGTTGAGTCCAGTTCACTGAGTAGGGAGTAGGTCTTGTCTATTACATATTTGGCTTGTGGAACGGTATCTGAGCTAATTTCAAACCCTTGTTTTATGCATCACCCCACCTCACCTTTCCCGTTAAGCAGCCGTAGTGCGTTTTCTAAATGTGTGACTCTGTTCTGTTTTGTAATTCAGTTCAAGTGTAGCGATTTTGACATTCCCTCTCTCAGTGATATCTTAGGATAAGTGTCTTTTTCTCTGTGACTTTTTTCACTGAGAGTCATCGTACCTAAATCCACTCATCCTGCTGCTACTAGCCTTATGACATTGATTTCATGGCTGAGTGATATTCCATTGTGCCTAAGTACCACAACTTCTTTATCCATTTTTCGCTTTCCTGGGATATTGAAGGTGTGCCGAAGTGGAGGTTCTTGGAAACAGAGCAGCCCTAAACTTTGGGGTGCCTGTGTCTTGTTGATTTTTAGGTTTCCCGATTTATATGCCCATGAGTGGAAGTGCCCTATGCTCTCTAAGCTGTGCTTATTACATGTTTCAGGACACACCGTACACTTCTCCAGAGTGGCTGTTGGCAATTTACAGCCCGCCCATCAGCGTAGCAAGGCTCCCATGTCTCCATGGCCTGTCCTGCATTTCTGGTTTTTACACTTTTTTCAGCATGGCCCTTTTGACCGATGGCAAGCGAGCCTTCTTTGTAGCGCTGATTTGCCTTTCCGGCTTGCCTGGTTGGCCAAAAAGGGCGTATGCGTTTTTTCCTGAATATATTCAGGAAAAAACGCATACGCCCTTTTTGGCCAAGGGCATCATTGTCAACGCTTTGCCGCTTTTCATGTGCTTTCAAGGCGAGTCGAGTCTGCCTCCTGAAACCTGTTTCCTGCAATTCTGCCTTGCTTTCTAATCCTCCTCGTTGCCTTCCCTCAATATATTTGTGGACGAGAGTTATCATTTATAACTCTGCAGGTTTGTGAGTTGCAGTGCCCCTGAGCTCCATTTGTCAACTCGCTTTTTTGGGAGCTGGCCGCCAAAGCGCAGGATTGCTTCAGGCCCTATTCTGGTTCCGGGAGGCAGGCTGAGCCTGTGGTTCATTCTTCTTCCTGATGGGAAAATAGAGTGACCTGTGCCTGTCCCAACACCTAGAGCTGGTCTCTCATTGGTTCCCCCTCTTCCCGTTCATCCTCAGGCCAAATTGCGACCTGTCCGAAACAGGACGTTAAAGGTGCTGATTCTCCAAGTAGGGAGATTGTTACTCGAGCGGCTGGAATGGCGAACCCGAGCACAAGGAGAGGAGAAATGAGGTGCGTTTGAGAAACCTTTCCCGATCACACGGTGTACCATCTTCTGGGTTTCGCACGCATGTTTTCGATGTAGGAAGATGCCCTTGAACCTGGAGATTTGGGACCCACGGCATGGGTACCACGCAGTATGACTTTAAAGGGTCTGCGTTTGCTCACCCAAGCTCACCAATCCTCTCAGCCCCAAGAGTGTCCAGCCTTATGTCTCATCCAGCTGTGGGTCTAGATATGGTCAATCCAGGTTGCATCAGAGCCCCTGAACGGATTTTGTAAGAATTTCTCTCTCTTTCACTGTCTTTGTTTTATGGGTTTTTTTTAAAGTAATCTATTTTTATAATGGGGTTTAGCTGCTTTTCACTGCTGTGTTTATGCCGCTTTACACCCTCTTGATTCACTTCCAGAGAGAGATCAATATTTAGGTTTTAAGACTCTTACTAGTCAGATGTATTCTTGGGCGGTGAATAGGGGCTGTTGAGTCCAGTTCACTGAGCAGGGAGTAGGTCTTGTCTATTACATATTTGGCTTGTGGAACGGTATCTGAGCTAATTTCAAACCCTTGTTTTATGCATCACCCCACCTCACCTTTCCCGTTAAGCAGCCATAGTGCGTTTTCTAAATGTGTGACTCTGTTCTGTTTTGTAATTCAGTTCAAGTGTAGCGATTTTGACATTCCCTCTCTCAGTGATATCTTAGGATAAGTGTCTTTTTCTCTGTGACGTATTTCACTGAGAGTCATCGTACCTAAATCCACTCATCCTGCTGCTACTAGCCTTATGACATTGATTTCATGGCTGAGTGATATTCCATTGTGCCTAAGTACCACAACTTCTTTATCCATTTTTCGCTTTCCTGGGATATTGAAGGTGTGCCGAAGTGGAGGTTCTTGGAAACAGAGCAGCCCTAAACTTTGGGGTGCCTGTGTCTTGTTGATTTTTAGGTTTCCCGATTTATACGCCCATGAGTGGAAGTGCCCTATGCTCTCGAAGCTGTGCTTATTACATGTTTCAGGACACACCGTACACTTCTCCAGAGTGGCTGTTGGCAATTTACAGCCCGCCCATCAGCGTAGCAAGGCTCCCATGTCTCCATGGCCTGTCCTGCATTTCTGGTTTTTACACTTTTTTCAGCATGGCCCTTTTGACCGATGGCAAGCGAGCCTTCTTTGTAGCGCTGATTTGCCTTTCCGCCTTGCCTGGTTGGCCAAAAAGGGCGTATGCGTTTTTCCCTGAATATATTCAGGGAAAAACGCATACGCCCTTTTTGGCCAAGGGCATCATTGTCAACGCTTTGCCGCTTTTCATGTGCTTTCAAGGCGAGTCGAGTCTGCCTCCTGAAACCTGTTTCCTGCAATTCTGCCTTGCTTTCCAATCCTCCTCGTTGCCTTCCCTCAATATATTTGTGGACGAGTGTTATCATTTATAACTCTGAAGGTTTGTGAGTTGCAGTGCCCCTGAGCTCCATTTGTCAACCCGCTTTTTTTGGGAGCTGGCCGCCAAAGCGCAGGATTGCTTCAGGCCGTATTCTGGTTCCTGGGGGGAAAGCTGAGCCTGTGGTTCATTCTTCTTCCTGATGGGAAAATAGAGTGACCTGTGCCTGTCCCAACACCTAGAGCTGGTCTCTCATTGGTTCCCCCTCTTCCCGTTCATCCTCAGGCCAAATTGCGACCTGTCCGAAACAGGAGGTTAAAGGTGCTGATTCTCCAAGTAGGGAGATTGTTAGTCGAGCGGCTGGAATGGCGAACCCGAGCACAAGGAGAGGAGAAATGAGGTGCGTTTGAGAAACCTTTCCCGATCACACGGTGTACCATCTTCTGGGTTTCCCACGCATGTTTTCGATGTAGGAAGATGCCCTTGAACCTGGAGATTTGGGACCCACGGCATGGGTACCACGCAGTATGACTTTAAAGGGTCTGCATTTGCTCACCCAAGCTCACCAATCCTCTCAGCCCCAAGAGTGTCCAGCCTTATGTCTCATCCAACTGTGGGTCTAGATATGGTCAATCCAGGTTGCATCAGAGCCCCCGAACGGATTTTGTAAGAATTTCTCTCTCTTTCACTGTCTTTGTTTTATGGGGTTTTTTTTTAAGTAATCTATTTTTATAATGGGGTTTAGCTGCTTTTCACTGCTGTGTTTATGCCGCTTTACACCCTCTTGATTCACTTCCAGAGAGAGATCAATACATAGGTTTTAAGACTCTTACTAGTCAGATGTATTCTTGGGCGGTGAATAGGGGCTGTTGAGTCCAGTTCACTGAGCAGGGAGTAGGTCTTGTCTATTACATATTTGGCTTGTGGAACGGTATCTGAGCTAATTTCAAACCCTTGTTTTATGCATCACCCCACCTCACCTTTCCCGTTAAGCAGCCATAGTGCGTTTTCTAAATGTGTGACTCTGTTCTGTTTTGTAATTCAGTTCAAGTGTAGCGATTTTGACATTCCCTCTCTCAGTGATATCTTAGGATAAGTGTCTTTTTCTCTGTGACTTATTTCACTGAGAGTCATCGTACCTAAATCCACTCATCCTGCTGCTACTAGCCTTATGACATTGATTTCATGGCTGAGTGATATTCCATTGTGCCTAAGTACCACAACTTCTTTATCCATTTTTCGCTTTCCTGGGATATTGAAGGTGTGCCGAAGTGGAGGTTCTTGGAAACAGAGCAGCCCTAAACTTTGGGGTGCCTGTGTCTTGTTGATTTTTAGGTTTCCCGATTTATACGCCCATGAGTGGAAGTGCCCTATGCTCTCTAAGCTGTTCTTATTACATGTTTCAGGACACACCGTACACTTCTCCAGAGTGGCTGTTGGCAATTTACAGCCCGCCCATCAGCGTAGCAAGGCTCCCATGTCTCCATGGCCTGTCCTGCATTTCTGGTTTTTACACTTTTTTCAGCATGGCCCTTTTGACCGATGGCAAGCGAGCCTTCTTTGTAGCGCTGATTTGCCTTTCCGGCTTGCCTGGTTGGCCAAAAAGGGCGTATGCGTTTTTCCCTGAATATATTCAGAAAAAAACGCATACGCCCTTTTTGGCCAACGGCATCATTGTCAACGCTTTGCCGCTTTTCATGTGCTTTCAAGGCGAGTCGAGTCTGCCTCCTGAAACCTGTTTCCTGCAATTCTGCCTTGCTTTCCAATCCTCCTCGTTGCCTTCCCTCAATATATTTGTGGACGAGAGTTATCATTTATAACTCTGCAGGTTTGTGAGTTGCAGTGCCCCTGAGCTCCATTTGTCAACTCGCTTTTTTGGGAGCTGGCCGCCAAAGCGCAGGATTGCTTCAGGCCCTATTCTGGTTCCGGGGGGCAGGCTGAGCCTGTGGTTCATTCTTCTTCCTGATGGGAAAATAGAGTGACCTGTGCCTGTCCCAACACCTAGAGCTGGTCTCTCATTGGTTCCCCCTCTTCCCGTTCATCCTCAGGCCAAATTGCGACCTGTCCGAAACAGGAGGTTAAAGGTGCTGATTCTCCAAGTAGGGAGATTGTTAGTCGAGCGGCTGGAATGGCGAACCCGAGCACAAGGAGAGGAGAAATGAGGTGCGTTTGAGAAACCTTTCCCGATCACACGGTGTACCATCTTCTGGGTTTCGCACGCATGTTTTCGATGTAGGAAGATGCCCTTGAACCTGGAGATTTGGGACCCACGGCATGGGTACCACGCAGTATGACTTTAAAGGGTCTGCGTTTGCTCACCCAAGCTCACCAATCCTCTCAGCCCCAAGAGTGTCCAGCCTTATGTCTCATCCAGCTGTGGGTCTAGATATGGTCAATCCAGGTTGCATCAGAGCCCCTGAACGGATTTTGTAAGAATTTCTCTCTCTTTCACTGTCTTTGTTTTATGGGGTTTTTTTTTAAGTAATCTATTTTTATAATGGGGTTTAGCTGCTTTTCACTGCTGTGTTTATGCCGCTTTACACCCTCTTGATTCACTTCCAGAGAGAGATCAATACATAGGTTTTAAGACTCTTACTAGTCAGATGTATTCTTGGGCGGTGAATAGGGGCTGTTGAGTCCAGTTCACTGAGCAGGGAGTAGGTCTTGTCTATTACATATTTGGCTTGTGGAACGGTATCTGAGCTAATTTCAAACCCTTGTTTTATGCATCACCCCACCTCACCTTTCCCGTTAAGCAGCCATAGTGCGTTTTCTAAATGTGTGACTCTGTTCTGTTTTGTAATTCAGTTCAAGTGTAGCGATTTTGACATTCCCTCTCTCAGTGATATCTTAGGATAAGTGTCTTTTTCTCTGTGACTTATTTCACTGAGAGTCATCGTACCTAAATCCACTCATCCTGCTGCTACTAGCCTTATGACATTGATTTCATGGCTGAGTGATATTCCATTGTGCCTAAGTACCACAACTTCTTTATCCATTTTTCGCTTTCCTGGGATATTGAAGGTGTGCCGAAGTGGAGGTTCTTGGAAACAGAGCAGCCCTAAACTTTGGGGTGCCTGTGTCTTGTTGATTTTTAGGTTTCCCGATTTATACGCCCATGAGTGGAAGTGCCCTATGCTCTCTAAGCTGTGCTTATTACATGTTTCAGGACACACCGTACACTTCTCCAGAGTGGCTGTTGGCAATTTACAGCCCGCCCATCAGCGTAGCAAGGCTCCCATGTCTCCATGGCCTGTCCTGCATTTCTGGTTTTTACACTTTTTTCAGCATGGCCCTTTTGACCGATGGCAAGCGAGCCTTCTTTGTAGCGCTGATTTGCCTTTCCGGCTTGCCTGGTTGGCCAAAAAGGGCGTATGCGTTTTTCCCTGAATATATTCAGGGAAAAACGCATACGCCCTTTTTGGCCAAGGGCATCATTGTCAACGCTTTGCCGCTTTTCATGTGCTTTCAAGGCGAGTCGAGTCTGCCTCCTGAAACCTGTTTCCTGCAATTCTGCCTTGCTTTCCAATCCTCCTCGTTGCCTTCCCTCAATATATTTGTGGACGAGAGTTATCATTTATAACTCTGCAGGTTTGTGAGTTGCAGTGCCCCTGAGCTCCATTTGTCAACTGGCTTTTTTGGGAGCTGGCCGCCAAAGCGCAGGATTGCTTCAGGCTGTATTCTGGTTCCGGGGGGCAGGCTGAGCCTGTGGTTCATTCTTCTTCCTGATGGGAAAATAGAGTGACCTGTGCCTGTCCCAACACCTAGAGCTAGTCTCTCATTGGTTCCCCCTCTTCCCGTTCATCCTCAGGCCAAATTGCGACCTGTCCGAAACAGGAGGTTAAAGGTGCTGATTCTCCAAGTAGGGAGATTGTTAGTCGAGCGGCTGGAATGGCGAACCCGAGCACAAGGAGAGGAGAAATGAGGTGCGTTTGAGAAACCTTTCCCGATCACACGGTGTACCATCTTCTGGGTTTCGCACGCATGTTTTCGATGTAGGAAGATGCCCTTGAACCTGGAGATTTGGGACCCACGGCATGGGTACCACGCAGTATGACTTTAAAGGGTCTGCGTTTGCTCACCCAAGCTCACCAATCCTCTCAGCCCCAAGAGTGTCCAGCCTTATGTCTCATCCAGCTGTGGGTCTAGATATGGTCAATCCAGGTTGCATCAGAGCCCCTGAACGGATTTTGTAAGAATTTCTCTCTCTTTCACTGTCTTTGTTTTATGGGTTTTTTTTTAAGTAATCTATTTTTATAATGGGGTTTAGCTGCTTTTCACTGCTGTGTTTATGCCGCTTTACACCCTCTTGATTCACTTCCAGAGAGAGATCAATACATAGGTTTTAAGACTCTTACTAGTCAGATGTATTCTTGGGCGGTGAATAGGGGCTGTTGAGTCCAGTTCACTGAGCAGGGAGTAGGTCTTGTCTATTACATATTTGGCTTGTGGAACGGTATCTGAGCTAATTTCAAACCCTTGTTTTATGCATCACCCCACCTCACCTTTCCCGTTAAGCAGCCATAGTGCGTTTTCTAAATGTGTGACTCTGTTCTGTTTTGTAATTCAGTTCAAGTGTAGCGATTTTGACATTCCCTCTCTCAGTGATATCTTAGGATAAGTGTCTTTTTCTCTGTGACTTATTTCACTGAGAGTCATCGTACCTAAATCCACTCATCCTGCTGCTACTAGCCTTATGACATTGATTTCATGGCTGAGTGATATTCCATTGTGCCTAAGTACCACAACTTCTTTATCCATTTTTCGCTTTCCTGGGATATTGAAGGTGTGCCGAAGTGGAGGTTCTTGGAAACAGAGCAGCCCTAAACTTTGGGGTGCCTGTGTCTTGTTGATTTTTAGGTTTCCCGATTTATACGCCCTTGAGTGGAAGTGCCCTATGCTCTCTAAGCTGTGCTTATTACATGTTTCAGGACACACCGTACACTTCTCCAGAGTGGCTGTTGGCAATTTACAGCCCGCCCATCAGCGTAGCAAGGCTCCCATGTCTCCATGGCCTGTCCTGCATTTCTGGTTTTTACACTTTTTTCAGCATGGCCCTTTTGACCGATGGCAAGCGAGCCTTCTTTGTAGCGCTGATTTGCCTTTCCGGCTTGCCTGGTTGGCCAAAAAGGGCGTATGCGTTTTTCCCTGAATATATTCAGGAAAAAACGCATACGCCCTTTTTGGCCAAGGGCATCATTGTCAACGCTTTGCCGCTTTTCATGTGCTTTCAAGGCGAGTCGAGTCTGCCTCCTGAAACCTGTTTCCTGCAATTCTGCCTTGCTTTCCAATCCTCCTCGTTGCCTTCCCTCAATATATTTGTGGACGAGAGTTATCATTTATAACTCTGCAGGTTTGTGAGTTGCAGTGCCCCTGAGCTCCATTTGTCAACTCGCTTTTTTGGGAGCTGGCCGCCAAAGCGCAGGATTGCTTCAGGCCGTATTCTGGTTCCGGGGGGCAGGCTGAGCCTGTGGTTCATTCTTCTTCCTGATGGGAAAATAGAGTGACCTGTGCCTGTCCCAACACCTAGAGCTGGTCTCTCATTGGTTCCCCCTCTTCCCGTTCATCCTCAGGCCAAATTGCGACCTGTCCGAAACAGGAGGTTAAAGGTGCTGATTCTCCAAGTAGGGAGATTGTTAGTCGAGCGGCTGGAATGGCGAACCCGAGCACAAGGAGAGGAGAAATGAGGTGCGTTTGAGAAACCTTTCCCGATCACACGGTGTACCATCTTCTGGGTTTCGCACGCATGTTTTCGATGTAGGAAGATGCCCTTGAACCTGGAGATTTGGGACCCACGGCATGGGTACCACGCAGTATGACTTTAAAGGGTCTGCGTTTGCTCACCCAAGCTCACCAATCCTCTCAGCCCCAAGAGTGTCCAGCCTTATGTCTCATCCAGCTGTGGGTCTAGATATGGTCAATCCAGGTTGCATCAGAGCCCCTGAACGGATTTTGTAAGAATTTCTCTCTCCTTCACTGTCTTTGTTTTATGGGGTTTTTTTTTAAGTAATCTATTTTTATAATGGGGTTTAGCTGCTTTTCACTGCTGTGTTTATGCCGCTTTACACCCTCTTGATTCACTTCCAGAGAGAGATCAATACATAGGTTTTAAGACTCTTACTAGTCAGATGTATTCTTGGGCGGTGAATAGGGGCTGTTGAGTCCAGTTCACTGAGCAGGGAGTAGGTCTTGTCTATTACATATTTGGCTTGTGGAACGGTATCTGAGCTAATTTCAAACCCTTGTTTTATGCATCACCCCACCTCACCTTTCCCGTTAAGCAGCCATAGTGCGTTTTCTAAATGTGTGACTCTGTTCTGTTTTGTAATTCAGTTCAAGTGTAGCGATTTTGACATTCCCTCTCTCAGTGATATCTTAGGATAAGTGTCTTTTTCTCTGTGACTTATTTCACTGAGAGTCATCGTACCTAAATCCACTCATCCTGCTGCTACTAGCCTTATGACATTGATTTCATGGCTGAGTGATATTCCATTGTGCCTAAGTACCACAACTTCTTTATCCATTTTTCGCTTTCCTGGGATATTGAAGGTGTGCCGAAGTGGAGGTTCTTGGAAACAGAGCAGCCCTAAACTTTGGGGTGCCTGTGTCTTGTTGATTTTTAGGTTTCCCGATTTATACGCCCATGAGTGGAAGTGCCCTATGCTCTCTAAGCTGTGCTTATTACATGTTTCAGGACACACCGTACACTTCTCCAGAGTGGCTGTTGGCAATTTACAGCCCGCCCATCAGCGTAGCAAGGCTCCCATGTCTCCATGGCCTGTCCTGCATTTCTGGTTTTTACACTTTTTTCAGCATGGCCCTTTTGACCGATGGCAAGCGAGCCTTCTTTGTAGCGCTGATTTGCCTTTCCGGCTTGCCTGGTTGGCCAAAAAGGGCGTATGCGTTTTTCCCTGAATATATTCAGGGAAAAACGCATACGCCCTTTTTGGCCAAGGGCATCATTGTCAACGCTTTGCCGCTTTTCATGTGCTTTCAAGGCGAGTCGAGTCTGCCTCCTGAAACCTGTTTCCTGCAATTCTGCCTTGCTTTCCAATCCTCCTCGTTGCCTTCCCTCAATATATTTGTGGACGAGAGTTATCATTTATAACTCTGCAGGTTTGTGAGTTGCAGTGCCCCTGAGCTCCATTTGTCAACTGGCTTTTTTGGGAGCTGGCCGCCAAAGCGCAGGATTGCTTCAGGCCGTATTCTGGTTCCGGGGGGCAGGCTGAGCCTGTGGTTCATTCTTCTTCCTGATGGGAAAATAGAGTGACCTGTGCCTGTCCCAACACCTAGAGCTGGTCCCTCATTGGTTCCCCCTCTTCCCGTTCATCCTCAGGCCAAATTGCGACCTGTCCGAAACAGGAGGTTAAAGGTGCTGATTCTCCAAGTAGGGAGATTGTTAGTCGAGCGGCTGGAATGGCGAACCCGAGCACAAGGAGAGGAGAAATGAGGTGCGTTTGAGAAACCTTTCCCGATCACACGGTGTACCATCTTCTGGGTTTCGCACGCATGTTTTCGATGTAGGAAGATGCCCTTGAACCTGGAGATTTGGGACCCACGGCATGGGTACCACGCAGTATGACTTTAAAGGGTCTGCGTTTGCTCACCCAAGCTCACCAATCCTCTCAGCCCCAAGAGTGTCCAGCCTTATGTCTCATCCAGCTGTGGGTCTAGACATGGTCAATCCAGGTTGCATCAGAGCCCCTGAACGGATTTTGTAAGAATTTCTCTCTCTTTCACTGTCTTTGTTTTATGGGGTTTTTTTTTAAGTAATCTATTTTTATAATGGGGTTTAGCTGCTTTTCACTGCTGTGTTTATGCCGCTTTACACCCTCTTGATTCACTTCCAGAGAGAGATCAATACATAGGTTTTAAGACTCTTACTAGTCAGATGTATTCTTGGGCGGTGAATAGGGGCTGTTGAGTCCAGTTCACTGAGCAGGGAGTAGGTCTTGTCTATTACATATTTGGCTTGTGGAACGGTATCTGAGCTAATTTCAAACCCTTGTTTTATGCATCACCCCACCTCACCTTTCCCGTTAAGCAGCCATAGTGCGTTTTCTAAATGTGTGACTCTGTTCTGTTTTGTAATTCAGTTCAAGTGTAGCGATTTTGACATTCCCTCTCTCAGTGATATCTTAGGATAAGTGTCTTTTTCTCTGTGACTTATTTCACTGAGAGTCATCGTACCTAAATCCACTCATCCTGCTGCTACTAGCCTTATGACATTGATTTCATGGCTGAGTGATATTCCATTGTGCCTAAGTACCACAACTTCTTTATCCATTTTTCGCTTTCCTGGGATATTGAAGGTGTGCCGAAGTGGAGGTTCTTGGAAACAGAGCAGCCCTAAACTTTGGGGTGCCTGTGTCTTGTTGATTTTTAGGTTTCCCGATTTATACGCCCATGAGTGGAAGTGCCCTATGCTCTCTAAGCTGTGCTTATTACATGTTTCAGGACACACCGTACACTTCTCCAGAGGGGCTGTTGGCAATTTACAGCCCGCCCATCAGCGTAGCAAGGCTCCCATGTCTCCATGGCCTGTCCTGCATTTCTGGTTTTTACACTTTTTTCAGCATGGCCCTTTTGACCGATGGCAAGCGAGCCTTCTTTGTAGCGCTGATTTGCCTTTCCGGCTTGCCTGGTTGGCCAAAAAGGGCGTATGCGTTTTTCCCTGAATATATTCAGGGAAAAACGCATACGCCCTTTTTGGCCAAGGGCATCATTGTCAACGCTTTGCCGCTTTTCATGTGCTTTCAAGGCGAGTCGAGTCTGCCTCCTGAAACCTGTTTCCTGCAATTCTGCCTTGCTTTCCAATCCTCCTCGTTGCCTTCCCTCAATATATTTGTGGACGAGAGTTATCATTTATAACTCTGCAGGTTTGTGAGTTGCAGTGCCCCTGAGCTCCATTTGTCAACTGGCTTTTTTGGGAGCTGGCCGCCAAAGCGCAGGATTGCTTCAGGCCGTATTCTGGTTCCGGGGGGCAGGCTGAGCCTGTGGTTCATTCTTCTTCCTGATGGGAAAATAGAGTGACCTGTGCCTGTCCCAACACCTAGAGCTAGTCTCTCATTGGTTCCCCCTCTTCCCGTTCATCCTCAGGCCAAATTGCGACCTGTCCGAAACAGGAGGTTAAAGGTGCTGATTCTCCAAGTAGGGAGATTGTTAGTCGAGCGGCTGGAATGGCGAACCCGAGCACAAGGAGAGGAGAAATGAGGTGCGTTTGAGAAACCTTTCCCGATCACACGGTGTACCATCTTCTGGGTTTCGCACGCATGTTTTCGATGTAGGAAGATGCCCTTGAACCTGGAGATTTGGGACCCACGGCATGGGTACCACGCAGTATGACTTTAAAGGGTCTGCGTTTGCTCACCCAAGCTCACCAATCCTCTCAGCCCCAAGAGTGTCCAGCCTTATGTCTCATCCAGCTGTGGGTCTAGATATGGTCAATCCAGGTTGCATCAGAGCCCCTGAACGGATTTTGTAAGAATTTCTCTCTCTTTCACTGTCTTTGTTTTATGGGTTTTTTTTTTAAGTAATCTATTTTTATAATGGGGTTTAGCTGCTTTTCACTGCTGTGTTTATGCCGCTTTACACCCTCTTGATTCACTTCCAGAGAGAGATCAATACATAGGTTTTAAGACTCTTACTAGTCAGATGTATTCTTGGGCGGTGAATAGGGGCTGTTGAGTCCAGTTCACTGAGCAGGGAGTAGGTCTTGTCTATTACATATTTGGCTTGTGGAACGGTATCTGAGCTAATTTCAAACCCTTGTTTTATGCATCACCCCACCTCACCTTTCCCGTTAAGCAGCCATAGTGCGTTTTCTAAATGTGTGACTCTGTTCTGTTTTGTAATTCAGTTCAAGTGTAGCGATTTTGACATTCCCTCTCTCAGTGATATCTTAGGATAAGTGTCTTTTTCTCTGTGACTTATTTCACTGAGAGTCATCGTACCTAAATCCACTCATCCTGCTGCTACTAGCCTTATGACATTGATTTCATGGCTGAGTGATATTCCATTGTGCCTAAGTACCACAACTTCTTTATCCATTTTTCGCTTTCCTGGGATATTGAAGGTGTGCCGAAGTGGAGGTTCTTGGAAACAGAGCAGCCCTAAACTTTGGGGTGCCTGTGTCTTGTTGATTTTTAGGTTTCCCGATTTATACGCCCTTGAGTGGAAGTGCCCTATGCTCTCTAAGCTGTGCTTATTACATGTTTCAGGACACACCGTACACTTCTCCAGAGTGGCTGTTGGCAATTTACAGCCCGCCCATCAGCGTAGCAAGGCTCCCATGTCTCCATGGCCTGTCCTGCATTTCTGGTTTTTACACTTTTTTCAGCATGGCCCTTTTGACCGATGGCAAGCGAGCCTTCTTTGTAGCGCTGATTTGCCTTTCCGGCTTGCCTGGTTGGCCAAAAAGGGCGTATGCGTTTTTCCCTGAATATATTCAGGAAAAAACGCATACGCCCTTTTTGGCCAACGGCATCATTGTCAACGCTTTGCCGCTTTTCATGTGCTTTCAAGGCGAGTCGAGTCTGCCTCCTGAAACCTGTTTCCTGCAATTCTGCCTTGCTTTCCAATCCTCCTCGTTGCCTTCCCTCAATATATTTGTGGACGAGAGTTATCATTTATAACTCTGCAGGTTTGTGAGTTGCAGTGCCCCTGAGCTCCATTTGTCAACTCGCTTTTTTGGGAGCTGGCCGCCAAAGCGCAGGATTGCTTCAGGCCGTATTCTGGTTCCGGGGGGCAGGCTGAGCCTGTGGTTCATTCTTCTTCCTGATGGGAAAATAGAGTGACCTGTGCCTGTCCCAACACCTAGAGCTGGTCTCTCATTGGTTCCCCCTCTTCCCGTTCATCCTCAGGCCAAATTGCGACCTGTCCGAAACAGGAGGTTAAAGGTGCTGATTCTCCAAGTAGGGAGATTGTTAGTCGAGCGGCTGGAATGGCGAACCCGAGCACAAGGAGAGGAGAAATGAGGTGCGTTTGAGAAACCTTTCCCGATCACACGGTGTACCATCTTCTGGGTTTCGCACGCATGTTTTCGATGTAGGAAGATGCCCTTGAACCTGGAGATTTGGGACCCACGGCATGGGTACCACGCAGTATGACTTTAAAGGGTCTGCGTTTGCTCACCCAAGCTCACCAATCCTCTCAGCCCCAAGAGTGTCCAGCCTTATGTCTCATCCAGCTGTGGGTCTAGATATGTGGTTGAATCAGAGCCCCTGAACGGATTTTGTAAGAATTTCTCTCTCCTTCACTGTCTTTGTTTTATGGGGTTTTTTTTTAAGTAATCTATTTTTATAATGGGGTTTAGCTGCTTTTCACTGCTGTGTTTATGCCGCTTTACACCCTCTTGATTCACTTCCAGAGAGAGATCAATACATAGGTTTTAAGACTCTTACTAGTCAGATGTATTCTTGGGCGGTGAATAGGGGCTGTTGAGTCCAGTTCACTGAGCAGGGAGTAGGTCTTGTCTATTACATATTTGGCTTGTGGAACGGTATCTGAGCTAATTTCAAACCCTTGTTTTATGCATCACCCCACCTCACCTTTCCCGTTAAGCAGCCATAGTGCGTTTTCTAAATGTGTGACTCTGTTCTGTTTTGTAATTCAGTTCAAGTGTAGCGATTTTGACATTCCCTCTCTCAGTGATATCTTAGGATAAGTGTCTTTTTCTCTGTGACTTATTTCACTGAGAGTCATCGTACCTAAATCCACTCATCCTGCTGCTACTAGCCTTATGACATTGATTTCATGGCTGAGTGATATTCCATTGTGCCTAAGTACCACAACTTCTTTATCCATTTTTCGCTTTCCTGGGATATTGAAGGTGTGCCGAAGTGGAGGTTCTTGGAAACAGAGCAGCCCTAAACTTTGGGGTGCCTGTGTCTTGTTGATTTTTAGGTTTCCCGATTTATACGCCCATGAGTGGAAGTGCCCTATGCTCTCGAAGCTGTGCTTATTACATGTTTCAGGACACACCGTACACTTCTCCAGAGTGGCTGTTGGCAATTTACAGCCCGCCCATCAGCGTAGCAAGGCTCCCATGTCTCCATGGCCTGTCCTGCATTTCTGGTTTTTACACTTTTTTCAGCATGGCCCTTTTGACCGATGGCAAGCGAGCCTTCTTTGTAGCGCTGATTTGCCTTTCCGGCTTGCCTGGTTGGCCAAAAAGGGCGTATGCGTTTTTCCCTGAATATATTCAGGGAAAAACGCATACGCCCTTTTTGGCCAAGGGCATCATTGTCAACGCTTTGCCGCTTTTCATGTGCTTTCAAGGCGAGTCGAGTCTGCCTCCTGAAACCTGTTTCCTGCAATTCTGCCTTGCTTTCCAATCCTCCTCGTTGCCTTCCCTCAATATATTTGTGGACGAGAGTTATCATTTATAACTCTGCAGGTTTGTGAGTTGCAGTGCCCCTGAGCTCCATTTGTCAACTGGCTTTTTTGGGAGCTGGCCGCCAAAGCGCAGGATTGCTTCAGGCCGTATTCTGGTTCCGGGGGGCAGGCTGAGCCTGTGGTTCATTCTTCTTCCTGATGGGAAAATAGAGTGACCTGTGCCTGTCCCAACACCTAGAGCTGGTCCCTCATTGGTTCCCCCTCTTCCCGTTCATCCTCAGGCCAAATTGCGACCTGTCCGAAACAGGAGGTTAAAGGTGCTGATTCTCCAAGTAGGGAGATTGTTAGTCGAGCGGCTGGAATGGCGAACCCGAGCACAAGGAGAGGAGAAATGAGGTGCGTTTGAGAAACCTTTCCCGATCACACGGTGTACCATCTTCTGGGTTTCGCACGCATGTTTTCGATGTAGGAAGATGCCCTTGAACCTGGAGATTTGGGACCCACGGCATGGGTACCACGCAGTATGACTTTAAAGGGTCTGCGTTTGCTCACCCAAGCTCACCAATCCTCTCAGCCCCAAGAGTGTCCAGCCTTATGTCTCATCCAGCTGTGGGTCTAGACATGGTCAATCCAGGTTGCATCAGAGCCCCTGAACGGATTTTGTAAGAATTTCTCTCTCTTTCACTGTCTTTGTTTTATGGGGTTTTTTTTTAAGTAATCTATTTTTATAATGGGGTTTAGCTGCTTTTCACTGCTGTGTTTATGCCGCTTTACACCCTCTTGATTCACTTCCAGAGAGAGATCAATACATAGGTTTTAAGACTCTTACTAGTCAGATGTATTCTTGGGCGGTGAATAGGGGCTGTTGAGTCCAGTTCACTGAGTAGGGAGTAGGTCTTGTCTATTACATATTTGGCTTGTGGAACGGTATCTGAGCTAATTTCAAACCCTTGTTTTATGCATCACCCCACCTCACCTTTCCCGTTAAGCAGCCATAGTGCGTTTTCTAAATGTGTGACTCTGTTCTGTTTTGTAATTCAGTTCAAGTGTAGCGATTTTGACATTCCCTCTCTCAGTGATATCTTAGGATAAGTGTCTTTTTCTCTGTGACTTATTTCACTGAGAGTCATCGTACCTAAATCCACTCATCCTGCTGCTACTAGCCTTATGACATTGATTTCATGGCTGAGTGATATTCCATTGTGCCTAAGTACCACAACTTCTTTATCCATTTTTCGCTTTCCTGGGATATTGAAGGTGTGCCGAAGTGGAGGTTCTTGGAAACAGAGCAGCCCTAAACTTTGGGGTGCCTGTGTCTTGTTGATTTTTAGGTTTCCCGATTTATACGCCCATGAGTGGAAGTGCCCTATGCTCTCTAAGCTGTGCTTATTACATGTTTCAGGACACACCGTACACTTCTCCAGAGTGGCTGTTGGCAATTTACAGCCCGCCCATCAGCGTAGCAAGGCTCCCATGTCTCCATGGCCTGTCCTGCATTTCTGGTTTTTACACTTTTTTCAGCATGGCCCTTTTGACCGATGGCAAGCGAGCCTTCTTTGTAGCGCTGATTTGCCTTTCCGGCTTGCCTGGTTGGCCAAAAAGGGCGTATGCGTTTTTCCCTGAATATATTCAGGAAAAAACGCATACGCCCTTTTTGGCCAAGGGCATCATTGTCAACGCTTTGCCGCTTTTCATGTGCTTTCAAGGCGAGTCGAGTCTGCCTCCTGAAACCTGTTTCCTGCAATTCTGCCTTGCTTTCCAATCCTCCTCGTTGCCTTCCCTCAATATATTTGTGGACGAGAGTTATCATTTATAACTCTGCAGGTTTGTGAGTTGCAGTGCCCCTGAGCTCCATTTGTCAACTCGCTTTTTTGGGAGCTGGCCGCCAAAGCGCAGGATTGCTTCAGGCCGTATTCTGGTTCCGGGGGGCAGGCTGAGCCTGTGGTTCATTCTTCTTCCTGATGGGAAAATAGAGTGACCTGTGCCTGTCCCAACACCTAGAGCTGGTCTCTCATTGGTTCCCCCTCTTCCCGTTCATCCTCAGGCCAAATTGCGACCTGTCCGAAACAGGAGGTTAAAGGTGCTGATTCTCCAAGTAGGGAGATTGTTAGTCGAGCGGCTGGAATGGCGAACCCGAGCACAAGGAGAGGAGAAATGAGGTGCGTTTGAGAAACCTTTCCCGATCACACGGTGTACCATCTTCTGGGTTTCGCACGCATGTTTTCGATGTAGGAAGATGCCCTTGAACCTGGAGATTTGGGACCCACGGCATGGGTACCACGCAGTATGACTTTAAAGGGTCTGCGTTTGCTCACCCAAGCTCACCAATCCTCTCAGCCCCAAGAGTGTCCAGCCTTATGTCTCATCCAGCTGTGGGTCTAGATATGGTCAATCCAGGTTGCATCAGAGCCCCTGAACGGATTTTGTAAGAATTTCTCTCTCCTTCACTGTCTTTGTTTTATGGGGTTTTTTTTTAAGTAATCTATTTTTATAATGGGGTTTAGCTGCTTTTCACTGCTGTGTTTATGCCGCTTTACACCCTCTTGATTCACTTCCAGAGAGAGATCAATACATAGGTTTTAAGACTCTTACTAGTCAGATGTATTCTTGGGCGGTGAATAGGGGCTGTTGAGTCCAGTTCACTGAGCAGGGAGTAGGTCTTGTCTATTACATATTTGGCTTGTGGAACGGTATCTGAGCTAATTTCAAACCCTTGTTTTATGCATCACCCCACCTCACCTTTCCCGTTAAGCAGCCATAGTGCGTTTTCTAAATGTGTGACTCTGTTCTGTTTTGTAATTCAGTTCAAGTGTAGCGATTTTGACATTCCCTCTCTCAGTGATATCTTAGGATAAGTGTCTTTTTCTCTGTGACTTATTTCACTGAGAGTCATCGTACCTAAATCCACTCATCCTGCTGCTACTAGCCTTATGACATTGATTTCATGGCTGAGTGATATTCCATTGTGCCTAAGTACCACAACTTCTTTATCCATTTTTCGCTTTCCTGGGATATTGAAGGTGTGCCGAAGTGGAGGTTCTTGGAAACAGAGCAGCCCTAAACTTTGGGGTGCCTGTGTCTTGTTGATTTTTAGGTTTCCCGATTTATACGCCCATGAGTGGAAGTGCCCTATGCTCTCTAAGCTGTGCTTATTACATGTTTCAGGACACACCGTACACTTCTCCAGAGTGGCTGTTGGCAATTTACAGCCCGCCCATCAGCGTAGCAAGGCTCCCATGTCTCCATGGCCTGTCCTGCATTTCTGGTTTTTACACTTTTTTCAGCATGGCCCTTTTGACCGATGGCAAGCGAGCCTTCTTTGTAGCGCTGATTTGCCTTTCCGGCTTGCCTGGTTGGCCAAAAAGGGCGTATGCGTTTTTCCCTGAATATATTCAGGAAAAAACGCATACGCCCTTTTTGGCCAACGGCATCATTGTCAACGCTTTGCCGCTTTTCATGTGCTTTCAAGGCGAGTCGAGTCTGCCTCCTGAAACCTGTTTCCTGCAATTCTGCCTTGCTTTCCAATCCTCCTCGTTGCCTTCCCTCAATATATTTGTGGACGAGAGTTATCATTTATAACTCTGCAGGTTTGTGAGTTGCAGTGCCCCTGAGCTCCATTTGTCAACTCGCTTTTTTGGGAGCTGGCCGCCAAAGCGCAGGATTGCTTCAGGCCCTATTCTGGTTCCGGGGGGCAGGCTGAGCCTGTGGTTCATTCTTCTTCCTGATGGGAAAATAGAGTGACCTGTGCCTGTCCCAACACCTAGAGCTGGTCCCTCATTGGTTCCCCCTCTTCCCGTTCATCCTCAGGCCAAATTGCGACCTGTCCGAAACAGGAGGTTAAAGGTGCTGATTCTCCAAGTAGGGAGATTGTTAGTCGAGCGGCTGGAATGGCGAACCCGAGCACAAGGAGAGGAGAAATGAGGTGCGTTTGAGAAACCTTTCCCGATCACACGGTGTACCATCTTCTGGGTTTCGCACGCATGTTTTCGATGTAGGAAGATGCCCTTGAACCTGGAGATTTGGGACCCACGGCATGGGTACCACGCAGTATGACTTTAAAGGGTCTGCGTTTGCTCACCCAAGCTCACCAATCCTCTCAGCCCCAAGAGTGTCCAGCCTTATGTCTCATCCAGCTGTGGGTCTAGATATGGTCAATCCAGGTTGCATCAGAGCCCCTGAACGGATTTTGTAAGAATTTCTCTCTCTTTCACTGTCTTTGTTTTATGGGGTTTTTTTTTAAGTAATCTATTTTTATAATGGGGTTTAGCTGCTTTTCACTGCTGTGTTTATGCCGCTTTACACCCTCTTGATTCACTTCCAGAGAGAGATCAATACATAGGTTTTAAGACTCTTACTAGTCAGATGTATTCTTGGGCGGTGAATAGGGGCTGTTGAGTCCAGTTCACTGAGCAGGGAGTAGGTCTTGTCTATTACATATTTGGCTTGTGGAACGGTATCTGAGCTAATTTCAAACCCTTGTTTTATGCATCACCCCACCTCACCTTTCCCGTTAAGCAGCCATAGTGCGTTTTCTAAATGTGTGACTCTGTTCTGTTTTGTAATTCAGTTCAAGTGTAGCGATTTTGACATTCCCTCTCTCAGTGATATCTTAGGATAAGTGTCTTTTTCTCTGTG
The DNA here is from genome assembly GCF_028564815.1 of Eubalaena glacialis. Taxonomy (NCBI): domain Eukaryota; kingdom Metazoa; phylum Chordata; class Mammalia; order Artiodactyla; family Balaenidae; genus Eubalaena; species Eubalaena glacialis. The sequence goes on from NC_083722.1 coordinate 122,555,368, forward strand.
ACTTATTTCACTGAGAGTCATCGTACCTAAATCCACTCATCCTGCTGCTACTAGCCTTATGACATTGATTTCATGGCTGAGTGATATTCCATTGTGCCTAAGTACCACAACTTCTTTATCCATTTTTCGCTTTCCTGGGATATTGAAGGTGTGCCGAAGTGGAGGTTCTTGGAAACAGAGCAGCCCTAAACTTTGGGGTGCCTGTGTCTTGTTGATTTTTAGGTTTCCCGATTTATACGCCCATGAGTGGAAGTGCCCTATGCTCTCTAAGCTGTGCTTATTACATGTTTCAGGACACACCGTACACTTCTCCAGAGTGGCTGTTGGCAATTTACAGCCCGCCCATCAGCGTAGCAAGGCTCCCATGTCTCCATGGCCTGTCCTGCATTTCTGGTTTTTACACTTTTTTCAGCATGGCCCTTTTGACCGATGGCAAGCGAGCCTTCTTTGTAGCGCTGATTTGCCTTTCCGGCTTGCCTGGTTGGCCAAAAAGGGCGTATGCGTTTTTCCCTGAATATATTCAGGAAAAAACGCATACGCCCTTTTTGGCCAACGGCATCATTGTCAACGCTTTGCCGCTTTTCATGTGCTTTCAAGGCGAGTCGAGTCTGCCTCCTGAAACCTGTTTCCTGCAATTCTGCCTTGCTTTCCAATCCTCCTCGTTGCCTTCCCTCAATATATTTGTGGACGAGAGTTATCATTTATAACTCTGCAGGTTTGTGAGTTGCAGTGCCCCTGAGCTCCATTTGTCAACTCGCTTTTTTGGGAGCTGGCCGCCAAAGCGCAGGATTGCTTCAGGCCCTATTCTGGTTCCGGGGGGCAGGCTGAGCCTGTGGTTCATTCTTCTTCCTGATGGGAAAATAGAGTGACCTGTGCCTGTCCCAACACCTAGAGCTGGTCCCTCATTGGTTCCCCCTCTTCCCGTTCATCCTCAGGCCAAATTGCGACCTGTCCGAAACAGGAGGTTAAAGGTGCTGATTCTCCAAGTAGGGAGATTGTTAGTCGAGCGGCTGGAATGGCGAACCCGAGCACAAGGAGAGGAGAAATGAGGTGCGTTTGAGAAACCTTTCCCGATCACACGGTGTACCATCTTCTGGGTTTCGCACGCATGTTTTCGATGTAGGAAGATGCCCTTGAACCTGGAGATTTGGGACCCACGGCATGGGTACCACGCAGTATGACTTTAAAGGGTCTGCGTTTGCTCACCCAAGCTCACCAATCCTCTCAGCCCCAAGAGTGTCCAGCCTTATGTCTCATCCAGCTGTGGGTCTAGATATGGTCAATCCAGGTTGCATCAGAGCCCCTGAACGGATTTTGTAAGAATTTCTCTCTCTTTCACTGTCTTTGTTTTATGGGGTTTTTTTTTAAGTAATCTATTTTTATAATGGGGTTTAGCTGCTTTTCACTGCTGTGTTTATGCCGCTTTACACCCTCTTGATTCACTTCCAGAGAGAGATCAATACATAGGTTTTAAGACTCTTACTAGTCAGATGTATTCTTGGGCGGTGAATAGGGGCTGTTGAGTCCAGTTCACTGAGCAGGGAGTAGGTCTTGTCTATTACATATTTGGCTTGTGGAACGGTATCTGAGCTAATTTCAAACCCTTGTTTTATGCATCACCCCACCTCACCTTTCCCGTTAAGCAGCCATAGTGCGTTTTCTAAATGTGTGACTCTGTTCTGTTTTGTAATTCAGTTCAAGTGTAGCGATTTTGACATTCCCTCTCTCAGTGATATCTTAGGATAAGTGTCTTTTTCTCTGTGACTTATTTCACTGAGAGTCATCGTACCTAAATCCACTCATCCTGCTGCTACTAGCCTTATGACATTGATTTCATGGCTGAGTGATATTCCATTGTGCCTAAGTACCACAACTTCTTTATCCATTTTTCGCTTTCCTGGGATATTGAAGGTGTGCCGAAGTGGAGGTTCTTGGAAACAGAGCAGCCCTAAACTTTGGGGTGCCTGTGTCTTGTTGATTTTTAGGTTTCCCGATTTATACGCCCATGAGTGGAAGTGCCCTATGCTCTCTAAGCTGTGCTTATTACATGTTTCAGGACACACCGTACACTTCTCCAGAGTGGCTGTTGGCAATTTACAGCCCGCCCATCAGCGTAGCAAGGCTCCCATGTCTCCATGGCCTGTCCTGCATTTCTGGTTTTTACACTTTTTTCAGCATGGCCCTTTTGACCGATGGCAAGCGAGCCTTCTTTGTAGCGCTGATTTGCCTTTCCGGCTTGCCTGGTTGGCCAAAAAGGGCGTATGCGTTTTTCCCTGAATATATTCAGGGAAAAACGCATACGCCCTTTTTGGCCAAGGGCATCATTGTCAACGCTTTGCCGCTTTTCATGTGCTTTCAAGGCGAGTCGAGTCTGCCTCCTGAAACCTGTTTCCTGCAATTCTGCCTTGCTTTCCAATCCTCCTCGTTGCCTTCCCTCAATATATTTGTGGACGAGAGTTATCATTTATAACTCTGCAGGTTTGTGAGTTGCAGTGCCCCTGAGCTCCATTTGTCAACTGGCTTTTTTGGGAGCTGGCCGCCAAAGCGCAGGATTGCTTCAGGCCGTATTCTGGTTCCGGGGGGCAGGCTGAGCCTGTGGTTCATTCTTCTTCCTGATGGGAAAATAGAGTGACCTGTGCCTGTCCCAACACCTAGAGCTGGTCTCTCATTGGTTCCCCCTCTTCCCGTTCATCCTCAGGCCAAATTGCGACCTGTCCGAAACAGGAGGTTAAAGGTGCTGATTCTCCAAGTAGGGAGATTGTTAGTCGAGCGGCTGGAATGGCGAACCCGAGCACAAGGAGAGGAGAAATGAGGTGCGTTTGAGAAACCTTTCCCGATCACACGGTGTACCATCTTCTGGGTTTCGCACGCACGTTTTCGATGTAGGAAGATGCCCTTGAACCTGGAGATTTGGGACCCACGGCATGGGTACCACGCAGTATGACTTTAAAGGGTCTGCGTTTGCTCACCCAAGCTCACCAATCCTCTCAGCCCCAAGAGTGTCCAGCCTTATGTCTCATCCAACTGTGGGTCTAGATATGGTCAATCCAGGTTGCATCAGAGCCCCCGAACGGATTTTGTAAGAATTTCTCTCTCTTTCACTGTCTTTGTTTTATGGGGTTTTTTTTTAAGTAATCTATTTTTATAATGGGGTTTAGCTGCTTTTCACTGCTGTGTTTATGCCGCTTTACACCCTCTTGATTCACTTCCAGAGAGAGATCAATACATAGGTTTTAAGACTCTTACTAGTCAGATGTATTCTTGGGCGGTGAATAGGGGCTGTTGAGTCCAGTTCACTGAGCAGGGAGTAGGTCTTGTCTATTACATATTTGGCTTGTGGAACGGTATCTGAGCTAATTTCAAACCCTTGTTTTATGCATCACCCCACCTCACCTTTCCCGTTAAGCAGCCATAGTGCGTTTTCTAAATGTGTGACTCTGTTCTGTTTTGTAATTCAGTTCAAGTGTAGCGATTTTGACATTCCCTCTCTCAGTGATATCTTAGGATAAGTGTCTTTTTCTCTGTGACTTATTTCACTGAGAGTCATCGTACCTAAATCCACTCATCCTGCTGCTACTAGCCTTATGACATTGATTTCATGGCTGAGTGATATTCCATTGTGCCTAAGTACCACAACTTCTTTATCCATTTTTCGCTTTCCTGGGATATTGAAGGTGTGCCGAAGTGGAGGTTCTTGGAAACAGAGCAGCCCTAAACTTTGGGGTGCCTGTGTCTTGTTGATTTTTAGGTTTCCCGATTTATACGCCCATGAGTGGAAGTGCCCTATGCTCTCGAAGCTGTGCTTATTACATGTTTCAGGACACACCGTACACTTCTCCAGAGTGGCTGTTGGCAATTTACAGCCCGCCCATCAGCGTAGCAAGGCTCCCATGTCTCCATGGCCTGTCCTGCATTTCTGGTTTTTACACTTTTTTCAGCATGGCCCTTTTGACCGATGGCAAGCGAGCCTTCTTTGTAGCGCTGATTTGCCTTTCCGGCTTGCCTGGTTGGCCAAAAAGGGCGTATGCGTTTTTCCCTGAATATATTCAGGAAAAAACGCATACGCCCTTTTTGGCCAAGGGCATCATTGTCAACGCTTTGCCGCTTTTCATGTGCTTTCAAGGCGAGTCGAGTCTGCCTCCTGAAACCTGTTTCCTGCAATTCTGCCTTGCTTTCCAATCCTCCTCGTTGCCTTCCCTCAATATATTTGTGGACGAGAGTTATCATTTATAACTCTGCAGGTTTGTGAGTTGCAGTGCCCCTGAGCTCCATTTGTCAACTGGCTTTTTTGGGAGCTGGCCGCCAAAGCGCAGGATTGCTTCAGGCCGTATTCTGGTTCCGGGGGGCAGGCTGAGCCTGTGGTTCATTCTTCTTCCTGATGGGAAAATAGAGTGACCTGTGCCTGTCCCAACACCTAGAGCTGGTCTCTCATTGGTTCCCCCTCTTCCCGTTCATCCTCAGGCCAAATTGCGACCTGTCCGAAACAGGAGGTTAAAGGTGCTGATTCTCCAAGTAGGGAGATTGTTAGTCGAGCGGCTGGAATGGCGAACCCGAGCACAAGGAGAGGAGAAATGAGGTGCGTTTGAGAAACCTTTCCCGATCACACGGTGTACCATCTTCTGGGTTTCGCACGCATGTTTTCGATGTAGGAAGATGCCCTTGAACCTGGAGATTTGGGACCCACGGCATGGGTACCACGCAGTATGACTTTAAAGGGTCTGCGTTTGCTCACCCAAGCTCACCAATCCTCTCAGCCCCAAGAGTGTCCAGCCTTATGTCTCATCCAGCTGTGGGTCTAGATATGGTCAATCCAGGTTGCATCAGAGCCCCTGAACGGATTTTGTAAGAATTTCTCTCTCCTTCACTGTCTTTGTTTTATGGGGTTTTTTTTTAAGTAATCTATTTTTATAATGGGGTTTAGCTGCTTTTCACTGCTGTGTTTATGCCGCTTTACACCCTCTTGATTCACTTCCAGAGAGAGATCAATACATAGGTTTTAAGACTCTTACTAGTCAGATGTATTCTTGGGCGGTGAATAGGGGCTGTTGAGTCCAGTTCACTGAGCAGGGAGTAGGTCTTGTCTATTACATATTTGGCTTGTGGAACGGTATCTGAGCTAATTTCAAACCCTTGTTTTATGCATCACCCCACCTCACCTTTCCCGTTAAGCAGCCATAGTGCGTTTTCTAAATGTGTGACTCTGTTCTGTTTTGTAATTCAGTTCAAGTGTAGCGATTTTGACATTCCCTCTCTCAGTGATATCTTAGGATAAGTGTCTTTTTCTCTGTGACTTATTTCACTGAGAGTCATCGTACCTAAATCCACTCATCCTGCTGCTACTAGCCTTATGACATTGATTTCATGGCTGAGTGATATTCCATTGTGCCTAAGTACCACAACTTCTTTATCCATTTTTCGCTTTCCTGGGATATTGAAGGTGTGCCGAAGTGGAGGTTCTTGGAAACAGAGCAGCCCTAAACTTTGGGGTGCCTGTGTCTTGTTGATTTTTAGGTTTCCCGATTTATACGCCCATGAGTGGAAGTGCCCTATGCTCTCTAAGCTGTGCTTATTACATGTTTCAGGACACACCGTACACTTCTCCAGAGTGGCTGTTGGCAATTTACAGCCCGCCCATCAGCGTAGCAAGGCTCCCATGTCTCCATGGCCTGTCCTGCATTTCTGGTTTTTACACTTTTTTCAGCATGGCCCTTTTGACCGATGGCAAGCGAGCCTTCTTTGTAGCGCTGATTTGCCTTTCCGGCTTGCCTGGTTGGCCAAAAAGGGCGTATGCGTTTTTCCCTGAATATATTCAGGAAAAAACGCATACGCCCTTTTTGGCCAACGGCATCATTGTCAACGCTTTGCCGCTTTTCATGTGCTTTCAAGGCGAGTCGAGTCTGCCTCCTGAAACCTGTTTCCTGCAATTCTGCCTTGCTTTCCAATCCTCCTCGTTGCCTTCCCTCAATATATTTGTGGACGAGAGTTATCATTTATAACTCTGCAGGTTTGTGAGTTGCAGTGCCCCTGAGCTCCATTTGTCAACTCGCTTTTTTGGGAGCTGGCCGCCAAAGCGCAGGATTGCTTCAGGCCCTATTCTGGTTCCGGGGGGCAGGCTGAGCCTGTGGTTCATTCTTCTTCCTGATGGGAAAATAGAGTGACCTGTGCCTGTCCCAACACCTAGAGCTGGTCCCTCATTGGTTCCCCCTCTTCCCGTTCATCCTCAGGCCAAATTGCGACCTGTCCGAAACAGGAGGTTAAAGGTGCTGATTCTCCAAGTAGGGAGATTGTTAGTCGAGCGGCTGGAATGGCGAACCCGAGCACAAGGAGAGGAGAAATGAGGTGCGTTTGAGAAACCTTTCCCGATCACACGGTGTACCATCTTCTGGGTTTCGCACGCATGTTTTCGATGTAGGAAGATGCCCTTGAACCTGGAGATTTGGGACCCACGGCATGGGTACCACGCAGTATGACTTTAAAGGGTCTGCGTTTGCTCACCCAAGCTCACCAATCCTCTCAGCCCCAAGAGTGTCCAGCCTTATGTCTCATCCAGCTGTGGGTCTAGATATGGTCAATCCAGGTTGCATCAGAGCCCCTGAACGGATTTTGTAAGAATTTCTCTCTCTTTCACTGTCTTTGTTTTATGGGGTTTTTTTTTAAGTAATCTATTTTTATAATGGGGTTTAGCTGCTTTTCACTGCTGTGTTTATGCCGCTTTACACCCTCTTGATTCACTTCCAGAGAGAGATCAATACATAGGTTTTAAGACTCTTACTAGTCAGATGTATTCTTGGGCGGTGAATAGGGGCTGTTGAGTCCAGTTCACTGAGCAGGGAGTAGGTCTTGTCTATTACATATTTGGCTTGTGGAACGGTATCTGAGCTAATTTCAAACCCTTGTTTTATGCATCACCCCACCTCACCTTTCCCGTTAAGCAGCCATAGTGCGTTTTCTAAATGTGTGACTCTGTTCTGTTTTGTAATTCAGTTCAAGTGTAGCGATTTTGACATTCCCTCTCTCAGTGATATCTTAGGATAAGTGTCTTTTTCTCTGTGACTTATTTCACTGAGAGTCATCGTACCTAAATCCACTCATCCTGCTGCTACTAGCCTTATGACATTGATTTCATGGCTGAGTGATATTCCATTGTGCCTAAGTACCACAACTTCTTTATCCATTTTTCGCTTTCCTGGGATATTGAAGGTGTGCCGAAGTGGAGGTTCTTGGAAACAGAGCAGCCCTAAACTTTGGGGTGCCTGTGTCTTGTTGATTTTTAGGTTTCCCGATTTATACGCCCATGAGTGGAAGTGCCCTATGCTCTCTAAGCTGTGCTTATTACATGTTTCAGGACACACCGTACACTTCTCCAGAGTGGCTGTTGGCAATTTACAGCCCGCCCATCAGCGTAGCAAGGCTCCCATGTCTCCATGGCCTGTCCTGCATTTCTGGTTTTTACACTTTTTTCAGCATGGCCCTTTTGACCGATGGCAAGCGAGCCTTCTTTGTAGCGCTGATTTGCCTTTCCGGCTTGCCTGGTTGGCCAAAAAGGGCGTATGCGTTTTTCCCTGAATATATTCAGGGAAAAACGCATACGCCCTTTTTGGCCAAGGGCATCATTGTCAACGCTTTGCCGCTTTTCATGTGCTTTCAAGGCGAGTCGAGTCTGCCTCCTGAAACCTGTTTCCTGCAATTCTGCCTTGCTTTCCAATCCTCCTCGTTGCCTTCCCTCAATATATTTGTGGACGAGAGTTATCATTTATAACTCTGCAGGTTTGTGAGTTGCAGTGCCCCTGAGCTCCATTTGTCAACTGGCTTTTTTGGGAGCTGGCCGCCAAAGCGCAGGATTGCTTCAGGCCGTATTCTGGTTCCGGGGGGCAGGCTGAGCCTGTGGTTCATTCTTCTTCCTGATGGGAAAATAGAGTGACCTGTGCCTGTCCCAACACCTAGAGCTGGTCTCTCATTGGTTCCCCCTCTTCCCGTTCATCCTCAGGCCAAATTGCGACCTGTCCGAAACAGGAGGTTAAAGGTGCTGATTCTCCAAGTAGGGAGATTGTTAGTCGAGCGGCTGGAATGGCGAACCCGAGCACAAGGAGAGGAGAAATGAGGTGCGTTTGAGAAACCTTTCCCGATCACACGGTGTACCATCTTCTGGGTTTCGCACGCATGTTTTCGATGTAGGAAGATGCCCTTGAACCTGGAGATTTGGGACCCACGGCATGGGTACCACGCAGTATGACTTTAAAGGGTCTGCGTTTGCTCACCCAAGCTCACCAATCCTCTCAGCCCCAAGAGTGTCCAGCCTTATGTCTCATCCAACTGTGGGTCTAGATATGGTCAATCCAGGTTGCATCAGAGCCCCCGAACGGATTTTGTAAGAATTTCTCTCTCTTTCACTGTCTTTGTTTTATGGGGTTTTTTTTTAAGTAATCTATTTTTATAATGGGGTTTAGCTGCTTTTCACTGCTGTGTTTATGCCGCTTTACACCCTCTTGATTCACTTCCAGAGAGAGATCAATACATAGGTTTTAAGACTCTTACTAGTCAGATGTATTCTTGGGCGGTGAATAGGGGCTGTTGAGTCCAGTTCACTGAGCAGGGAGTAGGTCTTGTCTATTACATATTTGGCTTGTGGAACGGTATCTGAGCTAATTTCAAACCCTTGTTTTATGCATCACCCCACCTCACCTTTCCCGTTAAGCAGCCATAGTGCGTTTTCTAAATGTGTGACTCTGTTCTGTTTTGTAATTCAGTTCAAGTGTAGCGATTTTGACATTCCCTCTCTCAGTGATATCTTAGGATAAGTGTCTTTTTCTCTGTGACTTTTTTCACTGAGAGTCATCGTACCTAAATCCACTCATCCTGCTGCTACTAGCCTTATGACATTGATTTCATGGCTGAGTGATATTCCATTGTGCCTAAGTACCACAACTTCTTTATCCATTTTTCGCTTTCCTGGGATATTGAAGGTGTGCCGAAGTGGAGGTTCTTGGAAACAGAGCAGCCCTAAACTTTGGGGTGCCTGTGTCTTGTTGATTTTTAGGTTTCCCGATTTAGACGCCCATGAGTGGAAGTGCCCTATGCTCTCTAAGCTGTTCTTATTACATGTTTCAGGACACACCGTACACTTCTCCAGAGTGGCTGTTGGCAATTTACAGCCCGCCCATCAGCGTAGCAAGGCTCCCATGTCTCCATGGCCTGTCCTGCATTTCTGGTTTTTACACTTTTTTCAGCATGGCCCTTTTGACCGATGGCAAGCGAGCCTTCTTTGTAGCGCTGATTTGCCTTTCCGGCTTGCCTGGTTGGCCAAAAAGGGCGTATGCGTTTTTCCCTGAATATATTCAGGAAAAAACGCATACGCCCTTTTTGGCCAAGGGCATCATTGTCAACGCTTTGCCGCTTTTCATGTGCTTTCAAGGCGAGTCGAGTCTGCCTCCTGAAACCTGTTTCCTGCAATTCTGCCTTGCTTTCCAATCCTCCTCGTTGCCTTCCCTCAATATATTTGTGGACGAGAGTTATCATTTATAACTCTGCAGGTTTGTGAGTTGCAGTGCCCCTGAGCTCCATTTGTCAACTCGCTTTTTTGGGAGCTGGCCGCCAAAGCGCAGGATTGCTTCAGGCCCTATTCTGGTTCCGGGGGGCAGGCTGAGCCTGTGGTTCATTCTTCTTCCTGATGGGAAAATAGAGTGACCTGTGCCTGTCCCAACACCTAGAGCTGGTCTCTCATTGGTTCCCCCTCTTCCCGTTCATCCTCAGGCCAAATTGCGACCTGTCCGAAACAGGAGGTTAAAGGTGCTGATTCTCCAAGTAGGGAGATTGTTAGTCGAGCGGCTGGAATGGCGAACCCGAGCACAAGGAGAGGAGAAATGAGGTGCGTTTGAGAAACCTTTCCCGATCACACGGTGTACCATCTTCTGGGTTTCGCACGCATGTTTTCGATGTAGGAAGATGCCCTTGAACCTGGAGATTTGGGACCCACGGCATGGGTACCACGCAGTATGACTTTAAAGGGTCTGCGTTTGCTCACCCAAGCTCCCCAATCCTCTCAGCCCCAAGAGTGTCCAGCCTTATGTCTCATCCAGCTGTGGGTCTAGATATGGTCAATCCAGGTTGCATCAGAGCCCCTGAACGGATTTTGTAAGAATTTCTCTCTCCTTCACTGTCTTTGTTTTATGGGGTTTTTTTTTAAGTAATCTATTTTTATAATGGGGTTTAGCTGCTTTTCACTGCTGTGTTTATGCCGCTTTACACCCTCTTGATTCACTTCCAGAGAGAGATCAATACATAGGTTTTAAGACTCTTACTAGTCAGATGTATTCTTGGGCGGTGAATAGGGGCTGTTGAGTCCAGTTCACTGAGCAGGGAGTAGGTCTTGTCTATTACATATTTGGCTTGTGGAACGGTATCTGAGCTAATTTCAAACCCTTGTTTTATGCATCACCCCACCTCACCTTTCCCGTTAAGCAGCCATAGTGCGTTTTCTAAATGTGTGACTCTGTTCTGTTTTGTAATTCAGTTCAAGTGTAGCGATTTTGACATTCCCTCTCTCAGTGATATCTTAGGATAAGTGTCTTTTTCTCTGTGACTTATTTCACTGAGAGTCATCGTACCTAAATCCACTCATCCTGCTGCTACTAGCCTTATGACATTGATTTCATGGCTGAGTGATATTCCCTTGTGCCTAAGTACCACAACTTCTTTATCCATTTTTCGCTTTCCTGGGATATTGAAGGTGTGCCGAAGTGGAGGTTCTTGGAAACAGAGCAGCCCTAAACTTTGGGGTGCCTGTGTCTTGTTGATTTTTAGGTTTCCCGATTTATACGCCCATGAGTGGAAGTGCCCTATGCTCTCTAAGCTGTGCTTATTACATGTTTCAGGACACACCGTACACTTCTCCAGAGTGGCTGTTGGCAATTTACAGCCCGCCCATCAGCGTAGCAAGGCTCCCATGTCTCCATGGCCTGTCCTGCATTTCTGGTTTTTACACTTTTTTCAGCATGGCCCTTTTGACCGATGGCAAGCGAGCCTTCTTTGTAGCGCTGATTTGCCTTTCCGGCTTGCCTGGTTGGCCAAAAAGGGCGTATGCGTTTTTCCCTGAATATATTCAGGAAAAAACGCATACGCCCTTTTTGGCCAAGGGCATCATTGTCAACGCTTTGCCGCTTTTCATGTGCTTTCAAGGCGAGTCGAGTCTGCCTCCTGAAACCTGTTTCCTGCAATTCTGCCTTGCTTTCCAATCCTCCTCGTTGCCTTCCCTCAATATATTTGTGGACGAGAGTTATCATTTATAACTCTGCAGGTTTGTGAGTTGCAGTGCCCCTGAGCTCCATTTGTCAACTCGCTTTTTTGGGAGCTGGCCGCCAAAGCGCAGGATTGCTTCAGGCCGTATTCTGGTTCCGGGGGGCAGGCTGAGCCTGTGGTTCATTCTTCTTCCTGATGCGAAAATAGAGTGACCTGTGCCTGTCCCAACACCTAGAGCTGGTCTCTCATTGGTTCCCCCTCTTCCCGTTCATCCTCAGGCCAAATTGCGACCTGTCCGAAACAGGAGGTTAAAGGTGCTGATTCTCCAAGTAGGGAGATGGTTAGTCGAGCGGCTGGAATGGCGAACCCGAGCACAAGGAGAGGAGAAATGAGGTGCGTTTGAGAAACCTTTCCCGATCACACGGTGTACCATCTTCTGGGTTTCGCACGCATGTTTTCGATGTAGGAAGATGCCCTTGAACCTGGAGATTTGGGACCCACGGCATGGGTACCACGCAGTATGACTTTAAAGGGTCTGCGTTTGCTCACCCAAGCTCACCAATCCTCTCAGCCCCAAGAGTGTCCAGCCTTATGTCTCATCCAGCTGTGGGTCTAGATATGGTCAATCCAGGTTGCATCAGAGCCCCTGAACGGATTTTGTAAGAATTTCTCTCTCCTTCACTGTCTTTGTTTTATGGGTTTTTTTTTTAAGTAATCTATTTTTATAATGGGGTTTAGCTGCTTTTCACTGCTGTGTTTATGCCGCTTTACACCCTCTTGATTCACTTCCAGAGAGAGATCAATACATAGGTTTTAAGACTCTTACTAGTCAGATGTATTCTTGGGCGGTGAATAGGGGCTGTTGAGTCCAGTTCACTGAGCAGGGAGTAGGTCTTGTCTATTACATATTTGGCTTGTGGAACGGTATCTGAGCTAATTTCAAACCCTTGTTTTATGCATCACCCCACCTCACCTTTCCCGTTAAGCAGCCATAGTGCGTTTTCTAAATGTGTGACTCTGTTCTGTTTTGTAATTCAGTTCAAGTGTAGCGATTTTGACATTCCCTCTCTCAGTGATATCTTAGGATAAGTGTCTTTTTCTCTGTGACTTATTTCACTGAGAGTCATCGTACCTAAATCCACTCATCCTGCTGCTACTAGCCTTATGACATTGATTTCATGGCTGAGTGATATTCCATTGTGCCTAAGTACCACAACTTCTTTATCCATTTTTCGCTTTCCTGGGATATTGAAGGTGTGCCGAAGTGGAGGTTCTTGGAAACAGAGCAGCCCTAAACTTTGGGGTGCCTGTGTCTTGTTTATTTTTTAGGTTTCCCGACTTATACGCCCATGAGTGGAAGTGCCCTATGCTCTCGAAGCTGTGCTTATTACATGTTTCAGGACACACCGTACACTTCTCCAGAGTGGCTGTTGGCAATTTACAGCCCGCCCATCAGCGTAGCAAGGCTCCCATGTCTCCATGGCCTGTCCTGCATTTCTGGTTTTTACACTTTTTTCAGCATGGCCCTTTTGACCGATGGCAAGCGAGACTTCTTTGTAGTGCTGATTTGCCTTTCCGGCTTGCCTGGTTGGCCAAAAAGGGCGTATGCGTTTTTTCCTGAATATATTCAGGAAAAAACGCATACGCCCTTTTTGGCCAAGGGCATCATTGTCAACGCTTTGCCGCTTTTCATGTGCTTTCAAGGCGAGTCGAGTCTGCCTCCTGAAACCTGTTTCCTGCAATTCTGCCTTGCTTTCCAATCCTCCTCGTTGCCTTCCCTCAATATATTTGTGGACGAGAGTTATCATTTATAACTCTGCAGGTTTGTGAGTTGCAGTGCCCCTGAGCTCCATTTGTCAACTCGCTTTTTTGGGAGCTGGCCGCCAAAGCGCAGGATTGCTTCAGGCCCTATTCTGGTTCCGGGGGGCAGGCTGAGCCTGTGGTTCATTCTTCTTCCTGATGGGAAAATAGAGTGACCTGTGCCTGTCCCAACACCTAGAGCTGGTCTCTCATTGGTTCCCCCTCTTCCCGTTCATCCTCAGGCCAAATTGCGACCTGTCCGAAACAGGAGGTTAAAGGTGCTGATTCTCCAAGTAGGGAGATTGTTAGTCGAGCGGCTGGAATGGCGAACCCGAGCACAAGGAGAGGAGAAATGAGGTGCGTTTGAGAAACCTTTCCCGATCACACGGTGTACCATCTTCTGGGTTTCGCACGCATGTTTTCGATGTAGGAAGATGCCCTTGAACCTGGAGATTTGGGACCCACGGCATGGGTACCACGCAGTATGACTTTAAAGGGTCTGCGTTTGCTCACCCAAGCTCACCAATCCTCTCAGCCCCAAGAGTGTCCAGCCTTATGTCTCATCCAGCTGTGGGTCTAGATATGGTCAATCCAGGTTGCATCAGAGCCCCTGAACGGATTTTGTAAGAATTTCTCTCTCCTTCACTGTCTTTGTTTTATGGGGTTTTTTTTTAAGTAATCTGTTTTTATAATGGGGTTTAGCTGCTTTTCACTGCTGTGTTTATGCCGCTTTACACCCTCTTGATTCACTTCCAGAGAGAGATCAATACATAGGTTTTAAGACTCTTACTAGTCAGATGTATTCTTGGGCGGTGAATAGGGGCTGTTGAGTCCAGTTCACTGAGCAGGGAGTAGGTCTTGTCTATTACATATTTGGCTTGTGGAACGGTATCTGAGCTAATTTCAAACCCTTGTTTTATGCATCACCCCACCTCACCTTTCCCGTTAAGCAGCCATAGTGCGTTTTCTAAATGTGTGACTCTGTTCTGTTTTGTAATTCAGTTCAAGTGTAGCGATTTTGACATTCCCTCTCTCAGTGATATCTTAGGATAAGTGTCTTTTTCTCTGTGACTTATTTCACTGAGAGTCATCGTACCTAAATCCACTCATCCTGCTGCTACTAGCCTTATGACATTGATTTCATGGCTGAGTGATATTCCATTGTGCCTAAGTACCACAACTTCTTTATCCATTTTTCGCTTTCCTGGGATATTGAAGGTGTGCCGAAGTGGAGGTTCTTGGAAACAGAGCAGCCCTAAACTTTGGGGTGCCTGTGTCTTGTTGATTTTTAGGTTTCCCGATTTATACGCCCATGAGTGGAAGTGCCCTATGCTCTCGAAGCTGTGCTTATTACATGTTTCAGGACACACCGTACACTTCTCCAGAGTGGCTGTTGGCAATTTACAGCCCGCCCATCAGCGTAGCAAGGCTCCCATGTCTCCATGGCCTGTCCTGCATTTCTGGTTTTTACACTTTTTTCAGCATGGCCCTTTTGACCGATGGCAAGCGAGCCTTCTTTGTAGCGCTGATTTGCCTTTCCGGCTTGCCTGGTTGGCCAAAAAGGGCGTATGCGTTTTTCCCTGAATATATTCAGGAAAAAACGCATACGCCCTTTTTGGCCAAGGGCATCATTGTCAACGCTTTGCCGCTTTTCATGTGCTTTCAAGGCGAGTCGAGTCTGCCTCCTGAAACCTGTTTCCTGCAATTCTGCCTTGCTTTCCAATCCTCCTCGTTGCCTTCCCTCAATATATTTGTGGACGAGAGTTATCATTTATAACTCTGCAGGTTTGTGAGTTGCAGTGCCCCTGAGCTCCATTTGTCAACTCGCTTTTTTGGGAGCTGGCCGCCAAAGCGCAGGATTGCTTCAGGCCGTATTCTGGTTCCGGGGGGCAGGCTGAGCCTGTGGTTCATTCTTCTTCCTGATGGGAAAATAGAGTGACCTGTGCCTGTCCCAACACCTAGAGCTGGTCTCTCATTGGTTCCCCCTCTTCCCGTTCATCCTCAGGCCAAATTGCGACCTGTCCGAAACAGGAGGTTAAAGGTGCTGATTCTCCAAGTAGGGAGATGGTTAGTCGATCGGCTGGAATGGCGAACCCGAGCACAAGGAGAGGAGAAATGAGGTGCGTTTGAGAAACCTTTCCCGATCACACGGTGTACCATCTTCTGGGTTTCGCACGCATGTTTTCGATGTAGGAAGATGCCCTTGAACCTGGAGATTTGGGACCCACGGCATGGGTACCACGCAGTATGACTTTAAAGGGTCTGCGTTTGCTCACCCAAGCTCACCAATCCTCTCAGCCCCAAGAGTGTCCAGCCTTATGTCTCATCCAGCTGTGGGTCTAGATATGGTCAATCCAGGTTGCATCAGAGCCCCTGAACGGATTTTGTAAGAATTTCTCTCTCTTTCACTGTCTTTGTTTTATGGGTTTTTTTTTTAAGTAATCTATTTTTATAATGGGGTTTAGCTGCTTTTCACTGCTGTGTTTATGCCGCTTTACACCCTCTTGATTCACTTCCAGAGAGAGATCAATACATAGGTTTTAAGACTCTTACTAGTCAGATGTATTCTTGGGCGGTGAATAGGGGCTGTTGAGTCCAGTTCACTGAGCAGGGAGTAGGTCTTGTCTATTACATATTTGGCTTGTGGAACGGTATCTGAGCTAATTTCAAACCCTTGTTTTATGCATCACCCCACCTCACCTTTCCCGTTAAGCAGCCATAGTGCGTTTTCTAAATGTGTGACTCTGTTCTGTTTTGTAATTCAGTTCAAGTGTAGCGATTTTGACATTCCCTCTCTCAGTGATATCTTAGGATAAGTGTCTTTTTCTCTGTGACTTATTTCACTGAGAGTCATCGTACCTAAATCCACTCATCCTGCTGCTACTAGCCTTATGACATTGATTTCATGGCTGAGTGATATTCCATTGTGCCTAAGTACCACAACTTCTTTATCCATTTTTCGCTTTCCTGGGATATTGAAGGTGTGCCGAAGTGGAGGTTCTTGGAAACAGAGCAGCCCTAAACTTTGGGGTGCCTGTGTCTTGTTTATTTTTTAGGTTTCCCGATTTATACGCCCATGAGTGGAAGTGCCCTATGCTCTCGAAGCTGTGCTTATTACATGTTTCAGGACACACCGTACACTTCTCCAGAGTGGCTGTTGGCAATTTACAGCCCGCCCATCAGCGTAGCAAGGCTCCCATGTCTCCATGGCCTGTCCTGCATTTCTGGTTTTTACACTTTTTTCAGCATGGCCCTTTTGACCGATGGCAAGCGAGACTTCTTTGTAGCGCTGATTTGCCTTTCCGGCTTGCCTGGTTGGCCAAAAAGGGCGTATGCGTTTTTTCCTGAATATATTCAGGAAAAAACGCATACGCCCTTTTTGGCCAAGGGCATCATTGTCAACGCTTTGCCGCTTTTCATGTGCTTTCAAGGCGAGTCGAGTCTGCCTCCTGAAACCTGTTTCCTGCAATTCTGCCTTGCTTTCCAATCCTCCTCGTTGCCTTCCCTCAATATATTTGTGGACGAGAGTTATCATTTATAACTCTGCAGGTTTGTGAGTTGCAGTGCCCCTGAGCTCCATTTGTCAACTCGCTTTTTTGGGAGCTGGCCGCCAAAGCGCAGGATTGCTTCAGGCCCTATTCTGGTTCCGGGGGGCAGGCTGAGCCTGTGGTTCATTCTTCTTCCTGATGGGAAAATAGAGTGACCTGTGCCTGTCCCAACACCTAGAGCTGGTCTCTCATTGGTTCCCCCTCTTCCCGTTCATCCTCAGGCCAAATTGCGACCTGTCCGAAACAGGAGGTTAAAGGTGCTGATTCTCCAAGTAGGGAGATTGTTAGTCGAGCGGCTGGAATGGCGAACCCGAGCACAAGGAGAGGAGAAATGAGGTGCGTTTGAGAAACCTTTCCCGATCACACGGTGTACCATCTTCTGGGTTTCGCACGCATGTTTTCGATGTAGGAAGATGCCCTTGAACCTGGAGATTTGGGACCCACGGCATGGGTACCACGCAGTATGACTTTAAAGGGTCTGCGTTTGCTCACCCAAGCTCACCAATCCTCTCAGCCCCAAGAGTGTCCAGCCTTATGTCTCATCCAGCTGTGGGTCTAGATATGGTCAATCCAGGTTGCATCAGAGCCCCTGAACGGATTTTGTAAGAATTTCTCTCTCCTTCACTGTCTTTGTTTTATGGGGTTTTTTTTTAAGTAATCTGTTTTTATAATGGGGTTTAGCTGCTTTTCACTGCTGTGTTTATGCCGCTTTACACCCTCTTGATTCACTTCCAGAGAGAGATCAATACATAGGTTTTAAGACTCTTACTAGTCAGATGTATTCTTGGGCGGTGAATAGGGGCTGTTGAGTCCAGTTCACTGAGCAGGGAGTAGGTCTTGTCTATTACATATTTGGCTTGTGGAACGGTATCTGAGCTAATTTCAAACCCTTGTTTTATGCATCAGCCCACCTCACCTTTCCCGTTAAGCAGCCATAGTGCGTTTTCTAAATGTGTGACTCTGTTCTGTTTTGTAATTCAGTTCAAGTGTAGCGATTTTGACATTCCCTCTCTCAGTGATATCTTAGGATAAGTGTCTTTTTCTCTGTGACTTATTTCACTGAGAGTCATCGTACCTAAATCCACTCATCCTGCTGCTACTAGCCTTATGACATTGATTTCATGGCTGAGTGATATTCCATTGTGCCTAAGTACCACAACTTCTTTATCCATTTTTCGCTTTCCTGGGATATTGAAGGTGTGCCGAAGTGGAGGTTCTTGGAAACAGAGCAGCCCTAAACTTTGGGGTGCCTGTGTCTTGTTGATTTTTAGGTTTCCCGATTTATACGCCCATGAGTGGAAGTGCCCTATGCTCTCGAAGCTGTGCTTATTACATGTTTCAGGACACACCGTACACTTCTCCAGAGTGGCTGTTGGCAATTTACAGCCCGCCCATCAGCGTAGCAAGGCTCCCATGTCTCCATGGCCTGTCCTGCATTTCTGGTTTTTACACTTTTTTCAGCATGGCCCTTTTGACCGATGGCAAGCGAGCCTTCTTTGTAGCGCTGATTTGCCTTTCCGGCTTGCCTGGTTGGCCAAAAAGGGCGTATGCGTTTTTCCCTGAATATATTCAGGAAAAAACGCATACGCCCTTTTTGGCCAAGGGCATCATTGTCAACGCTTTGCCGCTTTTCATGTGCTTTCAAGGCGAGTCGAGTCTGCCTCCTGAAACCTGTTTCCTGCAATTCTGCCTTGCTTTCCAATCCTCCTCGTTGCCTTCCCTCAATATATTTGTGGACGAGAGTTATCATTTATAACTCTGCAGGTTTGTGAGTTGCAGTGCCCCTGAGCTCCATTTGTCAACTCGCTTTTTTGGGAGCTGGCCGCCAAAGCGCAGGATTGCTTCAGGCCGTATTCTGGTTCCGGGGGGCAGGCTGAGCCTGTGGTTCATTCTTCTTCCTGATGGGAAAATAGAGTGACCTGTGCCTGTCCCAACACCTAGAGCTGGTCTCTCATTGGTTCCCCCTCTTCCCGTTCATCCTCAGGCCAAATTGCGACCTGTCCGAAACAGGAGGTTAAAGGTGCTGATTCTCCAAGTAGGGAGATGGTTAGTCGATCGGCTGGAATGGCGAACCCGAGCACAAGGAGAGGAGAAATGAGGTGCGTTTGAGAAACCTTTCCCGATCACACGGTGTACCATCTTCTGGGTTTCGCACGCATGTTTTCGATGTAGGAAGATGCCCTTGAACCTGGAGATTTGGGACCCACGGCATGGGTACCACGCAGTATGACTTTAAAGGGTCTGCGTTTGCTCACCCAAGCTCACCAATCCTCTCAGCCCCAAGAGTGTCCAGCCTTATGTCTCATCCAGCTGTGGGTCTAGATATGGTCAATCCAGGTTGCATCAGAGCCCCTGAACGGATTTTGTAAGAATTTCTCTCTCTTTCACTGTCTTTGTTTTATGGGTTTTTTTTTTAAGTAATCTATTTTTATAATGGGGTTTAGCTGCTTTTCACTGCTGTGTTTATGCCGCTTTACACCCTCTTGATTCACTTCCAGAGAGAGATCAATACATAGGTTTTAAGACTCTTACTAGTCAGATGTATTCTTGGGCGGTGAATAGGGGCTGTTGAGTCCAGTTCACTGAGCAGGGAGTAGGTCTTGTCTATTACATATTTGGCTTGTGGAACGGTATCTGAGCTAATTTCAAACCCTTGTTTTATGCATCACCCCACCTCACCTTTCCCGTTAAGCAGCCATAGTGCGTTTTCTAAATGTGTGACTCTGTTCTGTTTTGTAATTCAGTTCAAGTGTAGCGATTTTGACATTCCCTCTCTCAGTGATATCTTAGGATAAGTGTCTTTTTCTCTGTGACTTATTTCACTGAGAGTCATCGTACCTAAATCCACTCATCCTGCTGCTACTAGCCTTATGACATTGATTTCATGGCTGAGTGATATTCCATTGTGCCTAAGTACCACAACTTCTTTATCCATTTTTCGCTTTCCTGGGATATTGAAGGTGTGCCGAAGTGGAGGTTCTTGGAAACAGAGCAGCCCTAAACTTTGGGGTGCCTGTGTCTTGTTTATTTTTTAGGTTTCCCGATTTATACGCCCATGAGTGGAAGTGCCCTATGCTCTCGAAGCTGTGCTTATTACATGTTTCAGGACACACCGTACACTTCTCCAGAGTGGCTGTTGGCAATTTACAGCCCGCCCATCAGCGTAGCAAGGCTCCCATGTCTCCATGGCCTGTCCTGCATTTCTGGTTTTTACACTTTTTTCAGCATGGCCCTTTTGACCGATGGCAAGCGAGACTTCTTTGTAGCGCTGATTTGCCTTTCCGGCTTGCCTGGTTGGCCAAAAAGGGCGTATGCGTTTTTTCCTGAATATATTCAGGAAAAAACGCATACGCCCTTTTTGGCCAAGGGCATCATTGTCAACGCTTTGCCGCTTTTCATGTGCTTTCAAGGCGAGTCGAGTCTGCCTCCTGAAACCTGTTTCCTGCAATTCTGCCTTGCTTTCCAATCCTCCTCGTTGCCTTCCCTCAATATATTTGTGGACGAGAGTTATCATTTATAACTCTGCAGGTTTGTGAGTTGCAGTGCCCCTGAGCTCCATTTGTCAACTCGCTTTTTTGGGAGCTGGCCGCCAAAGCGCAGGATTGCTTCAGGCCCTATTCTGGTTCCGGGGGGCAGGCTGAGCCTGTGGTTCATTCTTCTTCCTGATGGGAAAATAGAGTGACCTGTGCCTGTCCCAACACCTAGAGCTGGTCTCTCATTGGTTCCCCCTCTTCCCGTTCATCCTCAGGCCAAATTGCGACCTGTCCGAAACAGGAGGTTAAAGGTGCTGATTCTCCAAGTAGGGAGATTGTTAGTCGAGCGGCTGGAATGGCGAACCCGAGCACAAGGAGAGGAGAAATGAGGTGCGTTTGAGAAACCTTTCCCGATCACACGGTGTACCATCTTCTGGGTTTCGCACGCATGTTTTCGATGTAGGAAGATGCCCTTGAACCTGGAGATTTGGGACCCACGGCATGGGTACCACGCAGTATGACTTTAAAGGGTCTGCGTTTGCTCACCCAAGCTCACCAATCCTCTCAGCCCCAAGAGTGTCCAGCCTTATGTCTCATCCAGCTGTGGGTCTAGATATGGTCAATCCAGGTTGCATCAGAGCCCCTGAACGGATTTTGTAAGAATTTCTCTCTCCTTCACTGTCTTTGTTTTATGGGGTTTTTTTTTAAGTAATCTATTTTTATAATGGGGTTTAGCTGCTTTTCACTGCTGTGTTTATGCCGCTTTACACCCTCTTGATTCACTTCCAGAGAGAGATCAATACATAGGTTTTAAGACTCTTACTAGTCAGATGTATTCTTGGGCGGTGAATAGGGGCTGTTGAGTCCAGTTCACTGAGCAGGGAGTAGGTCTTGTCTATTACATATTTGGCTTGTGGAACGGTATCTGAGCTAATTTCAAACCCTTGTTTTATGCATCACCCCACCTCACCTTTCCCGTTAAGCAGCCATAGTGCGTTTTCTAAATGTGTGACTCTGTTCTGTTTTGTAATTCAGTTCAAGTGTAGCGATTTTGACATTCCCTCTCTCAGTGATATCTTAGGATAAGTGTCTTTTTCTCTGTGACTTATTTCACTGAGAGTCATCGTACCTAAATCCACTCATCCTGCTGCTACTAGCCTTATGACATTGATTTCATGGCTGAGTGATATTCCATTGTGCCTAAGTACCACAACTTCTTTATCCATTTTTCGCTTTCCTGGGATATTGAAGGTGTGCCGAAGTGGAGGTTCTTGGAAACAGAGCAGCCCTAAACTTTGGGGTGCCTGTGTCTTGTTTATTTTTTAGGTTTCCCGACTTATACGCCCATGAGTGGAAGTGCCCTATGCTCTCGAAGCTGTGCTTATTACATGTTTCAGGACACACCGTACACTTCTCCAGAGTGGCTGTTGGCAATTTACAGCCCGCCCATCAGCGTAGCAAGGCTCCCATGTCTCCATGGCCTGTCCTGCATTTCTGGTTTTTACACTTTTTTCAGCATGGCCCTTTTGACCGATGGCAAGCGAGCCTTCTTTGTAGCGCTGATTTGCCTTTCCGGCTTGCCTGGTTGGCCAAAAAGGGCGTATGCGTTTTTTCCTGAATATATTCAGGAAAAAACGCATACGCCCTTTTTGGCCAAGGGCATCATTGTCAACGCTTTGCCGCTTTTCATGTGCTTTCAAGGCGAGTCGAGTCTGCCTCCTGAAACCTGTTTCCTGCAATTCTGCCTTGCTTTCCAATCCTCCTCGTTGCCTTCCCTCAATATATTTGTGGACGAGAGTTATCATTTATAACTCTGCAGGTTTGTGAGTTGCAGTGCCCCTGAGCTCCATTTGTCAACTCGCTTTTTTGGGAGCTGGCCGCCAAAGCGCAGGATTGCTTCAGGCCCTATTCTGGTTCCGGGGGGCAGGCTGAGCCTGTGGTTCATTCTTCTTCCTGATGGGAAAATAGAGTGACCTGTGCCTGTCCCAACACCTAGAGCTGGTCTCTCATTGGTTCCCCCTCTTCCCGTTCATCCTCAGGCCAAATTGCGACCTGTCCGAAACAGGAGGTTAAAGGTGCTGATTCTCCAAGTAGGGAGATTGTTAGTCGAGCGGCTGGAATGGCGAACCCGAGCACAAGGAGAGGAGAAATGAGGTGCGTTTGAGAAACCTTTCCCGATCACACGGTGTACCATCTTCTGGGTTTCGCACGCATGTTTTCGATGTAGGAAGATGCCCTTGAACCTGGAGATTTGGGACCCACGGCATGGGTACCACGCAGTATGACTTTAAAGGGTCTGCGTTTGCTCACCCAAGCTCACCAATCCTCTCAGCCCCAAGAGTGTCCAGCCTTATGTCTCATCCAGCTGTGGGTCTAGATATGGTCAATCCAGGTTGCATCAGAGCCCCTGAACGGATTTTGTAAGAATTTCTCTCTCCTTCACTGTCTTTGTTTTATGGGGTTTTTTTTTAAGTAATCTGTTTTTATAATGGGGTTTAGCTGCTTTTCACTGCTGTGTTTATGCCGCTTTACACCCTCTTGATTCACTTCCAGAGAGAGATCAATACATAGGTTTTAAGACTCTTACTAGTCAGATGTATTCTTGGGCGGTGAATAGGGGCTGTTGAGTCCAGTTCACTGAGCAGGGAGTAGGTCTTGTCTATTACATATTTGGCTTGTGGAACGGTATCTGAGCTAATTTCAAACCCTTGTTTTATGCATCACCCCACCTCACCTTTCCCGTTAAGCAGCCATAGTGCGTTTTCTAAATGTGTGACTCTGTTCTGTTTTGTAATTCAGTTCAAGTGTAGCGATTTTGACATTCCCTCTCTCAGTGATATCTTAGGATAAGTGTCTTTTTCTCTGTGACTTATTTCACTGAGAGTCATCGTACCTAAATCCACTCATCCTGCTGCTACTAGCCTTATGACATTGATTTCATGGCTGAGTGATATTCCCTTGTGCCTAAGTACCACAACTTCTTTATCCATTTTTCGCTTTCCTGGGATATTGAAGGTGTGCCGAAGTGGAGGTTCTTGGAAACAGAGCAGCCCTAAACTTTGGGGTGCCTGTGTCTTGTTGATTTTTAGGTTTCCCGATTTATACGCCCATGAGTGGAAGTGCCCTATGCTCTCGAAGCTGTGCTTATTACATGTTTCAGGACACACCGTACACTTCTCCAGAGTGGCTGTTGGCAATTTACAGCCCGCCCATCAGCGTAGCAAGGCTCCCATGTCTCCATGGCCTGTCCTGCATTTCTGGTTTTTACACTTTTTTCAGCATGGCCCTTTTGACCGATGGCAAGCGAGCCTTCTTTGTAGCGCTGATTTGCCTTTCCGGCTTGCCTGGTTGGCCAAAAAGGGCGTATGCGTTTTTCCCTGAATATATTCAGGAAAAAACGCATACGCCCTTTTTGGCCAAGGGCATCATTGTCAACGCTTTGCCGCTTTTCATGTGCTTTCAAGGCGAGTCGAGTCTGCCTCCTGAAACCTGTTTCCTGCAATTCTGCCTTGCTTTCCAATCCTCCTCGTTGCCTTCCCTCAATATATTTGTGGACGAGAGTTATCATTTATAACTCTGCAGGTTTGTGAGTTGCAGTGCCCCTGAGCTCCATTTGTCAACTCGCTTTTTTGGGAGCTGGCCGCCAAAGCGCAGGATTGCTTCAGGCCGTATTCTGGTTCCGGGGGGCAGGCTGAGCCTGTGGTTCATTCTTCTTCCTGATGGGAAAATAGAGTGACCTGTGCCTGTCCCAACACCTAGAGCTGGTCTCTCATTGGTTCCCCCTCTTCCCGTTCATCCTCAGGCCAAATTGCGACCTGTCCGAAACAGGAGGTTAAAGGTGCTGATTCTCCAAGTAGGGAGATGGTTAGTCGATCGGCTGGAATGGCGAACCCGAGCACAAGGAGAGGAGAAATGAGGTGCGTTTGAGAAACCTTTCCCGATCACACGGTGTACCATCTTCTGGGTTTCGCACGCATGTTTTCGATGTAGGAAGATGCCCTTGAACCTGGAGATTTGGGACCCACGGCATGGGTACCACGCAGTATGACTTTAAAGGGTCTGCGTTTGCTCACCCAAGCTCACCAATCCTCTCAGCCCCAAGAGTGTCCAGCCTTATGTCTCATCCAGCTGTGGGTCTAGATATGGTCAATCCAGGTTGCATCAGAGCCCCTGAACGGATTTTGTAAGAATTTCTCTCTCTTTCACTGTCTTTGTTTTATGGGTTTTTTTTTTAAGTAATCTATTTTTATAATGGGGTTTAGCTGCTTTTCACTGCTGTGTTTATGCCGCTTTACACCCTCTTGATTCACTTCCAGAGAGAGATCAATACATAGGTTTTAAGACTCTTACTAGTCAGATGTATTCTTGGGCGGTGAATAGGGGCTGTTGAGTCCAGTTCACTGAGCAGGGAGTAGGTCTTGTCTATTACATATTTGGCTTGTGGAACGGTATCTGAGCTAATTTCAAACCCTTGTTTTATGCATCACCCCACCTCACCTTTCCCGTTAAGCAGCCATAGTGCGTTTTCTAAATGTGTGACTCTGTTCTGTTTTGTAATTCAGTTCAAGTGTAGCGATTTTGACATTCCCTCTCTCAGTGATATCTTAGGATAAGTGTCTTTTTCTCTGTGACTTATTTCACTGAGAGTCATCGTACCTAAATCCACTCATCCTGCTGCTACTAGCCTTATGACATTGATTTCATGGCTGAGTGATATTCCATTGTGCCTAAGTACCACAACTTCTTTATCCATTTTTCGCTTTCCTGGGATATTGAAGGTGTGCCGAAGTGGAGGTTCTTGGAAACAGAGCAGCCCTAAACTTTGGGGTGCCTGTGTCTTGTTTATTTTTTAGGTTTCCCGATTTATACGCCCATGAGTGGAAGTGCCCTATGCTCTCGAAGCTGTGCTTATTACATGTTTCAGGACACACCGTACACTTCTCCAGAGTGGCTGTTGGCAATTTACAGCCCGCCCATCAGCGTAGCAAGGCTCCCATGTCTCCATGGCCTGTCCTGCATTTCTGGTTTTTACACTTTTTTCAGCATGGCCCTTTTGACCGATGGCAAGCGAGACTTCTTTGTAGCGCTGATTTGCCTTTCCGGCTTGCCTGGTTGGCCAAAAAGGGCGTATGCGTTTTTTCCTGAATATATTCAGGAAAAAACGCATACGCCCTTTTTGGCCAAGGGCATCATTGTCAACGCTTTGCCGCTTTTCATGTGCTTTCAAGGCGAGTCGAGTCTGCCTCCTGAAACCTGTTTCCTGCAATTCTGCCTTGCTTTCCAATCCTCCTCGTTGCCTTCCCTCAATATATTTGTGGACGAGAGTTATCATTTATAACTCTGCAGGTTTGTGAGTTGCAGTGCCCCTGAGCTCCATTTGTCAACTCGCTTTTTTGGGAGCTGGCCGCCAAAGCGCAGGATTGCTTCAGGCCCTATTCTGGTTCCGGGGGGCAGGCTGAGCCTGTGGTTCATTCTTCTTCCTGATGGGAAAATAGAGTGACCTGTGCCTGTCCCAACACCTAGAGCTGGTCTCTCATTGGTTCCCCCTCTTCCCGTTCATCCTCAGGCCAAATTGCGACCTGTCCGAAACAGGAGGTTAAAGGTGCTGATTCTCCAAGTAGGGAGATTGTTAGTCGAGCGGCTGGAATGGCGAACCCGAGCACAAGGAGAGGAGAAATGAGGTGCGTTTGAGAAACCTTTCCCGATCACACGGTGTACCATCTTCTGGGTTTCGCACGCATGTTTTCGATGTAGGAAGATGCCCTTGAACCTGGAGATTTGGGACCCACGGCATGGGTACCACGCAGTATGACTTTAAAGGGTCTGCGTTTGCTCACCCAAGCTCACCAATCCTCTCAGCCCCAAGAGTGTCCAGCCTTATGTCTCATCCAGCTGTGGGTCTAGATATGGTCAATCCAGGTTGCATCAGAGCCCCTGAACGGATTTTGTAAGAATTTCTCTCTCCTTCACTGTCTTTGTTTTATGGGGTTTTTTTTTAAGTAATCTATTTTTATAATGGGGTTTAGCTGCTTTTCACTGCTGTGTTTATGCCGCTTTACACCCTCTTGATTCACTTCCAGAGAGAGATCAATACATAGGTTTTAAGACTCTTACTAGTCAGATGTATTCTTGGGCGGTGAATAGGGGCTGTTGAGTCCAGTTCACTGAGCAGGGAGTAGGTCTTGTCTATTACATATTTGGCTTGTGGAACGGTATCTGAGCTAATTTCAAACCCTTGTTTTATGCATCACCCCACCTCACCTTTCCCGTTAAGCAGCCATAGTGCGTTTTCTAAATGTGTGACTCTGTTCTGTTTTGTAATTCAGTTCAAGTGTAGCGATTTTGACATTCCCTCTCTCAGTGATATCTTAGGATAAGTGTCTTTTTCTCTGTGACTTATTTCACTGAGAGTCATCGTACCTAAATCCACTCATCCTGCTGCTACTAGCCTTATGACATTGATTTCATGGCTGAGTGATATTCCATTGTGCCTAAGTACCACAACTTCTTTATCCATTTTTCGCTTTCCTGGGATATTGAAGGTGTGCCGAAGTGGAGGTTCTTGGAAACAGAGCAGCCCTAAACTTTGGGGTGCCTGTGTCTTGTTGATTTTTAGGTTTCCCGATTTATACGCCCATGAGTGGAAGTGCCCTATGCTCTCTAAGCTGTGCTTATTACATGTTTCAGGACACACCGTACACTTCTCCAGAGTGGCTGTTGGCAATTTACAGCCCGCCCATCAGCGTAGCAAGGCTCCCATGTCTTCATGGCCTGTCCTGCATTTCTGGTTTTTACACTTTTTTCAGCATGGCCCTTTTGACCGATGGCAAGCGAGCCTTCTTTGTAGCGCTGATTTGCCTTTCCGGCTTGCCTGGTTGGCCAAAAAGGGCGTATGCGTTTTTCCCTGAATATATTCAGGAAAAAACGCATACGCCCTTTTTGGCCAAGGGCATCATTGTCAACGCTTTGCCGCTTTTCATGTGCTTTCAAGGCGAGTCGAGTCTGCCTCCTGAAACCTGTTTCCTGCAATTCTGCCTTGCTTTCCAATCCTCCTCGTTGCCTTCCCTCAATATATTTGTGGACGAGAGTTATCATTTATAACTCTGCAGGTTTGTGAGTTGCAGTGCCCCTGAGCTCCATTTGTCAACTCGCTTTTTTGGGAGCTGGCCGCCAAAGCGCAGGATTGCTTCAGGCCCTATTCTGGTTCCGGGGGGCAGGCTGAGCCTGTGGTTCATTCTTCTTCCTGATGGGAAAATAGAGTGACCTGTGCCTGTCCCAACACCTAGAGCTGGTCTCTCATTGGTTCCCCCTCTTCCCGTTCATCCTCAGGCCAAATTGCGACCTGTCCGAAACAGGAGGTTAAAGGTGCTGATTCTCCAAGTAGGGAGATTGTTAGTCGAGCGGCTGGAATGGCGAACCCGAGCACAAGGAGAGGAGAAATGAGGTGCGTTTGAGAAACCTTTCCCGATCACACGGCGTACCATCTTCTGGGTTTTCCATGCATGTTTTCGATGTAGGAAGATGCCCTTGAACCTGGAGATTTGGGACCCACGGCATGGGTACCACGCAGTATGACTTTAAAGGGTCTGCGTTTGTTCACCCAAGCCCACCAATCCTCTCAGCCCCAAGAGTGTCCAGCCTTATGTCTCATCCAGCTGTGGGTCTAGATATGGTCAATCCAGGTTGCATCAGAGCCCCTGAACGGATTTTGTAAGAATTTCTCTCTCTTTCACTGTCTTTGTTTTATGGGTTTTTTTTTTTAAGTAATCTATTTTTATAATGGGGTTTAGCTGCTTTTCACTGCTGTGTTTATGCCGCTTTACACCCTCTTGATTCACTTCCAGAGAGAGATCAATACATAGGTTTTAAGACTCTTACTAGTCAGATGTATTCTTGGGCGGTGAATAGGGGCTGTTGAGTCCAGTTCACTGAGCAGGGAGTAGGTCTTGTCTATTACATATTTGGCTTGTGGAACGGTATCTGAGCTAATTTCAAACCCTTGTTTTATGCATCAGCCCACCTCACCTTTCCCGTTAAGCAGCCATAGTGCGTTTTCTAAATGTGTGACTCTGTTCTGTTTTGTAATTCAGTTCAAGTGTAGCGATTTTGACATTCCCTCTCTCAGTGATATCTTAGGATAAGTGTCTTTTTCTCTGTGACTTATTTCACTGAGAGTCATCGTACCTAAATCCACTCATCCTGCTGCTACTAGCCTTATGACATTGATTTCATGGCTGAGTGATATTCCATTGTGCATAAGTACCACAACTTCTTTATCCATTTTTCGCTTTCCTGGGATATTGAAGGTGTGCCGAAGTGGAGGTTCTTGGAAACAGAGCAGCCCTAAACTTTGGGGTGCCTGTGTCTTGTTGATTTTTAGGTTTCCCGATTTATACGCCCATGAGTGGAAGTGCCCTATGCTCTCGAAGCTGTGCTTATTACATGTTTCAGGACACACCGTACACTTCTCCAGAGTGGCTGTTGGCAATTTACAGCCCGCCCATCAGCGTAGCAAGGCTCCCATGTCTCCATGGCCTGTCCTGCATTTCTGGTTTTTACACTTTTTTCAGCATGGCCCTTTTGACCGATGGCAAGCGAGCCTTCTTTGTAGCGCTGATTTGCCTTTCCGGCTTGCCTGGTTGGCCAAAAAGGGCGTATGCGTTTTTTCCTGAATATATTCAGGAAAAAACGCATACGCCCTTTTTGGCCAAGGGCATCATTGTCAACGCTTTGCCGCTTTTCATGTGCTTTCAAGGCGAGTCGAGTCTGCCTCCTGAAACCTGTTTCCTGCAATTCTGCCTTGCTTTCCAATCCTCCTCGTTGCCTTCCCTCAATATATTTGTGGACGAGAGTTATCATTTATAACTCTGCAGGTTTGTGAGTTGCAGTGCCCCTGAGCTCCATTTGTCAACTCGCTTTTTTGGGAGCTGGCCGCCAAAGCGCAGGATTGCTTCAGGCCCTATTCTGGTTCCGGGGGGCAGGCTGAGCCTGTGGTTCATTCTTCTTCCTGATGGGAAAATAGAGTGACCTGTGCCTGTCCCAACACCTAGAGCTGGTCTCTCATTGGTTCCCCCTCTTCCCGTTCATCCTCAGGCCAAATTGCGACCTGTCCGAAACAGGAGGTTAAAGGTGCTGATTCTCCAAGTAGGGAGATGGTTAGTCGCTCGGCTGGAATGGCGAACCCGAGCACAAGGAGAGGAGAAATGAGGTGCGTTTGAGAAACCTTTCCCGATCACACGGTGTACCATCTTCTGGGTTTCGCACGCATGTTTTCGATGTAGGAAGATGCCCTTGAACCTGGAGATTTGGGACCCACGGCATGGGTACCACGCAGTATGACTTTAAAGGGTCTGCGTTTGCTCACCCAAGCTCACCAATCCTCTCAGCCCCAAGAGTGTCCAGCCTTATGTCTCATCCAGCTGTGGGTCTAGATATGGTCAATCCAGGTTGCATCAGAGCCCCTGAACGGATTTTGTAAGAATTTCTCTCTCCTTCACTGTCTTTGTTTTATGGGGTTTTTTTTAAGTAATCTATTTTTATAATGGGGTTTAGCTGCTTTTCACTGCTGTGTTTATGCCGCTTTACACCCTCTTGATTCACTTCCAGAGAGAGATCAATACATAGGTTTTAAGACTCTTACTAGTCAGATGTATTCTTGGGCGGTGAATAGGGGCTGTTGAGTCCAGTTCACTGAGCAGGGAGTAGGTCTTGTCTATTACATATTTGGCTTGTGGAACGGTATCTGAGCTAATTTCAAACCCTTGTTTTA
Organism: Eubalaena glacialis; assembly: GCF_028564815.1. Taxonomy (NCBI): domain Eukaryota; kingdom Metazoa; phylum Chordata; class Mammalia; order Artiodactyla; family Balaenidae; genus Eubalaena; species Eubalaena glacialis. The sequence continues at coordinate 122,585,193 of NC_083722.1, forward strand.
TGCATCAGCCCACCTCACCTTTCCCGTTAAGCAGCCATAGTGCGTTTTCTAAATGTGTGACTCTGTTCTGTTTTGTAATTCAGTTCAAGTGTAGCGATTTTGACATTCCCTCTCTCAGTGATATCTTAGGATAAGTGTCTTTTTCTCTGTGACTTATTTCACTGAGAGTCATCGTACCTAAATCCACTCATCCTGCTGCTACTAGCCTTATGACATTGATTTCATGGCTGAGTGATATTCCATTGTGCCTAAGTACCACAACTTCTTTATCCATTTTTCGCTTTCCTGGGATATTGAAGGTGTGCCGAAGTGGAGGTTCTTGGAAACAGAGCAGCCCTAAACTTTGGGGTGCCTGTGTCTTGTTGATTTTTAGGTTTCCCGATTTATACGCCCATGAGTGGAAGTGCCCTATGCTCTCGAAGCTGTGCTTATTACATGTTTCAGGACACACCGTACACTTCTCCAGAGTGGCTGTTGGCAATTTACAGCCCGCCCATCAGCGTAGCAAGGCTCCCATGTCTCCATGGCCTGTCCTGCATTTCTGGTTTTTACACTTTTTTCAGCATGGCCCTTTTGACCGATGGCAAGCGAGCCTTCTTTGTAGCGCTGATTTGCCTTTCCGGCTTGCCTGGTTGGCCAAAAAGGGCGTATGCGTTTTTCCCTGAATATATTCAGGAAAAAACGCATACGCCCTTTTTGGCCAAGGGCATCATTGTCAACGCTTTGCCGCTTTTCATGTGCTTTCAAGGCGAGTCGAGTCTTCCTCCTGAAACCTGTTTCCTGCAATTCTGCCTTGCTTTCCAATCCTCCTCGTTGCCTTCCCTCAATATATTTGTGGACGAGAGTTATCATTTATAACTCTGCAGGTTTGTGAGTTGCAGTGCCCCTGAGCTCCATTTGTCAACTCGCTTTTTTGGGGGCTGGCCGCCAAAGCGCAGGATTGCTTCAGGCCCTATTCTGGTTCCGGGGGGCAGGCTGAGCCTGTGGTTCATTCTTCTTCCTGATGGGAAAATAGAGTGACCTGTGCCTGTCCCAACACCTAGAGCTGGTCTCTCATTGGTTCCCCCTCTTCCCGTTCATCCTCAGGCCAAATTGCGACCTGTCCGAAACAGGACGTTAAAGGTGCTGATTCTCCAAGTACGGAGATTGTTAGTCGAGCGGCTGGAATGGCGAACCCGAGCACAAGGAGAGGAGAAATGAGGTGCGTTTGAGAAACCTTTCCCGATCACACGGCGTACCATCTTCTGGGTTTTCCATGCATGTTTTCGATGTAGGAAGATGCCCTTGAACCTGGAGATTTGGGACCCACGGCATGGGTACCACGCAGTATGACTTTAAAGGGTCTGCGTTTGTTCACCCAAGCCCACCAATCCTCTCAGCCCCAAGAGTGTCCAGCCTTATGTCTCATCCAGCTGTGGGTCTAGATATGGTCAATCCAGGTTGCATCAGAGCCCCTGAACGGATTTTGTAAGAATTTCTCTCTCTTTCACTGTCTTTGTTTTATGGGTTTTTTTTTTTAAGTAATCTATTTTTATAATGGGGTTTAGCTGCTTTTCACTGCTGTGTTTATGCCGCTTTACACCCTCTTGATTCACTTCCAGAGAGAGATCAATACATAGGTTTTAAGACTCTTACTAGTCAGATGTATTCTTGGGCGGTGAATAGGGGCTGTTGAGTCCAGTTCACTGAGCAGGGAGTAGGTCTTGTCTATTACATATTTGGCTTGTGGAACGGTATCTGAGCTAATTTCAAACCCTTGTTTTATGCATCACCCCACCTCACCTTTCCCGTTAAGCAGCCATAGTGCGTTTTCTAAATGTGTGACTCTGTTCTGTTTTGTAATTCAGTTCAAGTGTAGCGATTTTGACATTCCCTCTCTCAGTGATATCTTAGGATAAGTGTCTTTTTCTCTGTGACTTTTTTCACTGAGAGTCATCGTACCTAAATCCACTCATCCTGCTGCTACTAGCCTTATGACATTGATTTCATGGCTGAGTGATATTCCATTGTGCCTAAGTACCACAACTTCTTTATCCATTTTTCGCTTTCCTGGGATATTGAAGGTGTGCCGAAGTGGAGGTTCTTGGAAACAGAGCAGCCCTAAACTTTGGGGTGCCTGTGTCTTGTTGATTTTTAGGTTTCCCGATTTATACGCCCATGAGTGGAAGTGCCCTATGCTCTCGAAGCTGTGCTTATTACATGTTTCAGGACACACCGTACACTTCTCCAGAGTGGCTGTTGGCAATTTACAGCCCGCCCATCAGCGTAGCAAGGCTCCCATGTCTCCATGGCCTGTCCTGCATTTCTGGTTTTTACACTTTTTTCAGCATGGCCCTTTTGACCGATGGCAAGCGAGCCTTCTTTGTAGCGCTGATTTGCCTTTCCGGCTTGCCTGGTTGGCCAAAAAGGGCGTATGCGTTTTTCCCTGAATATATTCAGGAAAAAACGCATACGCCCTTTTTGGCCAAGGGCATCATTGTCAACGCTTTGCCGCTTTTCATGTGCTTTCAAGGCGAGTCGAGTCTTCCTCCTGAAACCTGTTTCCTGCAATTCTGCCTTGCTTTCCAATCCTCCTCGTTGCCTTCCCTCAATATATTTGTGGACGAGAGTTATCATTTATAACTCTGCAGGTTTGTGAGTTGCAGTGCCCCTGAGCTCCATTTGTCAACTCGCTTTTTTGGGGGCTGGCCGCCAAAGCGCAGGATTGCTTCAGGCCCTATTCTGGTTCCGGGGGGCAGGCTGAGCCTGTGGTTCATTCTTCTTCCTGATGGGAAAATAGAGTGACCTGTGCCTGTCCCAACACCTAGAGCTGGTCTCTCATTGGTTCCCCCTCTTCCCGTTCATCCTCAGGCCAAATTGCGACCTGTCCGAAACAGGACGTTAAAGGTGCTGATTCTCCAAGTACGGAGATTGTTAGTCGAGCGGCTGGAATGGCGAACCCGAGCACAAGGAGAGGAGAAATGAGGTGCGTTTGAGAAACCTTTCCCGATCACACGGCGTACCATCTTCTGGGTTTTCCATGCATGTTTTCGATGTAGGAAGATGCCCTTGAACCTGGAGATTTGGGACCCACGGCATGGGTACCACGCAGTATGACTTTAAAGGGTCTGCGTTTGTTCACCCAAGCCCACCAATCCTCTCAGCCCCAAGAGTGTCCAGCCTTATGTCTCATCCAGCTGTGGGTCTAGATATGGTCAATCCAGGTTGCATCAGAGCCCCTGAACGGATTTTGTAAGAATTTCTCTCTCTTTCACTGTCTTTGTTTTATGGGTTTTTTTTTTTAAGTAATCTATTTTTATAATGGGGTTTAGCTGCTTTTCACTGCTGTGTTTATGCCGCTTTACACCCTCTTGATTCACTTCCAGAGAGAGATCAATACATAGGTTTTAAGACTCTTACTAGTCAGATGTATTCTTGGGCGGTGAATAGGGGCTGTTGAGTCCAGTTCACTGAGCAGGGAGTAGGTCTTGTCTATTACATATTTGGCTTGTGGAACGGTATCTGAGCTAATTTCAAACCCTTGTTTTATGCATCACCCCACCTCACCTTTCCCGTTAAGCAGCCATAGTGCGTTTTCTAAATGTGTGACTCTGTTCTGTTTTGTAATTCAGTTCAAGTGTAGCGATTTTGACATTCCCTCTCTCAGTGATATCTTAGGATAAGTGTCTTTTTCTCTGTGACTTTTTTCACTGAGAGTCATCGTACCTAAATCCACTCATCCTGCTGCTACTAGCCTTATGACATTGATTTCATGGCTGAGTGATATTCCATTGTGCCTAAGTACCACAACTTCTTTATCCATTTTTCGCTTTCCTGGGATATTGAAGGTGTGCCGAAGTGGAGGTTCTTGGAAACAGAGCAGCCCTAAACTTTGGGGTGCCTGTGTCTTGTTGATTTTTAGGTTTCCCGATTTATACTCCCATGAGTGGAAGTGCCCTATGCTCTCTAAGCTGTGCTTATTACATGTTTCAGGACACACCGTACACTTCTCCAGAGTGGCTGTTGGCAATTTACAGCCCGCCCATCAGCGTAGCAAGGCTCCCATGTCTCCATGGCCTGTCCTGCATTTCTGGTTTTTACACTTTTTTCAGCATGGCCCTTTTGACCGATGGCAAGCGAGCCTTCTTTGTAGCGCTGATTTGCCTTTCCGGCTTGCCTGGTTGGCCAAAAAGGGCGTATGCGTTTTTCCCTGAATATATTCAGGAAAAAACGCATACGCCCTTTTTGGCCAAGGGCATCATTGTCAACGCTTTGCCGCTTTTCATGTGCTTTCAAGGCGAGTCGAGTCTGCCTCCTGAAACCTGTTTCCTGCAATTCTGCCTTGCTTTCCAATCCTCCTCGTTGCCTTCCCTCAATATATTTGTGGACGAGAGTTATCATTTATAACTCTGCAGGTTTGTGAGTTGCAGTGCCCCTGAGCTCCATTTGTCAACTCGCTTTTTTGGGAGCTGGCCGCCAAAGCGCAGGATTGCTTCAGGCCCTATTCTGGTTCCGGGGGGCAGGCTGAGCCTGTGGTTCATTCTTCTTCCTGATGGGAAAATAGAGTGACCTGTGCCTGTCCCAACACCTAGAGCTGGTCTCTCATTGGTTCCCCCTCTTCCCGTTCATCCTCAGGCCAAATTGCGACCTGTCCGAAACAGGAGGTTAAAGGTGCTGATTCTCCAAGTAGGGAGATTGTTAGTCGAGCGGCTGGAATGGCGAACCCGAGCACAAGGAGAGGAGAAATGAGGTGCGTTTGAGAAACCTTTCCCGATCACACGGTGTACCATCTTCTGGGTTTCGCACGCATGTTTTCGATGTAGGAAGATGCCCTTGAACCTGGAGATTTGGGACCCACGGCATGGGTACCACGCAGTATGACTTTAAAGGGTCTGCGTTTGCTCACCCAAGCTCACCAATCCTCTCAGCCCCAAGAGTGTCCAGCCTTATGTCTCATCCAGCTGTGGGTCTAGATATGGTCAATCCAGGTTGCATCAGAGCCCCTGAACGGATTTTGTAAGAATTTCTCTCTCTTTCACTGTCTTTGTTTTATGGGTTTTTTTTAAAGTAATCTATTTTTATAATGGGGTTTAGCTGCTTTTCACTGCTGTGTTTATGCCGCTTTACACCCTCTTGATTCACTTCCAGAGAGAGATCAATACTTAGGTTTTAAGACTCTTACTAGTCAGATGTATTCTTGGGCGGTGAATAGGGGCTGTTGAGTCCAGTTCACTGAGCAGGGAGTAGGTCTTGTCTATTACATATTTGGCTTGTGGAACGGTATCTGAGCTAATTTCAAACCCTTGTTTTATGCATCACCCCACCTCACCTTTCCCGTTAAGCAGCCATAGTGCGTTTTCTAAATGTGTGACTCTGTTCTGTTTTGTAATTCAGTTCAAGTGTAGCGATTTTGACATTCCCTCTCTCAGTGATATCTTAGGATAAGTGTCTTTTTCTCTGTGACTTTTTTCACTGAGAGTCATCGTACCTAAATCCACTCATCCTGCTGCTACTAGCCTTATGACATTGATTTCATGGCTGAGTGATATTCCATTGTGCCTAAGTACCACAACTTCTTTATCCATTTTTCGCTTTCCTGGGATATTGAAGGTGTGCCGAAGTGGAGGTTCTTGGAAACAGAGCAGCCCTAAACTTTGGGGTGCCTGTGTCTTGTTGATTTTTAGGTTTCCCGATTTATACGCCCATGAGTGGAAGTGCCCTATGCTCTCTAAGCTGTGCTTATTACATGTTTCAGGACACACCGTACACTTCTCCAGAGTGGCTGTTGGCAATTTACAGCCCGCCCATCAGCGTAGCAAGGCTCCCATGTCTCCATGGCCTGTCCTGCATTTCTGGTTTTTACACTTTTTTCAGCATGGCCCTTTTGACCGATGGCAAGCGAGCCTTCTTTGTAGCGCTGATTTGCCTTTCCGGCTTGCCTGGTTGGCCAAAAAGGGCGTATGCGTTTTTCCCTGAATATATTCAGGAAAAAACGCATACGCCCTTTTTGGCCAAGGGCATCATTGTCAACGCTTTGCCGCTTTTCATGTGCTTTCAAGGCGAGTCGAGTCTGCCTCCTGAAACCTGTTTCCTGCAATTCTGCCTTGCTTTCCAATCCTCCTCGTTGCCTTCCCTCAATATATTTGTGGACGAGAGTTATCATTTATAACTCTGCAGGTTTGTGAGTTGCAGTGCCCCTGAGCTCCATTTGTCAACTCGCTTCTTTGGGGGCTGGCCGCCAAAGCGCAGGATTGCTTCAGGCCCTATTCTGGTTCCGGGGGGCAGGCTGAGCCTGTGGTTCATTCTTCTTCCTGATGGGAAAATAGAGTGACCTGTGCCTGTCCCAACACCTAGAGCTGGTCTCTCATTGGTTCCCCCTCTTCCCGTTCATCCTCAGGCCAAATTGCGACCTGTCCGAAACAGGACGTTAAAGGTGCTGATTCTCCAAGTAGGGAGATTGTTAGTCGAGCGGCTGGAATGGCGAACCCGAGCACAAGGAGAGGAGAAATGAGGTGCGTTTGAGAAACCTTTCCCGATCACACGGCGTACCATCTTCTGGGTTTCCCATGCATGTTTTCGATGTAGGAAGATGCCCTTGAACCTGGAGATTTGGGACCCACGGCATGGGTACCACGCAGTATGACTTTAAAGGGTCTGCGTTTGTTCACCCAAGCCCACCAATCCTCTCAGCCCCAAGAATGTCCAGCCTTATGTCTCATCCAGCTGTGGGTCTAGATATGGTCAATCCAGGTTGCATCAGAGCCCCTGAACGGATTTTGTAAGAATTTCTCTCTCTTTCACTGTCTTTGTTTTATGGGTTTTTTTTTTTAAGTAATCTATTTTTATAATGGGGTTTAGCTGCTTTTCACTGCTGTGTTTATGCCGCTTTACACCCTCTTGATTCACTTCCAGAGAGAGATCAATACATAGGTTTTAAGACTCTTACTAGTCAGATATATTCTTGGGCGGTGAATAGGGGCTGTTGAGTCCAGTTCACTGAGCAGGGAGTAGGTCTTGTCTATTACATATTTGGATTGTGGAACGGTATCTGAGCTAATTTCAAACCCTTGTTTTATGCATCGCCCCACTTCACCTTTCCCGTTAAGCAGCCATAGTGTGTTTTCTAAATGTGTGACTCTGTTCTGTTTTGTAACTCAGTTCAAGTGTAGCGATTTTGACATTCCCTCTATAAGTGATATCTTAGGATAAGTGTCTTTTTCTCTGTGACTTTTTTCACTGAGAGTCATCGTACCTAAATCCACTCATCCTGCTGCTACTAGCCTTATGACATTGATTTCATGGCTGAGTGATATTCCATTGTGCATAAGTACCACAACTTCTTTATCCATTTTTCGCTTTCCTGGGATATTGAAGGTGTGCCGAAGTGGAGGTTCTTGGAAACAGAGCAGCCCTAAACTTTGGGGTGCCTGTGTCTTGTTGATTTTTAGGTTTCCCGATTTATATGCCCATGAGTGGAAGTGCCCTATGCTCTCTAAGCTGTGCTTATTACATGTTTCAGGACACACCGTACACTTCTCCAGAGTGGCTGTTGGCAATTTACAGCCCGCCCATCAGCGTAGCAAGGCTCCCATGTCTCCTTGGCCTGTCCTGCATTTCTGGTTTTTACACTTTTTTCAGCATGGCCCTTTTGACCGATGGCAAGCGAGCCTTCTTTGTAGCGCTGATTTGCCTTTCCGGCTTGCCTGGTTGGCCAAAAAGGGCGTATGCGTTTTTTCCTGAATATATTCAGGAAAAAACGCATACGCCCTTTTTGGCCAAGGGCATCATTGTCAACGCTTTGCCGCTTTTCATGTGCTTTCAAGGCGAGTCGAGTCTGCCTCCTGAAACCTGTTTCCTGCAATTCTGCCTTGCTTTCCAATCCTCCTCGTTGCCTTCCCTCAATATATTTGTGGACGAGAGTTATCATTTATAACTCTGCAGGTTTGTGAGTTGCAGTGCCCCTGAGCTCCATTTGTCAACTCGCTTTTTTGGGGGCTGGCCGCCAAAGCGCAGGATTGCTTCAGGCCCTATTCTGGTTCCGGGGGGCAGGCTGAGCCTGTGGTTCATTCTTCTTCCTGATGGGAAAATAGAGTGACCTGTGCCTGTCCCAACACCTAGAGCTGGTCTCTCATTGGTTGCCCCTCTTCCCGTTCATCCTCAGGCCAAATTGCGACCTGTCCGAAACAGGACGTTAAAGGTGCTGATTCTCCAAGTAGGGAGATTGTTAGTCGAGCGGCTGGAATGGCGAACCCGAGCACAAGGAGAGGAGAAATGAGGTGCGTTTGAGAAACCTTTCCCGATCACACGGCGTACCATCTTCTGGGTTTCCCATGCATGTTTTCGATGTAGGAAGATGCCCTTGAACCTGGAGATTTGGGACCCACGGCATGGGTACCACGCAGTATGACTTTAAAGGGTCTGCGTTTGTTCACCCAAGCCCACCAATCCTCTCAGCCCCAAGAGTGTCCAGCCTTATGTCTCATCCAGCTGTGGGTCTAGATATGGTCAATCCAGGTTGCATCAGAGCCCCTGAACGGATTTTGTAAGAATTTCTCTCTCTTTCACTGTCTTTGTTTTATGGGTTTTTTTTTTAAGTAATCTATTTTTATAATGGGGTTTAGCTGCTTTTCACTGCTGTGTTTATGCCGCTTTACACCCTCTTGATTCACTTCCAGAGAGAGATCAATACATAGGTTTTAAGACTCTTACTAGTCAGATATATTCTTGGGCGGTGAATAGGGGCTGTTGAGTCCAGTTCACTGAGCAGGGAGTAGGTCTTGTCTATTACATATTTGGATTGTGGAACGGTATCTGAGCTAATTTCAAACCCTTGTTTTATGCATCGCCCCACTTCACCTTTCCCGTTAAGCAGCCATAGTGTGTTTTCTAAATGTGTGACTCTGTTCTGTTTTGTAACTCAGTTCAAGTGTAGCGATTTTGACATTCCCTCTATAAGTGATATCTTAGGATAAGTGTCTTTTTCTCTGTGACTTTTTTCACTGAGAGTCATCGTACCTAAATCCACTCATCCTGCTGCTACTAGCCTTATGACATTGATTTCATGGCTGAGTGATATTCCATTGTGCATAAGTACCACAACTTCTTTATCCATTTTTCGCTTTCCTGGGATATTGAAGGTGTGCCGAAGTGGAGGTTCTTGGAAACAGAGCAGCCCTAAACTTTGGGGTGCCTGTGTCTTGTTGATTTTTAGGTTTCCCGATTTATATGCCCATGAGTGGAAGTGCCCTATGCTCTCTAAGCTGTGCTTATTACATGTTTCAGGACACACCGTACACTTCTCCAGAGTGGCTGTTGGCAATTTACAGCCCGCCCATCAGCGTAGCAAGGCTCCCATGTCTCCTTGGCCTGTCCTGCATTTCTGGTTTTTACACTTTTTTCAGCATGGCCCTTTTGACCGATGGCAAGCGAGCCTTCTTTGTAGCGCTGATTTGCCTTTCCGGCTTGCCTGGTTGGCCAAAAAGGGCGTATGCGTTTTTTCCTGAATATATTCAGGAAAAAACGCATACGCCCTTTTTGGCCAAGGGCATCATTGTCAACGCTTTGCCGCTTTTCATGTGCTTTCAAGGCGAGTCGAGTCTGCCTCCTGAAACCTGTTTCCTGCAATTCTGCCTTGCTTTCCAATCCTCCTCGTTGCCTTCCCTCAATATATTTGTGGACGAGAGTTATCATTTATAACTCTGCAGGTTTGTGAGTTGCAGTGCCCCTGAGCTCCATTTGTCAACTCGCTTTTCTGGGAGCTGGCCGCCAAAGCGCAGGATTGCTTCAGGCCCTATTCTGGTTCCGGGGGGCAGGCTGAGCCTGTGGTTCATTCTTCTTCCTGATGGGAAAATAGAGTGACCTGTGCCTGTCCCAACACCTAGAGCTGGTCTCTCATTGGTTGCCCCTCTTCCCGTTCATCCTCAGGCCAAATTGCGACCTGTCCGAAACAGGACGTTAAAGGTGCTGATTCTCCAAGTAGGGAGATTGTTAGTCGAGCGGCTGGAATGGCGAACCCGAGCACAAGGAGAGGAGAAATGAGGTGCGTTTGAGAAACCTTTCCCGATCACACGGCGTACCATCTTCTGGGTTTCCCATGCATGTTTTCGATGTAGGAAGATGCCCTTGAACCTGGAGATTTGGGACCCACGGCATGGGTACCACGCAGTATGACTTTAAAGGGTCTGCGTTTGTTCACCCAAGCCCACCAATCCTCTCAGCCCCAAGAGTGTCCAGCCTTATGTCTCATCCAGCTGTGGGTCTAGATATGGTCAATCCAGGTTGCATCAGAGCCCCTGAACGGATTTTGTAAGAATTTCTCTCTCTTTCACTGTCTTTGTTTTATGGGTTTTTTTTTTTAAGTAATCTATTTTTATAATGGGGTTTAGCTGCTTTTCACTGCTGTGTTTATGCCGCTTTACACCCTCTTGATTCACTTCCAGAGAGAGATCAATACATAGGTTTTAAGACTCTTACTAGTCAGATATATTCTTGGGCGGTGAATAGGGGCTGTTGAGTCCAGTTCACTGAGCAGGGAGTAGGTCTTGTCTATTACATATTTGGATTGTGGAACGGTATCTGAGCTAATTTCAAACCCTTGTTTTATGCATCGCCCCACTTCACCTTTCCCGTTAAGCAGCCATAGTGTGTTTTCTAAATGTGTGACTCTGTTCTGTTTTGTAACTCAGTTCAAGTGTAGCGATTTTGACATTCCCTCTATAAGTGATATCTTAGGATAAGTGTCTTTTTCTCTGTGACTTTTTTCACTGAGAGTCATCGTACCTAAATCCACTCATCCTGCTGCTACTAGCCTTATGACATTGATTTCATGGCTGAGTGATATTCCATTGTGCATAAGTACCACAACTTCTTTATCCATTTTTCGCTTTCCTGGGATATTGAAGGTGTGCCGAAGTGGAGGTTCTTGGAAACAGAGCAGCCCTAAACTTTGGGGTGCCTGTGTCTTGTTGATTTTTAGGTTTCCCGATTTATATGCCCATGAGTGGAAGTGCCCTATGCTCTCTAAGCTGTGCTTATTACATGTTTCAGGACACACCGTACACTTCTCCAGAGTGGCTGTTGGCAATTTACAGCCCGCCCATCAGCGTAGCAAGGCTCCCATGTCTCCTTGGCCTGTCCTGCATTTCTGGTTTTTACACTTTTTTCAGCATGGCCCTTTTGACCGATGGCAAGCGAGCCTTCTTTGTAGCGCTGATTTGCCTTTCCGGCTTGCCTGGTTGGCCAAAAAGGGCGTATGCGTTTTTTCCTGAATATATTCAGGAAAAAACGCATACGCCCTTTTTGGCCAAGGGCATCATTGTCAACGCTTTGCCGCTTTTCATGTGCTTTCAAGGCGAGTCGAGTCTGCCTCCTGAAACCTGTTTCCTGCAATTCTGCCTTGCTTTCCAATCCTCCTCGTTGCCTTCCCTCAATATATTTGTGGACGAGAGTTATCATTTATAACTCTGCAGGTTTGTGAGTTGCAGTGCCCCTGAGCTCCATTTGTCAACTCGCTTTTCTGGGAGCTGGCCGCCAAAGCGCAGGATTGCTTCAGGCCCTATTCTGGTTCCGGGGGGCAGGCTGAGCCTGTGGTTCATTCTTCTTCCTGATGGGAAAATAGAGTGACCTGTGCCTGTCCCAACACCTAGAGCTGGTCTCTCATTGGTTGCCCCTCTTCCCGTTCATCCTCAGGCCAAATTGCGACCTGTCCGAAACAGGACGTTAAAGGTGCTGATTCTCCAAGTAGGGAGATTGTTAGTCGAGCGGCTGGAATGGCGAACCCGAGCACAAGGAGAGGAGAAATGAGGTGCGTTTGAGAAACCTTTCCCGATCACACGGCGTACCATCTTCTGGGTTTCCCATGCATGTTTTCGATGTAGGAAGATGCCCTTGAACCTGGAGATTTGGGACCCACGGCATGGGTACCACGCAGTATGACTTTAAAGGGTCTGCGTTTGTTCACCCAAGCCCACCAATCCTCTCAGCCCCAAGAGTGTCCAGCCTTATGTCTCATCCAGCTGTGGGTCTAGATATGGTCAATCCAGGTTGCATCAGAGCCCCTGAACGGATTTTGTAAGAATTTCTCTCTCTTTCACTGTCTTTGTTTTATGGGTTTTTTTTTTTAAGTAATCTATTTTTATAATGGGGTTTAGCTGCTTTTCACTGCTGTGTTTATGCCGCTTTACACCCTCTTGATTCACTTCCAGAGAGAGATCAATACATAGGTTTTAAGACTCTTACTAGTCAGATATATTCTTGGGCGGTGAATAGGGGCTGTTGAGTCCAGTTCACTGAGCAGGGAGTAGGTCTTGTCTATTACATATTTGGATTGTGGAACGGTATCTGAGCTAATTTCAAACCCTTGTTTTATGCATCGCCCCACTTCACCTTTCCCGTTAAGCAGCCATAGTGTGTTTTCTAAATGTGTGACTCTGTTCTGTTTTGTAACTCAGTTCAAGTGTAGCGATTTTGACATTCCCTCTATAAGTGATATCTTAGGATAAGTGTCTTTTTCTCTGTGACTTTTTTCACTGAGAGTCATCGTACCTAAATCCACTCATCCTGCTGCTACTAGCCTTATGACATTGATTTCATGGCTGAGTGATATTCCATTGTGCATAAGTACCACAACTTCTTTATCCATTTTTCGCTTTCCTGGGATATTGAAGGTGTGCCGAAGTGGAGGTTCTTGGAAACAGAGCAGCCCTAAACTTTGGGGTGCCTGTGTCTTGTTGATTTTTAGGTTTCCCGATTTATATGCCCATGAGTGGAAGTGCCCTATGCTCTCTATGCTGTGCTTATTACATGTTTCAGGACACACCGTACACTTCTCCAGAGTGGCTGTTGGCAATTTACAGCCCGCCCATCAGCGTAGCAAGGCTCCCATGTCTCCTTGGCCTGTCCTGCATTTCTGGTTTTTACACATTTTTCAGCATGGCCCTTTTGACCGATGGCAAGCGAGCCTTCTTTGTAGCGCTGATTTGCCTTTCCGGCTTGCCTGGTTGGCCAAAAAGGGCGTATGCGTTTTTTCCTGAATATATTCAGGAAAAAACGCATACGCCCTTTTTGGCCAAGGGCATCATTGTCAACGCTTTGCCGCTTTTCATGTGCTTTCAAGGCGAGTCGAGTCTGCCTCCTGAAACCTGTTTCCTGCAATTCTGCCTTGCTTTCCAATCCTCCTCGTTGCCTTCCCTCAATATATTTGTGGACGAGAGTTATCATTTATAACTCTGCAGGTTTGTGAGTTGCAGTGCCCCTGAGCTCCATTTGTCAACTCGCTTTTTTGGGAGCTGGCCGCCAAAGCGCAGGATTGCTTCAGGCCCTATTCTGGTTCCGGGAGGCAGGCTGAGCCTGTGGTTCATTCTTCTTCCTGATGGGAAAATAGAGTGACCTGTGCCTGTCCCAACACCTAGAGCTGGTCTCTCATTGGTTCCCCCTCTTCCCGTTCATCCTCAGGCCAAATTGCGACCTGTCCGAAACAGGAGGTTAAAGGTGCTGATTCTCCAAGTAGGGAGATTGTTAGTCGAGCGGCTGGAATGGCGAACCCGAGCACAAGGAGAGGAGAAATGAGGTGCGTTTGAGAATCCTTTCCCGATCACACGGTGTACCATCTTCTGGGTTTCGCACGCATGTTTTCGATGTAGGAAGATGCCCTTGAACCTGGAGATTTGGGACCCACGGCATGGGTACCACGCAGTATGACTTCAAAGGGTCTGCGTTTGCTCACCCAAGCTCACCAATCCTCTCAGCCCCAAGAGTGTCCAGCCTCATGTCTCATCCAGCTGTGGGTCTAGATATGGTCAATCCAGGTTGCAGCAGAGCCCCTGAACGGATTTTGTAAGAATTTCTCTCTCTTTCACTGTCTTTGTTTTATGGGTTTTTTTTTAAGTAATCTATTTTTATAATGGGGTTTAGCTGCTTTTCACTGCTGTGTTTATGCCGCTTTACACCCTCTTGATTCACTTCCAGAGAGAGATCAATACATAGGTTTTAAGACTCTTACTAGTCAGATGTATTCTTGGGCGGTGAATAGGGGCTGTTGAGTCCAGTTCACTGAGCAGGGAGTAGGTCTTGTCTATTACATATTCGGCTTGTGGAACGGTATCTGAGCTAATTTCAAACCCTTGTTTTATGCATCACCCCACCTCACCTTTCCCGTTAAGCAGCCGTAGTGCGTTTTCTAAATGTGTGACTCTGTTCTGTTTTGTAATTCAGTTCAAGTGTAGCGATTTTGACATTCCCTCTCTCAGTGATATCTTAGGATAAGTGTCTTTTTCTCTGTGACTTTTTTCACTGAGAGTCATCGTACCTAAATCCACTCATCCTGCTGCTACCAGCCTTATGACATTGATTTCATGGCTGAGTGATATTCCATTGTGCCTAAGTACCACAACTTCTTTATCCATTTTTCGCTTTCCTGGGATATTGAAGGTGTGCCGAAGTGGAGGTTCTTGGAAACAGAGCAGCCCTAAACTTTGGGGTGCCTGTGTCTTGTTGATTTTTAGGTTTCCCGATTTAGACGCCCATGAGTGGAAGTGCCCTATGCTCTCTAAGCTGTGCTTATTACATGTTTCAGGACACACCGTACACTTCTCCAGAGTGGCTGTTGGCAATTTACAGCCCGCCCATCAGCGTAGCAAGGCTCCCATGTCTCCATGGCCTGTACTGCATTTCTGGTTTTTACACTTTTTTCAGCATGGCCCTTTTGACCGATGGCAAGCGAGACTTCTTTGTAGCGCTGATTTGCCTTTCCGGCTTGCCTGGTTGGCCAAAAAGGGCGTATGCGTTTTTTCCTGAATATATTCAGGAAAAAACGCATACGCCCTTTTTGGCCAAGGGCATCATTGTCAACGCTTTGCCGCTTTTCATGTGCTTTCAAGGCGAGTCGAGTCTGCCTCCTGAAACCTGTTTCCTGCAATTCTGCCTTGCTTTCCAATCCTCCTCGTTGCCTTCCCTCAATATATTTGTGGACGAGAGTTATCATTTATAACTCTGCAGGTTTGTGAGTTGCAGTGCCCCTGAGCTCCATTTGTCAACTCGCTTTTTTGGGAGCTGGCCGCCAAAGCGCAGGATTGCTTCAGGCCCTATTCTGGTTCCGGGAGGCAGGCTGAGCCTGTGGTTCATTCTTCTTCCTGATGGGAAAATAGAGTGACCTGTGCCTGTCCCAACACCTAGAGCTGGTCTCTCATTGGTTCCCCCTCTTCCCGTTCATCCTCAGGCCAAATTGCGACCTGTCCGAAACAGGAGGTTAAAGGTGCTGATTCTCCAAGTAGGGAGATTGTTAGTCGAGCGGCTGGAATGGCGAACCCGAGCACAAGGAGAGGAGAAATGAGGTGCGTTTGAGAAACCTTTCCCGATCACACGGTGTACCATCTTCTGGGTTTCGCACGCATGTTTTCGATGTAGGAAGATGCCCTTGAACCTGGAGATTTGGGACCCACGGCATGGGTACCACGCAGTATGACTTTAAAGGGTCTGCGTTTGCTCACCCAAGCTCACCAATCCTCTCAGCCCCAAGAGTGTCCAGCCTTATGTCTCATCCAGCTGTGGGTCTAGATATGGTCAATCCAGGTTGCATCAGAGCCCCTGAACGGATTTTGTAAGAATTTCTCTCTCTTTCACTGTCTTTGTTTTATGGGGTTTTTTTTTAAGTAATCTATTTTTATAATGGGGTTTAGCTGCTTTTCACTGCTGTGTTTATGCCGCTTTACACCCTCTTGATTCACTTCCAGAGAGAGATCAATACATAGGTTTTAAGACTCTTACTACTCAGATGTATTCTTGGGCGGTGAATAGGGCCTGTTGAGTCCAGTTCACTGAGTAGGGAGTAGGTCTTGTCTATTACATATTTGGCTTGTGGAACGGTATCTGAGCTAATTTCAAACCCTTGTTTTATGCATCGCCCCACTTCACCTTTCCCGTTAAGCAGCCATAGTGTGTTTTCTAAATGTGTGACTCTGTTCTGTTTTGTAACTCAGTTCAAGTGTAGCGATTTTGACATTCCCTCTATAAGTGATATCTTAGGATAAGTGTCTTTTTCTCTGTGACTTTTTTCACTGAGAGTCATCGTACCTAAATCCACTCATCCTGCTGCTACTAGCCTTATGACATTGATTTCATGGCTGAGTGATATTCCATTGTGCATAAGTACCACAACTTCTTTATCCATTTTTCGCTTTCCTGGGATATTGAAGGTGTGCCGAAGTGGAGGTTCTTGGAAACAGAGCAGCCCTAAACTTTGGGGTGCCTGTGTCTTGTTGATTTTTAGGTTTCCCGATTTATATGCCCATGAGTGGAAGTGCCCTATGCTCTCTAAGCTGTGCTTATTACATGTTTCAGGACACACCGTACACTTCTCCAGAGTGGCTGTTGGTAATTTACAGCCCGCCCATCAGCGTAGCAAGGCTCCCATGTCTCCTTGGCCTGTCCTGCATTTCTGGTTTTTACACATTTTTCAGCATGGCCCTTTTGACCGATGGCAAGCGAGCCTTCTTTGTAGCGCTGATTTGCCTTTCCGGCTTGCCTGGTTGGCCAAAAAGGGCGTATGCGTTTTTTCCTGAATATATTCAGGAAAAAACGCATACGCCCTTTTTGGCCAAGGGCATCATTGTCAACGCTTTGCCGCTTTTCATGTGCTTTCAAGGCGAGTCGAGTCTGCCTCCTGAAACCTGTTTCCTGCAATTCTGCCTTGCTTTCCAATCCTCCTCGTTGCCTTCCCTCAATATATTTGTGGACGAGAGTTATCATTTATAACTCTGCAGGTTTGTGAGTTGCAGTGCCCCTGAGCTCCATTTGTCAACTCGCTTTTTTGGGAGCTGGCCGCCAAAGCGCAGGATTGCTTCAGGCCCTATTCTGGTTCCGGGAGGCAGGCTGAGCCTGTGGTTCATTCTTCTTCCTGATGGGAAAATAGAGTGACCTGTGCCTGTCCCAACACCTAGAGCTGGTCTCTCATTGGTTCCCCCTCTTCCCGTTCATCCTCAGGCCAAATTGCGACCTGTCCGAAACAGGAGGTTAAAGGTGCTGATTCTCCAAGTAGGGAGATTGTTAGTCGAGCGGCTGGAATGGCGAACCCGAGCACAAGGAGAGGAGAAATGAGGTGCGTTTGAGAAACCTTTCCCGATCACACGGTGTACCATCTTCTGGGTTTCGCACGCATGTTTTCGATGTAGGAAGATGCCCTTGAACGTGGAGATTTGGGACCCACGGCATGGGTACCACGCAGTATGACTTTAAAGGGTCTGCGTTTGCTCACCCAAGCTCACCAATCCTCTCAGCCCCAAGAGTGTCCAGCCTTATGTCTCATCCAGCTGTGGGTCTAGATATGGTCAATCCAGGTTGCATCAGAGCCCCTGAACGGATTTTGTAAGAATTTCTCTCTCTTTCACTGTCTTTGTTTTATGGGTTTTTTTTTTTAAGTAATCTATTTTTATAATGGGGTTTAGCTGCTTTTCACTGCTGTGTTTATGCCGCTTTACACCCTCTTGATTCACTTCCAGAGAGAGATCAATACATAGGTTTTAAGACTCTTACTAGTCAGATATATTCTTGGGCGGTGAATAGGGGCTGTTGAGTCCAGTTCACTGAGCAGGGAGTAGGTCTTGTCTATTACATATTTGGATTGTGGAACGGTATCTGAGCTAATTTCAAACCCTTGTTTTATGCATCGCCCCACTTCACCTTTCCCGTTAAGCAGCCATAGTGTGTTTTCTAAATGTGTGACTCTGTTCTGTTTTGTAACTCAGTTCAAGTGTAGCGATTTTGACATTCCCTCTATAAGTGATATCTTAGGATAAGTGTCTTTTTCTCTGTGACTTTTTTCACTGAGAGTCATCGTACCTAAATCCACTCATCCTGCTGCTACTAGCCTTATGACATTGATTTCATGGCTGAGTGATATTCCATTGTGCATAAGTACCACAACTTCTTTATCCATTTTTCGCTTTCCTGGGATATTGAAGGTGTGCCGAAGTGGAGGTTCTTGGAAACAGAGCAGCCCTAAACTTTGGGGTGCCTGTGTCTTGTTGATTTTTAGGTTTCCCGATTTATATGCCCATGAGTGGAAGTGCCCTATGCTCTCTAAGCTGTGCTTATTACATGTTTCAGGACACACCGTACACTTCTCCAGAGTGGCTGTTGGCAATTTACAGCCCGCCCATCAGCGTAGCAAGGCTCCCATGTCTCCTTGGCCTGTCCTGCATTTCTGGTTTTTACACTTTTTTCAGCATGGCCCTTTTGACCGATGGCAAGCGAGCCTTCTTTGTAGCGCTGATTTGCCTTTCCGGCTTGCCTGGTTGGCCAAAAAGGGCGTATGCGTTTTTTCCTGAATATATTCAGGAAAAAACGCATACGCCCTTTTTGGCCAAGGGCATCATTGTCAACGCTTTGCCGCTTTTCATGTGCTTTCAAGGCGAGTCGAGTCTGCCTCCTGAAACCTGTTTCCTGCAATTCTGCCTTGCTTTCCAATCCTCCTCGTTGCCTTCCCTCAATATATTTGTGGACGAGAGTTATCATTTATAACTCTGCAGGTTTGTGAGTTGCAGTGCCCCTGAGCTCCATTTGTCAACTCGCTTTTTTGGGAGCTGGCCGCCAAAGCGCAGGATTGCTTCAGGCCCTATTCTGGTTCCGGGAGGCAGGCTGAGCCTGTGGTTCATTCTTCTTCCTGATGGGAAAATAGAGTGACCTGTGCCTGTCCCAACACCTAGAGCTGGTCTCTCATTGGTTCCCCCTCTTCCCGTTCATCCTCAGGCCAAATTGCGACCTGTCCGAAACAGGAGGTTAAAGGTGCTGATTCTCCAAGTAGGGAGATTGTTAGTCGAGCGGCTGGAATGGCGAACCCGAGCACAAGGAGAGGAGAAATGAGGTGCGTTTGAGAAACCTTTCCCGATCACACGGTGTACCATCTTCTGGGTTTCGCACGCATGTTTTCGATGTAGGAAGATGCCCTTGAACCTGGAGATTTGGGACCCACGGCATGGGTACCACGCAGTATGACTTTAAAGGGTCTGCGTTTGCTCACCCAAGCTCACCAATCCTCTCAGCCCCAAGAGTGTCCAGCCTTATGTCTCATCCAGCTGTGGGTCTAGATATGGTCAATCCAGGTTGCATCAGAGCCCCTGAACGGATTTTGTAAGAATTTCTCTCTCTTTCACTGTCTTTGTTTTATGGGGTTTTTTTTTAAGTAATCTATTTTTATAATGGGGTTTAGCTGCTTTTCACTGCTGTGTTTATGCCGCTTTACACCCTCTTGATTCACTTCCAGAGAGAGATCAATACATAGGTTTTAAGACTCTTACTACTCAGATGTATTCTTGGGCGGTGAATAGGGCCTGTTGAGTCCAGTTCACTGAGTAGGGAGTAGGTCTTGTCTATTACATATTTGGCTTGTGGAACGGTATCTGAGCTAATTTCAAACCCTTGTTTTATGCATCACCCCACCTCACCTTTCCCGTTAAGCAGCCGTAGTGCGTTTTCTAAATGTGTGACTCTGTTCTGTTTTGTAATTCAGTTCAAGTGTAGCAATTTTGACATTCCCTCTCTCAGTGATATCTTAGGATAAGTGTCTTTTTCTCTGTGACTTTTTTCACTGAGAGTCATCGTACCTAAATCCACTCATCCTGCTGCTACTAGCCTTATGACATTGATTTCATGGCTGAGTGATATTCCATTGTGCCTAAGTACCACAACTTCTTTATCCATTTTTCGCTTTCCTGGGATATTGAAGGTGTGCCGAAGTGGAGGTTCTTGGAAACAGAGCAGCCCTAAACTTTGGGGTGCCTGTGTCTTGTTGATTTTTAGGTTTCCCGATTTATATGCCCATGAGTGGAAGTGCCCTATGCTCTCTAAGCTGTGCTTATTACATGTTTCAGGACACACCGTACACTTCTCCAGAGTGGCTGTTGGCAATTTACAGCCCGCCCATCAGCGTAGCAAGGCTCCCATGTCTCCATGGCCTGTCCTGCATTTCTGGTTTTTACACTTTTTTCAGCATGGCCCTTTTGACCGATGGCAAGCGAGACTTCTTTGTAGCGCTGATTTGCCTTTCCGGCTTGCCTGGTTGGCCAAAAAGGGCGTATGCGTTTTTTCCTGAATATATTCAGGAAAAAACGCATACGCCCTTTTTGGCCAAGGGCATCATTGTCAACGCTTTGCCGCTTTTCATGTGCTTTCAAGGCGAGTCGAGTCTGCCTCCTGAAACCTGTTTCCTGCAATTCTGCCTTGCTTTCTAATCCTCCTCGTTGCCTTCCCTCAATATATTTGTGGACGAGAGTTATCATTTATAACTCTGCAGGTTTGTGAGTTGCAGTGCCCCTGAGCTCCATTTGTCAACTCGCTTTTTTGGGAGCTGGCCGCCAAAGCGCAGGATTGCTTCAGGCCCTATTCTGGTTCCGGGAGGCAGGCTGAGCCTGTGGTTCATTCTTCTTCCTGATGGGAAAATAGAGTGACCTGTGCCTGTCCCAACACCTAGAGCTGGTCTCTCATTGGTTCCCCCTCTTCCCGTTCATCCTCAGGCCAAATTGCGACCTGTCCGAAACAGGAGGTTAAAGGAGCTGATTCTCCAAGTAGGGAGATTGTTAGTCGAGCGGCTGGAATGGCGAACCCGAGCACAAGGAGAGGAGAAATGAGGTGCGTTTGAGAATCCTTTCCCGATCACACGGTGTACCATCTTCTGGGTTTCGCACGCATGTTTTCGATGTAGGAAGATGCCCTTGAACCTGGAGATTTGGGACCCACGGCATGGGTACCACGCAGTATGACTTCAAAGGGTCTGCGTTTGCTCACCCAAGCTCACCAATCCTCTCAGCCCCAAGAGTGTCCAGCCTCATGTCTCATCCAGCTGTGGGTCTAGATATGGTCAATCCAGGTTGCAGCAGAGCCCCTGAACGGATTTTGTAAGAATTTCTCTCTCTTTCACTGTCTTTGTTTTATGGGTTTTTTTTTAAGTAATCTATTTTTATAATGGGGTTTAGCTGCTTTTCACTGCTGTGTTTATGCCGCTTTACACCCTCTTGATTCACTTCCAGAGAGAGATCAATACATAGGTTTTAAGACTCTTACTAGTCAGATGTATTCTTGGGCGGTGAATAGGGGCTGTTGAGTCCAGTTCACTGAGCAGGGAGTAGGTCTTGTCTATTACATATTCGGCTTGTGGAACGGTATCTGAGCTAATTTCAAACCCTTGTTTTATGCATCACCCCACCTCACCTTTCCCGTTAAGCAGCCGTAGTGCGTTTTCTAAATGTGTGACTCTGTTCTGTTTTGTAATTCAGTTCAAGTGTAGCGATTTTGACATTCCCTCTCTCAGTGATATCTTAGGATAAGTGTCTTTTTCTCTGTGACTTTTTTCACTGAGAGTCATCGTACCTAAATCCACTCATCCTGCTGCTACCAGCCTTATGACATTGATTTCATGGCTGAGTGATATTCCATTGTGCCTAAGTACCACAACTTCTTTATCCATTTTTCGCTTTCCTGGGATATTGAAGGTGTGCCGAAGTGGAGGTTCTTGGAAACAGAGCAGCCCTAAACTTTGGGGTGCCTGTGTCTTGTTGATTTTTAGGTTTCCCGATTTAGACGCCCATGAGTGGAAGTGCCCTATGCTCTCTAAGCTGTGCTTATTACATGTTTCAGGACACACCGTACACTTCTCCAGAGTGGCTGTTGGCAATTTACAGCCCGCCCATCAGCGTAGCAAGGCTCCCATGTCTCCATGGCCTGTCCTGCATTTCTGGTTTTTACACTTTTTTCAGCATGGCCCTTTTGACCGATGGCAAGCGAGACTTCTTTGTAGCGCTGATTTGCCTTTCCGGCTTGCCTGGTTGGCCAAAAAGGGCGTATGCGTTTTTTCCTGAATATATTCAGGAAAAAACGCATACGCCCTTTTTGGCCAAGGGCATCATTGTCAACGCTTTGCCGCTTTTCATGTGCTTTCAAGGCGAGTCGAGTCTGCCTCCTGAAACCTGTTTCCTGCAATTCTGCCTTGCTTTCCAATCCTCCTCGTTGCCTTCCCTCAATATATTTGTGGACGAGAGTTATCATTTATAACTCTGCAGGTTTGTGAGTTGCAGTGCCCCTGAGCTCCATTTGTCAACTCGCTTTTTTGGGAGCTGGCCGCCAAAGCGCAGGATTGCTTCAGGCCCTATTCTGGTTCCGGGAGGCAGGCTGAGCCTGTGGTTCATTCTTCTTCCTGATGGGAAAATAGAGTGACCTGTGCCTGTCCCAACACCTAGAGCTGGTCTCTCATTGGTTCCCCCTCTTCCCGTTCATCCTCAGGCCAAATTGCGACCTGTCCGAAACAGGAGGTTAAAGGAGCTGATTCTCCAAGTAGGGAGATTGTTAGTCGAGCGGCTGGAATGGCGAACCCGAGCACAAGGAGAGGAGAAATGAGGTGCGTTTGAGAATCCTTTCCCGATCACACGGTGTACCATCTTCTGGGTTTCGCACGCATGTTTTCGATGTAGGAAGATGCCCTTGAACCTGGAGATTTGGGACCCACGGCATGGGTACCACGCAGTATGACTTCAAAGGGTCTGCGTTTGCTCACCCAAGCTCACCAATCCTCTCAGCCCCAAGAGTGTCCAGCCTCATGTCTCATCCAGCTGTGGGTCTAGATATGGTCAATCCAGGTTGCATCAGAGCCCCTGAACGGATTTTGTAAGAATTTCTCTCTCTTTCACTGTCTTTGTTTTATGGGTTTTTTTTTAAGTAATCTATTTTTATAATGGGGTTTAGCTGCTTTTCACTGCTGTGTTTATGCCGCTTTACACCCTCTTGATTCACTTCCAGAGAGAGATCAATACATAGGTTTTAAGACTCTTACTAGTCAGATGTATTCTTGGGCGGTGAATAGGGGCTGTTGAGTCCAGTTCACTGAGCAGGGAGTAGGTCTTGTCTATTACATATTCGGCTTGTGGAACGGTATCTGAGCTAATTTCAAACCCTTGTTTTATGCATCACCCCACCTCACCTTTCCCGTTAAGCAGCCGTAGTGCGTTTTCTAAATGTGTGACTCTGTTCTGTTTTGTAATTCAGTTCAAGTGTAGCGATTTTGACATTCCCTCTCTCAGTGATATCTTAGGATAAGTGTCTTTTTCTCTGTGACTTTTTTCACTGAGAGTCATCGTACCTAAATCCACTCATCCTGCTGCTACCAGCCTTATGACATTGATTTCATGGCTGAGTGATATTCCATTGTGCCTAAGTACCACAACTTCTTTATCCATTTTTCGCTTTCCTGGGATATTGAAGGTGTGCCGAAGTGGAGGTTCTTGGAAACAGAGCAGCCCTAAACTTTGGGGTGCCTGTGTCTTGTTGATTTTTAGGTTTCCCGATTTAGACGCCCATGAGTGGAAGTGCCCTATGCTCTCTAAGCTGTGCTTATTACATGTTTCAGGACACACCGTACACTTCTCCAGAGTGGCTGTTGGCAATTTACAGCCCGCCCATCAGCGTAGCAAGGCTCCCATGTCTCCATGGCCTGTCCTGCATTTCTGGTTTTTACACTTTTTTCAGCATGGCCCTTTTGACCGATGGCAAGCGAGACTTCTTTGTAGCGCTGATTTGCCTTTCCGGCTTGCCTGGTTGGCCAAAAAGGGCGTATGCGTTTTTTCCTGAATATATTCAGGAAAAAACGCATACGCCCTTTTTGGCCAAGGGCATCATTGTCAACGCTTTGCCGCTTTTCATGTGCTTTCAAGGCGAGTCGAGTCTGCCTCCTGAAACCTGTTTCCTGCAATTCTGCCTTGCTTTCCAATCCTCCTCGTTGCCTTCCCTCAATATATTTGTGGACGAGAGTTATCATTTATAACTCTGCAGGTTTGTGAGTTGCAGTGCCCCTGAGCTCCATTTGTCAACTCGCTTTTTTGGGAGCTGGCCGCCAAAGCGCAGGATTGCTTCAGGCCCTATTCTGGTTCCGGGAGGCAGGCTGAGCCTGTGGTTCATTCTTCTTCCTGATGGGAAAATAGAGTGACCTGTGCCTGTCCCAACACCTAGAGCTGGTCTCTCATTGGTTCCCCCTCTTCCCGTTCATCCTCAGGCCAAATTGCGACCTGTCCGAAACAGGAGGTTAAAGGTGCTGATTCTCCAAGTAGGGAGATTGTTAGTCGAGCGGCTGGAATGGCGAACCCGAGCACAAGGAGAGGAGAAATGAGGTGCGTTTGAGAAACCTTTCCCGATCACACGGTGTACCATCTTCTGGGTTTCGCACGCATGTTTTCGATGTAGGAAGATGCCCTTGAACCTGGAGATTTGGGACCCACGGCATGGGTACCACGCAGTATGACTTTAAAGGGTCTGCGTTTGCTCACCCAAGCTCACCAATCCTCTCAGCCCCAAGAGTGTCCAGCCTTATGTCTCATCCAGCTGTGGGTCTAGATATGGTCAATCCAGGTTGCATCAGAGCCCCTGAACGGATTTTGTAAGAATTTCTCTCTCTTTCACTGTCTTTGTTTTATGGGGTTTTTTTTTAAGTAATCTATTTTTATAATGGGGTTTAGCTGCTTTTCACTGCTGTGTTTATGCCGCTTTACACCCTCTTGATTCACTTCCAGAGAGAGATCAATACATAGGTTTTAAGACTCTTACTACTCAGATGTATTCTTGGGCGGTGAATAGGGCCTGTTGAGTCCAGTTCACTGAGTAGGGAGTAGGTCTTGTCTATTACATATTTGGCTTGTGGAACGGTATCTGAGCTAATTTCAAACCCTTGTTTTATGCATCACCCCACCTCACCTTTCCCGTTAAGCAGCCGTAGTGCGTTTTCTAAATGTGTGACTCTGTTCTGTTTTGTAATTCAGTTCAAGTGTAGCAATTTTGACATTCCCTCTCTCAGTGATATCTTAGGATAAGTGTCTTTTTCTCTGTGACTTTTTTCACTGAGAGTCATCGTACCTAAATCCACTCATCCTGCTGCTACTAGCCTTATGACATTGATTTCATGGCTGAGTGATATTCCATTGTGCCTAAGTACCACAACTTCTTTATCCATTTTTCGCTTTCCTGGGATATTGAAGGTGTGCCGAAGTGGAGGTTCTTGGAAACAGAGCAACCCTAAACTTTGGGGTGCCTGTGTCTTGTTGATTTTTAGGTTTCCCGATTTATATGCCCATGAGTGGAAGTGCCCTATGCTCTCTAAGCTGTGCTTATTACATGTTTCAGGACACACCGTACACTTCTCCAGAGTGGCTGTTGGCAATTTACAGCCCGCCCATCAGCGTAGCAAGGCTCCCATGTCTCCATGGCCTGTCCTGCATTTCTGGTTTTTACACTTTTTTCAGCATGGCCCTTTTGACCGATGGCAAGCGAGACTTCTTTGTAGCGCTGATTTGCCTTTCCGGCTTGCCTGGTTGGCCAAAAAGGGCGTATGCGTTTTTTCCTGAATATATTCAGGAAAAAACGCATACGCCCTTTTTGGCCAAGGGCATCATTGTCAACGCTTTGCCGCTTTTCATGTGCTTTCAAGGCGAGTCGAGTCTGCCTCCTGAAACCTGTTTCCTGCAATTCTGCCTTGCTTTCTAATCCTCCTCGTTGCCTTCCCTCAATATATTTGTGGACGAGAGTTATCATTTATAACTCTGCAGGTTTGTGAGTTGCAGTGCCCCTGAGCTCCATTTGTCAACTCGCTTTTTTGGGAGCTGGCCGCCAAAGCGCAGGATTGCTTCAGGCCCTATTCTGGTTCCGGGAGGCAGGCTGAGCCTGTGGTTCATTCTTCTTCCTGATGGGAAAATAGAGTGACCTGTGCCTGTCCCAACACCTAGAGCTGGTCTCTCATTGGTTCCCCCTCTTCCCGTTCATCCTCAGGCCAAATTGCGACCTGTCCGAAACAGGAGGTTAAAGGAGCTGATTCTCCAAGTAGGGAGATTGTTAGTCGAGCGGCTGGAATGGCGAACCCGAGCACAAGGAGAGGAGAAATGAGGTGCGTTTGAGAAACCTTTCCCGATCACACGGTGTACCATCTTCTGGGTTTCGCACGCATGTTTTCGATGTAGGAAGATGCCCTTGAACCTGGAGATTTGGGACCCACGGCATGGGTACCACGCAGTATGACTTTAAAGGGTCTGCGTTTGCTCACCCAAGCTCACCAATCCTCTCAGCCCCAAGAGTGTCCAGCCTTATGTCTCATCCAGCTGTGGGTCTAGATATGGTCAATCCAGGTTGCATCAGAGCCCCTGAACGGATTTTGTAAGAATTTCTCTCTCTTTCACTGTCTTTGTTTTATGGGGTTTTTTTTAAGTAATCTATTTTTATAATGGGGTTTAGCTGCTTTTCACTGCTGTGTTTATGCCGCTTTACACCCTCTTGATTCACTTCCAGAGAGAGATCAATACATAGGTTTTAAGACTCTTACTAGTCAGATGTATTCTTGGGCGGTGAATAGGGGCTGTTGAGTCCAGTTCACTGAGCAGGGAGTAGGTCTTGTCTATTACATATTCGGCTTGTGGAACGGTATCTGAGCTAATTTCAAACCCTTGTTTTATGCATCACCCCACCTCACCTTTCCCGTTAAGCAGCCATAGTGCGTTTTCTAAATGTGTGACTCTGTTCTGTTTTGTAATTCAGTTCAAGTGTAGCGATTTTGACATTCCCTCTCTCAGTGATATCTTAGGATAAGTGTCTTTTTCTCTGTGACTTTTTTCACTGAGAGTCATCGTACCTAAATCCACTCATCCTGCTGCTACTAGCCTTATGACATTGATTTCATGGCTGAGTGATATTCCATTGTGCCTAAGTACCACAACTTCTTTATCCATTTTTCGCTTTCCTGGGATATTGAAGGTGTGCCGAAGTGGAGGTTCTTGGAAACAGAGCAGCCCTAAACTTTGGGGTGCCTGTGTCTTGTTGATTTTTAGGTTTCCCGATTTATACGCCCATGAGTGGAAGTGCCCTATGCTCTCGAAGCTGTGCTTATTACATGTTTCAGGACACACCGTACACTTCTCCAGAGTGGCTGTTGGCAATTTACAGCCCGCCCATCAGCGTAGCAAGGCTCCCATGTCTCCATGGCCTGTCCTGCATTTCTGGTTTTTACACTTTTTTCAGCATGGCCCTTTTGACCGATGGCAAGCGAGCCTTCTTTGTAGCGCTGATTTGCCTTTCCGGCTTGCCTGGTTGGCCAAAAAGGGCGTATGCGTTTTTCCCTGAATATATTCAGGAAAAAACGCATACGCCCTTTTTGGCCAAGGGCATCATTGTCAACGCTTTGCCGCTTTTCATGTGCTTTCAAGGCGAGTCGAGTCTGCCTCCTGAAACCTGTTTCCTGCAATTCTGCCTTGCTTTCCAATCCTCCTCGTTGCCTTCCCTCAATATATTTGTGGACGAGAGTTATCATTTATAACTCTGCAGGTTTGTGAGTTGCAGTGCCCCTGAGCTCCATTTGTCAACTCGCTTTTCTGGGAGCTGGCCGCCAAAGCGCAGGATTGCTTCAGGCCCTATTCTGGTTCCGGGGGGCAGGCTGAGCCTGTGGTTCATTCTTCTTCCTGATGGGAAAATAGAGTGACCTGTGCCTGTCCCAACACCTAGAGCTGGTCTCTCATTGGTTCCCCCTCTTCCCGTTCATCCTCAGGCCAAATTGCGACCTGTCCGAAACAGGAGGTTAAAGGTGCTGATTCTCCAAGTAGGGAGATTGTTAGTCGAGCGGCTGGAATGGCGAACCCGAGCACAAGGAGAGGAGAAATGAGGTGCGTTTGAGAAACCTTTCCCGATCACACGGTGTACCATCTTCTGGGTTTCGCACGCATGTTTTCGATGTAGGAAGATGCCCTTGAACCTGGAGATTTGGGGCCACGGCATGGGTACCACGCAGTATGACTTTAAAGGGTCTGCGTTTGCTCACCCAAGCTCCCCAATCCTCTCAGCCCCAAGAGTGTCCAGCCTTATGTCTCATCCAGCTGTGGGTCTAGATATGGTCAATCCAGGTTGCATCAGAGCCCCTGAACAGATTTTGTAAGAATTTCTCTCTCTTTCACTGTCTTTGTTTTATGGGTTTTTTTTTAAGTAATCTATTTTTATAATGGGGTTTAGCTGCTTTTCACTGCTGTGTTTATGCCGCTTTACACCCTCTTGATTCACTTCCAGAGAGAGATCAATACATAGGTTTTAAGACTCTTACTAGTCAGATATATTCTTGGGCGGTGAATAGGGGCTGTTGAGTCCAGTTCACTGAGCAGGGAGTAGGTCTTGTCTATTACATATTTGGATTGTGGAACGGTATCTGAGCTAATTTCAAACCCTTGTTTTATGCATCGCCCCACTTCACCTTTCCCGTTAAGCAGCCATAGTGTGTTTTCTAAATGTGTGACTCTGTTCTGTTTTGTAACTCAGTTCAAGTGTAGCGATTTTGACATTCCCTCTATAAGTGATATCTTAGGATAAGTGTCTTTTTCTCTGTGACTTTTTTCACTGAGAGTCATCGTACCTAAATCCACTCATTCTGCTGCTACTAGCCTTATGACATTGATTTCATGGCTGAGTGATATTCCATTGTGCATAAGTACCACAACTTCTTTATCCATTTTTCGCTTTCCTGGGATATTGAAGGTGTGCCGAAGTGGAGGTTCTTGGAAACAGAGCAGCCCTAAACTTTGGGGTGCCTGTGTCTTGTTGATTTTTAGGTTTCCCGATTTATATGCCCATGAGTGGAAGTGCCCTATGCTCTCTAAGCTGTGCTTATTACATGTTTCAGGACACACCGTACACTTCTCCAGAGTGGCTGTTGGCAATTTACAGCCCGCCCATCAGCGTAGCAAGGCTCCCATGTCTCCTTGGCCTGTCCTGCATTTCTGGTTTTTACACTTTTTTCAGCATGGCCCTTTTGACCGATGGCAAGCGAGCCTTCTTTGTAGCGCTGATTTGCCTTTCCGGCTTGCCTGGTTGGCCAAAAAGGGCGTATGCGTTTTTTCCTGAATATATTCAGGAAAAAACGCATACGCCCTTTTTGGCCAAGGGCATCATTGTCAACGCTTTGCCGCTTTTCATGTGCTTTCAAGGCGAGTCGAGTCTGCCTCCTGAAACCTGTTTCCTGCAATTCTGCCTTGCTTTCCAATCCTCCTCGTTGCCTTCCCTCAATATATTTGTGGACGAGAGTTATCATTTATAACTCTGCAGGTTTGTGAGTTGCAGTGCCCCTGAGCTCCATTTGTCAACTCGCTTTTTTGGGAGCTGGCCGCCAAAGCGCAGGATTGCTTCAGGCCCTATTCTGGTTCCGGGAGGCAGGCTGAGCCTGTGGTTCATTCTTCTTCCTGATGGGAAAATAGAGTGACCTGTGCCTGTCCCAACACCTAGAGCTGGTCTCTCATTGGTTCCCCCTCTTCCCGTTCATCCTCAGGCCAAATTGCGACCTGTCCGAAACAGGAGGTTAAAGGTGCTGATTCTCCAAGTAGGGAGATTGTTAGTCGAGCGGCTGGAATGGCGAACCCGAGCACAAGGAGAGGAGAAATGAGGTGCGTTTGAGAAACCTTTCCCGATCACACGGTGTACCATCTTCTGGGTTTCGCACGCATGTTTTCGATGTAGGAAGATGCCCTTGAACGTGGAGATTTGGGACCCACGGCATGGGTACCACGCAGTATGACTTTAAAGGGTCTGCGTTTGCTCACCCAAGCTCACCAATCCTCTCAGCCCCAAGAGTGTCCAGCCTTATGTCTCATCCAGCTGTGGGTCTAGATATGGTCAATCCAGGTTGCATCAGAGCCCCTGAACGGATTTTGTAAGAATTTCTCTCTCTTTCACTGTCTTTGTTTTATGGGGTTTTTTTTAAGTAATCTATTTTTATAATGGGGTTTAGCTGCTTTTCACTGCTGTGTTTATGCCGCTTTACACCCTCTTGATTCACTTCCAGAGAGAGATCAATACATAGGTTTTAAGACTCTTACTAGTCAGATGTATTCTTGGGCGGTGAATAGGGGCTGTTGAGTCCAGTTCACTGAGCAGGGAGTAGGTCTTGTCTATTACATATTTGGCTTGTGGAACGGTATCTGAGCTAATTTCAAACCCTTGTTTTATGCATCACCCCACCTCACCTTTCCCGTTAAGCAGCCATAGTGCGTTTTCTAAATGTGTGACTCTGTTCTGTTTTGTAATTCAGTTCAAGTGTAGCGATTTTGACATTCCCTCTCTCAGTGATATCTTAGGATAAGTGTCTTTTTCTCTGTGACTTTTTTCACTGAGAGTCATCGTACCTAAATCCACTCATCCTGCTGCTACTAGCCTTATGACATTGATTTCATGGCTGAGTGATATTCCATTGTGCCTAAGTACCACAACTTCTTTATCCATTTTTCGCTTTCCTGGGATATTGAAGGTGTGCCGAAGTGGAGGTTCTTGGAAACAGAGCAGCCCTAAACTTTGGGGTGCCTGTGTCTTGTTGATTTTTAGGTTTCCCGATTTAGACGCCCATGAGTGGAAGTGCCCTATGCTCTCTAAGCTGTGCTTATTACATGTTTCAGGACACACCGTACACTTCTCCAGAGTGGCTGTTGGCAATTTACAGCCCGCCCATCAGCGTAGCAAGGCTCCCATGTCTCCATGGCCTGTCCTGCATTTCTGGTTTTTACACTTTTTTCAGCATGGCCCTTTTGACCGATGGCAAGCGAGCCTTCTTTGTAGCGCTGATTTGCCTTTCCGGCTTGCCTGGTTGGCCAAAAAGGGCGTATGCGTTTTTCCCTGAATATATTCAGGAAAAAACGCATACGCCCTTTTTGGCCAAGGGCATCATTGTCAACGCTTTGCCGCTTTTCATGTGCTTTCAAGGCGAGTCGAGTCTGCCTCCTGAAACCTGTTTCCTGCAATTCTGCCTTGCTTTCCAATCCTCCTCGTTGCCTTCCCTCAATATATTTGTGGACGAGAGTTATCATTTATAACTCTGCAGGTTTGTGAGTTGCAGTGCCCCTGAGCTCCATTTGTCAACTCGCTTTTTTGGGAGCTGGCCGCCAAAGCGCAGGATTGCTTCAGGCCCTATTCTGGTTCCGGGGGGCAGGCTGAGCCTGTGGTTCATTCTTCTTCCTGATGGGAAAATAGAGTGACCTGTGCCTGTCCCAACACCTAGAGCTGGTCTCTCATTGGTTCCCCCTCTTCCCGTTCATCCTCAGGCCAAATTGCGACCTGTCCGAAACAGGCGGTTAAAGGTGCTGATTCTCCAAGTAGGGAGATTGTTAGTCGAGCGGCTGGAATGGCGAACCCGAGCACAAGGAGAGGAGAAATGAGGTGCGTTTGAGAAACCTTTCCCGATCACACGGTGTACCATCTTCTGGGTTTCGCACGCATGTTTTCGATGTAGGAAGATGCCCTTGAACCTGGAGATTTGGGACCCACGGCATGGGTACCACGCAGTATGACTTTAAAGGGTCTGCGTTTGCTCACCCAAGCTCCCCAATCCTCTCAGCCCCAAGAGTGTCCAGCCTTATGTCTCATCCAGCTGTGGGTCTAGATATGGTCAATCCAGGTTGCATCAGAGCCCCTGAACGGATTTTGTAAGAATTTCTCTCTCTTTCACTGTCTTTGTTTTATGGGTTTTTTTTTTAAGTAATCTATTTTTATAATGGGGTTTAGCTGCTTTTCACTGCTGTGTTTATGCCGCTTTACACCCTCTTGATTCACTTCCAGAGAGAGATCAATACATAGGTTTTAAGACTCTTACTAGTCAGATGTATTCTTGGGCGGTGAATAGGGGCTGTTGAGTCCAGTTCACTGAGCAGGGAGTAGGTCTTGTCTATTACATATTTGGCTTGTGGAACGGTATCTGAGCTAATTTCAAACCCTTGTTTTATGCATCACCCCACCTCACCTTTCCCGTTAAGCAGCCATAGTGCGTTTTCTAAATGTGTGACTCTGTTCTGTTTTGTAATTCAGTTCAAGTGTAGCGATTTTGACATTCCCTCTCTCAGTGATATCTTAGGATAAGTGTCTTTTTCTCTGTGACTTTTTTCACTGAGAGTCATCGTACCTAAATCCACTCATCCTGCTGCTACTAGCCTTATGACATTGATTTCATGGCTGAGTGATATTCCATTGTGCCTAAGTACCACAACTTCTTTATCCATTTTTCGCTTTCCTGGGATATTGAAGGTGTGCCGAAGTGGAGGTTCTTGGAAACAGAGCAGCCCTAAACTTTGGGGTGCCTGTGTCTTGTTGATTTTTAGGTTTCCCGATTTATACGCCCATGAGTGGAAGTGCCCTATGCTCTCTAAGCTGTGCTTATTACATGTTTCAGGACACACCGTACACTTCTCCAGAGTGGCTGTTGGCAATTTACAGCCCGCCCATCAGCGTAGCAAGGCTCCCATGTCTCCATGGCCTGTCCTGCATTTCTGGTTTTTACACTTTTTTCAGCATGGCCCTTTTGACCGATGGCAAGCGAGACTTCTTTGTAGCGCTGATTTGCCTTTCCGGCTTGCCTGGTTGGCCAAAAAGGGCGTATGCGTTTTTCCCTGAATATATTCAGGGAAAAACGCATACGCCCTTTTTGGCCAAGGGCATCATTGTCAACGCTTTGCCGCTTTTCATGTGCTTTCAAGGCGAGTCGAGTCTGCCTCCTGAAACCTGTTTCCTGCAATTCTGCCTTGCTTTCCAATCCTCCTCATTGCCTTCCCTCAATATATTTGTGGACGAGAGTTATCATTTATAACTCTGCAGGTTTGTGAGTTGCAGTGCCCCTGAGCTCCACTTGTCAACTCGCTTTTTTGGGGGCTGGCCGCCAAAGCCCAGGATTGCTTCAGGCCCTATTCTGGTTCCGGGGGGCAGGCTGAGCCTGTGGTTCATTCTTCTTCCTGATGGGAAAATAGAGTGACCTGTGCCTGTCCCAACACCTAGAGCTGGTCTCTCATTGGTTCCCCCTCTTCCCGTTCATCCTCAGGCCAAATTGCGACCTGTCCGAAACAGGAGGTTAAAGGTGCTGATTCTCCAAGTAGGGAGATTGTTAGTCGAGCGGCTGGAATGGCGAACCCGAGCACAAGGAGAGGAGAAATGAGGTGCGTTTGAGAAACCTTTCCCGATCACACGGTGTACCATCTTCTGGGTTTCGCACGCATGTTTTCGATGTAGGAAGATGCCCTTGAACCTGGAGATTTGGGACCCACGGCATGGGTACCACGCAGTATGACTTTAAAGGGTCTGCGTTTGCTCACCCAAGCTCACCAATCCTCTCAGCCCCAAGAGTGTCCAGCCTTATGTCTCATCCAGCTGTGGGTCTAGATATGGTCAATCCAGGTTGCATCAGAGCCCCTGAACGGATTTTGTAAGAATTTCTCTCTCTTTCACTGTCTTTGTTTTATGGGGTTTTTTTTTAAGTAATCTATTTTTATAATGGGGTTTAGCTGCTTTTCACTGCTGTGTTTATGCTGCTTTACACCCTCTTGATTCACTTCCAGGGAGAGATCAATACTTAGGTTTTAAGACTCTTACTAGTCAGATGTATTCTTGGGCGGTGAATAGGGGCTGTTGAGTCCAGTTCACTGAGCAGGGAGTAGGTCTTGTCTATTACATATTTGGCTTGTGGAACGGTATCTGAGCTAATTTCAAACCCTTGTTTTATGCATCACCCCACCTCACCTTTCCCGTTAAGCAGCCATAGTGCGTTTTCTAAATCTGTGACTCTGTTCTGTTTTGTAATTCAGTTCAAGTGTAGCGATTTTGACATTCCCTCTCTCAGTGATATCTTAGGATAAGTGTCTTTTTCTCTGTGACTTTTTTCACTGAGAGTCATCGTACCTAAATCCACTCATCCTGCTGCTACTAGCCTTATGACATTGATTTCATGGCTGAGTGATATTCCATTGTGCCTAAGTACCACAACTTCTTTATCCATTTTTCGCTTTCCTGGGATATTGAAGGTGTGCCGAAGTGGAGGTTCTTGGAAACAGAGCAGCCCTAAACTTTGGGGTGCCTGTGTCTTGTTGATTTTTAGGTTTCCCGATTTAGACGCCCATGAGTGGAAGTGCCCTATGCTCTCGAAGCTGTGCTTATTACATGTTTCAGGACACACCGTACACTTCTCCAGAGTGGCTGTTGGCAATTTACAGCCCGCCCATCAGCGTAGCAAGGCTCCCATGTCTCCATGGCCTGTCCTGCATTTCTGGTTTTTACACTTTTTTCAGCATGGCCCTTTTGACCGATGGCAAGCGAGCCTTCTTTGTAGCGCTGATTTGCCTTTCCGGCTTGCCTGGTTGGCCAAAAAGGGCGTATGCGTTTTTCCCTGAATATATTCAGGAAAAAACGCATACGCCCTTTTTGGCCAAGGGCATCATTGTCAACGCTTTGCCGCTTTTCATGCGCTTTCAAGGCGAGTCGAGTCTGCCTCCTGAAACCTGTTTCCTGCAATTCTGCCTTGCTTTCCAATCCTCCTCGTTGCCTTCCCTCAATATATTTGTGGACGAGAGTTATCATTTATAACTCTGCAGGTTTGTGAGTTGCAGTGCCCCTGAGCTCCATTTGTCAACTCGCTTTTTTGGGAGCTGGCCGCCAAAGCGCAGGATTGCTTCAGGCCCTATTCTGGTTCCGGGGGGCAGGCTGAGCCTGTGGTTCATTCTTCTTCCTGATGGGAAAATAGAGTGACCTGTGCCTGTCCCAACACCTAGAGCTAGTCTCTCATTGGTTCCCCCTCTTCCGGTTCATCCTCAGGCCAAATTGCGACCTGTCCGAAACAGGAGGTTAAAGGTGCTGATTCTCCAAGTAGGGAGATTGTTAGTCGAGCGGCTGGAATGGCGAACCCGAGCACAAGGAGAGGAGAAATGAGGTGCGTTTGAGAAACCTTTCCCGATCACACGGTGTACCATCTTCTGGGTTTCCCACGCATGTTTTCGATGTAGGAAGATGCCCTTGAACCTGGAGATTTGGGACCCACGGCATGGGTACCACGCAGTATGACTTTAAAGGGTCTGCGTTTGCTCACCCAAGCTCACCAATCCTCTCAGCCCCAAGAGTGTCCAGCCTCATGTCTCATACAGCTGTGGGTCTAGATATGGTCAATCCAGGTTGCAACAGAGCCCCTGAACGGACTTTGTAAGAATTTCTCTCTCTTTCACTGTCTTTGTTTTATGGGTTTTTTTTTAAGTAATCTATTTTTATAATGGGGTTTAGCTGCTTTCCACTGCTGTGATTATGCCGCTTTACACCCTCTTGATTCACTTCCAGAGAGAGATCAATACATAGGTTTTAAGACTCTTACTAGTCAGATGTATTCTTGGGCGGTGAATAGGGGCTGTTGAGTACAGTTCACTGAGCAGGGAGTAGGTCTTGTCTATTACATATTTGGCTTGTGGAACGGTATCTGAGCTAATTTCAAACCCTTGTTTTATGCATCACCCCACCTCACCTTTCCCGTTAAGCAGCCATAGTGCGTTTTCTAAATGTGTGACTCTGTTCTGTTTTGTAATTCAGTTCAAGTGTAGCGATTTTGACATTCCCTCTCTCAGTGATATCTTAGGATAAGTGTCTTTTTCTCTGTGACTTATTTCACTGAGAGTCATCGTACCTAAATCCACTCATCCTGCTGCTACTAGCCTTATGACATTGATTTCATGGCTGAGTGATATTCCATTGTGCCTAAGTACCAAAACTTCTTTATCCATTTTTCTCTTTCCTGGGATATTGAAGGTGTACCGAAGTGGAGGTTCTTGGAAACAGAGCAGCCCTAAACTTTGGGGTGCCTGTGTCTTGTTGATTTTTAGGTTTCCCGAATTATACGCCCATGAGTGGAAGTGCCCTACGCTCTCTAAGCTGTGCTTATTACATGTTTCAGGACACACCGTACACTTCTCCAGAGTGGCTGTTGACAATTTACATCCCGCCCTTCAGCGTAGCAAGGCTCCCATGTCTCCATGGCCTGTCCTGCATTTCTGGTTTTTACACTTTTTTCAGCATGGCCCTTTTGACCGATGGCAAGCGAGACTTCTTTGTAGCGCTGATTTGCCTTTCCGGCTTGCCTGGTTGGCCAAAAAGGGCGTATGCGTTTTTCCCTGAATATATTCAGGAAAAAACGCATACGCCCTTTTTGGCCAAGGGCATCATTGTCAACGGTTTGCCGCTTTTCATGTGCTTTCAAGGCGAGTCGAGTCTGCCTCCTGAAACCTGTTTCCTGCAATTCTGCCTTGCTTTCCAATCCTCCTCGTTGCCTTCCCTCAATATATTTGTGGACGAGAGTTATCATTTATAACTCTGCAGGTTTGTGAGTTGCAGTGCCCCTGAGCTCCATTTGTCAACTCGCTTTTTTGGGAGCTGGCCGCCAAAGCGCAGGATTGCTTCAGGCCCTATTCTGGTTCCGGGGGGCAGGCTGAGCCTGTGGTTCATTCTTCTTCCTGATGGGAAAATAGAGTGACCTGTGCCTGTCCCAACACCTAGAGCTAGTCTCTCATTGGTTCCCCCTCTTCCCGTTCATCCTCAGGCCAAATTGCGACCTGTCCGAAACAGGAGGTTAAAGGTGCTGATTCTCCAAGTAGGGAGATTGTTAGTCGAGCGGCTGGAATGGCGAACCCGAGCACAAGGAGAGGAGAAATGAGGTGCGTTTGAGAAACCTTTCCCGATCACACGGTGTACCATCTTCTGGGTTTCCCACGCAAGTTTTCGATGTAGGAAGATGCCCTTGAACCTGGAGATTTGGGACCCAAGGCATGGGTACCACGCAGTATGACTTTAAAGGGTCTGCGTTTGCTCACCCAAGCTCACCAATCCTCTCAGCCCCAAGAGTGTCCAGCCTCATGTCTCATCCAGCTGTGGGTCTAGATATGGTCAATCCAGGTTGCATCAGAGCCCCTGAACGGACTTTGTAAGAATTTCTCTCTCTTTCACTGTCTTTGTTTTATGGGTTTTTTTTTAAGTAATCTATTTTTATAATGGGGTTTAGCTGCTTTTCACTGCTGTGTTTATGCCGCTTTACACCCTCTTGATTCACTTCCAGAGAGAGATCAATACATAGGTTTTAAGACTCTTACTAGTCAGATATATTCTTGGGCGGTGAATAGGGGCTGTTGAGTCCAGTTCACTGAGCAGGGAGTAGGTCTTGTCTATTACATATTTGGCTTGTGGAACGGTATCTGAGCTAATTTCAAACCCTTGTTTTATGCATCACCCCACCTCACCTTTCCCGTTAAGCAGCCATAGTGTGTTTTCTATATGTGTGACTCTGTTCTGTTTTGTAATTCAGTTCAAGTGTAGCGATTTTGACATTCCCTCTATCAGTGATATCTTAGGATAAGTGTCTTTTTCTCTGTGACTTATTTCACTGAGAGTCATCGTACCTAAATCCACTCATCCTGCTGCTACTAGCCTTATGACATTGATTTCATGGCTGAGTGATATTCCATTGTGCCTAAGTACCACAACTTCTTTATCCATTTTTCTCTTTCCTGGGATATTGAAGGTGTACCGAAGTGGAGGTTCTTGGAAACAGAGCAGCCCTAAACTTTGGGGTGCCTGTGTCTTGTTGATTTTTAGGTTTCCCGATTTATACGCCCATGAGTGGAAGTGCCCTATGCTCTCTAAGCTGTGCTTATTACATGTTTCAGGACACACCGTACACTTCTCCAGAGTGGCTGTTGGCAATTTACAGCCCGCCCATCAGCGTAGCAAGGCTCCCATGTCTCCATGGCCTGTACTGCATTTCTGGTTTTCACACTTTTTTCAGCATGGCCCTTTTGACCGATGGCAAGCGAGACTTCTTTGTAGCGCTGATTTGCCTTTCCGGCTTGCCTGGTTGGCCAAAAAGGGCGTATGCGTTTTTTCCTGAATATATTCAGGAAAAAACGCATACGCCCTTTTTGGCCAAGGGCATCATTGTCAACGCTTTGCCGCTTTTCATGTTCTTTCAAGGCGAGTCGAGTCTGCCTCCTGAAACCTGTTTCCTGCAATTCTGCCTTGCTTTCAAATCCTCCTCGTTGCCTTCCCTCAATATATTTGTGGACGAGAGTTATCATTTATAACTCTGCAGGTTTGTGAATTGCAGTGCCCCTGAGCTCCATTTGTCAACTCGCTTTTTTGGGAGCTGGCCGCCAAAGCGCAGGATTGCTTCAGGCCGTATTCTGGTTCCGGGGGCAGGCTGAGCCTGTGGTTCATTCTTCTTCCTGATGGGAAAATAGAGTGACCTGTGCCTGTCCCAACACCTAGAGCTAGTCTCTCATTGGTTCCCCCTCTTCCCGTTCATCCTCAGGCCAAATTGCGACCTGTACGAAACAGGAGGTTAAAGGTGCTGAGTCTCCAATGGGGAGATTGGTAGTAAAGCGCCTGGAATGGCGAACCCGAGCACCAGGAGATGAGAAATGAGTTGCGTTTTAGTAATCTTTCCCGATCACACGGGTACCATCCTCTTTGTTTCCCATGCATGTTTTCGCTGTAGGAAGATGCTCTTGACCCTGGAGATTTGGGACCCATGGAATGGGTACCACACAGTATTACTTTAAAGGTTCTACATTTGCTCACCCAACCTCATCAATCCTCTCAGCCCCAGGAGTGTCCAGCCTTTTGTCTTATCCAGCTGTGGGTCTAAATGTGGTCAGTGTAGGTTGCATCACGTCCCCTGAACGAATTTTGTAACATTTTCTTTCTGTTTCTTTTTTTTGTTTTTTTTTTAATTTATTTTTATCATTTGGTAAAGGTGATTTTCAATGCTGTCTTTCTTGCTGCTGTACATCCACTTTTTTCACTTACAGAGAGACATCCGTAAATTCTTTTAAGATTCTTAACCGTCGTATATATCCTTTTCTGGTGACTAGAGTGTGCTGAGTCCACTTCTTGAACTATAGAGTAGATTTTGTCGAATACCTGTTTCATCTTTGGAACGCTATCTGTGTTAATTTCAACCCTCTGGTTTATGTCTCACCGCATCCCACCTTTCCACTTTATCAGCCATAAGTGTGTTTTGTAAATATGTGACCCTGTTTCTGTTTTGTAATTTAGTTCATGTGTATCTATTTTATATTCCACCTATAAATAGTATCTTGTGCTAAGTGTCTTTTTGTGTCTGACTTTTGTCACTTAGAATGATCTTATCTAAATCCACTCGAGTTGCTGCAACTGGCCTTATTTCATTGATTTCATGGCTGAGTACTATTCTATTGTACATAAGTACCATATCGTCTTTATCCATTTTTTCCTTCCAAGGACATTTATATTGTTTCCAAGTCGAGGATCCTGCAAAAGTGCTGCATTAATAGTTGAAGTTCCTGTGTCCTGTTGATTTATGGTTATCCCAAAATATATCCCCAGTAGTGGTAGTGCCGTATGCTCTGTAAGTCTATTGTTTTTTAATTAATTAAGTAATTAATTTTGCCTGTGTTGGGTCTTCGTTATTTCGTGTGGGGTTTCTCTAGTTGCAGGAAGTTGGGGCTACTATTCGTTGAAGTGCGCAGGCTTCTCATTGTCGTGGCTTCTCTTCTTGTGGTGCACTGGCTTTAGGCGCCAGGCTTCAGTAGTTGTGGCTCACGGGCTCTAGAGCACAGGCTCAGTAGTTGTGGTGCATTGGCTTTGTTGCTCCGTGGCATGTGTTATCTTTCTGGACTTGGGCTCGACCCCGTGTCCTCTGCCTTGGCAGTTGGAGTCTTAACGTCTGAACCACCAGGAAGTCCCTGTAGCTCTATTTTTTAGAATTTGTAGGAAACATCATACCCTTCTCCAGCGTGGCTGTTAGCAATTGACATTCCCACCATCAGCGTAGCAGGGTTCCATTTTCTCCACATCCTCTCCTCCATTTGTTGTTTTTACACTTTGTGAGGTTGGCCATTCTGACTGGGGCAAAGTGCTACATCTTTGTCGTGTTGATTTGTGTTTCCCGCATGTTTGCTTGGCCACAAAGGTCATATGGGTTTCAACCTGTACACCCTTTTTGGCCAACTGAATCATAAGCAATATTGAGCAGCTTTCATGTGCTTTAACGGCAAGTCCAATCTACCTCTTGCAATCCGGTTCCTGCAATTCTGCCTTGTTTTCAAGTTCTTTTCAGTTACTTACCCCAAGACATTTTTCTACAATAGTTGTCACTTACAACTTTGCAGGCGTTGTGGATTGCAGTGCCCCTGAGCAAGTGTCTTCAACTTGTTTCTGAAACCGTCCACAAAGTGGCAGGATTGCTTCAAGCCCCATTCTGGTTACAGGGGCAGCCTGAGCCTTTAGGAAATTCCTCT
Source organism: Eubalaena glacialis (assembly GCF_028564815.1). Classification (NCBI taxonomy): domain Eukaryota; kingdom Metazoa; phylum Chordata; class Mammalia; order Artiodactyla; family Balaenidae; genus Eubalaena; species Eubalaena glacialis. Next base: position 122,625,266 of record NC_083722.1, read on the forward strand.
TCCTGATTGGAAATTAGAGTGTCATGTGCTGTCCAAATACGTAGAGCTTATTTCTCATTCCTTCCCCCCTTTTCCCTTTCAATCCTCCCGACGAATTCCAAGCCTTGCATGACCAGCTGTTGAGTGTGCTGACTTCCCCAGGTGGGGAGACTCTAAGGAAAGAGGCTGGAGCAGGGAACCCTCCCCCAGGACATGTGGAGATAAGGTGACTTTTCCAAACTCTTCCCGCCCATATGTCCCCCCATCCTCTGGGGTTCTGTCCGTACACCCCATGGTTTTCAGCGGTGTGGGGCTCTGGCGCCGCCCTGCAGGGAGCAGCCCTGCTACCCGCGCCTGCAGCGCTGCCTGCTGGTCTCTCCGTCCTGCCATCGGGCACAGTCTTCCACCTTCCCTGCTGCCTCGAATGATCTGTCTCCACACTGTCCGGCGATCAGCCCCTCATCCCCACCGCCATCACCCCCCGCTCCACACCCCTCCTCCAGCCTCAGGGATGACCCAGGACTGGGCCCCCCGCCTGCCCCCCTTGGTCTGTGTCCTCAATCCACCTGTGCAGACAGGTGAGGGTTCCCTCCAGAGGCTCCCAAACACTTCAGCCCTACATCCTCCCCGGGGTCGGCCCACATTCTGTCGTGATGTTCCACCCTCACCAAGCCCCTGACTACATGGCAAGGGCAGGCTTCGGGCTTGCTGCGTGCACTGCTGTGCGTCCTGCTGTATACACAGGCATGACCCTGCCCCAGGGTGCAGGAAAGGCAGCTCTACCTCGGGATGTGGGGAGATGGACTGACCACAGGGCGAACGTCAGCTCTCAGCTCACCAGGCAAGGGCAGCCGGGTTCTCACTCCTTGGACCCTTTCTCACCCAGCCTGACCATGACCCGGCTTTGTTCCCACACACATTGTCCCTCCATTGGCCTCGTTCTTGGAAGCAGAGCAGGACAGTGTGGTCAGCGGTCACAGGCTGAGACACACAGACACTGGCTGACCCGCGTGCACCCATGCTGACCACACGGAACGGGCACTGCACCACGGCCTGTGTGGTGTGGGTTCACCAGCCCACAGAGAGGCCGGGCCTCTGCTCCTGGCTCTAGGAGGTCACCTTGAGTCTTTTGGGAGTGTCCATGCTCCATGGGCCTCGCTCCAGGCTGGTCTGTGCTGACGGCGTGATACACGGTGGGGCTTCCTGAGTCGCCCCCGGGGGCTGGAGGCCAAGGTCAGGCACATGGTGGTCCCCACATTGACGTGACAGACCCCAATAAACCCTGCACTTCAGGACTCAGGTGGGCTTCCCTGGGCTGCCACAGCCGAGGAAGCTGGACCTTGCTCATCCCCCCATCCTTGCTGATTTTAACTTGCATCCTTCAGCATAATGAACCCTGAGTATAACATCTTCAGGGAATTCTGGGAGCCTCCAAGAAAAAAGAAGCCAGGGAGGGGGTCTCTGGGTCCCCGACTCTGCAGGTGGGGTCAGAAGTCGGTGGGGAGGATCTTGGGGCCCTGGAATCTGAAGGGCCCCTCTACCAGGGGAGGGTAGGAGACCCCGGATGGAAGTTAAACTGAGTCCAAGGCCCTCCTGGGTAGGAGGCATCCTAGCCCCGGGGATCCTGAAGAGGCCGGCTCCCTCCTCCCCTCCGCCTCCAGGCCTGGTCCTTGCTCTTGAGAAATTCCCTAGGGTGGAGTCCTGGTGCTGGAGGTGCCCCGATGCTGTGGCCTCCTGAGCCTCCAGTGAGGATAATGGGATTGGGGGAAGACTTGTTCACAGAAAGGGAGCTTCTGCCGGAACAAAGCCTGGGTCTGCTGCCCCCGACCCCAGGTGCACTGGGACAGGAATGTGAGAGCGAGACTCCCTCCCCTCCCGAGACACACAGGACACATGGGCGCTGGTCACTGGACTCCCACACAATATTAAAATCTCCCACGTAGGCTTGATGGATGAGAGACACTATTTAAAGACTATTAATGGGGTCAGGGGGGCCCAGGGGGTGAGGCTGATGTGGGGAGAGTTGGAAAATCACCCAAGGACACGCTCTCCCTGCAGCGACCCCCCAGGTGAGCCCAGGTGGAGGTGGACCCATCAAGTCAGAGCCCACATCCTGGGTCTTTGGGGGACAAATAGCCAAGCACCCCCAGTCCTTGCCTTCACCTGTTGCAGTTAGGGCCTGCCCTGTCTTCTTCATGGTCGAATTCTCACCCCTCCCAGAAGCCCTCTTGGGGGTTAATGCGATGGGGGTGTCCATGGCAGGACTGGAGGGTCTGTGGTGGGCTGGAGGCCACGTGGCAGGCAGGAGGGCTCCCACCCATCCTGCCGGTCCCCACCTCCTGGTCATAGGCCCGCACAGAGTCCACCAGGCTGTGGATGTGCTAGAAGGTGCAGAGGTCCAGGGACCGGTCCAGCCCATGCAGGTGTCTGACCACTGAGCGGTCAGTGTGGAGTGTTCGCAGGGAGCCCTGGCCATGCTCGCACTCTCCCGGGAAGGACACGTCAGCGTGGTCCCTGGAATGACCGGGAGGTCAGCCAGAAGCGCTCCCCACCCAACCTCACTGTTACCACCAGAAACAAGAGGCAACTCCGTGCAGAAAGACAGAACATCACCAGCCTGATGCTGTCCTGAGGAAGATCTGCTGGCATCTGGGAACTGGGTGCTATAGTGGGTTGAATGGGGGTCCCCCAGAAGTTATGTCCACGTCATGCCCCCCAGAATCTGAGAATGGAACCTTATTTGGAAGTAGGGTCTTTTCAGGTATAATTAGTTACGGATCTGAAGATGAGGCCATCCTGGATCAGGGTGGCCCTAAATCAGTGACAGTGTCCTTTTAAGAGACAAGCGGAGAGACACACACACACACAGGAGACACCATGTGAAGACGGAGGTAGAGACGGGAGGAATGCGGCCACAAGCCCAGGGATGCCTGGAGCCCCCAGAAGCTGGAAGAGGCAGGCAGGACCCTCCCCTGGAGCCTCCGGAGGGAGAGCGGCCCTGGGACACCTTGACCTCAGACGTCTGGTCTCCAGGACTGAGAGAGGACAGGTTTCTGTTGCTCTGAGCCTCCGTTTGTGGTCGTTTATTACAGCTGCCCCGGGAAGCTAATGCAGCTGGTGAGCAGCTCCCTTCCCTGATCTAAACCCTCCCTCCTCCCTTTAGAGGCAGCTCCCTGTGCCTGTGCTGTTTGCAGAAACCATGTGGTTCATGCTGAGCCCCGGCTCCCCTTCTGGGCACTGGCATTTTGGAGGGTGAGGGCAGACAACACCACGTGACCAGCCCCCAGCCGGGTGCCAAGTCTCTAATGAGCCTCCCTGGGGGGACGGGGGTGGGGGTAACTGTCATGGTTCTGCCCTTCGTCGCTGGGGGAAGAGACATCCTAGAGACCCTCGAGGGAAGGAGTGGGCATGAAGGGTCATGAGGTGACCGGAGCAGGGGCCCTCCCTCCCGTGCATCCCTACTGCGTGCTGTGACCCATCTCAGCTGTGAGCACACAAGCCACAAGCATGTGCTGGGTCCTGTGAGCCTCCCAGCCAGTCCCTGAAGGTGAGGGCGGCCCTGCAAACCCCAGCCCTTTCCTCCACGTCTAGTAGGTGGAAGACCCACTTCTCCTTGCCATTCCAGAAGCGGTTCTGGGGCTGTCCTGGGAGGGCTTCTGGGGTTATGCGGGCTGAGCCCCTGTTGCTAAGTCCCCACTTCCCCACAAGAACGTCCAGAGCAAGCTGTTTGCCCTGTTGCCTGAATGCCCCCCCACCAGTTTTCTCAGGAAAGAACCAGGGGGTTCTGTAGCAGCGTCTGCAGGCAGCTCTGCATCTGGACCCACGTTCACATCTTCTGTGTAAACACCGAGAACCTTCCCTGACACGTGCCCCCTGCTGACCACCTCCGCATGCCGACCACAGGCCCCAGTGCGGGCGTCAGACTGACCACCCGTCTCAGCCTCCTCCTCTTGTTGTCAGAGCTGCTCCAGGCCCTGCTCAGAACCCGTGGACCCACCTTTCACAGGGCTGTCCTCCACCCCCAACTTCAGCAGGAGTTCACCTAAGTATTTAAGTTAAGGGGTCCAGAGATAAGAAAGGAAGCTACAAACAAGAAAACAGATGGAAGCAGCTGGGACCAAGATGGCAACGAATGTGACCTCCAACAGACCCTGAGTCTCATCACATGTTGAATTTACTATATCAGCATATTAAGTGACACACCTACTGGCGGCCATGACTGGACATGAAGGACCAAAGACGGGTGAAAGGAGGTGGTACCCCACTCGCTTGGGAAAAGCCCTGCCCCTTCCCCGGAAGGCCTCTTCATCCGCATCATTAGCCTCACTCCTCCTCCCTTTGTCTTTACTCTTTAAAATTAAACCACTCTCTCCAGGAGGGCGAGAAGTTGATCTGTGAACTTCGTTCCCATTTCTCCATTCTTTGGCCACTGAACAGAGCCTGTGCTGTGGTGGTCTCAGCTTTGGTTTTGTTATTTGCCTACTTGAACCCACATGGAAAAAGGAAACCTTCCCCGCTGAGGCAGAGCGCCTCGCCAGGCGAGGGCCCGAGCAGGGTCCATGTGACTTCACTTGGTAACAGTCTGTAAGGGGACGGTGGTCTCTGCCTGTGGGGTGGGGGCATGGCACACGTACAGCCACAGCACCGGCTCCGTGGACGGCACGGCCCCTCGTGGGCCTGGACCGTGTGCTCTCGTCCCCCCACGCCTGACACCCCCTGACAGTCATGACGCGGTGACACTGGCTGCTGGGCGTCCAGTCAGGAGGGACCAGGGGCAGCATCTGGTGCCAGATCAGACGCGCCTTTTCACAGGCAGGGGACATAGGAGATATTAGGACTTTGTGTCTGGAAAACAAACCAAGCGGCTAGAAGGTGATCTGAGCTGTGGACGTGAAACCCACGTGCGAGGTGAGAGCTCCCACTGGACACTGGCTCGGGAGCTTCCGCACAGGGGATGACCACACCAGTGCTTCCCGCCCGACCCCTCCAGGCCTCCCTGGTGGGCACGGCTGGACCTGCGCTCCTCAGGCTCCCCGACCCCGAGCCTGAAGGTCCGATGCTGGCAGGGCCTGGGGACGCGAGTGGTCACCCCACCAACGCTGCTCGGCTCCTCCAACCCAGTGACCAAGGGAGGGAAGCCCCGTGGAGTCTGAGGCCCGGCACAGGCAAAGCTCGCACACCCCCTCCTCAGGACCCCCGGCCCCGCCCTGCTTTCTCAGGCCCACCGTCTGCCCCTCCCAGTGCCCGCGTCCCACTGCCCCACATTCCTGGTGTGGACGTCCACATACACAAGCTGCTCCGTGTCCTCTTCCCACATGGGACACCCCCATCCCTGCTTCTTCCTAATGACGGCCTGGACCTCACCTGTTCTGGGCAGGAAGAGGGCCGAGGAGGACGCCGGCCTGTCCTGTCTGCCTCCCGGGGGCCCAGACACAGGGCTCGGGGGCTGCTGGGCCTTGAGGTCTGGATGCTTCCAGGTGTGGGATGAACCTGCCACTGTCCACTGGAGCTGCCCCTTCCGAGATTCAGGAAACTGGGGGACCCACCAAACGGAGCCCATCCCCAGGCTCTGCTGCAAGTCTGCTCGGATTTGCTCTCCTGATCCTGAAGACAGACCTGTGGGAAACAGGGCCTGCGATTCCCATACTGACGGTGTTCTGTGGAATGTCCATTTTCCATTTCCCTTTCTACCCTGTTCTGAGGAAATTACTAGTCAGTCCATGCTACCATCACCCGATAGTGACTGGGAAGCTGAGGCTCTGAGAAGCCAAGTAATCCAGCCGGAAGCACAGGTGTGGGACCACGGAGTGGGGTCTGCACCCGCCGCCCGCCCAGGGGGACTGCCTACTCCCCGCAGGTTCCACGCCTGTTCCCTTCACCCCCCTCCCGGGACCAGCTCACAGAGCCTCCTCTTGGGGGGATTCACTTACCTTCTTCTAACAGGATCCGTCTCACTATCGTGTTCTGGGATCACCCGAAAGGCTTGTCACTCTGACGCAGGTTCAGCCTCACGTCACCAGGGCAGCTTTCCTGGATCACACTCACCACCTGCACGTCCACTCCCAGCTCAGACCCAGAAAAGCCCCCTCGGCCCCGAGCCCCATGGCTCTGCCTGGGCTCCCACCTCCTCCTGCCTGGTCCGTCCCTCTCATGTCCCCTGCAGTGTCACCAGGAGCTCCCACCTACCCCAGGCAGGCTGTCTGCTCTGTCCTGGGGAGACCTCCCTGGTGTCAGGCGGAAGACACAAGAGGTACCCGTGGGGCCTCCCTCACGCAGCACAGTGGCCAGCACCCACCTACTGACCTCATCACTCTGGATGGACAGGGGTTCATGGGGCCCGCAGCATCTCCTGGTTCTCATTTCATCCCAGCACCGCCCACAGGGAAGTTGCTGAGCAACTCTGTGCCGGCTGCACAGAGAGGACGCTCATACACACGCCCCCCTCCCAGCACCCAGTGCTCTCGAGGTCAGGCCCCTCCCAGGATATGGAGCTCACCTGAGCAGGTACCCAGCATCCCACGGGGCTCTCGTGGTCAGGCCCCTCCCAGGATATGGAGCTCACCTGGGCAGGTACCCAGCAGCCCACGGGGCTCTCGTGGGCAGGTCCCTCCCCGGATATGGAGCTCACCTGGACAGGTACCCCGGCAGGGCTGGGCACACAGGTACCGTGCACATAGCCCTCATTGCAGAGCACACCCAGCTCACCTGTCACTCAGAGCTGACACAGAGCACCTCAGAGCAGGACTTGAACTAACAAACAGCAGCTCCGACAGGTCTGTGACCCTGGGCTTCACTCTGTGTGGCCTCCCTCCGCCTGGTCTTCCAGGCATTTCCACTGCAGCCGGGGCACCAGGCCTCTGTCTCCACCCACCACCCCTCCTCTCCCTGACTCCTGGGTTCCTCTCATTAGGAGAGGGTCTTCTTGAAGTTGTCTCCCACTCATGGACCAGATAAAATGATTAGAAAACAAGCCAGGGCTGCCGCCTCTTGTCTATCCTGACTCTCAGGACCCTACACCTGTTCCTTGGACCTGGCCGGTGCAGCAAGGCCCATTTTCTGCAACTCTGAGCCCCTGAGGGGCGAGGATTGGCTGACCTGGGCAGCCTGACCCGGCCGGCCAGCCCTCCACAGGTGTGCCTGGGTTGAGGTCAATATAAACACCCCTCCAGGCAGCAAAAGCCCCTGCAGCTGTGCCTGACGCCATATGCTCTGCCCCGTCAGCAGTCTCGGGGCTGGGCTGGTGGGAGGGAGTAGGGCCCACGGCTCTATGGGTGGCCCGGTGTGAGTGGGGCTCTGCTGGACTTTCTGCAGGAGTTGCCGGGCTGCCACCTGCTAAAGAAGAGGATGTGTCACCCATACCTGCTGCTGGAATTTCTACCCGGGCAGAGGTGAGGAAGGAAAAAAGCAGTGGGGGCCGGGACAGGAGGGCTACCTCAGGCAGGGAAATGGAAAGCTTCCAGAAGAGTGCCCGGGGCCAGGACCATCCTGGCTGACCTGCAGGCACCAAGTCGGCCTGCATGCTGTCGCTGGTGTGACTCCAAACCCCTTCCTCTAGGCTTTCACGTCCTTGCATACATTCAGGTGTTTTACCTGGGAAGGGTGGGAAAAGTTCAGCCGCAGCTGGCCTGGGGCTCAGCTCACGTTTACTCAGAGACGCCTCCTCACGGTCCCCCAGCTTTGCAATGAGGACGCTCCTTGCGGGGGGGCTGCTGGCTGCATGGGAGACGATTCCCCACCTGTGACCAACTTCAGAATTGTTTACCACTGGAGCAAGTGTCCTGATAGGGTTTTCATCTGTGTAACTAGTGGGTTCTTAATTAGCAACGTGAACGGTGATATCAGAGGTCCTGAATCAGGATGGAAATACTTATTTTATGCATGTACAGGCGTAAAAACCTGGGGAGGCCGTGTGCAGCCGGCACCCTTAGGGTTGGACTTCTGACTGACCCCTCAACTTTCTGGTGTCCAGCCACTGCTTTAGGATTTCTGGGGCCCAATGCTGACTCTAAGGGCTCTACAATCCAGCCTCTGTTGGCCTTTAATGAGACCCGCACTTCCAGGACCCTACAGAGCAGGGTCTGTGTGACCGTTCTGTGGCTTCTGTAACAAATGACCACAAGCTGGGAGGTTTAAAACAACAGGAATTCATCCTCCCCCAGTCCTGGAGACCAGACATCTGAGATCAAGGTGTTGGAGGACGGAAGTCTCTCCAGAGGCTCCAGGATAGGGTTCTTCCTGCCTTTTCCAGCTTCTGGGGGCTCCAGGCGTCCCCAGGCCTGTGGCTGCATCCCTCCCGTCTCTGCCTCTGTCTTCACGTGGCTTCTCTAAGTCTGTGTTTCTCTTCTTGTGTTTCTCTTCTTTTGTTTCTCATAAGGACTCTCTCAGTTGGATTGAGGGCCACCCTAACCCAAGATGACCTCACCTCGAGATCCTTAACTGCATATACAACGACCCTTTTCCCAGATACGGTCCTGTTCACGTGTTCTGGGGGGGCACATCTTTTGGGGTCAGCATTCAACCCATTACCTGTGTATAAAATAACCCTCATTTTAGGAGATTACCAAGGTCCCGTATAGACTGGCACAGACAGCAGCCATGTGGGTGGGGGTCTGGGGAGAATGAGGACCCTGGAATCACCTGGAAGGGATGAAGTCCTGGCTTCATTAGGTGAGCCCTTCCACCACGGGCCCCGTGGAAACAGCCACTCCACTCTGTCCGTGGAAAGGGACCCAGTGCCGAGTCCAGAAGTGGTTACCTTGCAAAGCTGGCTCTTCTGGGATTTCATCATCAATAGCATCATGTAACCAGGAACTACGGGCGTGGAGGAGTCACTCTCTGGCACATGATGACAGCACTGTCACTTTAGGCTCATCAAGCCTAGAATAGGGATGTTTGAAGGAGAAGAGTTTGGGAGATTGTGAAGCTTGGTTGTCAAGGAAACTGAGCAGGTTTGTCAAGGTTGTCAAGGAAACTTCTCCCTTAAACTGACAGCAGGGCTGGGAGAGCTGAACTCCAGGGATCTTTTAAAGGGGCTGCTCTGAAGCACCATCACCTGAGAGGTGGTCTCAGCGTGAGCTGGGGTTTGAGAAAAGTGTGATGAGATTAAGCCTGACTTTCTGTGACAGCTGGGGAGGGGTTTGTAAAGCACCTTGGCTTTTAAGGCAGAAGTTTGTTGCTGGAACAAAGTGTCTCCCAAAACTGGGCTGAAGCTCAAGCTGTCTCTGTCCCCTTCTTGTGAGAGTCCAGGGCAAGTGGGTGTCAGGTCCCAGGCTCTGTCCCCCTTGTTTCTCCTCCCTGCTTCCAGGTGAGGGCTCCAACCAGCAGGGTGGGGTGACCAGGTGGGCATCATGCCCTCCGTCCTAGGATGCAGGCTGGCCAAGGCCCTCACCACCTCCACCCCTTCCCCTTGGTAATACGAGACACTATGCCCTAGCTGTAAGGGGTGGGAAGGCTGGGAGGTGCAGGGTAGCTGTGAACAGGAAAAAGGGAAATGGGTTCTGATGGGCAGCTGCGCGGCCCTGCTGTGAGGGTCGCCCGGACGCTAGCGCACAGACTCTGGATCCTGTGAAGCTTCGATGCTTTGTGGTTCTGGAAATCCTATAGGAGACAGTCCACAGCAGGTGAAGCTAATGCTCTCAGTGGAGGTGGTGAAGCTAAAGATCTGCAGTTCAGACCGAAGGTGCCGATGTACATACAGGACAAAACCATCTCGTGTGAATGGACTTCAGGCACGTTTAACATAAATGCAGTCATGTTAATGCCTAGCATCTTCTATCTTGTGCCTCTCCTCAGGGACCCCCTCGTCAGTTCCTGAGGATCCTGTAACTCACGTACAGGGGGATGGAGAGTGGGCTCTGTCCAGTCTGAGCCCTGAGTTACCCTGCGTGTGAGTCTGCTCAGGACCTCCATAACAAATACCACAGACTGGGCAGCTTGAATAACAGGCCTATCTCCCAGTCCTGGATGCTGCCTGAGATCAAGGTGTGTGCAGGCTGGCTTCTCCTGAGGCATCTCTACTTGGTGCTTAGCCAGCCATCTTCTCCCCAGGTCGTCACGTGGTCTCCCCCTGTGCCTCTCTGTGTCCTAATCTCTCCTTGTAGGACACCAATCCTATTGGATTAGGATCCACCCTAGTGACCTCATTTTTACCTTGATCACCTCTTTAAAAATCCCATCTCCAAATACCGCCACATCCTGGGGTCCTGGGGGTTAGGGATTCAGCATGTAAATTTGGGGGGACATGGCTGAGCCTATCCCATCCTCCTTAGGAGCCAAGTGTGCCTCGGTCCTTCCTTCCCTCAAGTCACACGAGGTGATGTAGTGGCTCAAGGAGAGGCCACTCGTGCAGAGTCTGTGTCCCAGCTGGGGAGCCCTTCTCTGCTCTGTTTGATCAGGCAGTGGCCGTGCCAGTCCCCTCCTGAGGTGAGCAGTTCTGGGGTTTCCTGCCATGTCGCCTGGCCAGCTGAGGTGCTCACTGTCAGGGAACCCAGGAGCCAGCAGCCTCGTGGGGATGCCGGGGACTCTCAGGGCCTTGGCAGATGTCTCTCCCAGCAGATACCCTAGTGGAAGTGGGGAAACATTTGGGGGATTACAGGTGGGAGAGAGTCACAGTCTCGTTTATGCTTCAGAAAGACCACGTTGGGGTGGGATGTGAGGTGCACCGTGCGGGCAGGGAGTTTTGCCAGGGCCTGATGGAGGAACCAGGCACAAGATCGGGCTTGGGCCAGGGCTGTGGGTGTAGAGGTGAATTAGTGTGGGAACTGGCCACAGACTGTTGTCGAAATCTCGGCTTCCCTGTGCACCGAGGCCAAACAGAAATACGGAGACAGGGATTTTGGAGGAAGAGAGAGATGGCTTTATTCTTCTGCCAGACAACAGGGAAGACACAGCCAGCTAGCGCCTCAAGAACTGGGCACCCCTCCTTGAGAATCAGGGAAGATTTTATACGTGGGGCTCTCGCAGTCTGGGGTATAGGATGAGGATCAAAGTAGTGAAGGTCTTGCATTCCTCCTTTCCTTTGCATTATTTCAAAACAGTCATAGCTGGCATCAGGCTGCCCGGTAATTGGGGTCCGGCAGTCTGGTAATTGCGTCCGTTTGCCTCTGGTTTATCGACCGGTGACCTTGTTTCTGAAATGCAAAAACTATAGGGGGTGACTTGTTATGAAGGGCGTATAGAATGTTAAGTGCTGGACATAATAAGGTTAGGGAGTGAGAGGCAGGGGATGTAACTCACACAGAGTTAGGGGTGATGGGTGCCGAATGTAAATTACATAGCTTCAGGGAGTGAGGTTAGCTTTGTAAAGTACACATCTAGTTACTACAAATTAGTGACAAAGTAAAACAAGGAGTGATTAACTCTTTCAGGCCAGATTATGTTTCTTCTCTAGCCTATTCGCTGTTCCCTTTGTTTTCCTTGTTCTCAGGGGAGGGAAAACTTCATTTCTATTTTTGCTGCAACAAGACTCTGGAGGAGCAGATGACAGTCAGTGGGGCACAAGGAGAGTGGGAGCCTGGGAGACCCCAGTGTTACCGAACCAAACTTGGGTCCGCTTGCCTGAGTGCAGTAAAGCCAGTCTACTGACAGCGGGTGTGGTGAAGGGAAGTGCAGCTTTAATTGTAAAAGTGCCAATACAAGGAGGCCAGGTGCCCTGTGCTCTAACTCCCCAAACTCCCTGATGGATTTCAGCAAAGGAATTTTAAAGGCCAAGTGAAGGAGGGGGTTCGCAGGGTATGTGATCAGCTGGTGCACAATTCTCTGGTTGATGGTGAGGTAACAGGCGGTTAACATTATAAATTCTTAGGCACCAGAAGTTCCGGGGCTACCTGTTCAAGATCATCAGGTAGTTAATTTCTTCCATTTGGTGGTGGTTTCAGCATCTGTAAAACAACTCAGGAAGCGTGCATCAGATGCTGTTATCCAGGTACTTCAGAGAGGAGCTCCAGCAGAGGATGTGGGGGAGGGGTCTGTCCTGGGAAGGCCCCGTAGGGTCCTGCTCGGTTACACCCGGTGCCTGGGCTCAGCAACCTGGGAAGGTGGGGCTGCTGCTGGGTGTGGAGACCTGCAGGATCCCGGTCCCCTGAGGGCCCTGTTAGCCCCCAAGGTGAGATGGGGGTGCAGTGACTGGACAGAGGCGTCTGGCCTGGGGGAGGGGTCCAGGCTGGAAATGTCACGGGACTCATCGCAGGGAGGGAGAGGAAAGGCCAATGGGGGCAGGTAGGTCACAGCAGACTATGTGCAGGTGATTGCGGTCCTGTTGGAAGCAACTCAGAGCCAGAAAGGAGTGGCCGTCAGGGGCTCAGCTCCATTCTCTTGTTCCTTTGTAAAACCACTGTGCCAGAGTTTGAGACACCGCCAGGAGACGTCTGGGCCCAGAGTTGCCATGGCTTCATCAAAGGGGCCCAGGGGGAACACAGAACCACTGCAGGCCCTGCCCATGTCCGCACTGGGAATGAATCCCATCGGGGCTCCTGGGCTCACAGACTTGAGGGAACCTCTGTCCTCGGGACTGGTCTTCCTCCTTCCTCTCACCTGCTGGTCAGGAGCCCAGGTACCCCCATCCTGGCTCCACCCCCAGGACCTGGATTCCAGGACAGCTTAGGGGTAAGCAAGACCCTCATGTTCCTTTATCTGCCTGAGGGTGAGAATGTCTTAAACGCTGCAATTGACTGATGATGGAGGGCTGAGTGTTTCCAGCAGGTATGGGTGGAAAGATGGGGTGTGAAGTTCCTGTGTCTGCAGGGTCTTCCCAGCGTGAAGATCTGTGTGTTTCCCCCGGCCAGTCAGCATCCTCCCAGGAAGCCCAGATCCAGGATTACGAGGGCAGAGGCTCTCCCCTTGCTTATCTGTAACTTCCCGTTCCCACAATGAGGAGCCTGGCTCCCACCATCTGCCATTTATGTATGCATTGCTCCTTTCCAGGTTACATGTGCAGAGGTTTCAGAGTTGTTAGCTACTACACCCTGGAAAGAACTTCGTAAAATAAAGCCCACTGTTTATATACGGTCCATTTTGCCTTTAGTCTACAGATTCCATTCATTTCCAAAGGTAACTTAGGTCAGCACCTTTTATCCCATCCCCTACAGTGAGTTGTTTCCATATATTTCTAACACAGTTAGACTCTGTCACATTATGTATTCCATCTTGCCACACGCCTACATTCTAAATAACTAAATTTGAATAGATTATGATTGGCCCCTTGGGCTATACACATCTGTGGGCTTAGACAAATGCATAGTGACAGGTATCCATCCTAGAATGTCACATGGAATACTTCAAACCCCCCACCCCATGATCTGCTTATCATCTATGTGGCTTTGCCTTTCCCAGAATGTCACCAATGGGGTCATACTGTGTGCAGCCTCCTCAGCCTGGATGCTGTCACTTAGCAGTATATACTGAGGATTTACCCATGTCCTTCCATAGGCTGATGCTGCATTCCTTTCTGCTGAGTAGTATTCCACTGCACGTGTATGGGCGGAAAAACAATTTTCCCTCTACTTTTTCAGGTTCTTGGTTGAGGCCACCCTGCCCCTGTAATAAAAGACAGATTACCAGGAGAAAAGCAGAAGTTTAATTACATGTCTACCTTCTGAATACAGGGGGGATAGCAAGGAAAACTGAGTCACTCCCTGAAATGACCAAAACCATCCCCTTAAATACCTCTTCAGCTAAAAACAGAAGAAATATGCTGGGGAAGGGGGGAAGACCACTTATGGCAGGTTATCATGCAAAGCACAGTAAACAAGGGTATGATTGTTTGCACATTTAAGTCAGGACTTCTCCATTGAAAAGAGTTACTTAAGATTTAATTATCCTTCTATTTTTGGTGCAAAGAGGGACATACCCTTATAAATGGAGACTTCTGTATTGTAAATGTCTTTCATAAAACAGCAATCTCAGTTTTCTGAGATTTTTTTTTGAATATATTATTTTATTTTTGGCTGCATTGGGTCTTCGTTGCTGTGTGCAGGCTTTTCTCTGGTTGTGGCGAGCAGGGGCTACTTTTCTTTGCAGTGCGTGGGCTTCTCATTGTGGCTTTTCTTGTCGCGGAGCACAGGCTCTAGGTGTGCAGGCTTCAGTAGTTGTGGCACACGGGGTCAGTAGTTGTGGCTCGTGGGCTCTAGAGCGCAGGCTCAGTAGTTGTGGAGCATGGGCTTTGTTGCTCTGCGGCGTGTGGGATCTTCCCGGACCAGGGCTCGAACCCGTGTCCCCTGCATTGGCAGGCAGACTCTTAACCACTGAGCCACCAGGGAAGCCCCCCCCCTTTTTTTTTTAAAGCAGACCAATAATCCTTATGCCAGAGAGACATATTTTGGGGTGGCATATTCTACTCACCTTGACATGGATCTACCCCAATTTGCTTATACATTCATCTTTTGAAGGATATCCTGATTTCTTCAAGTTTTTAGCCATTATGAAAGTGCTGCTGTGCATAATTGCATCCTTGTTTGCATTTGGACATAGATTTTCAAAGCAGTTGCATGAATACTGGAAGCATGATTGTTGGATCCCAACGTGAGACTTGTTTAGCTTTGGAAAAAACTGCCAAATTGTCTTACAAAGTGGCTGCACATGCATCCCCCCAGCTATGAGGGAGAGCTCCTTTTGTTCCTCACCCTCTAGCAATTGGTATTTTCATATTTTTGGAGTTTAGCAGTGCTAATAGGTGTGCTGTGCTATCTCATGATTTTAATTTGTAATTCCCTAATGGTATATGACGTTGAGCTTGTTTCTGTATGATTTTTACCATCTGTATATCTTTTCTTGGCGGGATGTCTGTTCAGATCATGCTGTTCACGTTCACGCTGAGAGGAGCCCTGTCTCCTCAGGACCCACTGGGGCTTGGCTTCTGGGACACGCGGGTTGCATCCACGCTGACGGCCGGGCTGCAGGACAAGCTGGGGTCGAGTCCACACTAACAGAAACCGAGTCTCCTCAGGACCACCTGAGGCTACAGCTTTGGGACACTGTGGGGTCCAGTTCATGCTGAGAGGAGCCTGGTCTCCTCAGGACCTGCCGGGAGGTGACACCACTGAGGGAAAAGGTGAGGAAATGTGGGGAGAAGGTTCCTGTGCATGGCTGACCGCTGAGGGTGTCTGTCTTCAGAGGACCCAGGAGAGGAAGGGCTTGATGTGGAAAACTGGGTTTTTGGCCGCTTTTGTGTGTGGTGTAGACAGAGTGCAGTGTTGTTCTTTGGCGTGTGGCGTCTGGTTTTCCCAGCACCATTTATTGAGGGGACTGTCCTTTCCCTGGTGTATGTTCTTGGCTCCTTGCTTGTGAATTAACTGATCACATACCTGTAGGTTGATTCCTGGGCTCTCCGCTCTGTTCCTCTGGTCTGTGCGCCTGTTTTTGTGCCAATTCCACACTTTTTGGGGACTGTAGCTTCGTAATGAAGTGTGAAGTCAGGGAGCGAGATGCCTCCAGCCCATTCTCCTTCCTCAGGGTGGCTTTGGCTCTTCTGGGTCCTTTGTGGTTCCACACACATCTTAAGATTGTTTGCTCTGTTTCTATGGAAAATGTCGTTGGACTTTTGGTAGGGATTGTGTTGAATGTGTACATTAATTTGGCTAGAACGTCATATTTTTTAAAATTAAAAAAAAATTTTGGGCCACACCATGTGACATGCAGGATGCGGGATCTTAGTTCCCCAGCCAGGGATCGAACCCGCGCCCCCTGCTGTGGGAGCGCAGAGTCCCAACCCCTGGACGGCCAGGGAAGTCCCACCTTAGAATGCATATTTTCACAATATTCTTTTTACCCATGAGCACGGGGTATCTTTCCATTTATTTTTGTCTGTTCAGTTTCCTTTATCAGTGTCTTCCAGTTTTCAGTGTGCAGGTCCTTCACGTCCTTGGTTAAATTACTCCTAGTTATCTTTTTGGATGCAATTGTAAGTGGGATTTTTTTAAAAAATTCTTTTTCTGATGGTTCATTATCAGTGTATAGAATCACAAATGATTTTTGTGCATTGATTTTTCTTTTTTTTGTATCCTGCAGCTTTACTGAATTCATTTTTTAGTTGTAACAGTTTTTTGGTGGTTGAATGTGGAAAACTAGAATTCAGAAATCCCACTGTTTCAACTACATCTAGGTCATCCACAGCACCCAAGACATAGTGGCTCCCAATGTAATCTTCCAATGGTGCCTCTTGTAGTATGTGGACTCCTACAAGGGTGATTGGCATCACCACTGTGGGTGAGCTGGATCTGGGTAGAGCTTGGCCTCTATAACAAAGTTTGATGTCTGTATTTCTGGCGTGGTACAACATGGTTGTTTTGATAAGTACTTTATTTTCTAGTAAATTTCAAGTGTATAAAAAACTTCAAATAGCAGTATCAAGTTTTCCACATTCACAAAATACTCCAGTTTGTTTTACCCTGTGAGAGTGGGAGGGCCACTCTCCCAGGGAACCAGCACATAACCCCAAAATGAGGAATAATTATGGTTTCCACATTATAATCCTATCCCCAGACCTGCTTCAACTTTCACCAGCTGCCCCAGCTTTGTGGAAATGTATTTTCCATTCGAATCCAGTTTTCTTTTCTTGGAACCATCACTGGGGCTTTTCCTCACTTTAAAAACCTTGCTGGACTTAAAGTGTACAAGATGAGCATGATCTGGGTGGTTTTTCTGTGTGGCTTCTTTCACTTAGGATGTTTGCAGTGTTTATCCACATTGTAACATTGATCATTATTTCATTCATTTTTTCCATCGTGATTAAAAACACATAACGTTTACCATTTAAACCATTTTTTAAAGCTTTTTTAAAATTTTTATTTTATTTTTTATTTTTTGGCTGTGTCGTGTCTTTGTTGCTGTGTGCAGGCTTTCTCTAGTTGCGGCGAGCGGGGGCTACTTTTCATTGCTGTGTGCAGGCTTCTCATTGCGGTGGCTTCTCTTGTTGCGGAGCACGGGCTCTAGGCACACGGGCTTCAGTAGTTGTGGCTCGCAGGCTCTAGAACGCAGGCTCAGTAGTTGTGGCACACGGGCTTTGTTGCTCCACGGCATGCGGGATCTTCCAGGACCAGCGCTTGAACCCATGTCCCCTGCATTGGCAGGCGGATTCTTAACCACTGTGCCGCGAGGGAAGCCCCATTTAAACCATTTTTAAGTATACAGTTCTATGGCATTAACTACATTCACATTGTTGTAAAAATATCCTCATCATCCATCTCCAGATATTTTCCCCATGTGAAACCGTAGGCATTAAACACTAACTCACCTCAACCCCTGGCAACCTTATTCTACTTTGTCTTTGAATTTGACTTATCTGGATACCTCATACTCGTGGAATCATAGAACGTTTGTCCTTTTTGTGTCTGGCTTGTTTCACTTAGCATAATGACTTCAAGGTTCATCCACATTGTAGCATGTGTGAGAATTACCTTAGTTTTAAAGGTTGAATCATATTCCATTGTGTATATACTACACTGTACTTACCCATTCATCTATTGAAGGACGTGTTGTGTTGCTTCCACCTTTTGGCTATTGTGAATAATGTTGCTATGAATATGGGGTACAGATATCTGTTCCAGTCCTTGCTTTCTAATGTTTTGGGTGTACACCCTGGAGCGGAATCAAGGGATCATACATTTTCCATGTTTTTGAGGAGCCACCATACAGTATTCTACAGTGGCTGTATAATTTTACTTTATTCTTTTATATGACAGAATAATGCAGCTTATGGATCTACCTTATTTTGCTTATCCGTTTACCTGCTGATGGACATTTAAATCTTTTCTACCTTGGGCTATTGTGAACAGTGCTGCTATGAATAATTGGTGAACAAGTTTTTGTTTGAACACCTGTTTTCCATATTTTGGGTATATATCTAGGAGTGGAGTTGTTGAACCACATGGTAATTATATTTTATATTTTTGAGTAAATGCTAAAGTTTTGTACACATAGACTACACCATTGTACATCTCCACAAGTAACTTTTAAGGGTTCTAATTTCTCTACATTGTTGCCAACATTTGTTATTTTTATTTATATATTTAAAAATTTATTTAAAAAATTTATTTTTATTCTAGTGTGTGTGAAGGGACATCACACTGTGGCTTTAATTTGCATTTTCATCATGACTACTGATGTTTGACATCTTTTCGTGTCCTTTTTGACCATTTGTATGTCTTGCCTGGAGAGCAGTCCATGCAAGTCATTTGTCTGTTTCAAAAATTTTATTGTTTGTCTGTTTGTTGATGAGTTGTAAAAGTCCTGGGTATATTCTCGGTAAAGAGTCTTATCAGATATATAATGTGCCAATATTATCTTCCATTCTGTGGGCTGTCTTTTCACTTTCTGGAGAGCCTCTTTTGTTGCACAAAGGTTTGTAATTTTGAGGAAATCCAATTTATCTATTTTTTTCTTTCATTTCTTATGCTTTACTGTCAAATCTAAGAAACCATTGTTAAATTCATGGTCAGGAAGATTTAATTCCTTGGTTTATTTGAGAGTTCATACAGTCACCCCTCGGTACCCACTAGGCCAGGCTTTAGGCCTGGGATTGAGTCAGTGTGAGGGTTCAGGGGTCACGGTTTAGGGTTATGGGTCATTGTTGGAGAGTCATGGTAGAGGGTTGTGGTTAAAGGGTCAGGGCCGGGGATTAGAGTTTAGGGGTCAGGGACGAGGGTCTAGGGGTCTGGGGCTAGGGTTGTTAGGGGGTTAAGGTTAGAGGTTAGGGTTCTTAGGGTAAAGGTTAGAGTTAGGTTTAAGCACAATTGACCCTCATTGCCCTCCCCTCTCTTTCTCTCTGAAGCCTCCAGAATGGATAGGACTTGCCCAGGGTCAAACAAGAGTCAGGGAGCTGAGGTCAATAACTATTTTTCTGGCCTCCCTTCCCTCAGTCCTGGGCTCTGAAAGAAGAATGAAATGTCTGTTCTTGTCTCAGACTGTTTCTTATCCAACTCAACCTCTGTCAAGGATTGGAGAGGGTGTCAGAAGTCATGCATGGTTTCCTTCTGCCCTCCTACCTGGGAAGGGTGATGCTGGCCCTACTCTGCCTGGGCAGCCCCAGGTTCCAGCACAGCCCAGACAGGAGGGCACTCAGTGGACATGTGTGGATTTATACAGGACTGGGTGCAGTGACCTGCCAGCCCCCAGATGCTGCCTTCTTAAGGGCTGGTGGGGCCCTCCTGGCACTGGAGGCATCCTTTGTCCCATCTGAGTGGGCATGAATAGATGATCAAGCCTCAGGCAGGACAGCCCTTGACCTCTGACTATCCAGGCAGGCATCTGTGGTCCTCTAGCTCAGTCCAGCCTGGGCATTGTCAGGCCCTCATGTATAGTTACGGAGCTGACCATGATGCCGGGCAATTCAACAGCTACCTGGGCAGTGTAGACATTCCTTTGAGAAGTTTCAACTACCAACATCCATGTGGTTGAGAAAAAGGCCTCCCCCTCACAGCCTCATAGGCTGCCAAGAGAAGTAATAACCCTCTAAACATTGGAGTGTGTCCCTGACACAGCAACCCTACAGCAGACCATGGCCCTGCAATCCTTTGTCCTTTCAGTCGTTAGAAACTTTTGACATTCATATTCATTAAGAATCGAAGATATGGGAGCACCTGGACCTCCCAATGGGAGGTTCACACTGAGGCTGCATTATCTTGGAGAGCCATATGCATCCATGTGGCCTCTGGAAAGCCTGCCAATTATGGGTTCCATGGCATGGAATAATTCTTGCGCCTCCCATTACTTCATTGCACAAGAGTTTCCTTACCACCCTAGCATTTGGTTTCTTCACTTAGTAAAGGAGAGGGAAGAACCTGGAAAAGGACCAGTATTGTTGTTCAGGGATGGGCAATTAATATGGCCAGGGAGATGGCATAACTCAAGGGCTCCCACCTCTCAGGGGCAGGAATGAGGTCTGTGTGTCTTCTGAGGGCACATGGGCTGTTTTGGGCCAACCTCTGAGATGTGAGGACCTGATGCCTAAGGAAAGAGACTTGAGTTTACCACCACCAACGATCCTGACTTGTCAGCAAGTGAAAGAACTTCTTGCAGTCTTGGGAGGACAGTAAGTAAATACTAATTTATTTTACTTCAGTAAGTGTGTCCAGTCGCTGGGAAAAGAAAAATTCGTAGTTGATACATCTGAATCAATAATCCCTGATCCTTCCTCAAGTGTCCTCACTGGGTAGGCATGGCTGGGAGAGATGAAGATTCTGAGTGGGACCAGATATTAGTGGAGCTGCCAAACAGCTCTGTCCCTGTTCCTTCCCTGTCCCGGGAGAGGGAAACCCTGCAACAGTGATAGGATAACCAGTATGGGGAAGAGGTTCCTCAGTGATTAATTGGTCTTTTTGTATTTTCCTTAATTTAGTGTTCATTTTGGTAATGTGTTTTTACAAAGAAATCACCCGTTTCTTCTGGATTTCCAGTTTGTTACAGTAGGTTTCTCTTATTTGACGTTTAATTTTTCCTGTCTAATTTTCTATAGAATCATGACAAATAATGACCAAATATTGATACTCTATTATTAACCGAAGTCCCTATTCATGTTCCCTTTGTTATACCTTTCCTTGTTCCAGGATCTCAAAGGCCATGGGGTCATCATATCTATTTAGTCTCTTCTGGGCTTTGACAGTTGCTCAGACTCTCCTTGTTTCCATGACCTTGACAGTGTGGAGGAGGACTGGTCAGGTATTTTATAGACTGCCGGGCACTGGGATTTGCTTGGTGTTTTTGTCGTGGTTAGACTTGGCTTTGAAAAAGCAGATCACAGAGGTGAAGTGCTTCCTCTTCACTGTATATCAAGAGGACAGGCTCTCAAGGGAACTTCTCACTTATATTCTCAACTTTGGTCACCTAGCTGAGGTAGTGTTTGTCAAGTGTTCCCACGGTGAAGTTAATTTTTTCCCATGTCCATCCTGTGTGTCTTATTTAGGAGGCAGTCATAATGCAGAACCCACACTTGAGGAGAGAGGGGTTAGCTTCACATCCTTGATGGACAGCTGAGTGGCTATATAAATTGTTTAGAAGCTTTCTGCATAGGAGATTTCTATTTAACACCATTCATCAAAAACTATGTAATTTATTTTTACCAGTTTGGACACGTGAATAATCATTATAAACTTTTGGTTATAATCCAGCACTACATTATTAGACTGCTTAGTTAATTCTTGCTTTGGCTGTTGAGAGATTTTTGCATTTGCTCCTGTTTTCATTTTACATAATTTTTCTTTTGTGGGTTTTTAAAATTTTTGGTACTTCTTTACTTTCTGATATTTTAAGATTATCCTGCTTCATATATTTACTGTCTCAGTCCTAGCATCAGCCCTTTCTTCAAAGAGCCCTTGTTCCATTTATTAGAGAATGGTATTAAAAACTTACATGTGGGAGCTAAATATGCTCAGCTGACAGTGCATGGAAATATATGCATGTATCCCAGCCTATGCATATACACATAATTATAAAGATTTCCATGTGGAACTATGTGTAGGCTAAAGATAGTTTATACTGGTATCTCCAACCGGATCTGTTATGACATGGATATTGTAACCTTCTCCCTTTGTTTGACTGTAACATCCCACTCCAGTGGTAGGAAACCTGGCTTCCACCATTTGTCATTTATTAAATTCAGTGCTTGTTCCATTCAATTACTGATATAGTAGTTTCAGTACTATTAGCTACTACCCCTCATGGAAAGAACATAGAGTCCACTGTGTATGTATGGCACATTTTGTCTTTGGCCTACAGGTTCTGTATATTTCCAAAGTTAACTTAGGTCAGCCCATTTGTCCCACTACCAACAGTGAGTTTTTTCATACATTTCTGAATCAGTTAAATTCTTTGTTACAGTCTGTATTCCAGTCTTTGACACTCCCATATCCTAAGTAGCTAAGTTTGAATAGATTGTAATTTACTTGCTGGGTTGTAAAAATCTGTGGGTGTAGACAAATGCATAGTGACAGGTATTCACCACTAAAGTATCATATGGACTATTTCAACCACATATTCCATACACTGTTTACCATGTCAGTTTTGCCTTTTCTAGAATGTCATATAAATGAGGCCATACAGTGTGTAGCACTTCAGACTGGATTCTTTCACTTAGCAATGTAAGTGTTAGATGTATCTTTTTTTTTTTTGCACGGGTTGATGGTCCATTCCTTTATATCTCTGAATACTATTGCATTGCATGTATATTAGAGGAAAAATAATTTTCCCTCTACCCTTCTATGTTCTTCATTGAGATCTCCCTTGTAATGAAAAAGAGATAAACTAGAGAAAACAATCAGAAGTTTAATATATACCATGCATACCTCCTGTATACTTGAAAGATACCCAGGAAAACTGAGTCACTCCCTGAAATGGCCCAAGCCGTTACCTTAAATGCTATCTTCTGCTGAGAACAAAAGAAAGATATTAGGGAATGGAGGAAGCCATTTAAGGGAGGTTATTAGGCAAAGCACAGTAGACAAGGGTATGGTTGTTACACAGATTTACATCCAGGCCTATTTCGTTGACAAGTTTTTTTTTTAAAAAAAACGTTTATTTATTTGGCTGTGCCGGGTCTTAGTTGCGTCCTGTGGAATCTTTAGTTGCGAAATGCGGGCTCTTAGTTGCAGCATGCGGGATCTAGTTCCCTGACCAGGAATTGAACCCTTGTCCTCTGCATTGGGAGCATGGAGCCTTAACCACTGGACCAGCAGGGAAGTCCCAACAAGCTTTTCTTGATATTTAGTCATCATTCAATTCCTGGTCCAGAGAGGGATATACCCTTACAAATGGAGATATCCTTAATAAATGTAAATTTACCTCATAAAAGGGCATTTTCTACTTGGTTTTGAAAGATTCTCCTGGGTCTGCTGTTTCTTAAATTAATCAGTGCAAAATAATCCTTTTGTCAAATGGGCATATTTTGGGGTGGTGTATTCTGCTCCCTTTGACATGTATGTGCCCTAATTTGCTTATGAATTCATCTACAGAAGGACATCCTGATATCTTTAAGTTTTTAGCCGTTATGGATAGAGCTGCTGTGCATTACTTGATGCTACTTTTGGTTTGAACACAGTTTTTCAAAGCAGTTGTCTAAATACAAGAGGTACACTTCTTGGATCCTAAGGTGAGACTTTTTAGATTTGGAAAAAACTGCCAAAGTGTCTTCCAAAGTTGGTTGTACATGCATTCCACCAGCATCTTGAGTATATTCTTGTATGCTTATGTACTGCCTGTTTATCTTCTTGGGCCAGGTGTGTGTTACAATCTTTACCAAATTTTAATGGCATAATTTGAGTACAAATCCTTTATCAGATATGTGTTTTGGAAATAGTTTCTTGCAGTTTGTGGTTTGTCTTCCGGTTTTCTGAGTAAGGTCACCAGACACAAAGTCATGTAGATTTTCTTTTTTTTTTTCCTAGGATTTTTATAGTTTGGTAATTTAAGTTTGTCTATGGGCAATTTTGAGTGAATTTTGGTTTAAGTTGTAAAGTTTGTGTCTACATTCATTTCATTACATATGGTTTGCAATTAATTGTTCCTTAACCATCTTTTGAGAAGATACAGTGAGACACTTGGCTCCATTTCAGTTTGGATTTCCAAACTTAGTATATACAGCAGAACTGCATGAGGCCTCTGGGTTTGTGAGTGCGGCACTTCCGGCACTTTTCTCACGTCCCACAGGGGGCGCCAAACCCACCTGTCTGACCCTGGGGGCACAGGTGCACCCTGCCCACAGACTTTGCTCTGTGACAAGCAGACAGGAGCTTTGTCTCCTGTCAGGGCTTAGGTTTCTGGACCATGAGGCATTGTCCACACTGACAGCAGCTGGGTTTTCTCAAGAACCACTGGTGAGGAGACTCCACAAGAGGAAAAATTGAGCAAGTGTGGAGAATCTTCCTGTGCACCTGACTGCTGGGTGGGTGGGGTGCATCTTCAGGGGACTCAGGAGAGAAAGGGTTTAATGTAGAATACTGTGTGCTTTTAGTTAGTTTTATGTGCCGTGTAGATGGTGACCAGTGTCGTTCTTTGGTGTCTGGTGTCTAGTTTTCCTGGCACTGTTTGTTGATGGCTTTGGGTAGAATAAACATTTTAATAATTGTAATTTTTCTGATGCATGAGCATGGAATATTGTTTTCTATTGTGTCTTCAATTTCTTTATCAATGCTTTATAGTTTTCTGAGTATAGGTCTTTCATGTCCTTGGTTAAATTTATTCCTAAATAGTTTGTTCTTTATGATGGAATTGTAAATGGGATTGTTTTCTTAATTTTTCTTGTTGGTGGTTCATTATTAGTGTATAGAAACAAAACTGATTTGTGTATATTGATTCCATATTTTGCAACTTTACTGAATTTATTTTTTAACTTATTTTTTGAAGTAATGTGAAAAATTGAAATACTAAAATCTCACTGTTTCTACTGCATCCCAGGTAATCCACAGGACCCAAGACATGGTAGCTACTAATATACTCTTCCCACGGTGCCTCTTAATACCATGTGGACTCCTACAAGGGAAATAAGTATCACAACTTCAGCTGAACTTGGTCTGGGTAAGTCTTGGCCTCTATAACAAAATTGGATGTCTGTCTTGTCTGATTTTCTGGCATGATACTGACATGGTTGTCTAGAAAAGTAATTTACTTACCAGTAATTTAAAATGTACAGAAAAGTTTCAGTAATGGCCAAAAGTACTCACATTTTCCACTTCACACAAAATGCTCAGTGTGTTTTGCCCAAAGAACCAGCACATAACCCCTAAATGAGGAAATCCTGATGTCTACATTATAATTTAATACTCAGCCCCACTTCAAATTTCACCTGCTGTCCCAACTGTATGAAAATATCTTTTTCCATCCCGATCCAGTTTTCTTTTTCTGGAACCATTACTGAGTTTCCCCCTCATTTGGACAGCCTTGATGGATTTGAAGCAGACAAGATGAGTATGGGATCTAGGTGGCCTTTTCTGTATGGCTTTTTTCACTAAGAATGTTTTTTGTTTGTTTTTTTTGTTTTTCTTTTAACATCTTTATTGGAGTATAATTGCTTTACAATGGTATGTTAGTTTCTGCTTTATAACAAAGTGAATCAGTTATACATATACATATGTTGCCATATCTCTTCCTTCTTGCATCTCCCTCCCTCCCACCCTCCCTATCCCACCCCTCTAGGTGGTCACAAAGCACCGAGCTGATCTCCCTGTGCTATGCGGCTGCTTCCCACTAGCTATCTATTTTACATTTGGTAGTGTATCTATGTCCATACCACTCTCTCACCCTGTCACATCTTACCCCTCCCCCTTCCCATATCCTCAAATCCATTCTCTAGTAGGTCTGCGTCTTTATTCCCGTCTTGCCACTAGGTTCTTCATGACCTTTTTTCTTTTTTTCCTTGGATTCCATATATATGTGTTAGCATACTGTATTTGTTTTTCTCTTTCTGGCTTACTTCACTCTGTATGACAGACCCTAACTCCATCCACCTCACTACAAATACCTCCATTTCGTTTCTTTTTATGGCTGAGTAATATTCCATTGTATATATGTGCCACATCTTCTTTATCCATTCATCCGATGATGGACACTTAGGTTGCTTCCATGTCCTGGTTATTGTAAATAGAACTGCAATGGACATTTTGGTACATGACTCTTTTTGAATTATGGTTTTCTCAGGGTATATGCACAGTAGTGGGATTGCTGGGTCGTATGGTAGTTCTGTTTTTAGTTTTTTAAGGAACCTCCATACTGTTCTCCATAGTGGCTGTATCAATTTACATTCCCACCAACAGTGCAAGAGTGTTCCCTTTTCTCCACACCCTCTCCAGCATTTATTGTTTCTAGATTTTTTTGATGATGGCCATTCTGACCTGTGTGAGATGATATCTCATTGTAGTTTTGATTTGCATTTCTCTAATGATTAATGATGTTGAGCATTCTTTCATGTGTCTGTTGGCAATCTGTATATCTTCTTTGCAGAAATGTCTATTTAGGTCTTCTGCCCATTTTTGGATTGGGTTGTTTGTTTCTTTGATATTGAGCTGCATGAGCTGCTTGTAAATTTTGGAGATTAATCCTTTGTCAGTTGCTTCATTTGCAAATATTTTCTCCCGTTCTAAGGGTTGTCTTTTGGTCTTGTTTATGGTTTCCTTTGCTGTGCAAAAGTTTTTAAGTTTCATTAGGTCCTATTTGTTTATTTGTGTTTTTATTTCCATTTCTCTAGGAGTTGGGTCAAAAAGGATCTTGCTGTGATTTATGTCATAGAGTGTTCTGCCTATATTTTCCTCTGAGAGTTTGATAGTGTCTGGCCTTACATTTAGGTCTTTAATCCATATTGAGTTTATTTTTGTGTATGGTGCTAAGGAGTGTTCTAATTTCATACTTTTACATGTACCTGTCCAGTTTTCCCAACACCACTTATTGAAGAGGCTGTCTTTTCTCCACTGTATATGCTTGCCTCCTTTATCAAAGATAAGGTGACCATATGTGTGTGGGTTTATCTCTGGGCTTTGTATCCTGTTCCATTGATCTATGTTTCTGTTTTTGTGCCAGTACCAAACTGTCTTGATTACTGTAGCTTTGTAGTATAGTCTGAAGTCTGGGAGCCTGATTCCTCCAGCTCCATTTTTCGTTCTCAAGATTGCTTTGGCTATTCGGGGTCTTTTGTGTTTCGATACAAATTGTGAAATTTTTTGTTCTAGTTCTGTGAAAAATGCCAGTGGTAGTTTGATAGGGATTGCATTGAATCTGTAGATTGCTTTGGGTACTAGACTCATTTTCACAATGTTGATTCTTCCAATCCAAGAACATGGTATATCTCTCCATCTATTTGTATCATCTTTAATTTCTTTCATCAGTGTCTTATAATTTTCTGCATACAGGTCTTTTGTCTCCTTAGGTAGGTTTATTCCTAGATATTTTATTCTTTTTGTTGCAGTGGTAAACGGGAGTGTTTTCTTAATTTCACTTTCAGATTTTTCATCATTAGTGTATAGGAATGCAAGAGATTTCTGTGCATTAATTTTGTATCCTGCTACTTTACCTAATTCATTGATTAGCTCTAGTAGTTTTCTGGTAGCATCTTTAGGATTCTCTATGTATAGTGTCATGTCATCTGCAAACAGTGACAGCTTTACATCTTTTCCGATTTGGATTCCTTTTATTTCTTTTTCTTCTCTGATTGCTGTGGCTAACACTTCCAAAACTATGTTGAATAATAGTGGTGAGAGTGGGCAACCTTGTCTTGTTCCTGATCTTAGTGGAAATGGTTTCACTTTTTCACCATTGAGGACAATGTTGGCTGTGGGTTTGTCATATATGGCCTTTATTATGTTGAGGAAAGTTCCCTCTATGCCTACTTTCTGCAGGGCTTTTATCATAAATGGGTGCTGAATTTTGTCAAAAGCTTTCTCTGCATCTATTGAGATGATCATATGGTTTTTCTCCTTCAGTTTGTTAATATGATGTATCACGTTAATTGATTTGCATATATTGAAGAATCCTTGCACTCCTGGAATAAACCCCACTTGATCATGGTGTATGATCCTTTTAATGTGCTGTTGGATTCTGTTTGCTAGTATTTTGTTGAGGATTTTTGCATCTATGTTCATCAGTGATATTGGCCTGTAGTTTTCTTTCTTTGTGACATCTTTGTCTGGTTTTGGTATCAGGGTGATGGTGGCCTCGTAGAATGAGTTGGGGAGTGTTCCTTCCTCTGCAATATTTTGGAAGAGTTTGAGAAGGATAGGTGTTAGCTCCTCTCTAAATGTTTGATAGAATTCGCCTGGGAAACCATCTGGTCCTGGGCTTTTGTTTTTTGGAAGATTTTTAATCACAGTTTCAATTTCAGTGCTTGTGATTGGTCTGTTCATATTTTCTATTTCTTCCTGGTTCAGTCTCGGCAGGTTGTGCATTTCTAAGAATTTATCCATTTCTTCCAGGTTGTCCATTTTATTGGCATAGAGTTGCATGTAGTAATCTCTCATGATCGTTTGTATTTCTGCAGTGTCAGTTGTTACTTCTCCTTTTTCGTTTGGAATTCTATTGATTTGAGTCTTCTCCCTTTTTCTCTTGATGAGTCTGGCTAATGGTTTATCAATTTTGTTTATCTTCTCAAAGAACCAGCTTTTAGTTTTATTGATCTTTGCTATTGTCTCTTTCATTTCTTTTTCATTTATTTCTGATCTGATCTTTATGATTTCTTTCCTTCTGCTAGCTTTGGAGTTTTTTGGTTCTTCTTTCTCTAATTGCTTTAGGTGCAAGGTTAGGTTGTTTATTCGAGATGTTTCCTGTTTCTTGATGTAGGCTTGTATTGCTATAAACTTCCCTCTTAGAACTGCTTTTGCTGCATCCCATAGGTTTTGGGTCGTCGTGTCTCCATTATCATTTGTTTCTAGGTATTTTTTGATTTCCCCTTTGATTTCTTCAGTGATCACTTTGTTATTAAGTAGTGTATTGTGTAGCCTCCATGTGTTTGTATTTTTTACAGATTTTTTTCCTGTAATTGATATCTAGTCTCATAGTGTTGTGGTCGGAAAAGATACTTGATATGATTTCAATTTTCTTAAATTTACCAAGACTTGATCTGTGACCCAAGATATGATGTATCCTGGAGAATGTTCCATGAGCACTTAAGAAAAATGTGTATTCTGTTGTTTTTGGGTGGAATGTCCTATAAATATCAATTAAGTCCATCTTGTTTAATGTATCATTTAAAGCTTGTGTTTCCTTATTTATTTTCATTTTGGATGATCTGTCCATTCGTGAAAGTGGGGTGTTAAAGTCCCCAACTATGATTGTGTTACTGTCGATTTCCCCTTTTATGGCTGTTAGTATTTGCCTTATGTATTGAGGTGCTCCTATGTTGGGTGCATAAATATTTACAATTGTTATACCTTCTTCTTGGATCGATCCCTTGATCATTATATAGTGTCCTTCTTTGTCTCTTGTAATAGTCTTTATTTTAAAGTCTATTTTGTCTGATATGAGAATTGCTACTCCAGCTTTCTTTTGATTTCCATTTGCATGGAATATGTTTTTCCATCCGCTCACTTTCAGTCTGTATGTGTCCCTAGGTCTGAAGTGGGTCTCTTGTAGACAGCATATATACGGGTTTTGTTTTTGTATCCATTCAGCCAGTCTGTATTTTTTGGTGGGAGCACTTAATCCATTTACATTTAAGGTAATTATCGATATGTATGTTCCTATTCCCATTTTCTTAAATGGTTTAGGTTTGTTATTGTAGGTGTTTTCCTTCTCTTGTGTTTCTTGCCTAGAGAAGTTCCTTTAGCATTTGTTGTAAAGCTGGTTTGGTGGTGCTGAACTCTCTCCGCTTTTGCTTGTCTGCAAAGGTTTTAATTTCTCCATTAAATCTGAATGAGATCCTTGCTGGGTAGAGTAACCTTGGTTGTAGGTTTTTCTCCTTCATCACTTTAAGTATATCCTGCCACTCCCTTCTGGCTTGCAGAGTTTCTGCTGAAAGATCAGCTGTTAACCTTATGGGGATTCCCTTGTGTGTTATTTGTTGTTTTTCCCTTGCTGCTTTTAATATGTTTTCTTTATATTTAATTTTTGATAGTTTGATTAATATGTGTCTTGGCGTGTTTCTCCTTGGATTTATCCTGTATGGGACTCTCTGTGCTTCCAGGACTTGATTAACTATTTCCTTTCCCATATTAGGGAAGTTTTCAACTATAATCTCTTCAAATATTTTCTCAGTCCCTTTCTTTTTCTCTTCTTCATCTGGGACCCCTATAATTCGAATGTTGGTGTGTTTAATGTTGTCCCAGAGGTCTCTGAGACTGTCCTCAGTTCTTTTCATTCTTTTTTCTTTATTCTGCTCTGCAGTAGTTATTTCCACTATTTTATCTTCCAGGTCACTTACCCATTCTTCTGCCTCAGTTATTCTGCTATTGATCCCTTCTAGAGTATTTTTGATTTCATTGATTGTGTTTTTCATCGTTGCTTGGTTTCTCTTTAGTTCTACGTCCTTGTTAAATGTTTCTTGCATTTTGTCTATTCTATTTCCAAGATTTTGGATCATATTTACTATCATTATTCTGAATTCTTTTTCAGGTAGACTGCCTATTTCCTCTTCATTTGTTAAGTCTGGTGTGTTTTGACCCTGCTCGTTCATCTGCTGTGTGTTTTTCTGTCTTCTCATTTTGCTTATCTTACTGTGTTTGGGGTCTCCTTTTCACAGGCTGCAGGTTCGCAGTTCCCGTTGTTTTTGGTATCTGTCCCCAGTGGCTAAAGTTGGTTCAATGGGTTATGTAGGCTTCCTGGTGGAGGGGACTAGTGCCTGTGTTCTGGTGGATGAGGCTGGATCTTGTCTTTCTGGTGGGCACGTCCACGTCTGGTGGTGTGTTTTGGGGTGTCTGTGGGCTTATTATGATTTTAGGCAGCCTCTCTGCTAATGGATGGGGCTGTGTTCCTGTCTTGCTAGTTGTTTGGCATAGGGTGTCCAGCACTGTAGCTTGCTGGTCGTTGAGTGAAGCTGGGTCTTGATGTTGAGATGGAGATCTCTGAGAGATTTTCACCATTTGGTATTACGTGGAGCTGGGAGGTCTCTTGTGGGCCAGTGTCCTGAAGTTGGCTCTCCCACCTCAGAGGCACAGCCCTGATGCCTGGCTGGAGCACCAAGAGCCTTTCATCCACATGGCTCAGAATAAAAGGGAGAAAAAATAGAAAGAAAGAAAGAGGATAAAATAAAATAAAATAAAATAAAATAAAGCTATTATAATAAAAGATAAGAAAAAAATTATTAAGAAAAAATTTATTAAGAAAAAATTTTTTTTAATTTTTAAAATAAATTTATTAATTTTTTATTTAAAAAAGTAAGAAAAAAATTATTAAGAAAAATTTTTTTAATTTTTTAAAATAAAAATAAGGAAAAAATTATTAAGAAAAAAAATTTTTAAGTAAAAAAAAAAAAAAACGGACGGACGGAACCCTAGGACCAATGGTGAAAGCAAAGCTATACAGACAAAATCTCACCCAGAAGCATACACATATACACTCACAAAAAAAGGCAAAGGGGAAAAATTAATATATCCTGCTCCCAAAGTCCACCTCCTGAATTTGGGATGATTTGTTGTCTATTCAAATATTCAACAGATGCAGGTACATCAAGTTGTTTGTGGAGCTTTAATCTGCTGCTTCTGAGGCTGCTGGGAGAAATTTCCCTTTCTCTTCTTTGTTCGTACAGCTCCCGGGGTTCAGCTTTGGATTTGGACCCGCCTCTGCGTGTAGGTCGCCTGAGGGCGTCTGTTCTTCGTTCACACAGGACGGGGTTAAAGGAACAGCTGCTTCGGGGGCTCTGGCTCACTCAGGCCGCGGGGAGGGAGGGGTAAGGATGCGGGGCGAGCCTGCAGTGGCAGAGGCCAGTGTGACGTTGCACCAGCCTGAGGTGCGCCGTGCGTTCACCCGGGGAAGTTGTCCCTGGATCCTGGGACCCTGGTAGTGGCGGGCTGCACAGGCTCCCGGGAGGGGCAGTGTGGATAGTGACCTGTGCTTGCACACAGGCTTCTTGGTGGCAGCAGCAGCAGCCTTAGCGTCTCATGCCTGTCTCTGGGGTCTGCGCTGATAGCCGCGGCTCACGCCCGTCTCTGGAGCTCGTTTAGACGGCGCTCTGAATCCCCTCTCCTTGCGCACCACGAAACAAAGAGGCAAGAAAAAGTCTCTTGCCTCTTCGGCAGCTGCAGACATTTTCCCGGACTCCCTCCTGGCTAGCTGTGGTGCGCTAACCCCTTCAGGCTGTGTTCACGCCACCAACCCCAGTCCTCTCCCTGCGATCCGACCGAAGCCCGAGCCTCAGCACCCGGCCCCCCGCCCACCCCAGTGGGGGACCAGACAAGCCTCTCGGGCTGGTGAGTGCTGGTTGGCACCACTCCTCTGTGCGGGAATCTCTCCGTTTTGCCCTCCACACCCCTGTGGCTGCACTCTCCTCCATGGCTCCGAAGCTTCTCCCCTCTGCCACCCGCAGTCTCCGCCCACGAAGGGGCTTCCTAGTGTGTGGAAACCTTTCCTCCTTCACAGCTCCCTCCCACTGGTGTAGGTCCTGTCCCTATTCTTTTGTCTCTGTTATTTCTTTTTTCTTTTGCCCTACCCAAGTACGTGGGGAGTTTCTTGCCTTTTGGGAGGTCTGACGTCTTCTGCCAGCGTTCAGTGGGTGTTCTGTAGGAGCAGTTCCACATGTAGATGTATTTCTAATGTATCTGTGAGAAGGAAGGTGATGTCCGCGTCTTACTCTTCCGCCATCTTGCCCAGATCTCCTAAGAATGTTTTTTTTTGAAAGAAAGTTGTTTTTTTAGTTTTGTTTTGTTTTGTTTTTTTGTTTTTTTAAATCTTTATTTATTTATGGCTGTGTTGAGTCTTCGTTTCTGTGCGATGGCTTTCTCTAGTTGTGGCAAGTGGGGGCCACTCTTCATTGGCGGTGCGCGGGCCTCACTATCGCGGCCTCTCTTGTTGCGGAGCACAGGCTCCAGACGCGCAGGCTCACTAATTGTGACTCACGGGCCCAGTTGCTCCGCAGCATGTGGGATCTTCCCAGACCAGGGCTCAAACCCGTGTCCCCTGCATTGGCAGGCAGACTCTCAACCACTGCACCACCAGGGAAGCCCCCCTAAGAATGTTTTTAACGTTCATTTTTGTAACAAATATCAGCACTACACTTTTTTTCATTGTCATTAAAAATACAAAACATGACTTTAACATTTAATTCATTTTACGTATACAGTTTTGTGGTATTAATGACCTTCATATAGTTGCAAAACAAGTTAATTAACATGTGTACCTCCCTGTGTGCATGGGAGATACGCAGGAAATTGAGTAACACCCTGAAATGGCCCAAGACATCACCTTAAATACCTTGGTATACCATAGGTCTTTAGGGATGATATATTTTATATGTATTAGTATATGTTGGTTAACCCCAATGTCCTAATTTATCCATTCCTCACACCTTTTCTTTGGCTTAACCATAAGTTTGTCTTCTCCATCTGAGATTGTCTTTCTCTATTGAAATATGTTCATTTTTATGAATTTTCAGATAACATAAGTGATATCATAGGACATTTGTCTTTCGCAATCTGACTTACTTCACATTGTGTGATTTTCTCTAGGCTCATCCGTGGTGCTGCATATGCCATTCTTTTATTTTTTTTCGTGGCTAATATTCCATTCTGTACATATACCACTTCTGCTTTGTCCATTCATCTGTTTATGGAGCTTTTTTTTGCTTCCATGTCTTGGCTCTTTCAATATTGCTGCAGTGCACATTTGCCTGCCTCTGTCTTTCCGATTCTGGTGGTCTTAGGTTATAGGCCCAGAAGGTGCCCTGCCGCATCATACGGTAGCTCAATTTTTACCTTTTAAAGCAGCTGCATTCAGTTTTCATTAGTGCTGTTAGCACTTTACACCCCATCAGCAGCTAGAAGGTACACAGTTCCCTAAAACCTCTTCAGCATTTATAGTTTGTAGACTTTTTGCTGATGGTCATTTGACTGGTGTGAGCTGAAACCTTTGTGGACGTGGGATTTGCATGCAGCTAATAATTCCTTATACTGAGCTATAGGCATGTCTTTTTTTTTCTTTTCCTTTTTTTTTAAAGAGTGAGTACAACTTCCCTCTCATATTGACTTCTTGAAAACTTTGTCATGTGTTGAAATTTCTTGCCTATTCCCTACCCCAGGACATTTTTCGAGGGCAGGTATCATTTACAGCCCCGCAGTCCTCGTGACTATTAAGCGACCATTAGCACTGTGTTTAAAGCTGCTGTTGTGGGAAACAGCCACAAGGCGGCAGCATTATTACGTTCTCAACTCTTGTTACTAGGGCAACAGAGTCTTCCTGGACGTCGTGTTCCTCGGTTGTAAATTAGAGTGGAATGTGCTGGGACAAGCCCCCAGAAGTTTATGTCTCCTTACTTATGTTCGTTTTTTAAATTTAATTTATATTTCTTATCGGAGGAAATTTGATTAGAGTGTTGTGATTGTCTGGCTGTACAGAATCTGGTCAATGATTCATACATATGTCTGTTCATCTTCGGATCCGGTTACCATGTATGTTATTACAGAATGTTGAGTAGACCTCCCTTGGTATTTGGTAGGTGTTTTGTCATGATATATTTTATATGTATTGGTGATTATATAATTCATATAGTTTATATGTTATATGTTTATATACATTTAACATACGTTAGTATATGTATGCTACGCCCATAATCCTAATTTATCCATCCTCCCACCTTTCATTTTGGTTAACCATTAGTTTGTTTTATCAGTCTGTGAGTGTGTTTTTTTGTGGAAATATGTTCATTGGGAGCAATGTTAGGATAACACGTATAAATGATATCATAGGATATTTGTCATTCCCTTTTGACTTACGTAACGTACTATGATTATTTCTAGGCTCATGTGTAGTCCTGAAAACGGCATTGTTCATTTTTTTCCCGAGGCTACTATTCCATTCGGTACGTATACCACTTCTTCTTTGTCCATTTATCTGTTGATGGACATTTTGTTTGCTTGCATGGCTTGGCTATTGTAAATATTGCTGCAGGGCATGTTTGCCTGTCTGTGCCTTTCCCATTCTGGTCTTCTTAGGGTATAGGCCCATTAGGGGATCGGCCGCATGATATGGTAGCTCAATTTTTACCTTTTAAACGCAGCTCCGTTCTGTTCTCATGATTAGCTGTTACCAGTTTACATCCAACCAACAGCATAGTGGGTATGCATTTCTCCCCCAACCCGTCAGCATGCATTGTTTGTAGACTTTTTACGGATGGCATTTTGAATATTGGGTGGTGAAATCTTTTTGTAGTTTGGATTTGCATCCAACCAATAATTCCTGATATTGAGCTTTTATCCATGTTCTTCTTTTTTTAAAACAACCGAGTGAGTAACACTTACCTCTTCAAATTGTTTTCTTGAAAAATTTTCCGTGTTGTGAACTTTCTTGGCCATTACCTACCCCAGGACATGTTTTGAGGACACGTGTCATTTACGGCCCTACAATTACTGTGAATCTCAAGTGACCCTTAGCCCTGTGTTTAAAGCTGCTGTTGTGGGAAACGGCCACAAGGCGGCAGCATTTCTCCATTTCCAAGTCTGGTTACTAGGGCAGCAGAGCCTTCCTGAAAGTTGTGTTCCTAGGTTGTAAATTAGAATGGGATGTGCCAGGGAAAACCCCAATAACTTTATGTCTCATTAATTGTTGTTCGTGGTTTTAATTTTTTAAATTGGGGTAATGAGCAGAATAGTGTTTGTTCTGGGTGTGCACAATCAGGTTCAATTGAACATTATATATATCTACTCATGTACAGATCCTCTTCCCATGTAAATTACTATTATTTTTTTAAATAAATGTATTTTATTTATTTATTTATTTTTGGCTGAGTTGGATCTTCGTTGCTGCATGTGGGCTTTCTCCAGTTGCGGTGAGCGGGGGCTACTCTCCGTTGCGGTGCACCGGCTTCTCACTGCAGTGGCTTCTCTTGTTGCGGAGCACGGGCTCTAGGCGTGTGGGCTTCAGTAGTTGTGGCGCATGGGCTCAGTAGTTATGGCTCATGGGCTCCAGAGCGTAGGCTCATTAGTTGTGGTGCACGGGCTTAGTTGCTCTGCTGCATGTGGGACCTTCCCGAACCAGGGATCGAACCTGTGTCCCCTGCATTGGCAGGTGGATTCTTAACCACGGTGCCACCAGGCAAGCCCCCGTGTAAATTATTACAGAGCGTTCAGTAGACCTCCCTTGGTATATGGTCGGTCTTTTTGATACGTGTGTTTAATATGTATTTGTATACGTACGGTAACCCTAATCTTAATGTGTCCATTCCTCCCACCTTTCCTTTTAGATAACCATAGTTTGTTTTCTAAGTCTGTGAGAGTCTTTCTCTGTGGAAATATGTTCATACGTGTCAGTTGTTAGGTAAGAGCTAGGAGTGATATCACAGGTTATTTGTCGGCTGCTTTCCGACTTACCTCATGTTCTGTGATTATCTCTAGGCTCATCTATGGTGCTGCAAAGAGCAGTGTTTCATCCTTTTCCATGGCGAATATTGCATTGTGTACATGGACCACTTCTTCTTTGTGCATTCATCTGTGGATGGACATTTTGGTTACTTCCAAGTCTTGGCAATGCTAAATATTGATGCAGTGCAGGATTGCCAGCCTGTGTCTTTTGGATTCTGGTCTTCTCAGGGATTAGGCCCAGCAGTGGGCCTACTAGATCATATGGTAGTTCAAATTTTTCCCTTTCAACGCACCTCCATTCTGTTCTCACTACTGGCTGTTACCAGTGTACATCCCACCAGCAACTAGAGGGTACACAGTTCTCTAAAACCCCTTCAGAATTTATTGTTTGTAGACTTTTTACTGATGGCATTTTGAGTGTTGGGTGGTGATACCTTTTTGTAGGTTGGATTTGCATGCGTCTAATAATTCCCGATATTGAGCTTTCATGTACTTTTTTTTTTTAAGTAAAACAGAGAAACTCACCTCTTCAAATTGTTTCCTTGAAAAATTTGCCATGTTCTGAATTCCTGTGGCCATTACCTGCACCAGGACATTTTTTGAGGGCAGGTGTCCTTTACAGCCCTGTAGTAATTGTGAATATCACATGACCATTAGTTCTGC
Organism: Eubalaena glacialis; assembly: GCF_028564815.1. Classification (NCBI taxonomy): domain Eukaryota; kingdom Metazoa; phylum Chordata; class Mammalia; order Artiodactyla; family Balaenidae; genus Eubalaena; species Eubalaena glacialis. Next base: position 122,661,817 of record NC_083722.1, read on the forward strand.
ATTTAAAGCTGCTGTTGCAGGAAACGGCCACAAGGGGGCAGCATTTCTATATTCCCAACTCTGGTTACTAGGGCAACACAGCCTTCCTGGAAGTCCTGTTTGTAGGTTGTAAAGTAGAGTGGAATGTGCCAGGACAAACCCCCAGAAACTATGTCTACTTATTTGTTGTTGATATTCTCAGTTTAATTTTCATTTTTCTCAGAGCAAATTTGATTGCAATGTTGTGTTTGTTCTAGGTGTACAGAATGTCTTTCATTGATTCATATATCTTTTCATGTTTGGATCCTGTTCCGTAGAGATTATTACAGAATGTTGTGTAGACCTCTCTTGGTATTCGGTATGTCTGATGATTATATATTTTATAAGTATTAGCATATGTCTGTTAAACCCAATATCCTCCGTTATACATTCCTCACACCTTTCCGTTTGGTTAAGCACAAGCTTGTTTTCTGAACACGTGAGTGTCCTTCTCTGTGGAAATAGGTTCATTCCTATCAATTTTTACATAAGACCTATACGTGATATCATAGGATATGTGTCTCTCGCTTTCTGACTTACTTCAAGTTGTGTGATTGTCTGTAGCCTCGTCTATGGTGCTGCAAACGGCATTGTTTCATTCTTTTCTGTGTCTAATATTGCATTGTGTACATGGACCACTTTTTCGTCCATTCATCTGATGATGGACATTTTTGTTGCTTCCATGTCTTGGCTATTGTAAATACTGCTGCAATACACGATGTTCCATCCTGTGTCTTTTTGATTCTGGCTTTCACAGGTGACAGGCCCAATAGTGGGCCTTCCGGATCATATGGGGACTCAATTTTTACCTTTCAACGCACTGCCATTCTGTTCCTATTATTGGCGGTTACCAGTTTACATCCCACTTAGACCGAGAGGTTACGCTATTCTCCACAACTTCTTCAACATCTATTGTTTGTTGACGTTTTGCTGATGGTCATTCTGACTGGTGTGAGGTGATACGTTTGTGTAGATTGGATTTGCATGCGTCTAATAATTCCTGATGTTTTGCGTGTATCAATGTCCTTTTCATTTTTTTTTAAGATTCAGCTAAACTTACAACTTCAAATTTCCTTCTTGAAAAATTTGCCGCGTTTGGATTTTTTTGGCCATTCCCTACCCCAGGACAGTTTTTGAGGGCATGAGTCATTTACAGCCCTGCAGTCCTTGTGAATATTAGTGACCATTAGCAGTGGATTTAAAGCTGCTGTTTCAGGAAACGGCCTTAAGGTGGCAGCATTTCTACGTTGCCAACTCTGCTTGCTAGGGAAACAGAACCTTGCTGCAAGTTGTGCTTTTAGGTTGCAGATTAGAGTGGAATGTGTCAGGACAAACCCCCATAAGTTTTAGCCTCCTTAATTCTTGTTTGTGTCTTTAAGTTTTCATTTTTATCAGAGCAAATTGGATTTTAAAATGTCTTTTGTTCTAGCTGCACAGAATCTTGTTCATGTACACATATACATATATCTATTGATCTTTGTGTCCTTTTCCATGTAGGTTATTGTAGAGTGTTGAATAGACCACTCTTGGTATTCCATAGGTCTTTGGGGATGATATATTTTATATGTATTAGTATATGTTTGTTAACCCCAATATCCTAATTTGTCCATTCCTCACACCTTTTCTTTGGCTTAACCATAAGTTTGTCTTCTCCATCTGAGATTGTCTTTCCCTATGGAAATATGTTCATTTTTATGAATTTTCAGATAACATAAGTGATATCGTAGAACATTTGTCTTTCGCAATCTGACTTACTTCACGTTGTGTGATTATCTCTAGGCTCATCCGTGGTGCTGCATATGCCATTCTTTTATTTTTTTCGTGGCTAATATTCCATTCTGTACATATACCACTTCTTCTTTGTCCATTCATCTGTTTATGGAGCTTTTTTTTGCTTCCATGTCTTGGCTCTTTCAATATTGCTGCAGTGCACATTTGCCTGCCTCTGTCTTTCCGATTCTGGTGGTCTTAGGTTATAGGCCCAGAAGGTGCCCTGCCGCATCATACGGTAGCTCAATTTTTACCTTTTAAAGCAGCTGCATTCAGTTTTCATTAGTGCTGTTAGCACTTTACACCCCATCAGCAGCTAGAAGGTACACAGTTCCCTAAAACCTCTTCAGCATTTATAGTTTGTAGACTTTTTGCTGATGGTCATTTGACTGGTGTGAGCTGAAACCTTTGTGGACGTTGGATTTGCATGCAGCTAATAATTCCTTATACTGAGCTTTAGGCGTGTCTTTTTTTTTCTTTTCCTTTTTTTTTTAAAGAGTGAGTACAACTTCCCTCTCATATTGACTTCTTGAAAACTTTGTCATGTGTTGAAATTTCTTGCCTATTCCCTACCCCAGGACATTTTTTGAGGGCAGGTATCATTTACAGCCCCGCAGTCCTCGTGACTATTAAGCGACCATTAGCACTGTGTTTAAAGCTGCTGTTGTGGGAAACAGCCACAAGGCGGCAGCATTATTACGTTCTTAACTCTTGTTACTAGGGCAACAGAGTCTTCCTGGACGTCGTGTTCCTCGGTTGTAAATTAGAGTGGAATGTGCTGGGACAAGCCCCCAGAAGTTTATGTCTCCTTACTTATGTTCGTTTTTTAAATTTAATTTATATTTCTTATCGGAGGAAATTTGATTAGAGTGTTGTGATTGTCTGGCTGTACAGAATCTGGTCAATGATTCATACATATGTCTGTTCATCTTCGGATCCTGTTACCATGTATGTTATTACAGAATGTTGAGTAGACCTCCCTTGGTATTTGGTAGGTGTTTTGTCATGATATATTTTATATGTATTGGTGATTATATAATTCATATAGTTTATATGTTATATGTTTATATACATTTAACATACGTTAGTATATGTATGCTACCCCCATAATCCTAATTTATCCATCCTCCCACCTTTCATTTTGGTTAACCATTAGTTTGTTTTATCAGTCTGTGAGTGTGTTTTTCTGTGGAAATATGTTCATTGGGAGCAATCTTAGGATAACACGTATAAATGATATCATAGGATATTTGTCATTCCCTTTTGACTTACGTAACGTACTATGATTATTTCTAGGCTCATGTGTAGTCCTGAAAACGGCATTGTTCATTTTTTTCCCGAGGCTACTATTCCATTCGGTACGTATACCACTTCTTCTTTGTCCATTTATCTGTTGATGGACATTTTGTTTGCTTGCATGGCTTGGCTATTGTAAATATTGCTGCAGGGCATGTTTGCCTGTCTGTGCCTTTCCCATTCTGGTCTTCTTAGGGTATAGGCCCATTAGGGGATCGGCCGCATGATATGGTAGCTCAATTTTTACCTTTTAAACGCAGCTCCGTTCTGTTCTCATGATTAGCTGTTACCAGTTTACATCCAACCAACAGCATAGTGGGTATGCATTTCTCCCCCAACCCGTCAGCATGCATTGTTTGTAGACTTTTTACGGATGGCATTTTGAATATTGGGTGGTGAAATCTTTTTGTAGTTTGGATTTGCATCCAACCAATAATTCCTGATATTGAGCTTTTATCCATGTTCTTCTTTTTTTAAAACAACCGAGTGAGTAACACTTACCTCTTCAAATTGTTTTCTTGAAAAATTTTCCGTGTTGTGAACTTTCTTGGCCATTACCTACCCCAGGACATGTTTTGAGGACACGTGTCATTTACGGCCCTACAATTACTGTGAATCTCAAGTGACCCTTAGCCCTGTGTTTAAAGCTGCTGTTGTGGGAAACGGCCACAAGGCGGCAGCATTTCTCCATTCCCAAGTCTGGTTACTAGGGCAGCAGAGCCTTCCTGAAAGTTGTGTTCCTAGGTTGTAAATTAGAATGGGATGTGCCAGGGAAAACCCCAATAACTTTATGTCTCATTAATTGTTGTTCGTGGTTTTAATTTTTTAAATTGGGGTAATGAGCAGAATAGTGTTTGTTCTGGGTGTGCACAATCAGGTTCAATTGAACATTATATATATCTACTCATGTACAGATCCTCTTCCCATGTAAATTACTATTATTTTTTTAAATAAATTTATTTTATTTATTTATTTATTTTTGGCTGAGTTGGATCTTCGTTGCTGCATGTGGGCTTTCTCCAGTTGCGGTGAGCGGGGGCTACTCTCCGTTGCGGTGCACCGGCTTCTCACTGCAGTGGCTTCTCTTGTTGTGGAGCACGGGCTCTAGGCGTGTGGGCTTCAGTAGTTGTGGCGCATGGGCTCAGTAGTTATGGCTCATGGGCTCCAGAGCGTAGGCTCATTAGTTGTGGTGCACGGGCTTAGTTGCTCTGCTGCATGTGGGACCTTCCCGAACCAGGGATCGAACCTGTGTCCCCTGCATTGGCAGGTGGATTCTTAACCACGGTGCCACCAGGCAAGCCCGCGTGTAAATTATTACAGAGCGTTCAGTAGACCTCCCTTGGTATATGGTTGGTCTTTTTGATACGTGTGTTTAATATGTATTTGTATACGTATGGTAACCCTAATCTTAATGTATCCATTCCTCCCACCTTTCCTTTTAGATAACCATAGTTTGTTTTCTAAGTCTGTGAGAGTCTTTCTCTGTGGAAATATGTTCATACGTGTCAGTTGTTAGGTAACAGCTAGGAGTGATATCACAGGTTATTTGTCGGCTGCTTTCTGACTTACCTCATGTTCTGTGATTATCTCTAGGCTCATCTATGGTGCTGCAAAGAGCAGTGTTTCATCCTTTTCCATGGCGAATATTGCATTGTGTAGATGGACCACTTCTTCTTTGTGCATTCATCTGTGGATGGACATTTTGGTTACTTCCAAGTCTTGGCAATGCTAAATATTGATGCAGTGCAGGATTGCCAGCCTGTGTCTTTTGGATTCTGGTCTTCTCAGGGATTAGGCCCAGCAGTGGGCCTACTAGATCATATGGTAGTTCAAATTTTTCCCTTTCAACGCACCTCCATTCTGTTCTCACTACTGGCTGTTACCAGTTTACATCCCACCAGCAACTAGAGGGTACACAGTTCTCTAAAACCCCTTCAGAATTTATTGTTTGTAGACTTTTTACTGATGGCATTTTGAGTGTTGGGTGGTGATACCTTCTTGTAGGTTGGATTTGCATGTGTCTAATAATTCCCGATATTGAGCTTTCATCTACATTTTTTTTAAGTAAAACAGAAACTCACCTCTTCAAATTGTTTCCTTGAAAAATTTGCCATGTTCTGAATTCCTGTGGCCATTACCTGCACCAGGACATTTTTTGAGGGCAGGTGTCCTTTACAGCCCTGTAGTAATTGTGAGTATCACATGACCATTAGTTCTGCATTTAAAGCTGCTGTTGCAGGAAACGGCCACAAGGGGGCAGCATTTCTATATTCCCAACTCTGGTTACTAGGGCAACACAGCCTTCCTGGAAGTCCTGTTTGTAGGTTGTAAAGTAGAGTGGAATGTGCCAGGACAAACCCCCAGAAACTATGTCTACTTATTTGTTGTTGATATTCTCAGTTTAATTTTCATTTTTCTCAGAGCAAATTTGATTGCAATGTTGTGTTTGTTCTAGGTGTACAGAATGTCTTTCATTGATTCATATATCTTTTCATGTTTGGATCCTGTTCCGTAGAGATTATTACAGAATGTTGTGTAGACCTCTCTTGGTATTCGGTATGTCTGATGATTATATATTTTATAAGTATTAGCATATGTCTGTTAAACCCAATATCCTCCGTTATACATTCCTCACACCTTTCCGTTTGGTTAAGCACAAGCTTGTTTTCTGAACACGTGAGTGTCCTTCTCTGTGGAAATAGGTTCATTCCTATCAATTTTTACTTAAGACCTATACGTGATATCATAGGATATGTGTCTCTCGCTTTCTGACTTACTTCAAGTTGTGTGATTGTCTGTAGCCTCGTCTATGGTGCTGCAAACGGCATTGTTTCATTCTTTTCTGTGTCTAATATTGCATTGTGTACATGGACCACTTTTTCGTCCATTCATCTGATGATGGACATTTTTGTTGCTTCCATGTCTTGGCTATTGTAAATACTGCTGCAATACACGATGTTCCATCCTGTGTCTTTTTGATGCTGGCTTTCACAGGTGACAGGCCCAATAGTGGGCCTTCCGGATCATATGGGGACTCAATTTTTACCTTTCAACGCACTGCCATTCTGTTCCTATTATTGGCGGTTACCAGTTTACATCCCACTTAGACCGAGAGGTTACGCTATTCTCCACAACTTCTTCAACATCTATTGTTTGTTGACGTTTTGCTGATGGTCATTCTGACTGGTGTGAGGTGATACGTTTGTGTAGATTGGATTTGCATGCGTCTAATAATTCCTGATGTTTTGCGTGTATCAATGTCCTTTTCATTTTTTTTTTAAGATTCAGCTAAACTTACAACTTCAAATTTCCTTCTTGAAAAATTTGCCGCGTTTGGATTTTTTTGGCCATTCCCTACCCCAGGACAGTTTTTGAGGGCATGAGTCATTTACAGCCCTGCAGTCCTTGTGAATATTAGTGACCATTAGCAGTGGATTTAAGGCTGCTGTTTGAGGAAACGGCCTTAAGGTGGCAGCATTTCTACGTTGCCAACTCTGCTTGCTAGGGAAACAGAACCTTGCTGCAAGTTGTGCTTTTAGGTTGCAGATTAGAGTGGAATGTGTCAGGACAAACCCCCATAAGTTTTAGCCTCCTTAATTCTTGTTTGTGTCTTTAAGTTTTCATTTTTATCAGAGCAAATTGGATTTTAAAATGTCTTTTGTTCTAGCTGCACAGAATCTTGTTCATGTACACATATACATATATCTATTGATCTTTGTGTCCTTTTCCATGTAGGTTATTGTAGAGTGTTGAATAGACCACTCTTGGTATTCCATAGGTCTTTGGGGATGATATATTTTATATGTATTAGTATATGTTTGTTAACCCCAATATCCTAATTTGTCCATTCCTCACACCTTTTCTTTGGCTTAACCATAAGTTTGTCTTCTCCATCTGAGATTGTCTTTCCCTATGGAAATATGTTCATTTTTATGAATTTTCAGATAACATAAGTGATATCGTAGAACATTTGTCTTTCGCAATCTGACTTACTTCACGTTGTGTGATTATCTCTAGGCTCATCCGTGGTGCTGCATATGCCATTCTTTTATTTTTTTTCGTGGCTAATATTCCATTCTGTACATATACCACTTCTTCTTTGTCCATTCATCTGTTTATGGAGCTTTTTTTTGCTTCCATGTCTTGGCTCTTTCAATATTGCTGCAGTGCACATTTGCCTGCCTCTGTCTTTCCGATTCTGGTGGTCTTAGGTTATAGGCCCAGAAGGTGCCCTGCCGCATCATACGGTAGCTCAATTTTTACCTTTTAAAGCAGCTGCATTCAGTTTTCATTAGTGCTGTTAGCACTTTACACCCCATCAGCAGCTAGAAGGTACACAGTTCCCTAAAACCTCTTCAGCATTTATAGTTTGTAGACTTTTTGCGGATGGTCATTTGACTGGTGTGAGCTGAAACCTTTGTGGACGTTGGATTTGCATGCAGCTAATAATTCCTTATACTGAGCTTTAGGCGTGTCTTTTTTTTTCTTTTCCTTTTTTTTTTAAAGAGTGAGTACAACTTCCCTCTCATATTGACTTCTTGAAAACTTTGTCATGTGTTGAAATTTCTTGCCTATTCCCTACCCCAGGACATTTTTTGAGGGCAGGTATCATTTACAGCCCCGCAGTCCTCGTGACTATTAAGCGACCATTAGCACTGTGTTTAAAGCTGCTGTTGTGGGAAACAGCCACAAGGCGGCAGCATTATTACGTTCTCAACTCTTGTTACTAGGGCAACAGAGTCTTCCTGGACGTCGTGTTCCTCGGTTGTAAATTAGAGTGGAATGTGCTGGGACAAGCCCCCAGAAGTTTATGTCTCCTTACTTATGTTCGTTTTTTAAGTTTAATTTATATTTCTTATCGGAGGAAATTTGATTAGAGTGTTGTGATTGTCTGGCTGTACAGAATCTGGTCAATGATTCATACATATGTCTGTTCATCTTCGGATCCTGTTACCATGTATGTTATTACAGAATGTTGAGTAGACCTCCCTTGGTATTTGGTAGGTGTTTTGTCATGATATATTTTATATGTATTGGTGATTATATAATTCATATAGTTTATATGTTATATGTTTATATACATTTAACATACGTTAGTATATGTATGCTACCCCCATAATCCTAATTTATCCATCCTCCCACCTTTCATTTTGGTTAACCATTAGTTTGTTTTATCAGTCTGTGAGTGTGTTTTTCTGTGGAAATATGTTCATTGGGAGCAATCTTAGGATAACACGTATAAATGATATCATAGGATATTTGTCATTCCCTTTTGACTTACGTAACGTACTATGATTATTTCTAGGCTCATGTGTAATCCTGAAAACGGCATTGTTCATTTTTTTCCCGAGGCTACTATTCCATTCGGTACGTATACCACTTCTTCTTTGTCCATTTATCTGTTGATGGACATTTTGTTTGCTTGCATGGCTTGGCTATTGTAAATATTGCTGCAGGGCATGTTTGCCTGTCTGTGCCTTTCCCATTCTGGTCTTCTTAGGGTATAGGCCCATTAGGGGATCGGCCGCATGATATGGTAGCTCAATTTTTACCTTTTAAACGCAGCTCCGTTCTGTTCTCATGATTAGCTGTTACCAGTTTACATCCAACCAACAGCATAGTGGGTATGCATTTCTCCCCCAACCCGTCAGCATGCATTGTTTGTAGACTTTTTACGGATGGCATTTTGAATATTGGGTGGTGAAATCTTTTTGTAGTTTGGATTTGCATCCAACCAATAATTCCTGATATTGAGCTTTTATCCATGTTCTTCTTTTTTTAAAACAACCGAGTGAGTAACACTTACCTCTTCAAATTGTTTTCTTGAAAAATTTTCCGTGTTGTGAACTTTCTTGGCCATTACCTACCCCAGGACATGTTTTGAGGACACGTGTCATTTACGGCCCTACAATTACTGTGAATCTCAAGTGACCCTTAGCCCTGTGTTTAAAGCTGCTGTTGTGGGAAACGGCCACAAGGCGGCAGCATTTCTCCATTCCCAAGTCTGGTTACTAGGGCAGCAGAGCCTTCCTGAAAGTTGTGTTCCTAGGTTGTAAATTAGAATGGGATGTGCCAGGGAAAACCCCAATAACTTTATGTCTCATTAATTGTTGTTCGTGGTTTTAATTTTTTAAATTGGGGTAATGAGCAGAATAGTGTTTGTTCTGGGTGTGCACAATCAGGTTCAATTGAACATTATATATATCTACTCATGTACAGATCCTCTTCCCATGTAAATTACTATTATTTTTTTAAATAAATTTATTTTATTTATTTATTTATTTTTGGCTGAGTTGGATCTTCGTTGCTGCATGTGGGCTTTCTCCAGTTGCGGTGAGCGGGGGCTACTCTCCGTTGCGGTGCACCGGCTTCTCACTGCAGTGGCTTCTCTTGTTGCGGAGCACGGGCTCTAGGCGTGTGGGCTTCAGTAGTTGTGGCGCATGGGCTCAGTAGTTATGGCTCATGGGCTCCAGAGCGTAGGCTCATTAGTTGTGGTGCACGGGCTTAGTTGCTCTGCTGCATGTGGGACCTTCCCGAACCAGGGATCGAACCTGTGTCCCCTGCATTGGCAGGTGGATTCTTAACCACGGTGCCACCAGGCAAGCCCCCGTGTAAATTATTACAGAGCGTTCAGTAGACCTCCCTTGGTATATGGTCGGTCTTTTTGATACGTGTGTTTAATATGTATTTGCATACGTACGGTAACCCTAATCTTAATGTATCCATTCCTCCCACCTTTCCTTTTAGATAACCATAGTTTGTTTTCTAAGTCTGTGAGATTCTTTCTCTGTGGAAATATGTTCATACGTGTCAGTTGTTAGGTAAGAGCTAGGAGTGATATCACAGGTTATTTGTCGGCTGCTTTCCGACTTACCTCATGTTCTGTGATTATCTCTAGGCTCATCTATGGTGCTGCAAAGAGCAGTGTTTCATCCTTTTCCATGGCGAATATTGCATTGTGTACATGGACCACTTCTTCTTTGTGCATTCATCTGTGGATGGACATTTTGGTTACTTCCAAGTCTTGGCAATGCTAAATATTGATGCAGTGCAGGATTGCCAGCCTGTGTCTTTTGGATTCTGGTCTTCTCAGGGATTAGGCCCAGCAGTGGGCCTACTAGATCATATGGTAGTTCAAATTTTTCCCTTTCAACGCACCTCCATTCTGTTCTCACTACTGGCTGTTACCAGTGTACATCCCACCAGCAACTAGAGGGTACACAGTTCTCTAAAACCCCTTCAGAATTTATTGTTTGTAGACTTTTTACTGATGGCATTTTGAGTGTTGGGTGGTGATACCTTTTTGTAGGTTGGATTTGCATGCGTCTAATAATTCCCGATATTGAGCTTTCATGTACTTTTTTTTTTTAAGTAAAACAGAGAAACTCACCTCTTCAAATTGTTTCCTTGAAAAATTTGCCATGTTCTGAATTCCTGTGGCCATTACCTGCACCAGGACATTTTTTGAGGGCAGGTGTCCTTTACAGCCCTGTAGTAATTGTGAATATCACATGACCATTAGTTCTGCATTTAAAGCTGCTGTTGCAGGAAACGGCCACAAGGGGGCAGCATTTCTATATTCCCAACTCTGGTTACTAGGGCAACACAGCCTTCCTGGAAGTCCTGTTTGTAGGTTGTAAAGTAGAGTGGAATGTGCCAGGACAAACCCCCAGAAACTATGTCTACTTATTTGTTGTTGATATTCTCAGTTTAATTTTCATTTTTCTCAGAGCAAATTTGATTGCAATGTTGTGTTTGTTCTAGGTGTACAGAATGTCTTTCATTGATTCATATATCTTTTCATGTTTGGATCCTGTTCCGTAGAGATTATTACAGAATGTTGTGTAGACCTCTCTTGGTATTCGGTATGTCTGATGATTATATATTTTATAAGTATTAGCATATGTCTGTTAAACCCAATATCCTCCGTTATACATTCCTCACACCTTTCCGTTTGGTTAAGCACAAGCTTGTTTTCTGAACACGTGAGTGTCCTTCTCTGTGGAAATAGGTTCATTCCTATCAATTTTTACTTAAGACCTATACGTGATATCATAGGATATGTGTCTCTCGCTTTCTGACTTACTTCAAGTTGTGTGATTGTCTGTAGCCTCATCTATGGTGCTGCAAACGGCATTGTTTCATTCTTTTCTGTGTCTAATATTGCATTGTGTACATGGACCACTTTTTCGTCCATTCATCTGATGATGGACATTTTTGTTGCTTCCATGTCTTGGCTATTGTAAATACTGCTGCAATACACGATGTTCCATCCTGTGTCTTTTTGATGCTGGCTTTCACAGGTGACAGGCCCAATAGTGGGCCTTCCGGATCATATGGGGACTCAATTTTTACCTTTCAACGCACTGCCATTCTGTTCCTATTATTGGCGGTTACCAGTTTACATCCCACTTAGACCGAGAGGTTACGCTATTCTCCACAACTTCTTCAACATCTATTGTTTGTTGACGTTTTGCTGATGGTCATTCTGACTGGTGTGAGGTGATACGTTTGTGTAGATTGGATTTGCATGCGTCTAATAATTCCTGATGTTTTGCGTGTATCAATGTCCTTTTCATTTTTTTTTAAGATTCAGCTAAACTTACAACTTCAAATTTCCTTCTTGAAAAATTTGCCGCGTTTGGATTTTTTTGGCCATTCCCTACCCCAGGACAGTTTTTGAGGGCATGAGTCATTTACAGCCCTGCAGTCCTTGTGAATATTAGTGACCATTAGCAGTGGATTTAAAGCTGCTGTTTGAGGAAACGGCCTTAAGGTGGCAGCATTTCTACGTTGCCAACTCTGCTTGCTAGGGAAACAGAACCTTGCTGCAAGTTGTGCTTTTAGGTTGCAGATTAGAGTGGAATGTGTCAGGACAAACCCCCATAAGTTTTAGCCTCCTTAATTCTTGTTTGTGTCTTTAAGTTTTCATTTTTATCAGAGCAAATTGGATTTTAAAATGTCTTTTGTTCTAGCTGCACAGAATCTTGTTCATGTACACATATACATATATCTATTGATCTTTGTGTCCTTTTCCATGTAGGTTATTGTAGAGTGTTGAATAGACCACTCTTGGTATTCCATAGGTCTTTGGGGATGATATATTTTATATGTATTAGTATATGTTTGTTAACCCCAATATCCTAATTTGTCCATTCCTCACACCTTTTCTTTGGCTTAACCATAAGTTTGTCTTCTCCATCTGAGATTGTCTTTCCCTATGGAAATATGTTCATTTTTATGAATTTTCAGATAACATAAGTGATATCGTAGAACATTTGTCTTTCGCAATCTGACTTACTTCACGTTGTGTGATTATCTCTAGGCTCATCCGTGGTGCTGCATATGCCATTCTTTTATTTTTTTTCGTGGCTAATATTCCGTTCTGTACATATACCACTTCTTCTTTGTCCATTCATCTGTTTATGGAGCTTTTTTTTGCTTCCATGTCTTGGCTCTTTCAATATTGCTGCAGTGCACATTTGCCTGCCTCTGTCTTTCCGATTCTGGTGGTCTTAGGTTATAGGCCCAGAAGGTGCCCTGCCGCATCATACGGTAGCTCAATTTTTACCTTTTAAAGCAGCTGCATTCAGTTTTCATTAGTGCTGTTAGCACTTTACACCCCATCAGCAGCTAGAAGGTACACAGTTCCCTAAAACCTCTTCAGCATTTATAGTTTGTAGACTTTTTGCGGATGGTCATTTGACTGGTGTGAGCTGAAACCTTTGTGGACGTTGGATTTGCATGCAGCTAATAATTCCTTATACTGAGCTTTAGGCGTGTCTTTTTTTTTCTTTTCCTTTTTTTTTTAAAGAGTGAGTACAACTTCCCTCTCATATTGACTTCTTGAAAACTTTGTCATGTGTTGAAATTTCTTGCCTATTCCCTACCCCAGGACATTTTTTGAGGGCAGGTATCATTTACAGCCCCGCAGTCCTCGTGACTATTAAGCGACCATTAGCACTGTGTTTAAAGCTGCTGTTGTGGGAAACAGCCACAAGGCGGCAGCATTATTACGTTCTCAACTCTTGTTACTAGGGCAACAGAGTCTTCCTGGACGTCGTGTTCCTCGGTTGTAAATTAGAGTGGAATGTGCTGGGACAAGCCCCCAGAAGTTTATGTCTCCTTACTTATGTTCGTTTTTTAAATTTAATTTATATTTCTTATCGGAGGAAATTTGATTAGAGTGTTGTGATTGTCTGGCTGTACAGAATCTGGTCAATGATTCATACATATGTCTGTTCATCTTCGGATCCTGTTACCATGTATGTTATTACAGAATGTTGAGTAGACCTCCCTTGGTATTTGGTAGGTGTTTTGTCATGATATATTTTATATGTATTGGTGATTATATAATTCATATAGTTTATATGTTATATGTTTATATACATTTAACATACGTTAGTATATGTATGCTACCCCCATAATCCTAATTTATCCATCCTCCCACCTTTCATTTTGGTTAACCATTAGTTTGTTTTATCAGTCTGTGAGTGTGTTTTTCTGTGGAAATATGTTCATTGGGAGCAATCTTAGGATAACACGTATAAATGATATCATAGGATATTTGTCATTCCCTTTTGACTTACGTAACGTACTATGATTATTTCTAGGCTCATGTGTAGTCCTGAAAACGGCATTGTTCATTTTTTTCCCGAGGCTACTATTCCATTCGGTACGTATACCACTTCTTCTTTGTCCATTTATCTGTTGATGGACATTTTGTTTGCTTGCATGGCTTGGCTATTGTAAATATTGCTGCAGGGCATGTTTGCCTGTCTGTGCCTTTCCCATTCTGGTCTTCTTAGGGTATAGGCCCATTAGGGGATCGGCCGCATGATATGGTAGCTCAATTTTTACCTTTTAAACGCAGCTCCGTTCTGTTCTCATGATTAGCTGTTACCAGTTTACATCCAACCAACAGCATAGTGGGTATGCATTTCTCCCCCAACCCGTCAGCATGCATTGTTTGTAGACTTTTTACGGATGGCATTTTGAATATTGGGTGGTGAAATCTTTTTGTAGTTTGGATTTGCATCCAACCAATAATTCCTGATATTGAGCTTTTATCCATGTTCTTCTTTTTTTAAAACAACCGAGTGAGTAACACTTACCTCTTCAAATTGTTTTCTTGAAAAATTTTCCGTGTTGTGAACTTTCTTGGCCATTACCTACCCCAGGACATGTTTTGAGGACACGTGTCATTTACGGCCCTACAATTACTGTGAATCTCAAGTGACCCTTAGCCCTGTGTTTAAAGCTGCTGTTGTGGGAAACGGCCACAAGGCGGCAGCATTTCTCCATTCCCAAGTCTGGTTACTAGGGCAGCAGAGCCTTCCTGAAAGTTGTGTTCCTAGGTTGTAAATTAGAATGGGATGTGCCAGGGAAAACCCCAATAACTTTATGTCTCATTAATTGTTGTTCGTGGTTTTAATTTTTTAAATTGGGGTAATGAGCAGAATAGTGTTTGTTCTGGGTGTGCACAATCAGGTTCAATTGAACATTATATATATCTACTCATGTACAGATCCTCTTCCCATGTAAATTACTATTATTTTTTTAAATAAATTTATTTTATTTATTTATTTATTTTTGGCTGAGTTGGATCTTCGTTGCTGCATGTGGGCTTTCTCCAGTTGCGGTGAGCGGGGGCTACTCTCCGTTGCGGTGCACCGGCTTCTCACTGCAGTGGCTTCTCTTGTTGTGGAGCACGGGCTCTAGGCGTGTGGGCTTCAGTAGTTGTGGCGCATGGGCTCAGTAGTTATGGCTCATGGGCTCCAGAGCGTAGGCTCATTAGTTGTGGTGCACGGGCTTAGTTGCTCTGCTGCATGTGGGACCTTCCCGAACCAGGGATCGAACCTGTGTCCCCTGCATTGGCAGGTGGATTCTTAACCACGGTGCCACCAGGCAAGCCCGCGTGTAAATTATTACAGAGCGTTCAGTAGACCTCCCTTGGTATATGGTCGGTCTTTTTGATACGTGTGTTTAATATGTATTTGTATACGTATGGTAACCCTAATCTTAATGTATCCATTCCTCCCACCTTTCCTTTTAGATAACCATAGTTTGTTTTCTAAGTCTGTGAGAGTCTTTCTCTGTGGAAATATGTTCATACGTGTCAGTTGTTAGGTAACAGCTAGGAGTGATATCACAGGTTATTTGTCGGCTGCTTTCCGACTTACCTCATGTTCTGTGATTATCTCTAGGCTCATCTATGGTGCTGCAAAGAGCAGTGTTTCATCCTTTTCCATGGCGAATATTGCATTGTGTAGATGGACCACTTCTTCTTTGTGCATTCATCTGTGGATGGACATTTTGGTTACTTCCAAGTCTTGGCAATGCTAAATATTGATGCAGTGCAGGATTGCCAGCCTGTGTCTTTTGGATTCTGGTCTTCTCAGGGATTAGGCCCAGCAGTGGGCCTACTAGATCATATGGTAGTTCAAATTTTTCCCTTTCAACGCACCTCCATTCTGTTCTCACTACTGGCTGTTACCAGTTTACATCCCACCAGCAACTAGAGGGTACACAGTTCTCTAAAACCCCTTCAGAATTTATTGTTTGTAGACTTTTTACTGATGGCATTTTGAGTGTTGGGTGGTGATACCTTTTTGTAGGTTGGATTTGCATGCGTCTAATAATTCCCGATATTGAGCTTTCATGTACTTTTTTTTTTTAAGTAAAACAGAGAAACTCACCTCTTCAAATTGTTTCCTTGAAAAATTTGCCATGTTCTGAATTCCTGTGGCCATTACCTGCACCAGGACATTTTTTGAGGGCAGGTGTCCTTTACAGCCCTGTAGTAATTGTGAATATCACATGACCATTAGTTCTGCATTTAAAGCTGCTGTTGCAGGAAACGGCCACAAGGGGGCAGCATTTCTATATTCCCAACTCTGGTTACTAGGGCAACACAGCCTTCCTGGAAGTCCTGTTTGTAGGTTGTAAAGTAGAGTGGAATGTGCCAGGACAAACCCCCAGAAACTATGTCTACTTATTTGTTGTTGATATTCTCAGTTTAATTTTCATTTTTCTCAGAGCAAATTTGATTGCAATGTTGTGTTTGTTCTAGGTGTACAGAATGTCTTTCATTGATTCATATATCTTTTCATGTTTGGATCCTGTTCCGTAGAGATTATTACAGAATGTTGTGTAGACCTCTCTTGGTATTCGGTATGTCTGATGATTATATATTTTATAAGTATTAGCATATGTCTGTTAAACCCAATATCCTCCGTTATACATTCCTCACACCTTTCCGTTTGGTTAAGCACAAGCTTGTTTTCTGAACACGTGAGTGTCCTTCTCTGTGGAAATAGGTTCATTCCTATCAATTTTTACATAAGACCTATACGTGATATCATAGGATATGTGTCTCTCGCTTTCTGACTTACTTCAAGTTGTGTGATTGTCTGTAGCCTCATCTATGGTGCTGCAAACGGCATTGTTTCATTCTTTTCTGTGTCTAATATTGCATTGTGTACATGGACCACTTTTTCGTCCATTCATCTGATGATGGACATTTTTGTTGCTTCCATGTCTTGGCTATTGTAAATACTGCTGCAATACACGATGTTCCATCCTGTGTCTTTTTGATGCTGGCTTTCACAGGTGACAGGCCCAATAGTGGGCCTTCCGGATCATATGGGGACTCAATTTTTACCTTTCAACGCACTGCCATTCTGTTCCTATTATTGGCGGTTACCAGTTTACATCCCACTTAGACCGAGAGGTTACGCTATTCTCCACAACTTCTTCAACATCTATTGTTTGTTGACGTTTTGCTGATGGTCATTCTGACTGGTGTGAGGTGATACGTTTGTGTAGATTGGATTTGCATGCGTCTAATAATTCCTGATGTTTTGCGTGGATCAATGTCCTTTTCATTTTTTTTTAAGATTCAGCTAAACTTACAACTTCAAATTTCCTTCTTGAAAAATTTGCCGCGTTTGGATTTTTTTGGCCATTCCCTACCCCAGGACAGTTTTTGAGGGCATGAGTCATTTACAGCCCTGCAGTCCTTGTGAATATTAGTGACCATTAGCAGTGGATTTAAAGCTGCTGTTTGAGGAAACGGCCTTAAGGTGGCAGCATTTCTACGTTGCCAACTCTGCTTGCTAGGGAAACAGAACCTTGCTGCAAGTTGTGCTTTTAGGTTGCAGATTAGAGTGGAATGTGTCAGGACAAACCCCCATAAGTTTTAGCCTCCTTAATTCTTGTTTGTGTCTTTAAGTTTTCATTTTTATCAGAGCAAATTGGATTTTAAAATGTCTTTTGTTCTAGCTGCACAGAATCTTGTTCATGTACACATATACATATATCTATTGATCTTTGTGTCCTTTTCCATGTAGGTTATTGTAGAGTGTTGAATAGACCACTCTTGGTATTCCATAGGTCTTTGGGGATGATATATTTTATATGTATTAGTATATGTTTGTTAACCCCAATATCCTAATTTGTCCATTCCTCACACCTTTTCTTTGGCTTAACCATAAGTTTGTCTTCTCCATCTGAGATTGTCTTTCCCTATGGAAATATGTTCATTTTTATGAATTTTCAGATAACATAAGTGATATCGTAGAACATTTGTCTTTCGCAATCTGACTTACTTCACGTTGTGTGATTATCTCTAGGCTCATCCGTGGTGCTGCATATGCCATTCTTTTATTTTTTTTCGTGGCTAATATTCCATTCTGTACATATACCACTTCTTCTTTGTCCATTCATCTGTTTATGGAGCTTTTTTTTGCTTCCATGTCTTGG
This sequence comes from Eubalaena glacialis, assembly GCF_028564815.1. Lineage (NCBI taxonomy): Eukaryota > Metazoa > Chordata > Mammalia > Artiodactyla > Balaenidae > Eubalaena > Eubalaena glacialis. The sequence continues at coordinate 122,679,664 of NC_083722.1, forward strand.
CTCTTTCAATATTGCTGCAGTGCACATTTGCCTGCCTCTGTCTTTCCGATTCTGGTGGTCTTAGGTTATAGGCCCAGAAGGTGCCCTGCCGCATCATACGGTAGCTCAATTTTTACCTTTTAAAGCAGCTGCATTCAGTTTTCATTAGTGCTGTTAGCACTTTACACCCCATCAGCAGCTAGAAGGTACACAGTTCCCTAAAACCTCTTCAGCATTTATAGTTTGTAGACTTTTTGCTGATGGTCATTTGACTGGTGTGAGCTGAAACCTTTGTGGACGTGGGATTTGCATGCAGCTAATAATTCCTTATACTGAGCTTTAGGCATGTCTTTTTTTTTCTTTTCCTTTTTTTTTTAAAGAGTGAGTACAACTTCCCTCTCATATTGACTTCTTGAAAACTTTGTCATGTGTTGAAATTTCTTGCCTATTCCCTACCCCAGGACATTTTTTGAGGGCAGGTATCATTTACAGCCCCGCAGTCCTCGTGACTATTAAGCGACCATTAGCACTGTGTTTAAAGCTGCTGTTGTGGGAAACAGCCACAAGGCGGCAGCATTATTACGTTCTCAACTCTTGTTACTAGGGCAAGAGAGTCTTCCTGGACGTCGTGTTCCTCGGTTGTAAATTAGAGTGGAATGTGCTGGGACAAGCCCCCAGAAGTTTATGTCTCCTTACTTATGTTCGTTTTTTAAATTTAATTTATATTTCTTATCGGAGGAAATTTGATTAGAGTGTTGTGATTGTCTGGCTGTACAGAATCTGGTCAATGATTCATACATATGTCTGTTCATCTTCGGATCCTGTTACCATGTATGTTATTACAGAATGTTGAGTAGACCTCCCTTGGTATTTGGTAGGTGTTTTGTCATGATATATTTTATATGTATTGGTGATTATATAATTCATATAGTTTATATGTTATATGTTTATATACATTTAACATACGTTAGTATATGTATGCTACCCCCATAATCCTAATTTATCCATCCTCCCACCTTTCATTTTGGTTAACCATTAGTTTGTTTTATCAGTCTGTGAGTGTGTTTTTCTGTGGAAATATGTTCATTGGGAGCAATCTTAGGATAACACGTATAAATGATATCATAGGATATTTGTCATTCCCTTTTGACTTACGTAACGTACTATGATTATTTCTAGGCTCATGTGTAGTCCTGAAAACGGCATTGTTCATTTTTTTCCCGAGGCTACTATTCCATTCGGTACGTATACCACTTCTTCTTTGTCCATTTATCTGTTGATGGACATTTTGTTTGCTTGCATGGCTTGGCTATTGTAAATATTGCTGCAGGGCATGTTTGCCTGTCTGTGCCTTTCCCATTCTGGTCTTCTTAGGGTATAGGCCCATTAGGGGATCGGCCGCATGATATGGTAGCTCAATTTTTACCTTTTAAACGCAGCTCCGTTCTGTTCTCATGATTAGCTGTTACCAGTTTACATCCAACCAACAGCATAGTGGGTATGCATTTCTCCCCCAACCCGTCAGCATGCATTGTTTGTAGACTTTTTACGGATGGCATTTTGAATATTGGGTGGTGAAATCTTTTTGTAGTTTGGATTTGCATCCAACCAATAATTCCTGATATTGAGCTTTTATCCATGTTCTTCTTTTTTTAAAACAACCGAGTGAGTAACACTTACCTCTTCAAATTGTTTTCTTGAAAAATTTTCCGTGTTGTGAACTTTCTTGGCCATTACCTACCCCAGGACATGTTTTGAGGACACGTGTCATTTACGGCCCTACAATTACTGTGAATCTCAAGTGACCCTTAGCCCTGTGTTTAAAGCTGCTGTTGTGGGAAACGGCCACAAGGCGGCAGCATTTCTCCATTCCCAAGTCTGGTTACTAGGGCAGCAGAGCCTTCCTGAAAGTTGTGTTCCTAGGTTGTAAATTAGAATGGGATGTGCCAGGGAAAACCCCAATAACTTTATGTCTCATTAATTGTTGTTCGTGGTTTTAATTTTTTAAATTGGGGTAATGAGCAGAATAGTGTTTGTTCTGGGTGTGCACAATCAGGTTCAATTGAACATTATATATATCTACTCATGTACAGATCCTCTTCCCATGTAAATTACTATTATTTTTTTAAATAAATTTATTTTATTTATTTATTTATTTTTGGCTGAGTTGGATCTTCGTTGCTGCATGTGGGCTTTCTCCAGTTGCGGTGAGCGGGGGCTACTCTCCGTTGCGGTGCACCGGCTTCTCACTGCAGTGGCTTCTCTTGTTGTGGAGCACGGGCTCTAGGCGTGTGGGCTTCAGTAGTTGTGGCGCATGGGCTCAGTAGTTATGGCTCATGGGCTCCAGAGCGTAGGCTCATTAGTTGTGGTGCACGGGCTTAGTTGCTCTGCTGCATGTGGGACCTTCCCGAACCAGGGATCGAACCTGTGTCCCCTGCATTGGCAGGTGGATTCTTAACCACGGTGCCACCAGGCAAGCCCGCGTGTAAATTATTACAGAGCGTTCAGTAGACCTCCCTTGGTATATGGTTGGTCTTTTTGATACGTGTGTTTAATATGTATTTGTATACGTATGGTAACCCTAATCTTAATGTATCCATTCCTCCCACCTTTCCTTTTAGATAACCATAGTTTGTTTTCTAAGTCTGTGAGAGTCTTTCTCTGTGGAAATATGTTCATACGTGTCAGTTGTTAGGTAACAGCTAGGAGTGATATCACAGGTTATTTGTCGGCTGCTTTCCGACTTACCTCATGTTCTGTGATTATCTCTAGGCTCATCTATGGTGCTGCAAAGAGCAGTGTTTCATCCTTTTCCATGGCGAATATTGCATTGTGTAGATGGACCACTTCTTCTTTGTGCATTCATCTGTGGATGGACATTTTGGTTACTTCCAAGTCTTGGCAATGCTAAATATTGATGCAGTGCAGGATTGCCAGCCTGTGTCTTTTGGATTCTGGTCTTCTCAGGGATTAGGCCCAGCAGTGGGCCTACTAGATCATATGGTAGTTCAAATTTTTCCCTTTCAACGCACCTCCATTCTGTTCTCACTACTGGCTGTTACCAGTTTACATCCCACCAGCAACTAGAGGGTACACAGTTCTCTAAAACCCCTTCAGAATTTATTGTTTGTAGACTTTTTACTGATGGCATTTTGAGTGTTGGGTGGTGATACCTTCTTGTAGGTTGGATTTGCATGTGTCTAATAATTCCCGATATTGAGCTTTCATCTACATTTTTTTTAAGTAAAACAGAAACTCACCTCTTCAAATTGTTTCCTTGAAAAATTTGCCATGTTCTGAATTCCTGTGGCCATTACCTGCACCAGGACATTTTTTGAGGGCAGGTGTCCTTTACAGCCCTGTAGTAATTGTGAGTATCACATGACCATTAGTTCTGCATTTAAAGCTGCTGTTGCAGGAAACGGCCACAAGGGGGCAGCATTTCTATATTCCCAACTCTGGTTACTAGGGCAACACAGCCTTCCTGGAAGTCCTGTTTGTAGGTTGTAAAGTAGAGTGGAATGTGCCAGGACAAACCCCCAGAAACTATGTCTACTTATTTGTTGTTGATATTCTCAGTTTAATTTTCATTTTTCTCAGAGCAAATTTGATTGCAATGTTGTGTTTGTTCTAGGTGTACAGAATGTCTTTCATTGATTCATATATCTTTTCATGTTTGGATCCTGTTCCGTAGAGATTATTACAGAATGTTGTGTAGACCTCTCTTGGTATTCGGTATGTCTGATGATTATATATTTTATAAGTATTAGCATATGTCTGTTAAACCCAATATCCTCCGTTATACATTCCTCACACCTTTCCGTTTGGTTAAGCACAAGCTTGTTTTCTGAACACGTGAGTGTCCTTCTCTGTGGAAATAGGTTCATTCCTATCAATTTTTACATAAGACCTATACGTGATATCATAGGATATGTGTCTCTCGCTTTCTGACTTACTTCAAGTTGTGTGATTGTGTGTAGCCTCGTCTATGGTGCTGCAAACGGCATTGTTTCATTCTTTTCTGTGTCTAATATTGCATTGTGTACATGGACCACTTTTTCGTCCATTCATCTGATGATGGACATTTTTGTTGCTTCCATGTCTTGGCTATTGTAAATACTGCTGCAATACACGATGTTCCATCCTGTGTCTTTTTGATGCTGGCTTTCACAGGTGACAGGCCCAATAGTGGGCCTTCCGGATCATATGGGGACTCAATTTTTACCTTTCAACGCACTGCCATTCTGTTCCTATTATTGGCGGTTACCAGTTTACATCCCACTTAGACCGAGAGGTTACGCTATTCTCCACAACTTCTTCAACATCTATTGTTTGTTGACGTTTTGCTGATGGTCATTCTGACTGGTGTGAGGTGATACGTTTGTGTAGATTGGATTTGCATGCGTCTAATAATTCCTGATGTTTTGCGTGTATCAATGTCCTTTTCATTTTTTTTTTAAGATTCAGCTAAACTTACAACTTCAAATTTCCTTCTTGAAAAATTTGCCGCGTTTGGATTTTTTTGGCCATTCCCTACCCCAGGACAGTTTTTGAGGGCATGAGTCATTTACAGCCCTGCAGTCCTTGTGAATATTAGTGACCATTAGCAGTGGATTTAAGGCTGCTGTTTGAGGAAACGGCCTTAAGGTGGCAGCATTTCTACGTTGCCAACTCTGCTTGCTAGGGAAACAGAACCTTGCTGCAAGTTGTGCTTTTAGGTTGCAGATTAGAGTGGAATGTGTCAGGACAAACCCCCATAAGTTTTAGCCTCCTTAATTCTTGTTTGTGTCTTTAAGTTTTCATTTTTATCAGAGCAAATTGGATTTTAAAATGTCTTTTGTTCTAGCTGCACAGAATCTTGTTCATGTACACATATACATATATCTATTGATCTTTGTGTCCTTTTCCATGTAGGTTATTGTAGAGTGTTGAATAGACCACTCTTGGTATTCCATAGGTCTTTGGGGATGATATATTTTATATGTATTAGTATATGTTTGTTAACCCCAATATCCTAATTTGTCCATTCCTCACACCTTTTCTTTGGCTTAACCATAAGTTTGTCTTCTCCATCTGAGATTGTCTTTCCCTATGGAAATATGTTCATTTTTATGAATTTTCAGATAACATAAGTGATATCGTAGAACATTTGTCTTTCGCAATCTGACTTACTTCACGTTGTGTGATTATCTCTAGGCTCATCCGTGGTGCTGCATATGCCATTCTTTTATTTTTTTTCGTGGCTAATATTCCATTCTGTACATATACCACTTCTTCTTTGTCCATTCATCTGTTTATGGAGCTTTTTTTTGCTTCCATGTCTTGGCTCTTTCAATATTGCTGCAGTGCACATTTGCCTGCCTCTGTCTTTCCGATTCTGGTGGTCTTAGGTTATAGGCCCAGAAGGTGCCCTGCCGCATCATACGGTAGCTCAATTTTTACCTTTTAAAGCAGCTGCATTCAGTTTTCATTAGTGCTGTTAGCACTTTACACCCCATCAGCAGCTAGAAGGTACACAGTTCCCTAAAACCTCTTCAGCATTTATAGTTTGTAGACTTTTTGCTGATGGTCATTTGACTGGTGTGAGCTGAAACCTTTGTGGACGTTGGATTTGCATGCAGCTAATAATTCCTTATACTGAGCTTTAGGCGTGTCTTTTTTTTTCTTTTCCTTTTTTTTTTAAAGAGTGAGTACAACTTCCCTCTCATATTGACTTCTTGAAAACTTTGTCATGTGTTGAAATTTCTTGCCTATTCCCTACCCCAGGACATTTTTTGAGGGCAGGTATCATTTACAGCCCCGCAGTCCTCGTGACTATTAAGCGACCATTAGCACTGTGTTTAAAGCTGCTGTTGTGGGAAACAGCCACAAGGCGGCAGCATTATTACGTTCTCAACTCTTGTTACTAGGGCAACAGAGTCTTCCTGGACGTCGTGTTCCTCGGTTGTAAATTAGAGTGGAATGTGCTGGGACAAGCCCCCAGAAGTTTATGTCTCCTTACTTATGTTCGTTTTTTAAGTTTAATTTATATTTCTTATCGGAGGAAATTTGATTAGAGTGTTGTGATTGTCTGGCTGTACAGAATCTGGTCAATGATTCATACATATGTCTGTTCATCTTCGGATCCTGTTACCATGTATGTTATTACAGAATGTTGAGTAGACCTCCCTTGGTATTTGGTAGGTGTTTTGTCATGATATATTTTATATGTATTGGTGATTATATAATTCATATAGTTTATATGTTATATGTTTATATACATTTAACATACGTTAGTATATGTATGCTACCCCCATAATCCTAATTTATCCATCCTCCCACCTTTCATTTTGGTTAACCATTAGTTTGTTTTATCAGTCTGTGAGTGTGTTTTTCTGTGGAAATATGTTCATTGGGAGCAATCTTAGGATAACACGTATAAATGATATCATAGGATATTTGTCATTCCCTTTTGACTTACGTAACGTACTATGATTATTTCTAGGCTCATGTGTAATCCTGAAAACGGCATTGTTCATTTTTTTCCCGAGGCTACTATTCCATTCGGTACGTATACCACTTCTTCTTTGTCCATTTATCTGTTGATGGACATTTTGTTTGCTTGCATGGCTTGGCTATTGTAAATATTGCTGCAGGGCATGTTTGCCTGTCTGTGCCTTTCCCATTCTGGTCTTCTTAGGGTATAGGCCCATTAGGGGATCGGCCGCATGATATGGTAGCTCAATTTTTACCTTTTAAACGCAGCTCCGTTCTGTTCTCATGATTAGCTGTTACCAGTTTACATCCAACCAACAGCATAGTGGGTATGCATTTCTCCCCCAACCCGTCAGCATGCATTGTTTGTAGACTTTTTACGGATGGCATTTTGAATATTGGGTGGTGAAATCTTTTTGTAGTTTGGATTTGCATCCAACCAATAATTCCTGATATTGAGCTTTTATCCATGTTCTTCTTTTTTTAAAACAACCGAGTGAGTAACACTTACCTCTTCAAATTGTTTTCTTGAAAAATTTTCCGTGTTGTGAACTTTCTTGGCCATTACCTACCCCAGGACATGTTTTGAGGACACGTGTCATTTACGGCCCTACAATTACTGTGAATCTCAAGTGACCCTTAGCCCTGTGTTTAAAGCTGCTGTTGTGGGAAACGGCCACAAGGCGGCAGCATTTCTCCATTCCCAAGTCTGGTTACTAGGGCAGCAGAGCCTTCCTGAAAGTTGTGTTCCTAGGTTGTAAATTAGAATGGGATGTGCCAGGGAAAACCCCAATAACTTTATGTCTCATTAATTGTTGTTCGTGGTTTTAATTTTTTAAATTGGGGTAATGAGCAGAATAGTGTTTGTTCTGGGTGTGCACAATCAGGTTCAATTGAACATTATATATATCTACTCATGTACAGATCCTCTTCCCATGTAAATTACTATTATTTTTTTAAATAAATTTATTTTATTTATTTATTTATTTTTGGCTGAGTTGGATCTTCGTTGCTGCATGTGGGCTTTCTCCAGTTGCGGTGAGCGGGGGCTACTCTCCGTTGCGGTGCACCGGCTTCTCACTGCAGTGGCTTCTCTTGTTGCGGAGCACGGGCTCTAGGCGTGTGGGCTTCAGTAGTTGTGGCGCATGGGCTCAGTAGTTATGGCTCATGGGCTCCAGAGCGTAGGCTCATTAGTTGTGGTGCACGGGCTTAGTTGCTCTGCTGCATGTGGGACCTTCCCGAACCAGGGATCGAACCTGTGTCCCCTGCATTGGCAGGTGGATTCTTAACCACGGTGCCACCAGGCAAGCCCCCGTGTAAATTATTACAGAGCGTTCAGTAGACCTCCCTTGGTATATGGTCGGTCTTTTTGATACGTGTGTTTAATATGTATTTGCATACGTACGGTAACCCTAATCTTAATGTATCCATTCCTCCCACCTTTCCTTTTAGATAACCATAGTTTGTTTTCTAAGTCTGTGAGATTCTTTCTCTGTGGAAATATGTTCATACGTGTCAGTTGTTAGGTAAGAGCTAGGAGTGATATCACAGGTTATTTGTCGGCTGCTTTCCGACTTACCTCATGTTCTGTGATTATCTCTAGGCTCATCTATGGTGCTGCAAAGAGCAGTGTTTCATCCTTTTCCATGGCGAATATTGCATTGTGTACATGGACCACTTCTTCTTTGTGCATTCATCTGTGGATGGACATTTTGGTTACTTCTAAGTCTTGGCAATGCTAAATATTGATGCAGTGCAGGATTGCCAGCCTGTGTCTTTTGGATTCTGGTCTTCTCAGGGATTAGGCCCAGCAGTGGGCCTACTAGATCATATGGTAGTTCAAATTTTTCCCTTTCAACGCACCTCCATTCTGTTCTCACTACTGGCTGTTACCAGTGTACATCCCACCAGCAACTAGAGGGTACACAGTTCTCTAAAACCCCTTCAGAATTTATTGTTTGTAGACTTTTTACTGATGGCATTTTGAGTGTTGGGTGGTGATACCTTTTTGTAGGTTGGATTTGCATGCGTCTAATAATTCCCGATATTGAGCTTTCATGTACTTTTTTTTTTTAAGTAAAACAGAGAAACTCACCTCTTCAAATTGTTTCCTTGAAAAATTTGCCATGTTCTGAATTCCTGTGGCCATTACCTGCACCAGGACATTTTTTGAGGGCAGGTGTCCTTTACAGCCCTGTAGTAATTGTGAATATCACATGACCATTAGTTCTGCATTTAAAGCTGCTGTTGCAGGAAACGGCCACAAGGGGGCAGCATTTCTATATTCCCAACTCTGGTTACTAGGGCAACACAGCCTTCCTGGAAGTCCTGTTTGTAGGTTGTAAAGTAGAGTGGAATGTGCCAGGACAAACCCCCAGAAACTATGTCTACTTATTTGTTGTTGATATTCTCAGTTTAATTTTCATTTTTCTCAGAGCAAATTTGATTGCAATGTTGTGTTTGTTCTAGGTGTACAGAATGTCTTTCATTGATTCATATATCTTTTCATGTTTGGATCCTGTTCCGTAGAGATTATTACAGAATGTTGTGTAGACCTCTCTTGGTATTCGGTATGTCTGATGATTATATATTTTATAAGTATTAGCATATGTCTGTTAAACCCAATATCCTCCGTTATACATTCCTCACACCTTTCCGTTTGGTTAAGCACAAGCTTGTTTTCTGAACACGTGAGTGTCCTTCTCTGTGGAAATAGGTTCATTCCTATCAATTTTTACTTAAGACCTATACGTGATATCATAGGATATGTGTCTCTCGCTTTCTGACTTACTTCAAGTTGTGTGATTGTCTGTAGCCTCATCTATGGTGCTGCAAACGGCATTGTTTCATTCTTTTCTGTGTCTAATATTGCATTGTGTACATGGACCACTTTTTCGTCCATTCATCTGATGATGGACATTTTTGTTGCTTCCATGTCTTGGCTATTGTAAATACTGCTGCAATACACGATGTTCCATCCTGTGTCTTTTTGATGCTGGCTTTCACAGGTGACAGGCCCAATAGTGGGCCTTCCGGATCATATGGGGACTCAATTTTTACCTTTCAACGCACTGCCATTCTGTTCCTATTATTGGCGGTTACCAGTTTACATCCCACTTAGACCGAGAGGTTACGCTATTCTCCACAACTTCTTCAACATCTATTGTTTGTTGACGTTTTGCTGATGGTCATTCTGACTGGTGTGAGGTGATACGTTTGTGTAGATTGGATTTGCATGCGTCTAATAATTCCTGATGTTTTGCGTGTATCAATGTCCTTTTCATTTTTTTTTAAGATTCAGCTAAACTTACAACTTCAAATTTCCTTCTTGAAAAATTTGCCGCGTTTGGATTTTTTTGGCCATTCCCTACCCCAGGACAGTTTTTGAGGGCATGAGTCATTTACAGCCCTGCAGTCCTTGTGAATATTAGTGACCATTAGCAGTGGATTTAAAGCTGCTGTTTGAGGAAACGGCCTTAAGGTGGCAGCATTTCTACGTTGCCAACTCTGCTTGCTAGGGAAACAGAACCTTGCTGCAAGTTGTGCTTTTAGGTTGCAGATTAGAGTGGAATGTGTCAGGACAAACCCCCATAAGTTTTAGCCTCCTTAATTCTTGTTTGTGTCTTTAAGTTTTCATTTTTATCAGAGCAAATTGGATTTTAAAATGTCTTTTGTTCTAGCTGCACAGAATCTTGTTCATGTACACATATACATATATCTATTGATCTTTGTGTCCTTTTCCATGTAGGTTATTGTAGAGTGTTGAATAGACCACTCTTGGTATTCCATAGGTCTTTGGGGATGATATATTTTATATGTATTAGTATATGTTTGTTAACCCCAATATCCTAATTTGTCCATTCCTCACACCTTTTCTTTGGCTTAACCATAAGTTTGTCTTCTCCATCTGAGATTGTCTTTCCCTATGGAAATATGTTCATTTTTATGAATTTTCAGATAACATAAGTGATATCGTAGAACATTTGTCTTTCGCAATCTGACTTACTTCACGTTGTGTGATTATCTCTAGGCTCATCCGTGGTGCTGCATATGCCATTCTTTTATTTTTTTTCGTGGCTAATATTCCATTCTGTACATATACCACTTCTGCTTTGTCCATTCATCTGTTTATGGAGCTTTTTTTTGCTTCCATGTCTTGGCTCTTTCAATATTGCTGCAGTGCACATTTGCCTGCCTCTGTCTTTCCGATTCTGGTGGTCTTAGGTTATAGGCCCAGAAGGTGCCCTGCCGCATCATACGGTAGCTCAATTTTTACCTTTTAAAGCAGCTGCATTCAGTTTTCATTAGTGCTGTTAGCACTTTACACCCCATCAGCAGCTAGAAGGTACACAGTTCCCTAAAACCTCTTCAGCATTTATAGTTTGTAGACTTTTTGCGGATGGTCATTTGACTGGTGTGAGCTGAAACCTTTGTGGACGTTGGATTTGCATGCAGCTAATAATTCCTTATACTGAGCTTTAGGCGTGTCTTTTTTTTTCTTTTCCTTTTTTTTTTAAAGAGTGAGTACAACTTCCCTCTCATATTGACTTCTTGAAAACTTTGTCATGTGTTGAAATTTCTTGCCTATTCCCTACCCCAGGACATTTTTTGAGGGCAGGTATCATTTACAGCCCCGCAGTCCTCGTGACTATTAAGCGACCATTAGCACTGTGTTTAAAGCTGCTGTTGTGGGAAACAGCCACAAGGCGGCAGCATTATTACGTTCTCAACTCTTGTTACTAGGGCAACAGAGTCTTCCTGGACGTCGTGTTCCTCGGTTGTAAATTAGAGTGGAATGTGCTGGGACAAGTCCCCAGAAGTTTATGTCTCCTTACTTATGTTCGTTTTTTAAATTTAATTTATATTTCTTATCGGAGGAAATTTGATTAGAGTGTTGTGATTGTCTGGCTGTACAGAATCTGGTCAATGATTCATACATATGTCTGTTCATCTTCGGATCCTGTTACCATGTATGTTATTACAGAATGTTGAGTAGACCTCCCTTGGTATTTGGTAGGTGTTTTGTCATGATATATTTTATATGTATTGGTGATTATATAATTCATATAGTTTATATGTTATATGTTTATATACATTTAACATACGTTAGTATATGTATGCTACCCCCATAATCCTAATTTATCCATCCTCCCACCTTTCATTTTGGTTAACCATTAGTTTGTTTTATCAGTCTGTGAGTGTGTTTTTCTGTGGAAATATGTTCATTGGGAGCAATCTTAGGATAACACGTATAAATGATATCATAGGATATTTGTCATTCCCTTTTGACTTACGTAACGTACTATGATTATTTCTAGGCTCATGTGTAGTCCTGAAAACGGCATTGTTCATTTTTTTCCCGAGGCTACTATTCCATTCGGTACGTATACCACTTCTTCTTTGTCCATTTATCTGTTGATGGACATTTTGTTTGCTTGCATGGCTTGGCTATTGTAAATATTGCTGCAGGGCATGTTTGCCTGTCTGTGCCTTTCCCATTCTGGTCTTCTTAGGGTATAGGCCCATTAGGGGATCGGCCGCATGATATGGTAGCTCAATTTTTACCTTTTAAACGCAGCTCCGTTCTGTTCTCATGATTAGCTGTTACCAGTTTACATCCAACCAACAGCATAGTGGGTATGCATTTCTCCCCCAACCCGTCAGCATGCATTGTTTGTAGACTTTTTACGGATGGCATTTTGAATATTGGGTGGTGAAATCTTTTTGTAGTTTGGATTTGCATCCAACCAATAATTCCTGATATTGAGCTTTTATCCATGTTCTTCTTTTTTTAAAACAACCGAGTGAGTAACACTTACCTCTTCAAATTGTTTTCTTGAAAAATTTTCCGTGTTGTGAACTTTCTTGGCCATTACCTACCCCAGGACATGTTTTGAGGACACGTGTCATTTACGGCCCTACAATTACTGTGAATCTCAAGTGACCCTTAGCCCTGTGTTTAAAGCTGCTGTTGTGGGAAACGGCCACAAGGCGGCAGCATTTCTCCATTCCCAAGTCTGGTTACTAGGGCAGCAGAGCCTTCCTGAAAGTTGTGTTCCTAGGTTGTAAATTAGAATGGGATGTGCCAGGGAAAACCCCAATAACTTTATGTCTCATTAATTGTTGTTCGTGGTTTTAATTTTTTAAATTGGGGTAATGAGCAGAATAGTGTTTGTTCTGGGTGTGCACAATCAGGTTCAATTGAACATTATATATATCTACTCATGTACAGATCCTCTTCCCATGTAAATTACTATTATTTTTTTAAATAAATTTATTTTATTTATTTATTTATTTTTGGCTGAGTTGGATCTTCGTTGCTGCATGTGGGCTTTCTCCAGTTGCGGTGAGCGGGGGCTACTCTCCGTTGCGGTGCACCGGCTTCTCACTGCAGTGGCTTCTCTTGTTGTGGAGCACGGGCTCTAGGCGTGTGGGCTTCAGTAGTTGTGGCGCATGGGCTCAGTAGTTATGGCTCATGGGCTCCAGAGCGTAGGCTCATTAGTTGTGGTGCACGGGCTTAGTTGCTCTGCTGCATGTGGGACCTTCCCGAACCAGGGATCGAACCTGTGTCCCCTGCATTGGCAGGTGGATTCTTAACCACGGTGCCACCAGGCAAGCCCGCGTGTAAATTATTACAGAGCGTTCAGTAGACCTCCCTTGGTATATGGTCGGTCTTTTTGATACGTGTGTTTAATATGTATTTGTATACGTATGGTAACCCTAATCTTAATGTATCCATTCCTCCCACCTTTCCTTTTAGATAACCATAGTTTGTTTTCTAAGTCTGTGAGAGTCTTTCTCTGTGGAAATATGTTCATACGTGTCAGTTGTTAGGTAACAGCTAGGAGTGATATCACAGGTTATTTGTCGGCTGCTTTCCGACTTACCTCATGTTCTGTGATTATCTCTAGGCTCATCTATGGTGCTGCAAAGAGCAGTGTTTCATCCTTTTCCATGGCGAATATTGCATTGTGTAGATGGACCACTTCTTCTTTGTGCATTCATCTGTGGATGGACATTTTGGTTACTTCCAAGTCTTGGCAATGCTAAATATTGATGCAGTGCAGGATTGCCAGCCTGTGTCTTTTGGATTCTGGTCTTCTCAGGGATTAGGCCCAGCAGTGGGCCTACTAGATCATATGGTAGTTCAAATTTTTCCCTTTCAACGCACCTCCATTCTGTTCTCACTACTGGCTGTTACCAGTTTACATCCCACCAGCAACTAGAGGGTACACAGTTCTCTAAAACCCCTTCAGAATTTATTGTTTGTAGACTTTTTACTGATGGCATTTTGAGTGTTGGGTGGTGATACCTTTTTGTAGGTTGGATTTGCATGCGTCTAATAATTCCCGATATTGAGCTTTCATGTACTTTTTTTTTTTAAGTAAAACAGAGAAACTCACCTCTTCAAATTGTTTCCTTGAAAAATTTGCCATGTTCTGAATTCCTGTGGCCATTACCTGCACCAGGACATTTTTTGAGGGCAGGTGTCCTTTACAGCCCTGTAGTAATTGTGAATATCACATGACCATTAGTTCTGCATTTAAAGCTGCTGTTGCAGGAAACGGCCACAAGGGGGCAGCATTTCTATATTCCCAACTCTGGTTACTAGGGCAACACAGCCTTCCTGGAAGTCCTGTTTGTAGGTTGTAAAGTAGAGTGGAATGTGCCAGGACAAACCCCCAGAAACTATGTCTACTTATTTGTTGTTGATATTCTCAGTTTAATTTTCATTTTTCTCAGAGCAAATTTGATTGCAATGTTGTGTTTGTTCTAGGTGTACAGAATGTCTTTCATTGATTCATATATCTTTTCATGTTTGGATCCTGTTCCGTAGAGATTATTACAGAATGTTGTGTAGACCTCTCTTGGTATTCGGTATGTCTGATGATTATATATTTTATAAGTATTAGCATATGTCTGTTAAACCCAATATCCTCCGTTATACATTCCTCACACCTTTCCGTTTGGTTAAGCACAAGCTTGTTTTCTGAACACGTGAGTGTCCTTCTCTGTGGAAATAGGTTCATTCCTATCAATTTTTACATAAGACCTATACGTGATATCATAGGATATGTGTCTCTCGCTTTCTGACTTACTTCAAGTTGTGTGATTGTCTGTAGCCTCGTCTATGGTGCTGCAAACGGCATTGTTTCATTCTTTTCTGTGTCTAATATTGCATTGTGTACATGGACCACTTTTTCGTCCATTCATCTGATGATGGACATTTTTGTTGCTTCCATGTCTTGGCTATTGTAAATACTGCTGCAATACACGATGTTCCATCCTGTGTCTTTTTGATGCTGGCTTTCACAGGTGACAGGCCCAATAGTGGGCCTTCCGGATCATATGGGGACTCAATTTTTACCTTTCAACGCACTGCCATTCTGTTCCTATTATTGGCGGTTACCAGTTTACATCCCACTTAGACCGAGAGGTTACGCTATTCTCCACAACTTCTTCAACATCTATTGTTTGTTGACGTTTTGCTGATGGTCATTCTGACTGGTGTGAGGTGATACGTTTGTGTAGATTGGATTTGCATGCGTCTAATAATTCCTGATGTTTTGCGTGTATCAATGTCCTTTTCATTTTTTTTTAAGATTCAGCTAAACTTACAACTTCAAATTTCCTTCTTGAAAAATTTGCCGCGTTTGGATTTTTTTGGCCATTCCCTACCCCAGGACAGTTTTTGAGGGCATGAGTCATTTACAGCCCTGCAGTCCTTGTGAATATTAGTGACCATTAGCAGTGGATTTAAAGCTGCTGTTTGAGGAAACGGCCTTAAGGTGGCAGCATTTCTACGTTGCCAACTCTGCTTGCTAGGGAAACAGAACCTTGCTGCAAGTTGTGCTTTTAGGTTGCAGATTAGAGTGGAATGTGTCAGGACAAACCCCCATAAGTTTTAGCCTCCTTAATTCTTGTTTGTGTCTTTAAGTTTTCATTTTTATCAGAGCAAATTGGATTTTAAAATGTCTTTTGTTCTAGCTGCACAGAATCTTGTTCATGTACACATATACATATATCTATTGATCTTTGTGTCCTTTTCCATGTAGGTTATTGTAGAGTGTTGAATAGACCACTCTTGGTATTCCATAGGTCTTTGGGGATGATATATTTTATATGTATTAGTATATGTTTGTTAACCCCAATATCCTAATTTGTCCATTCCTCACACCTTTTCTTTGGCTTAACCATAAGTTTGTCTTCTCCATCTGAGATTGTCTTTCCCTATGGAAATATGTTCATTTTTATGAATTTTCAGATAACATAAGTGATATCGTAGAACATTTGTCTTTCGCAATCTGACTTACTTCACGTTGTGTGATTATCTCTAGGCTCATCCGTGGTGCTGCATATGCCATTCTTTTATTTTTTTTCGTGGCTAATATTCCATTCTGTACATATACCACTTCTTCTTTGTCCATTCATCTGTTTATGGAGCTTTTTTTTGCTTCCATGTCTTGGCTCTTTCAATATTGCTGCAGTGCACATTTGCCTGCCTCTGTCTTTCCGATTCTGGTGGTCTTAGGTTATAGGCCCAGAAGGTGCCCTGCCGCATCATACGGTAGCTCAATTTTTACCTTTTAAAGCAGCTGCATTCAGTTTTCATTAGTGCTGTTAGCACTTTACACCCCATCAGCAGCTAGAAGGTACACAGTTCCCTAAAACCTCTTCAGCATTTATAGTTTGTAGACTTTTTGCTGATGGTCATTTGACTGGTGTGAGCTGAAACCTTTGTGGACGTGGGATTTGCATGCAGCTAATAATTCCTTATACTGAGCTTTAGGCATGTCTTTTTTTTTCTTTTCCTTTTTTTTTTAAAGAGTGAGTACAACTTCCCTCTCATATTGACTTCTTGAAAACTTTGTCATGTGTTGAAATTTCTTGCCTATTCCCTACCCCAGGACATTTTTTGAGGGCAGGTATCATTTACAGCCCCGCAGTCCTCGTGACTATTAAGCGACCATTAGCACTGTGTTTAAAGCTGCTGTTGTGGGAAACAGCCACAAGGCGGCAGCATTATTACGTTCTCAACTCTTGTTACTAGGGCAAGAGAGTCTTCCTGGACGTCGTGTTCCTCGGTTGTAAATTAGAGTGGAATGTGCTGGGACAAGCCCCCAGAAGTTTATGTCTCCTTACTTATGTTCGTTTTTTAAATTTAATTTATATTTCTTATCGGAGGAAATTTGATTAGAGTGTTGTGATTGTCTGGCTGTACAGAATCTGGTCAATGATTCATACATATGTCTGTTCATCTTCGGATCCTGTTACCATGTATGTTATTACAGAATGTTGAGTAGACCTCCCTTGGTATTTGGTAGGTGTTTTGTCATGATATATTTTATATGTATTGGTGATTATATAATTCATATAGTTTATATGTTATATGTTTATATACATTTAACATACGTTAGTATATGTATGCTACCCCCATAATCCTAATTTATCCATCCTCCCACCTTTCA
Source organism: Eubalaena glacialis (assembly GCF_028564815.1). NCBI lineage: Eukaryota > Metazoa > Chordata > Mammalia > Artiodactyla > Balaenidae > Eubalaena > Eubalaena glacialis. The sequence goes on from NC_083722.1 coordinate 122,696,586, forward strand.
TTTTGGTTAACCATTAGTTTGTTTTATCAGTCTGTGAGTGTGTTTTTCTGTGGAAATATGTTCATTGGGAGCAATCTTAGGATAACACGTATAAATGATATCATAGGATATTTGTCATTCCCTTTTGACTTACGTAACGTACTATGATTATTTCTAGGCTCATGTGTAGTCCTGAAAACGGCATTGTTCATTTTTTTCCCGAGGCTACTATTCCATTCGGTACGTATACCACTTCTTCTTTGTCCATTTATCTGTTGATGGACATTTTGTTTGCTTGCATGGCTTGGCTATTGTAAATATTGCTGCAGGGCATGTTTGCCTGTCTGTGCCTTTCCCATTCTGGTCTTCTTAGGGTATAGGCCCATTAGGGGATCGGCCGCATGATATGGTAGCTCAATTTTTACCTTTTAAACGCAGCTCCGTTCTGTTCTCATGATTAGCTGTTACCAGTTTACATCCAACCAACAGCATAGTGGGTATGCATTTCTCCCCCAACCCGTCAGCATGCATTGTTTGTAGACTTTTTACGGATGGCATTTTGAATATTGGGTGGTGAAATCTTTTTGTAGTTTGGATTTGCATCCAACCAATAATTCCTGATATTGAGCTTTTATCCATGTTCTTCTTTTTTTAAAACAACCGAGTGAGTAACACTTACCTCTTCAAATTGTTTTCTTGAAAAATTTTCCGTGTTGTGAACTTTCTTGGCCATTACCTACCCCAGGACATGTTTTGAGGACACGTGTCATTTACGGCCCTACAATTACTGTGAATCTCAAGTGACCCTTAGCCCTGTGTTTAAAGCTGCTGTTGTGGGAAACGGCCACAAGGCGGCAGCATTTCTCCATTCCCAAGTCTGGTTACTAGGGCAGCAGAGCCTTCCTGAAAGTTGTGTTCCTAGGTTGTAAATTAGAATGGGATGTGCCAGGGAAAACCCCAATAACTTTATGTCTCATTAATTGTTGTTCGTGGTTTTAATTTTTTAAATTGGGGTAATGAGCAGAATAGTGTTTGTTCTGGGTGTGCACAATCAGGTTCAATTGAACATTATATATATCTACTCATGTACAGATCCTCTTCCCATGTAAATTACTATTATTTTTTTAAATAAATTTATTTTATTTATTTATTTATTTTTGGCTGAGTTGGATCTTCGTTGCTGCATGTGGGCTTTCTCCAGTTGCGGTGAGCGGGGGCTACTCTCCGTTGCGGTGCACCGGCTTCTCACTGCAGTGGCTTCTCTTGTTGTGGAGCACGGGCTCTAGGCGTGTGGGCTTCAGTAGTTGTGGCGCATGGGCTCAGTAGTTATGGCTCATGGGCTCCAGAGCGTAGGCTCATTAGTTGTGGTGCACGGGCTTAGTTGCTCTGCTGCATGTGGGACCTTCCCGAACCAGGGATCGAACCTGTGTCCCCTGCATTGGCAGGTGGATTCTTAACCACGGTGCCACCAGGCAAGCCCGCGTGTAAATTATTACAGAGCGTTCAGTAGACCTCCCTTGGTATATGGTTGGTCTTTTTGATACGTGTGTTTAATATGTATTTGTATACGTATGGTAACCCTAATCTTAATGTATCCATTCCTCCCACCTTTCCTTTTAGATAACCATAGTTTGTTTTCTAAGTCTGTGAGAGTCTTTCTCTGTGGAAATATGTTCATACGTGTCAGTTGTTAGGTAACAGCTAGGAGTGATATCACAGGTTATTTGTCGGCTGCTTTCCGACTTACCTCATGTTCTGTGATTATCTCTAGGCTCATCTATGGTGCTGCAAAGAGCAGTGTTTCATCCTTTTCCATGGCGAATATTGCATTGTGTAGATGGACCACTTCTTCTTTGTGCATTCATCTGTGGATGGACATTTTGGTTACTTCCAAGTCTTGGCAATGCTAAATATTGATGCAGTGCAGGATTGCCAGCCTGTGTCTTTTGGATTCTGGTCTTCTCAGGGATTAGGCCCAGCAGTGGGCCTACTAGATCATATGGTAGTTCAAATTTTTCCCTTTCAACGCACCTCCATTCTGTTCTCACTACTGGCTGTTACCAGTGTACATCCCACCAGCAACTAGAGGGTACACAGTTCTCTAAAACCCCTTCAGAATTTATTGTTTGTAGACTTTTTACTGATGGCATTTTGAGTGTTGGGTGGTGATACCTTCTTGTAGGTTGGATTTGCATGTGTCTAATAATTCCCGATATTGAGCTTTCATCTACATTTTTTTTAAGTAAAACAGAAACTCACCTCTTCAAATTGTTTCCTTGAAAAATTTGCCATGTTCTGAATTCCTGTGGCCATTACCTGCACCAGGACATTTTTTGAGGGCAGGTGTCCTTTACAGCCCTGTAGTAATTGTGAGTATCACATGACCATTAGTTCTGCATTTAAAGCTGCTGTTGCAGGAAACGGCCACAAGGGGGCAGCATTTCTATATTCCCAACTCTGGTTACTAGGGCAACACAGCCTTCCTGGAAGTCCTGTTTGTAGGTTGTAAAGTAGAGTGGAATGTGCCAGGACAAACCCCCAGAAACTATGTCTACTTATTTGTTGTTGATATTCTCAGTTTAATTTTCATTTTTCTCAGAGCAAATTTGATTGCAATGTTGTGTTTGTTCTAGGTGTACAGAATGTCTTTCATTGATTCATATATCTTTTCATGTTTGGATCCTGTTCCGTAGAGATTATTACAGAATGTTGTGTAGACCTCTCTTGGTATTCGGTATGTCTGATGATTATATATTTTATAAGTATTAGCATATGTCTGTTAAACCCAATATCCTCCGTTATACATTCCTCACACCTTTCCGTTTGGTTAAGCACAAGCTTGTTTTCTGAACACGTGAGTGTCCTTCTCTGTGGAAATAGGTTCATTCCTATCAATTTTTACATAAGACCTATACGTGATATCATAGGATATGTGTCTCTCGCTTTCTGACTTACTTCAAGTTGTGTGATTGTCTGTAGCCTCGTCTATGGTGCTGCAAACGGCATTGTTTCATTCTTTTCTGTGTCTAATATTGCATTGTGTACATAGACCACTTTTTCGTCCATTCATCTGATGATGGACATTTTTGTTGCTTCCATGTCTTGGCTATTGTAAATACTGCTGCAATACACGATGTTCCATCCTGTGTCTTTTTGATGCTGGCTTTCACAGGTGACAGGCCCAATAGTGGGCCTTCCGGATCATATGGGGACTCAATTTTTACCTTTCAACGCACTGCCATTCTGTTCCTATTATTGGCGGTTACCAGTTTACATCCCACTTAGACCGAGAGGTTACGCTATTCTCCACAACTTCTTCAACATCTATTGTTTGTTGACGTTTTGCTGATGGTCATTCTGACTGGTGTGAGGTGATACGTTTGTGTAGATTGGATTTGCATGCGTCTAATAATTCCTGATGTTTTGCGTGTATCAATGTCCTTTTCATTTTTTTTTTAAGATTCAGCTAAACTTACAACTTCAAATTTCCTTCTTGAAAAATTTGCCGCGTTTGGATTTTTTTGGCCATTCCCTACCCCAGGACAGTTTTTGAGGGCATGAGTCATTTACAGCCCTGCAGTCCTTGTGAATATTAGTGACCATTAGCAGTGGATTTAAGGCTGCTGTTTGAGGAAACGGCCTTAAGGTGGCAGCATTTCTACGTTGCCAACTCTGCTTGCTAGGGAAACAGAACCTTGCTGCAAGTTGTGCTTTTAGGTTGCAGATTAGAGTGGAATGTGTCAGGACAAACCCCCATAAGTTTTAGCCTCCTTAATTCTTGTTTGTGTCTTTAAGTTTTCATTTTTATCAGAGCAAATTGGATTTTAAAATGTCTTTTGTTCTAGCTGCACAGAATCTTGTTCATGTACACATATACATATATCTATTGATCTTTGTGTCCTTTTCCATGTAGGTTATTGTAGAGTGTTGAATAGACCACTCTTGGTATTCCATAGGTCTTTGGGGATGATATATTTTATATGTATTAGTATATGTTTGTTAACCCCAATATCCTAATTTGTCCATTCCTCACACCTTTTCTTTGGCTTAACCATAAGTTTGTCTTCTCCATCTGAGATTGTCTTTCCCTATGGAAATATGTTCATTTTTATGAATTTTCAGATAACATAAGTGATATCGTAGAACATTTGTCTTTCGCAATCTGACTTACTTCACGTTGTGTGATTATCTCTAGGCTCATCCGTGGTGCTGCATATGCCATTCTTTTATTTTTTTTCGTGGCTAATATTCCATTCTGTACATATACCACTTCTTCTTTGTCCATTCATCTGTTTATGGAGCTTTTTTTTGCTTCCATGTCTTGGCTCTTTCAATATTGCTGCAGTGCACATTTGCCTGCCTCTGTCTTTCCGATTCTGGTGGTCTTAGGTTATAGGCCCAGAAGGTGCCCTGCCGCATCATACGGTAGCTCAATTTTTACCTTTTAAAGCAGCTGCATTCAGTTTTCATTAGTGCTGTTAGCACTTTACACCCCATCAGCAGCTAGAAGGTACACAGTTCCCTAAAACCTCTTCAGCATTTATAGTTTGTAGACTTTTTGCTGATGGTCATTTGACTGGTGTGAGCTGAAACCTTTGTGGACGTTGGATTTGCATGCAGCTAATAATTCCTTATACTGAGCTTTAGGCGTGTCTTTTTTTTTCTTTTCCTTTTTTTTTTAAAGAGTGAGTACAACTTCCCTCTCATATTGACTTCTTGAAAACTTTGTCATGTGTTGAAATTTCTTGCCTATTCCCTACCCCAGGACATTTTTTGAGGGCAGGTATCATTTACAGCCCCGCAGTCCTCGTGACTATTAAGCGACCATTAGCACTGTGTTTAAAGCTGCTGTTGTGGGAAACAGCCACAAGGCGGCAGCATTATTACGTTCTCAACTCTTGTTACTAGGGCAACAGAGTCTTCCTGGACGTCGTGTTCCTCGGTTGTAAATTAGAGTGGAATGTGCTGGGACAAGCCCCCAGAAGTTTATGTCTCCTTACTTATGTTCGTTTTTTAAGTTTAATTTATATTTCTTATCGGAGGAAATTTGATTAGAGTGTTGTGATTGTCTGGCTGTACAGAATCTGGTCAATGATTCATACATATGTCTGTTCATCTTCGGATCCTGTTACCATGTATGTTATTACAGAATGTTGAGTAGACCTCCCTTGGTATTTGGTAGGTGTTTTGTCATGATATATTTTATATGTATTGGTGATTATATAATTCATATAGTTTATATGTTATATGTTTATATACATTTAACATACGTTAGTATATGTATGCTACCCCCATAATCCTAATTTATCCATCCTCCCACCTTTCATTTTGGTTAACCATTAGTTTGTTTTATCAGTCTGTGAGTGTGTTTTTCTGTGGAAATATGTTCATTGGGAGCAATCTTAGGATAACACGTATAAATGATATCATAGGATATTTGTCATTCCCTTTTGACTTACGTAACGTACTATGATTATTTCTAGGCTCATGTGTAATCCTGAAAACGGCATTGTTCATTTTTTTCCCGAGGCTACTATTCCATTCGGTACGTATACCACTTCTTCTTTGTCCATTTATCTGTTGATGGACATTTTGTTTGCTTGCATGGCTTGGCTATTGTAAATATTGCTGCAGGGCATGTTTGCCTGTCTGTGCCTTTCCCATTCTGGTCTTCTTAGGGTATAGGCCCATTAGGGGATCGGCCGCATGATATGGTAGCTCAATTTTTACCTTTTAAACGCAGCTCCGTTCTGTTCTCATGATTAGCTGTTACCAGTTTACATCCAACCAACAGCATAGTGGGTATGCATTTCTCCCCCAACCCGTCAGCATGCATTGTTTGTAGACTTTTTACGGATGGCATTTTGAATATTGGGTGGTGAAATCTTTTTGTAGTTTGGATTTGCATCCAACCAATAATTCCTGATATTGAGCTTTTATCCATGTTCTTCTTTTTTTAAAACAACCGAGTGAGTAACACTTACCTCTTCAAATTGTTTTCTTGAAAAATTTTCCGTGTTGTGAACTTTCTTGGCCATTACCTACCCCAGGACATGTTTTGAGGACACGTGTCATTTACGGCCCTACAATTACTGTGAATCTCAAGTGACCCTTAGCCCTGTGTTTAAAGCTGCTGTTGTGGGAAACGGCCACAAGGCGGCAGCATTTCTCCATTCCCAAGTCTGGTTACTAGGGCAGCAGAGCCTTCCTGAAAGTTGTGTTCCTAGGTTGTAAATTAGAATGGGATGTGCCAGGGAAAACCCCAATAACTTTATGTCTCATTAATTGTTGTTCGTGGTTTTAATTTTTTAAATTGGGGTAATGAGCAGAATAGTGTTTGTTCTGGGTGTGCACAATCAGGTTCAATTGAACATTATATATATCTACTCATGTACAGATCCTCTTCCCATGTAAATTACTATTATTTTTTTAAATAAATTTATTTTATTTATTTATTTATTTTTGGCTGAGTTGGATCTTCGTTGCTGCATGTGGGCTTTCTCCAGTTGCGGTGAGCGGGGGCTACTCTCCGTTGCGGTGCACCGGCTTCTCACTGCAGTGGCTTCTCTTGTTGCGGAGCACGGGCTCTAGGCGTGTGGGCTTCAGTAGTTGTGGCGCATGGGCTCAGTAGTTATGGCTCATGGGCTCCAGAGCGTAGGCTCATTAGTTGTGGTGCACGGGCTTAGTTGCTCTGCTGCATGTGGGACCTTCCCGAACCAGGGATCGAACCTGTGTCCCCTGCATTGGCAGGTGGATTCTTAACCACGGTGCCACCAGGCAAGCCCCCGTGTAAATTATTACAGAGCGTTCAGTAGACCTCCCTTGGTATATGGTCGGTCTATTTGATACGTGTGTTTAATATGTATTTGCATACGTACGGTAACCCTAATCTTAATGTATCCATTCCTCCCACCTTTCCTTTTAGATAACCATAGTTTGTTTTCTAAGTCTGTGAGATTCTTTCTCTGTGGAAATATGTTCATACGTGTCAGTTGTTAGGTAACAGCTAGGAGTGATATCACAGGTTATTTGTCGGCTGCTTTCCGACTTACCTCATGTTCTGTGATTATCTCTAGGCTCATCTATGGTGCTGCAAAGAGCAGTGTTTCATCCTTTTCCATGGCGAATATTGCATTGTGTACATGGACCACTTCTTCTTTGTGCATTCATCTGTGGATGGACATTTTGGTTACTTCCAAGTCTTGGCAATGCTAAATATTGATGCAGTGCAGGATTGCCAGCCTGTGTCTTTTGGATTCTGGTCTTCTCAGGGATTAGGCCCAGCAGTGGGCCTACTAGATCATATGGTAGTTCAAATTTTTCCCTTTCAACGCACCTCCATTCTGTTCTCACTACTGGCTGTTACCAGTGTACATCCCACCAGCAACTAGAGGGTACACAGTTCTCTAAAACCCCTTCAGAATTTATTGTTTGTAGACTTTTTACTGATGGCATTTTGAGTGTTGGGTGGTGATACCTTTTTGTAGGTTGGATTTGCATGCGTCTAATAATTCCCGATATTGAGCTTTCATGTACTTTTTTTTTTTAAGTAAAACAGAGAAACTCACCTCTTCAAATTGTTTCCTTGAAAAATTTGCCATGTTCTGAATTCCTGTGGCCATTACCTGCACCAGGACATTTTTTGAGGGCAGGTGTCCTTTACAGCCCTGTAGTAATTGTGAATATCACATGACCATTAGTTCTGCATTTAAAGCTGCTGTTGCAGGAAACGGCCACAAGGGGGCAGCATTTCTATATTCCCAACTCTGGTTACTAGGGCAACACAGCCTTCCTGGAAGTCCTGTTTGTAGGTTGTAAAGTAGAGTGGAATGTGCCAGGACAAACCCCCAGAAACTATGTCTACTTATTTGTTGTTGATATTCTCAGTTTAATTTTCATTTTTCTCAGAGCAAATTTGATTGCAATGTTGTGTTTGTTCTAGGTGTACAGAATGTCTTTCATTGATTCATATATCTTTTCATGTTTGGATCCTGTTCCGTAGAGATTATTACAGAATGTTGTGTAGACCTCTCTTGGTATTCGGTATGTCTGATGATTATATATTTTATAAGTATTAGCATATGTCTGTTAAACCCAATATCCTCCGTTATACATTCCTCACACCTTTCCGTTTGGTTAAGCACAAGCTTGTTTTCTGAACACGTGAGTGTCCTTCTCTGTGGAAATAGGTTCATTCCTATCAATTTTTACTTAAGACCTATACGTGATATCATAGGATATGTGTCTCTCGCTTTCTGACTTACTTCAAGTTGTGTGATTGTCTGTAGCCTCATCTATGGTGCTGCAAACGGCATTGTTTCATTCTTTTCTGTGTCTAATATTGCATTGTGTACATGGACCACTTTTTCGTCCATTCATCTGATGATGGACATTTTTGTTGCTTCCATGTCTTGGCTATTGTAAATACTGCTGCAATACACGATGTTCCATCCTGTGTCTTTTTGATGCTGGCTTTCACAGGTGACAGGCCCAATAGTGGGCCTTCCGGATCATATGGGGACTCAATTTTTACCTTTCAACGCACTGCCATTCTGTTCCTATTATTGGCGGTTACCAGTTTACATCCCACTTAGACCGAGAGGTTACGCTATTCTCCACAACTTCTTCAACATCTATTGTTTGTTGACGTTTTGCTGATGGTCATTCTGACTGGTGTGAGGTGATACGTTTGTGTAGATTGGATTTGCATGCGTCTAATAATTCCTGATGTTTTGCGTGTATCAATGTCCTTTTCATTTTTTTTTAAGATTCAGCTAAACTTACAACTTCAAATTTCCTTCTTGAAAAATTTGCCGCGTTTGGATTTTTTTGGCCATTCCCTACCCCAGGACAGTTTTTGAGGGCATGAGTCATTTACAGCCCTGCAGTCCTTGTGAATATTAGTGACCATTAGCAGTGGATTTAAGGCTGCTGTTTGAGGAAACGGCCTTAAGGTGGCAGCATTTCTACGTTGCCAACTCTGCTTGCTAGGGAAACAGAACCTTGCTGCAAGTTGTGCTTTTAGGTTGCAGATTAGAGTGGAATGTGTCAGGACAAACCCCCATAAGTTTTAGCCTCCTTAATTCTTGTTTGTGTCTTTAAGTTTTCATTTTTATCAGAGCAAATTGGATTTTAAAATGTCTTTTGTTCTAGCTGCACAGAATCTTGTTCATGTACACATATACATATATCTATTGATCTTTGTGTCCTTTTCCATGTAGGTTATTGTAGAGTGTTGAATAGACCACTCTTGGTATTCCATAGGTCTTTGGGGATGATATATTTTATATGTATTAGTATATGTTTGTTAACCCCAATATCCTAATTTGTCCATTCCTCACACCTTTTCTTTGGCTTAACCATAAGTTTGTCTTCTCCATCTGAGATTGTCTTTCCCTATGGAAATATGTTCATTTTTATGAATTTTCAGATAACATAAGTGATATCGTAGAACATTTGTCTTTCGCAATCTGACTTACTTCACGTTGTGTGATTATCTCTAGGCTCATCCGTGGTGCTGCATATGCCATTCTTTTATTTTTTTTCGTGGCTAATATTCCATTCTGTACATATACCACTTCTTCTTTGTCCATTCATCTGTTTATGGAGCTTTTTTTTGCTTCCATGTCTTGGCTCTTTCAATATTGCTGCAGTGCACATTTGCCTGCCTCTGTCTTTCCGATTCTGGTGGTCTTAGGTTATAGGCCCAGAAGGTGCCCTGCCGCATCATACGGTAGCTCAATTTTTACCTTTTAAAGCAGCTGCATTCAGTTTTCATTAGTGCTGTTAGCACTTTACACCCCATCAGCAGCTAGAAGGTACACAGTTCCCTAAAACCTCTTCAGCATTTATAGTTTGTAGACTTTTTGCTGATGGTCATTTGACTGGTGTGAGCTGAAACCTTTGTGGACGTTGGATTTGCATGCAGCTAATAATTCCTTATACTGAGCTTTAGGCGTGTCTTTTTTTTTCTTTTCCTTTTTTTTTTAAAGAGTGAGTACAACTTCCCTCTCATATTGACTTCTTGAAAACTTTGTCATGTGTTGAAATTTCTTGCCTATTCCCTACCCCAGGACATTTTTTGAGGGCAGGTATCATTTACAGCCCCGCAGTCCTCGTGACTATTAAGCGACCATTAGCACTGTGTTTAAAGCTGCTGTTGTGGGAAACAGCCACAAGGCGGCAGCATTATTACGTTCTCAACTCTTGTTACTAGGGCAACAGAGTCTTCCTGGACGTCGTGTTCCTCGGTTGTAAATTAGAGTGGAATGTGCTGGGACAAGCCCCCAGAAGTTTATGTCTCCTTACTTATGTTCGTTTTTTAAGTTTAATTTATATTTCTTATCGGAGGAAATTTGATTAGAGTGTTGTGATTGTCTGGCTGTACAGAATCTGGTCAATGATTCATACATATGTCTGTTCATCTTCGGATCCTGTTACCATGTATGTTATTACAGAATGTTGAGTAGACCTCCCTTGGTATTTGGTAGGTGTTTTGTCATGATATATTTTATATGTATTGGTGATTATATAATTCATATAGTTTATATGTTATATGTTTATATACATTTAACATACGTTAGTATATGTATGCTACCCCCATAATCCTAATTTATCCATCCTCCCACCTTTCATTTTGGTTAACCATTAGTTTGTTTTATCAGTCTGTGAGTGTGTTTTTCTGTGGAAATATGTTCATTGGGAGCAATCTTAGGATAACACGTATAAATGATATCATAGGATATTTGTCATTCCCTTTTGACTTACGTAACGTACTATGATTATTTCTAGGCTCATGTGTAATCCTGAAAACGGCATTGTTCATTTTTTTCCCGAGGCTACTATTCCATTCGGTACGTATACCACTTCTTCTTTGTCCATTTATCTGTTGATGGACATTTTGTTTGCTTGCATGGCTTGGCTATTGTAAATATTGCTGCAGGGCATGTTTGCCTGTCTGTGCCTTTCCCATTCTGGTCTTCTTAGGGTATAGGCCCATTAGGGGATCGGCCGCATGATATGGTAGCTCAATTTTTACCTTTTAAACGCAGCTCCGTTCTGTTCTCATGATTAGCTGTTACCAGTTTACATCCAACCAACAGCATAGTGGGTATGCATTTCTCCCCCAACCCGTCAGCATGCATTGTTTGTAGACTTTTTACGGATGGCATTTTGAATATTGGGTGGTGAAATCTTTTTGTAGTTTGGATTTGCATCCAACCAATAATTCCTGATATTGAGCTTTTATCCATGTTCTTCTTTTTTTAAAACAACCGAGTGAGTAACACTTACCTCTTCAAATTGTTTTCTTGAAAAATTTTCCGTGTTGTGAACTTTCTTGGCCATTACCTACCCCAGGACATGTTTTGAGGACACGTGTCATTTACGGCCCTACAATTACTGTGAATCTCAAGTGACCCTTAGCCCTGTGTTTAAAGCTGCTGTTGTGGGAAACGGCCACAAGGCGGCAGCATTTCTCCATTCCCAAGTCTGGTTACTAGGGCAGCAGAGCCTTCCTGAAAGTTGTGTTCCTAGGTTGTAAATTAGAATGGGATGTGCCAGGGAAAACCCCAATAACTTTATGTCTCATTAATTGTTGTTCGTGGTTTTAATTTTTTAAATTGGGGTAATGAGCAGAATAGTGTTTGTTCTGGGTGTGCACAATCAGGTTCAATTGAACATTATATATATCTACTCATGTACAGATCCTCTTCCCATGTAAATTACTATTATTTTTTTAAATAAATTTATTTTATTTATTTATTTATTTTTGGCTGAGTTGGATCTTCGTTGCTGCATGTGGGCTTTCTCCAGTTGCGGTGAGCGGGGGCTACTCTCCGTTGCGGTGCACCGGCTTCTCACTGCAGTGGCTTCTCTTGTTGCGGAGCACGGGCTCTAGGCGTGTGGGCTTCAGTAGTTGTGGCGCATGGGCTCAGTAGTTATGGCTCATGGGCTCCAGAGCGTAGGCTCATTAGTTGTGGTGCACGGGCTTAGTTGCTCTGCTGCATGTGGGACCTTCCCGAACCAGGGATCGAACCTGTGTCCCCTGCATTGGCAGGTGGATTCTTAACCACGGTGCCACCAGGCAAGCCCCCGTGTAAATTATTACAGAGCGTTCAGTAGACCTCCCTTGGTATATGGTCGGTCTATTTGATACGTGTGTTTAATATGTATTTGCATACGTACGGTAACCCTAATCTTAATGTATCCATTCCTCCCACCTTTCCTTTTAGATAACCATAGTTTGTTTTCTAAGTCTGTGAGATTCTTTCTCTGTGGAAATATGTTCATACGTGTCAGTTGTTAGGTAACAGCTAGGAGTGATATCACAGGTTATTTGTCGGCTGCTTTCCGACTTACCTCATGTTCTGTGATTATCTCTAGGCTCATCTATGGTGCTGCAAAGAGCAGTGTTTCATCCTTTTCCATGGCGAATATTGCATTGTGTACATGGACCACTTCTTCTTTGTGCATTCATCTGTGGATGGACATTTTGGTTACTTCCAAGTCTTGGCAATGCTAAATATTGATGCAGTGCAGGATTGCCAGCCTGTGTCTTTTGGATTCTGGTCTTCTCAGGGATTAGGCCCAGCAGTGGGCCTACTAGATCATATGGTAGTTCAAATTTTTCCCTTTCAACGCACCTCCATTCTGTTCTCACTACTGGCTGTTACCAGTGTACATCCCACCAGCAACTAGAGGGTACACAGTTCTCTAAAACCCCTTCAGAATTTATTGTTTGTAGACTTTTTACTGATGGCATTTTGAGTGTTGGGTGGTGATACCTTTTTGTAGGTTGGATTTGCATGCGTCTAATAATTCCCGATATTGAGCTTTCATGTACTTTTTTTTTTTAAGTAAAACAGAGAAACTCACCTCTTCAAATTGTTTCCTTGAAAAATTTGCCATGTTCTGAATTCCTGTGGCCATTACCTGCACCAGGACATTTTTTGAGGGCAGGTGTCCTTTACAGCCCTGTAGTAATTGTGAATATCACATGACCATTAGTTCTGCATTTAAAGCTGCTGTTGCAGGAAACGGCCACAAGGGGGCAGCATTTCTATATTCCCAACTCTGGTTACTAGGGCAACACAGCCTTCCTGGAAGTCCTGTTTGTAGGTTGTAAAGTAGAGTGGAATGTGCCAGGACAAACCCCCAGAAACTATGTCTACTTATTTGTTGTTGATATTCTCAGTTTAATTTTCATTTTTCTCAGAGCAAATTTGATTGCAATGTTGTGTTTGTTCTAGGTGTACAGAATGTCTTTCATTGATTCATATATCTTTTCATGTTTGGATCCTGTTCCGTAGAGATTATTACAGAATGTTGTGTAGACCTCTCTTGGTATTCGGTATGTCTGATGATTATATATTTTATAAGTATTAGCATATGTCTGTTAAACCCAATATCCTCCGTTATACATTCCTCACACCTTTCCGTTTGGTTAAGCACAAGCTTGTTTTCTGAACACGTGAGTGTCCTTCTCTGTGGAAATAGGTTCATTCCTATCAATTTTTACTTAAGACCTATACGTGATATCATAGGATATGTGTCTCTCGCTTTCTGACTTACTTCAAGTTGTGTGATTGTCTGTAGCCTCATCTATGGTGCTGCAAACGGCATTGTTTCATTCTTTTCTGTGTCTAATATTGCATTGTGTACATGGACCACTTTTTCGTCCATTCATCTGATGATGGACATTTTTGTTGCTTCCATGTCTTGGCTATTGTAAATACTGCTGCAATACACGATGTTCCATCCTGTGTCTTTTTGATGCTGGCTTTCACAGGTGACAGGCCCAATAGTGGGCCTTCCGGATCATATGGGGACTCAATTTTTACCTTTCAACGCACTGCCATTCTGTTCCTATTATTGGCGGTTACCAGTTTACATCCCACTTAGACCGAGAGGTTACGCTATTCTCCACAACTTCTTCAACATCTATTGTTTGTTGACGTTTTGCTGATGGTCATTCTGACTGGTGTGAGGTGATACGTTTGTGTAGATTGGATTTGCATGCGTCTAATAATTCCTGATGTTTTGCGTGTATCAATGTCCTTTTCATTTTTTTTTAAGATTCAGCTAAACTTACAACTTCAAATTTCCTTCTTGAAAAATTTGCCGCGTTTGGATTTTTTTGGCCATTCCCTACCCCAGGACAGTTTTTGAGGGCATGAGTCATTTACAGCCCTGCAGTCCTTGTGAATATTAGTGACCATTAGCAGTGGATTTAAAGCTGCTGTTTGAGGAAACGGCCTTAAGGTGGCAGCATTTCTACGTTGCCAACTCTGCTTGCTAGGGAAACAGAACCTTGCTGCAAGTTGTGCTTTTAGGTTGCAGATTAGAGTGGAATGTGTCAGGACAAACCCCCATAAGTTTTAGCCTCCTTAATTCTTGTTTGTGTCTTTAAGTTTTCATTTTTATCAGAGCAAATTGGATTTTAAAATGTCTTTTGTTCTAGCTGCACAGAATCTTGTTCATGTACACATATACATATATCTATTGATCTTTGTGTCCTTTTCCATGTAGGTTATTGTAGAGTGTTGAATAGACCACTCTTGGTATTCCATAGGTCTTTGGGGATGATATATTTTATATGTATTAGTATATGTTTGTTAACCCCAATATCCTAATTTGTCCATTCCTCACACCTTTTCTTTGGCTTAACCATAAGTTTGTCTTCTCCATCTGAGATTGTCTTTCCCTATGGAAATATGTTCATTTTTATGAATTTTCAGATAACATAAGTGATATCGTAGAACATTTGTCTTTCGCAATCTGACTTACTTCACGTTGTGTGATTATCTCTAGGCTCATCCGTGGTGCTGCATATGCCATTCTTTTATTTTTTTTCGTGGCTAATATTCCATTCTGTACATATACCACTTCTTCTTTGTCCATTCATCTGTTTATGGAGCTTTTTTTTGCTTCCATGTCTTGGCTCTTTCAATATTGCTGCAGTGCACATTTGCCTGCCTCTGTCTTTCCGATTCTGGTGGTCTTAGGTTATAGGCCCAGAAGGTGCCCTGCCGCATCATACGGTAGCTCAATTTTTACCTTTTAAAGCAGCTGCATTCAGTTTTCATTAGTGCTGTTAGCACTTTACACCCCATCAGCAGCTAGAAGGTACACAGTTCCCTAAAACCTCTTCAGCATTTATAGTTTGTAGACTTTTTGCGGATGGTCATTTGACTGGTGTGAGCTGAAACCTTTGTGGACGTTGGATTTGCATGCAGCTAATAATTCCTTATACTGAGCTTTAGGCGTGTCTTTTTTTTTCTTTTCCTTTTTTTTTTAAAGAGTGAGTACAACTTCCCTCTCATATTGACTTCTTGAAAACTTTGTCATGTGTTGAAATTTCTTGCCTATTCCCTACCCCAGGACATTTTTTGAGGGCAGGTATCATTTACAGCCCCGCAGTCCTCGTGACTATTAAGCGACCATTAGCACTGTGTTTAAAGCTGCTGTTGTGGGAAACAGCCACAAGGCGGCAGCATTATTACGTTCTCAACTCTTGTTACTAGGGCAACAGAGTCTTCCTGGACGTCGTGTTCCTCGGTTGTAAATTAGAGTGGAATGTGCTGGGACAAGCCCCCAGAAGTTTATGTCTCCTTACTTATGTTCGTTTTTTAAATTTAATTTATATTTCTTATCGGAGGAAATTTGATTAGAGTGTTGTGATTGTCTGGCTGTACAGAATCTGGTCAATGATTCATACATATGTCTGTTCATCTTCGGATCCTGTTACCATGTATGTTATTACAGAATGTTGAGTAGACCTCCCTTGGTATTTGGTAGGTGTTTTGTCATGATATATTTTATATGTATTGGTGATTATATAATTCATATAGTTTATATGTTATATGTTTATATACATTTAACATACGTTAGTATATGTATGCTACCCCCATAATCCTAATTTATCCATCCTCCCACCTTTCATTTTGGTTAACCATTAGTTTGTTTTATCAGTCTGTGAGTGTGTTTTTCTGTGGAAATATGTTCATTGGGAGCAATCTTAGGATAACACGTATAAATGATATCATAGGATATTTGTCATTCCCTTTTGACTTACGTAACGTACTATGATTATTTCTAGGCTCATGTGTAGTCCTGAAAACGGCATTGTTCATTTTTTTCCCGAGGCTACTATTCCATTCGGTACGTATACCACTTCTTCTTTGTCCATTTATCTGTTGATGGACATTTTGTTTGCTTGCATGGCTTGGCTATTGTAAATATTGCTGCAGGGCATGTTTGCCTGTCTGTGCCTTTCCCATTCTGGTCTTCTTAGGGTATAGGCCCATTAGGGGATCGGCCGCATGATATGGTAGCTCAATTTTTACCTTTTAAACGCAGCTCCGTTCTGTTCTCATGATTAGCTGTTACCAGTTTACATCCAACCAACAGCATAGTGGGTATGCATTTCTCCCCCAACCCGTCAGCATGCATTGTTTGTAGACTTTTTACGGATGGCATTTTGAATATTGGGTGGTGAAATCTTTTTGTAGTTTGGATTTGCATCCAACCAATAATTCCTGATATTGAGCTTTTATCCATGTTCTTCTTTTTTTAAAACAACCGAGTGAGTAACACTTACCTCTTCAAATTGTTTTCTTGAAAAATTTTCCGTGTTGTGAACTTTCTTGGCCATTACCTACCCCAGGACATGTTTTGAGGACACGTGTCATTTACGGCCCTACAATTACTGTGAATCTCAAGTGACCCTTAGCCCTGTGTTTAAAGCTGCTGTTGTGGGAAACGGCCACAAGGCGGCAGCATTTCTCCATTCCCAAGTCTGGTTACTAGGGCAGCAGAGCCTTCCTGAAAGTTGTGTTCCTAGGTTGTAAATTAGAATGGGATGTGCCAGGGAAAACCCCAATAACTTTATGTCTCATTAATTGTTGTTCGTGGTTTTAATTTTTTAAATTGGGGTAATGAGCAGAATAGTGTTTGTTCTGGGTGTGCACAATCAGGTTCAATTGAACATTATATATATCTACTCATGTACAGATCCTCTTCCCATGTAAATTACTATTATTTTTTTAAATAAATTTATTTTATTTATTTATTTATTTTTGGCTGAGTTGGATCTTCGTTGCTGCATGTGGGCTTTCTCCAGTTGCGGTGAGCGGGGGCTACTCTCCGTTGCGGTGCACCGGCTTCTCACTGCAGTGGCTTCTCTTGTTGTGGAGCACGGGCTCTAGGCGTGTGGGCTTCAGTAGTTGTGGCGCATGGGCTCAGTAGTTATGGCTCATGGGCTCCAGAGCGTAGGCTCATTAGTTGTGGTGCACGGGCTTAGTTGCTCTGCTGCATGTGGGACCTTCCCGAACCAGGGATCGAACCTGTGTCCCCTGCATTGGCAGGTGGATTCTTAACCACGGTGCCACCAGGCAAGCCCGCGTGTAAATTATTACAGAGCGTTCAGTAGACCTCCCTTGGTATATGGTCGGTCTTTTTGATACGTGTGTTTAATATGTATTTGTATACGTATGGTAACCCTAATCTTAATGTATCCATTCCTCCCACCTTTCCTTTTAGATAACCATAGTTTGTTTTCTAAGTCTGTGAGAGTCTTTCTCTGTGGAAATATGTTCATACGTGTCAGTTGTTAGGTAACAGCTAGGAGTGATATCACAGGTTATTTGTCGGCTGCTTTCCGACTTACCTCATGTTCTGTGATTATCTCTAGGCTCATCTATGGTGCTGCAAAGAGCAGTGTTTCATCCTTTTCCATGGCGAATATTGCATTGTGTAGATGGACCACTTCTTCTTTGTGCATTCATCTGTGGATGGACATTTTGGTTACTTCCAAGTCTTGGCAATGCTAAATATTGATGCAGTGCAGGATTGCCAGCCTGTGTCTTTTGGATTCTGGTCTTCTCAGGGATTAGGCCCAGCAGTGGGCCTACTAGATCATATGGTAGTTCAAATTTTT
Organism: Eubalaena glacialis; assembly: GCF_028564815.1. Lineage (NCBI taxonomy): Eukaryota > Metazoa > Chordata > Mammalia > Artiodactyla > Balaenidae > Eubalaena > Eubalaena glacialis. The sequence goes on from NC_083722.1 coordinate 122,714,503, forward strand.
CCCTTTCAACGCACCTCCATTCTGTTCTCACTACTGGCTGTTACCAGTTTACATCCCACCAGCAACTAGAGGGTACACAGTTCTCTAAAACCCCTTCAGAATTTATTGTTTGTAGACTTTTTACTGATGGCATTTTGAGTGTTGGGTGGTGATACCTTTTTGTAGGTTGGATTTGCATGCGTCTAATAATTCCCGATATTGAGCTTTCATGTACTTTTTTTTTTTAAGTAAAACAGAGAAACTCACCTCTTCAAATTGTTTCCTTGAAAAATTTGCCATGTTCTGAATTCCTGTGGCCATTACCTGCACCAGGACATTTTTTGAGGGCAGGTGTCCTTTACAGCCCTGTAGTAATTGTGAATATCACATGACCATTAGTTCTGCATTTAAAGCTGCTGTTGCAGGAAACGGCCACAAGGGGGCAGCATTTCTATATTCCCAACTCTGGTTACTAGGGCAACACAGCCTTCCTGGAAGTCCTGTTTGTAGGTTGTAAAGTAGAGTGGAATGTGCCAGGACAAACCCCCAGAAACTATGTCTACTTATTTGTTGTTGATATTCTCAGTTTAATTTTCATTTTTCTCAGAGCAAATTTGATTGCAATGTTGTGTTTGTTCTAGGTGTACAGAATGTCTTTCATTGATTCATATATCTTTTCATGTTTGGATCCTGTTCCGTAGAGATTATTACAGAATGTTGTGTAGACCTCTCTTGGTATTCGGTATGTCTGATGATTATATATTTTATAAGTATTAGCATATGTCTGTTAAACCCAATATCCTCCGTTATACATTCCTCACACCTTTCCGTTTGGTTAAGCACAAGCTTGTTTTCTGAACACGTGAGTGTCCTTCTCTGTGGAAATAGGTTCATTCCTATCAATTTTTACATAAGACCTATACGTGATATCATAGGATATGTGTCTCTCGCTTTCTGACTTACTTCAAGTTGTGTGATTGTCTGTAGCCTCATCTATGGTGCTGCAAACGGCATTGTTTCATTCTTTTCTGTGTCTAATATTGCATTGTGTACATGGACCACTTTTTCGTCCATTCATCTGATGATGGACATTTTTGTTGCTTCCATGTCTTGGCTATTGTAAATACTGCTGCAATACACGATGTTCCATCCTGTGTCTTTTTGATGCTGGCTTTCACAGGTGACAGGCCCAATAGTGGGCCTTCCGGATCATATGGGGACTCAATTTTTACCTTTCAACGCACTGCCGTTCTGTTCCTATTATTGGCGGTTACCAGTTTACATCCCACTTAGACCGAGAGGTTACGCTATTCTCCACAACTTCTTCAACATCTATTGTTTGTTGACGTTTTGCTGATGGTCATTCTGACTGGTGTGAGGTGATACGTTTGTGTAGATTGGATTTGCATGCGTCTAATAATTCCTGATGTTTTGCGTGTATCAATGTCCTTTTCATTTTTTTTTAAGATTCAGCTAAACTTACAACTTCAAATTTCCTTCTTGAAAAATTTGCCGCGTTTGGATTTTTTTGGCCATTCCCTACCCCAGGACAGTTTTTGAGGGCATGAGTCATTTACAGCCCTGCAGTCCTTGTGAATATTAGTGACCATTAGCAGTGGATTTAAAGCTGCTGTTTGAGGAAACGGCCTTAAGGTGGCAGCATTTCTACGTTGCCAACTCTGCTTGCTAGGGAAACAGAACCTTGCTGCAAGTTGTGCTTTTAGGTTGCAGATTAGAGTGGAATGTGTCAGGACAAACCCCCATAAGTTTTAGCCTCCTTAATTCTTGTTTGTGTCTTTAAGTTTTCATTTTTATCAGAGCAAATTGGATTTTAAAATGTCTTTTGTTCTAGCTGCACAGAATCTTGTTCATGTACACATATACATATATCTATTGATCTTTGTGTCCTTTTCCATGTAGGTTATTGTAGAGTGTTGAATAGACCACTCTTGGTATTCCATAGGTCTTTGGGGATGATATATTTTATATGTATTAGTATATGTTTGTTAACCCCAATATCCTAATTTGTCCATTCCTCACACCTTTTCTTTGGCTTAACCATAAGTTTGTCTTCTCCATCTGAGATTGTCTTTCCCTATGGAAATATGTTCATTTTTATGAATTTTCAGATAACATAAGTGATATCGTAGAACATTTGTCTTTCGCAATCTGACTTACTTCACGTTGTGTGATTATCTCTAGGCTCATCCGTGGTGCTGCATATGCCATTCTTTTATTTTTTTTCGTGGCTAATATTCCATTCTGTACATATACCACTTCTTCTTTGTCCATTCATCTGTTTATGGAGCTTTTTTTTGCTTCCATGTCTTGGCTCTTTCAATATTGCTGCAGTGCACATTTGCCTGCCTCTGTCTTTCCGATTCTGGTGGTCTTAGGTTATAGGCCCAGAAGGTGCCCTGCCGCATCATACGGTAGCTCAATTTTTACCTTTTAAAGCAGCTGCATTCAGTTTTCATTAGTGCTGTTAGCACTTTACACCCCATCAGCAGCTAGAAGGTACACAGTTCCCTAAAACCTCTTCAGCATTTATAGTTTGTAGACTTTTTGCGGATGGTCATTTGACTGGTGTGAGCTGAAACCTTTGTGGACGTTGGATTTGCATGCAGCTAATAATTCCTTATACTGAGCTTTAGGCGTGTCTTTTTTTTTCTTTTCCTTTTTTTTTTAAAGAGTGAGTACAACTTCCCTCTCATATTGACTTCTTGAAAACTTTGTCATGTGTTGAAATTTCTTGCCTATTCCCTACCCCAGGACATTTTTTGAGGGCAGGTATCATTTACAGCCCCGCAGTCCTCGTGACTATTAAGCGACCATTAGCACTGTGTTTAAAGCTGCTGTTGTGGGAAACAGCCACAAGGCGGCAGCATTATTACGTTCTCAACTCTTGTTACTAGGGCAACAGAGTCTTCCTGGACGTCGTGTTCCTCGGTTGTAAATTAGAGTGGAATGTGCTGGGACAAGCCCCCAGAAGTTTATGTCTCCTTACTTATGTTCGTTTTTTAAATTTAATTTATATTTCTTATCGGAGGAAATTTGATTAGAGTGTTGTGATTGTCTGGCTGTACAGAATCTGGTCAATGATTCATACATATGTCTGTTCATCTTCGGATCCTGTTACCATGTATGTTATTACAGAATGTTGAGTAGACCTCCCTTGGTATTTGGTAGGTGTTTTGTCATGATATATTTTATATGTATTGGTGATTATATAATTCATATAGTTTATATGTTATATGTTTATATACATTTAACATACGTTAGTATATGTATGCTACCCCCATAATCCTAATTTATCCATCCTCCCACCTTTCATTTTGGTTAACCATTAGTTTGTTTTATCAGTCTGTGAGTGTGTTTTTCTGTGGAAATATGTTCATTGGGAGCAATCTTAGGATAACACGTATAAATGATATCATAGGATATTTGTCATTCCCTTTTGACTTACGTAACGTACTATGATTATTTCTAGGCTCATGTGTAGTCCTGAAAACGGCATTGTTCATTTTTTTCCCGAGGCTACTATTCCATTCGGTACGTATACCACTTCTTCTTTGTCCATTTATCTGTTGATGGACATTTTGTTTGCTTGCATGGCTTGGCTATTGTAAATATTGCTGCAGGGCATGTTTGCCTGTCTGTGCCTTTCCCATTCTGGTCTTCTTAGGGTATAGGCCCATTAGGGGATCGGCCGCATGATATGGTAGCTCAATTTTTACCTTTTAAACGCAGCTCCGTTCTGTTCTCATGATTAGCTGTTACCAGTTTACATCCAACCAACAGCATAGTGGGTATGCATTTCTCCCCCAACCCGTCAGCATGCATTGTTTGTAGACTTTTTACGGATGGCATTTTGAATATTGGGTGGTGAAATCTTTTTGTAGTTTGGATTTGCATCCAACCAATAATTCCTGATATTGAGCTTTTATCCATGTTCTTCTTTTTTTAAAACAACCGAGTGAGTAACACTTACCTCTTCAAATTGTTTTCTTGAAAAATTTTCCGTGTTGTGAACTTTCTTGGCCATTACCTACCCCAGGACATGTTTTGAGGACACGTGTCATTTACGGCCCTACAATTACTGTGAATCTCAAGTGACCCTTAGCCCTGTGTTTAAAGCTGCTGTTGTGGGAAACGGCCACAAGGCGGCAGCATTTCTCCATTCCCAAGTCTGGTTACTAGGGCAGCAGAGCCTTCCTGAAAGTTGTGTTCCTAGGTTGTAAATTAGAATGGGATGTGCCAGGGAAAACCCCAATAACTTTATGTCTCATTAATTGTTGTTCGTGGTTTTAATTTTTTAAATTGGGGTAATGAGCAGAATAGTGTTTGTTCTGGGTGTGCACAATCAGGTTCAATTGAACATTATATATATCTACTCATGTACAGATCCTCTTCCCATGTAAATTACTATTATTTTTTTAAATAAATTTATTTTATTTATTTATTTATTTTTGGCTGAGTTGGATCTTCGTTGCTGCATGTGGGCTTTCTCCAGTTGCGGTGAGCGGGGGCTACTCTCCGTTGCGGTGCACCGGCTTCTCACTGCAGTGGCTTCTCTTGTTGCGGAGCACGGGCTCTAGGCGTGTGGGCTTCAGTAGTTGTGGCGCATGGGCTCAGTAGTTATGGCTCATGGGCTCCAGAGCGTAGGCTCATTAGTTGTGGTGCACGGGCTTAGTTGCTCTGCTGCATGTGGGACCTTCCCGAACCAGGGATCGAACCTGTGTCCCCTGCATTGGCAGGTGGATTCTTAACCACGGTGCCACCAGGCAAGCCCGCGTGTAAATTATTACAGAGCGTTCAGTAGACCTCCCTTGGTATATGGTCGGTCTTTTTGATACGTGTGTTTAATATGTATTTGTATACGTACGGTAACCCTAATCTTAATGTATCCATTCCTCCCACCTTTCCTTTTAGATAACCATAGTTTGTTTTCTAAGTCTGTGAGAGTCTTTCTCTGTGGAAATATGTTCATACGTGTCAGTTGTTAGGTAACAGCTAGGAGTGATATCACAGGTTATTTGTCGGCTGCTTTCCGACTTACCTCATGTTCTGTGATTATCTCTAGGCTCATCTATGGTGCTGCAAAGAGCAGTGTTTCATCCTTTTCCATGGCGAATATTGCATTGTGTAGATGGACCACTTCTTCTTTGTGCATTCATCTGTGGATGGACATTTTGGTTACTTCCAAGTCTTGGCAATGCTAAATATTGATGCAGTGCAGGATTGCCAGCCTGTGTCTTTTGGATTCTGGTCTTCTCAGGGATTAGGCCCAGCAGTGGGCCTACTAGATCATATGGTAGTTCAAATTTTTCCCTTTCAACGCACCTCCATTCTGTTCTCACTACTGGCTGTTACCAGTTTACATCCCACCAGCAACTAGAGGGTACACAGTTCTCTAAAACCCCTTCAGAATTTATTGTTTGTAGACTTTTTACTGATGGCATTTTGAGTGTTGGGTGGTGATACCTTCTTGTAGGTTGGATTTGCATGCGTCTAATAATTCCCGATATTGAGCTTTCATCTACATTTTTTTTAAGTAAAACAGAAACTCACCTCTTCAAATTGTTTCCTTGAAAAATTTGCCATGTTCTGAATTCCTGTGGCCATTACCTGCACCAGGACATTTTTTGAGGGCAGGTGTCCTTTACAGCCCTGTAGTAATTGTGAATATCACATGACCATTAGTTCTGCATTTAAAGCTGCTGTTGCAGGAAACGGCCACAAGGGGGCAGCATTTCTATATTCCCAACTCTGGTTACTAGGGCAACACAGCCTTCCTGGAAGTCCTGTTTGTAGGTTGTAAAGTAGAGTGGAATGTGCCAGGACAAACCCCCAGAAACTATGTCTACTTATTTGTTGTTGATATTCTCAGTTTAATTTTCATTTTTCTCAGAGCAAATTTGATTGCAATGTTGTGTTTGTTCTAGGTGTACAGAATGTCTTTCATTGATTCATATATCTTTTCATGTTTGGATCCTGTTCCGTAGAGATTATTACAGAATGTTGTGTAGACCTCTCTTGGTATTCGGTATGTCTGATGATTATATATTTTATAAGTATTAGCATATGTCTGTTAAACCCAATATCCTCCGTTATACATTCCTCACACCTTTCCGTTTGGTTAAGCACAAGCTTGTTTTCTGAACACGTGAGTGTCCTTCTCTGTGGAAATAGGTTCATTCCTATCAATTTTTACATAAGACCTATACGTGATATCATAGGATATGTGTCTCTCGCTTTCTGACTTACTTCAAGTTGTGTGATTGTCTGTAGCCTCATCTATGGTGCTGCAAACGGCATTGTTTCATTCTTTTCTGTGTCTAATATTGCATTGTGTACATGGACCACTTTTTCGTCCATTCATCTGATGATGGACATTTTTGTTGCTTCCATGTCTTGGCTATTGTAAATACTGCTGCAATACACGATGTTCCATCCTGTGTCTTTTTGATGCTGGCTTTCACAGGTGACAGGCCCAATAGTGGGCCTTCCGGATCATATGGGGACTCAATTTTTACCTTTCAACGCACTGCCATTCTGTTCCTATTATTGGCGGTTACCAGTTTACATCCCACTTAGACCGAGAGGTTACGCTATTCTCCACAACTTCTTCAACATCTATTGTTTGTTGACGTTTTGCTGATGGTCATTCTGACTGGTGTGAGGTGATACGTTTGTGTAGATTGGATTTGCATGCGTCTAATAATTCCTGATGTTTTGCGTGTATCAATGTCCTTTTCATTTTTTTTTAAGATTCAGCTAAACTTACAACTTCAAATTTCCTTCTTGAAAAATTTGCCGCGTTTGGATTTTTTTGGCCATTCCCTACCCCAGGACAGTTTTTGAGGGCATGAGTCATTTACAGCCCTGCAGTCCTTGTGAATATTAGTGACCATTAGCAGTGGATTTAAAGCTGCTGTTTGAGGAAACGGCCTTAAGGTGGCAGCATTTCTACGTTGCCAACTCTGCTTGCTAGGGAAACAGAACCTTGCTGCAAGTTGTGCTTTTAGGTTGCAGATTAGAGTGGAATGTGTCAGGACAAACCCCCATAAGTTTTAGCCTCCTTAATTCTTGTTTGTGTCTTTAAGTTTTCATTTTTATCAGAGCAAATTGGATTTTAAAATGTCTTTTGTTCTAGCTGCACAGAATCTTGTTCATGTACACATATACATATATCTATTGATCTTTGTGTCCTTTTCCATGTAGGTTATTGTAGAGTGTTGAATAGACCACTCTTGGTATTCCATAGGTCTTTGGGGATGATATATTTTATATGTATTAGTATATGTTTGTTAACCCCAATATCCTAATTTGTCCATTCCTCACACCTTTTCTTTGGCTTAACCATAAGTTTGTCTTCTCCATCTGAGATTGTCTTTCCCTATGGAAATATGTTCATTTTTATGAATTTTCAGATAACATAAGTGATATCGTAGAACATTTGTCTTTCGCAATCTGACTTACTTCACGTTGTGTGATTATCTCTAGGCTCATCCGTGGTGCTGCATATGCCATTCTTTTATTTTTTTTCGTGGCTAATATTCCATTCTGTACATATACCACTTCTTCTTTGTCCATTCATCTGTTTATGGAGCTTTTTTTTGCTTCCATGTCTTGGCTCTTTCAATATTGCTGCAGTGCACATTTGCCTGCCTCTGTCTTTCCGATTCTGGTGGTCTTAGGTTATAGGCCCAGAAGGTGCCCTGCCGCATCATACGGTAGCTCAATTTTTACCTTTTAAAGCAGCTGCATTCAGTTTTCATTAGTGCTGTTAGCACTTTACACCCCATCAGCAGCTAGAAGGTACACAGTTCCCTAAAACCTCTTCAGCATTTATAGTTTGTAGACTTTTTGCTGATGGTCATTTGACTGGTGTGAGCTGAAACCTTTGTGGACGTGGGATTTGCATGCAGCTAATAATTCCTTATACTGAGCTTTAGGCATGTCTTTTTTTTTCTTTTCCTTTTTTTTTTAAAGAGTGAGTACAACTTCCCTCTCATATTGACTTCTTGAAAACTTTGTCATGTGTTGAAATTTCTTGCCTATTCCCTACCCCAGGACATTTTTTGAGGGCAGGTATCATTTACAGCCCCGCAGTCCTCGTGACTATTAAGCGACCATTAGCACTGTGTTTAAAGCTGCTGTTGTGGGAAACAGCCACAAGGCGGCAGCATTATTACGTTCTCAACTCTTGTTACTAGGGCAAGAGAGTCTTCCTGGACGTCGTGTTCCTCGGTTGTAAATTAGAGTGGAATGTGCTGGGACAAGCCCCCAGAAGTTTATGTCTCCTTACTTATGTTCGTTTTTTAAATTTAATTTATATTTCTTATCGGAGGAAATTTGATTAGAGTGTTGTGATTGTCTGGCTGTACAGAATCTGGTCAATGATTCATACATATGTCTGTTCATCTTCGGATCCTGTTACCATGTATGTTATTACAGAATGTTGAGTAGACCTCCCTTGGTATTTGGTAGGTGTTTTGTCATGATATATTTTATATGTATTGGTGATTATATAATTCATATAGTTTATATGTTATATGTTTATATACATTTAACATACGTTAGTATATGTATGCTACCCCCATAATCCTAATTTATCCATCCTCCCACCTTTCATTTTGGTTAACCATTAGTTTGTTTTATCAGTCTGTGAGTGTGTTTTTCTGTGGAAATATGTTCATTGGGAGCAATCTTAGGATAACACGTATAAATGATATCATAGGATATTTGTCATTCCCTTTTGACTTACGTAACGTACGATGATTATTTCTAGGCTCATGTGTAGTCCTGAAAACGGCATTGTTCATTTTTTTCCCGAGGCTACTATTCCATTCGGTACGTATACCACTTCTTCTTTGTCCATTTATCTGTTGATGGACATTTTGTTTGCTTGCATGGCTTGGCTATTGTAAATATTGCTGCAGGGCATGTTTGCCTGTCTGTGCCTTTCCCATTCTGGTCTTCTTAGGGTATAGGCCCATTAGGGGATCGGCCGCATGATATGGTAGCTCAATTTTTACCTTTTAAACGCAGCTCCGTTCTGTTCTCATGATTAGCTGTTACCAGTTTACATCCAACCAACAGCATAGTGGGTATGCATTTCTCCCCCAACCCGTCAGCATGCATTGTTTGTAGACTTTTTACGGATGGCATTTTGAATATTGGGTGGTGAAATCTTTTTGTAGTTTGGATTTGCATCCAACCAATAATTCCTGATATTGAGCTTTTATCCATGTTCTTCTTTTTTTAAAACAACCGAGTGAGTAACACTTACCTCTTCAAATTGTTTTCTTGAAAAATTTTCCGTGTTGTGAACTTTCTTGGCCATTACCTACCCCAGGACATGTTTTGAGGACACGTGTCATTTACGGCCCTACAATTACTGTGAATCTCAAGTGACCCTTAGCCCTGTGTTTAAAGCTGCTGTTGTGGGAAACGGCCACAAGGCGGCAGCATTTCTCCATTCCCAAGTCTGGTTACTAGGGCAGCAGAGCCTTCCTGAAAGTTGTGTTCCTAGGTTGTAAATTAGAATGGGATGTGCCAGGGAAAACCCCAATAACTTTATGTCTCATTAATTGTTGTTCGTGGTTTTAATTTTTTAAATTGGGGTAATGAGCAGAATAGTGTTTGTTCTGGGTGTGCACAATCAGGTTCAATTGAACATTATATATATCTACTCATGTACAGATCCTCTTCCCATGTAAATTACTATTATTTTTTTAAATAAATTTATTTTATTTATTTATTTATTTTTGGCTGAGTTGGATCTTCGTTGCTGCATGTGGGCTTTCTCCAGTTGCGGTGAGCGGGGGCTACTCTCCGTTGCGGTGCACCGGCTTCTCACTGCAGTGGCTTCTCTTGTTGCGGAGCACGGGCTCTAGGCGTGTGGGCTTCAGTAGTTGTGGCGCATGGGCTCAGTAGTTATGGCTCATGGGCTCCAGAGCGTAGGCTCATTAGTTGTGGTGCACGGGCTTAGTTGCTCTGCTGCATGTGGGACCTTCCCGAACCAGGGATCGAACCTGTGTCCCCTGCATTGGCAGGTGGATTCTTAACCACGGTGCCACCAGGCAAGCCCGCGTGTAAATTATTACAGAGCGTTCAGTAGACCTCCCTTGGTATATGGTCGGTCTTTTTGATACGTGTGTTTAATATGTATTTGTATACGTACGGTAACCCTAATCTTAATGTATCCATTCCTCCCACCTTTCCTTTTAGATAACCATAGTTTGTTTTCTAAGTCTGTGAGAGTCTTTCTCTGTGGAAATATGTTCATACGTGTCAGTTGTTAGGTAACAGCTAGGAGTGATATCACAGGTTATTTGTCGGCTGCTTTCCGACTTACCTCATGTTCTGTGATTATCTCTAGGCTCATCTATGGTGCTGCAAAGAGCAGTGTTTCATCCTTTTCCATGGCGAATATTGCATTGTGTAGATGGACCACTTCTTCTTTGTGCATTCATCTGTGGATGGACATTTTGGTTACTTCCAAGTCTTGGCAATGCTAAATATTGATGCAGTGCAGGATTGCCAGCCTGTGTCTTTTGGATTCTGGTCTTCTCAGGGATTAGGCCCAGCAGTGGGCCTACTAGATCATATGGTAGTTCAAATTTTTCCCTTTCAACGCACCTCCATTCTGTTCTCACTACTGGCTGTTACCAGTTTACATCCCACCAGCAACTAGAGGGTACACAGTTCTCTAAAACCCCTTCAGAATTTATTGTTTGTAGACTTTTTACTGATGGCATTTTGAGTGTTGGGTGGTGATACCTTCTTGTAGGTTGGATTTGCATGCGTCTAATAATTCCCGATATTGAGCTTTCATCTACATTTTTTTTAAGTAAAACAGAAACTCACCTCTTCAAATTGTTTCCTTGAAAAATTTGCCATGTTCTGAATTCCTGTGGCCATTACCTGCACCAGGACATTTTTTGAGGGCAGGTGTCCTTTACAGCCCTGTAGTAATTGTGAATATCACATGACCATTAGTTCTGCATTTAAAGCTGCTGTTGCAGGAAACGGCCACAAGGGGGCAGCATTTCTATATTCCCAACTCTGGTTACTAGGGCAACACAGCCTTCCTGGAAGTCCTGTTTGTAGGTTGTAAAGTAGAGTGGAATGTGCCAGGACAAACCCCCAGAAACTATGTCTACTTATTTGTTGTTGATATTCTCAGTTTAATTTTCATTTTTCTCAGAGCAAATTTGATTGCAATGTTGTGTTTGTTCTAGGTGTACAGAATGTCTTTCATTGATTCATATATCTTTTCATGTTTGGATCCTGTTCCGTAGAGATTATTACAGAATGTTGTGTAGACCTCTCTTGGTATTCGGTATGTCTGATGATTATATATTTTATAAGTATTAGCATATGTCTGTTAAACCCAATATCCTCCGTTATACATTCCTCACACCTTTCCGTTTGGTTAAGCACAAGCTTGTTTTCTGAACACGTGAGTGTCCTTCTCTGTGGAAATAGGTTCATTCCTATCAATTTTTACTTAAGACCTATACGTGATATCATAGGATATGTGTCTCTCGCTTTCTGACTTACTTCAAGTTGTGTGATTGTCTGTAGCCTCATCTATGGTGCTGCAAACGGCATTGTTTCATTCTTTTCTGTGTCTAATATTGCATTGTGTACATGGACCACTTTTTCGTCCATTCATCTGATGATGGACATTTTTGTTGCTTCCATGTCTTGGCTATTGTAAATACTGCTGCAATACACGATGTTCCATCCTGTGTCTTTTTGATGCTGGCTTTCACAGGTGACAGGCCCAATAGTGGGCCTTCCGGATCATATGGGGACTCAATTTTTACCTTTCAACGCACTGCCATTCTGTTCCTATTATTGGCGGTTACCAGTTTACATCCCACTTAGACCGAGAGGTTACGCTATTCTCCACAACTTCTTCAACATCTATTGTTTGTTGACGTTTTGCTGATGGTCATTCTGACTGGTGTGAGGTGATACGTTTGTGTAGATTGGATTTGCATGCGTCTAATAATTCCTGATGTTTTGCGTGTATCAATGTCCTTTTCATTTTTTTTTAAGATTCAGCTAAACTTACAACTTCAAATTTCCTTCTTGAAAAATTTGCCGCGTTTGGATTTTTTTGGCCATTCCCTACCCCAGGACAGTTTTTGAGGGCATGAGTCATTTACAGCCCTGCAGTCCTTGTGAATATTAGTGACCATTAGCAGTGGATTTAAAGCTGCTGTTTGAGGAAACGGCCTTAAGGTGGCAGCATTTCTACGTTGCCAACTCTGCTTGCTAGGGAAACAGAACCTTGCTGCAAGTTGTGCTTTTAGGTTGCAGATTAGAGTGGAATGTGTCAGGACAAACCCCCATAAGTTTTAGCCTCCTTAATTCTTGTTTGTGTCTTTAAGTTTTCATTTTTATCAGAGCAAATTGGATTTTAAAATGTCTTTTGTTCTAGCTGCACAGAATCTTGTTCATGTACACATATACATATATCTATTGATCTTTGTGTCCTTTTCCATGTAGGTTATTGTAGAGTGTTGAATAGACCACTCTTGGTATTCCATAGGTCTTTGGGGATGATATATTTTATATGTATTAGTATATGTTTGTTAACCCCAATATCCTAATTTGTCCATTCCTCACACCTTTTCTTTGGCTTAACCATAAGTTTGTCTTCTCCATCTGAGATTGTCTTTCCCTATGGAAATATGTTCATTTTTATGAATTTTCAGATAACATAAGTGATATCGTAGAACATTTGTCTTTCGCAATCTGACTTACTTCACGTTGTGTGATTATCTCTAGGCTCATCCGTGGTGCTGCATATGCCATTCTTTTATTTTTTTTCGTGGCTAATATTCCATTCTGTACATATACCACTTCTTCTTTGTCCATTCATCTGTTTATGGAGCTTTTTTTTGCTTCCATGTCTTGGCTCTTTCAATATTGCTGCAGTGCACATTTGCCTGCCTCTGTCTTTCCGATTCTGGTGGTCTTAGGTTATAGGCCCAGAAGGTGCCCTGCCGCATCATACGGTAGCTCAATTTTTACCTTTTAAAGCAGCTGCATTCAGTTTTCATTAGTGCTGTTAGCACTTTACACCCCATCAGCAGCTAGAAGGTACACAGTTCCCTAAAACCTCTTCAGCATTTATAGTTTGTAGACTTTTTGCTGATGGTCATTTGACTGGTGTGAGCTGAAACCTTTGTGGACGTGGGATTTGCATGCAGCTAATAATTCCTTATACTGAGCTATAGGCGTGTCTTTTTTTTTCTTTTCCTTTTTTTTTTAAAGAGTGAGTACAACTTCCCTCTCATATTGACTTCTTGAAAACTTTGTCATGTGTTGAAATTTCTTGCCTATTCCCTACCCCAGGACATTTTTTGAGGGCAGGTATCATTTACAGCCCCGCAGTCCTCGTGACTATTAAGCGACCATTAGCACTGTGTTTAAAGCTGCTGTTGTGGGAAACAGCCACAAGGCGGCAGCATTATTACGTTCTCAACTCTTGTTACTAGGGCAACAGAGTCTTCCTGGACGTCGTGTTCCTCGGTTGTAAATTAGAGTGGAATGTGCTGGGACAAGCCCCCAGAAGTTTATGTCTCCTTACTTATGTTCGTTTTTTAAATTTAATTTATATTTCTTATCGGAGGAAATTTGATTAGAGTGTTGTGATTGTCTGGCTGTACAGAATCTGGTCAATGATTCATACATATGTCTGTTCATCTTCGGATCCTGTTACCATGTATGTTATTACAGAATGTTGAGTAGACCTCCCTTGGTATTTGGTAGGTGTTTTGTCATGATATATTTTATATGTATTGGTGATTATATAATTCATATAGTTTATATGTTATATGTTTATATACATTTAACATACGTTAGTATATGTATGCTACCCCCATAATCCTAATTTATCCATCCTCCCACCTTTCATTTTGGTTAACCATTAGTTTGTTTTATCAGTCTGTGAGTGTGTTTTTCTGTGGAAATATGTTCATTGGGAGCAATCTTAGGATAACACGTATAAATGATATCATAGGATATTTGTCATTCCCTTTTGACTTACGTAACGTACTATGATTATTTCTAGGCTCATGTGTAGTCCTGAAAACGGCATTGTTCATTTTTTTCCCGAGGCTACTATTCCATTCGGTACGTATACCACTTCTTCTTTGTCCATTTATCTGTTGATGGACATTTTGTTTGCTTGCATGGCTTGGCTATTGTAAATATTGCTGCAGGGCATGTTTGCCTGTCTGTGCCTTTCCCATTCTGGTCTTCTTAGGGTATAGGCCCATTAGGGGATCGGCCGCATGATATGGTAGCTCAATTTTTACCTTTTAAACGCAGCTCCGTTCTGTTCTCATGATTAGCTGTTACCAGTTTACATCCAACCAACAGCATAGTGGGTATGCATTTCTCCCCCAACCCGTCAGCATGCATTGTTTGTAGACTTTTTACGGATGGCATTTTGAATATTGGGTGGTGAAATCTTTTTGTAGTTTGGATTTGCATCCAACCAATAATTCCTGATATTGAGCTTTTATCCATGTTCTTCTTTTTTTAAAACAACCGAGTGAGTAACACTTACCTCTTCAAATTGTTTTCTTGAAAAATTTTCCGTGTTGTGAACTTTCTTGGCCATTACCTACCCCAGGACATGTTTTGAGGACACGTGTCATTTACGGCCCTACAATTACTGTGAATCTCAAGTGACCCTTAGCCCTGTGTTTAAAGCTGCTGTTGTGGGAAACGGCCACAAGGCGGCAGCATTTCTCCATTCCCAAGTCTGGTTACTAGGGCAGCAGAGCCTTCCTGAAAGTTGTGTTCCTAGGTTGTAAATTAGAATGGGATGTGCCAGGGAAAACCCCAATAACTTTATGTCTCATTAATTGTTGTTCGTGGTTTTAATTTTTTAAATTGGGGTAATGAGCAGAATAGTGTTTGTTCTGGGTGTGCACAATCAGGTTCAATTGAACATTATATATATCTACTCATGTACAGATCCTCTTCCCATGTAAATTACTATTATTTTTTTAAATAAATTTATTTTATTTATTTATTTATTTTTGGCTGAGTTGGATCTTCGTTGCTGCATGTGGGCTTTCTCCAGTTGCGGTGAGCGGGGGCTACTCTCCGTTGCGGTGCACCGGCTTCTCACTGCAGTGGCTTCTCTTGTTGCGGAGCACGGGCTCTAGGCGTGTGGGCTTCAGTAGTTGTGGCGCATGGGCTCAGTAGTTATGGCTCATGGGCTCCAGAGCGTAGGCTCATTAGTTGTGGTGCACGGGCTTAGTTGCTCTGCTGCATGTGGGACCTTCCCGAACCAGGGATCGAACCTGTGTCCCCTGCATTGGCAGGTGGATTCTTAACCACGGTGCCACCAGGCAAGCCCGCGTGTAAATTATTACAGAGCGTTCAGTAGACCTCCCTTGGTATATGGTCGGTCTTTTTGATACGTGTGTTTAATATGTATTTGTATACGTACGGTAACCCTAATCTTAATGTATCCATTCCTCCCACCTTTCCTTTTAGATAACCATAGTTTGTTTTCTAAGTCTGTGAGAGTCTTTCTCTGTGGAAATATGTTCATACGTGTCAGTTGTTAGGTAACAGCTAGGAGTGATATCACAGGTTATTTGTCGGCTGCTTTCCGACTTACCTCATGTTCTGTGATTATCTCTAGGCTCATCTATGGTGCTGCAAAGAGCAGTGTTTCATCCTTTTCCATGGCGAATATTGCATTGTGTAGATGGACCACTTCTTCTTTGTGCATTCATCTGTGGATGGACATTTTGGTTACTTCCAAGTCTTGGCAATGCTAAATATTGATGCAGTGCAGGATTGCCAGCCTGTGTCTTTTGGATTCTGGTCTTCTCAGGGATTAGGCCCAGCAGTGGGCCTACTAGATCATATGGTAGTTCAAATTTTTCCCTTTCAACGCACCTCCATTCTGTTCTCACTACTGGCTGTTACCAGTTTACATCCCACCAGCAACTAGAGGGTACACAGTTCTCTAAAACCCCTTCAGAATTTATTGTTTGTAGACTTTTTACTGATGGCATTTTGAGTGTTGGGTGGTGATACCTTCTTGTAGGTTGGATTTGCATGCGTCTAATAATTCCCGATATTGAGCTTTCATCTACATTTTTTTTAAGTAAAACAGAAACTCACCTCTTCAAATTGTTTCCTTGAAAAATTTGCCATGTTCTGAATTCCTGTGGCCATTACCTGCACCAGGACATTTTTTGAGGGCAGGTGTCCTTTACAGCCCTGTAGTAATTGTGAATATCACATGACCATTAGTTCTGCATTTAAAGCTGCTGTTGCAGGAAACGGCCACAAGGGGGCAGCATTTCTATATTCCCAACTCTGGTTACTAGGGCAACACAGCCTTCCTGGAAGTCCTGTTTGTAGGTTGTAAAGTAGAGTGGAATGTGCCAGGACAAACCCCCAGAAACTATGTCTACTTATTTGTTGTTGATATTCTCAGTTTAATTTTCATTTTTCTCAGAGCAAATTTGATTGCAATGTTGTGTTTGTTCTAGGTGTACAGAATGTCTTTCATTGATTCATATATCTTTTCATGTTTGGATCCTGTTCCGTAGAGATTATTACAGAATGTTGTGTAGACCTCTCTTGGTATTCGGTATGTCTGATGATTATATATTTTATAAGTATTAGCATATGTCTGTTAAACCCAATATCCTCCGTTATACATTCCTCACACCTTTCCGTTTGGTTAAGCACAAGCTTGTTTTCTGAACACGTGAGTGTCCTTCTCTGTGGAAATAGGTTCATTCCTATCAATTTTTACATAAGACCTATACGTGATATCATAGGATATGTGTCTCTCGCTTTCTGACTTACTTCAAGTTGTGTGATTGTCTGTAGCCTCGTCTATGGTGCTGCAAACGGCATTGTTTCATTCTTTTCTGTGTCTAATATTGCATTGTGTACATGGACCACTTTTTCGTCCATTCATCTGATGATGGACATTTTTGTTGCTTCCATGTCTTGGCTATTGTAAATACTGCTGCAATACACGATGTTCCATCCTGTGTCTTTTTGATGCTGGCTTTCACAGGTGACAGGCCCAATAGTGGGCCTTCCGGATCATATGGGGACTCAATTTTTACCTTTCAACGCACTGCCATTCTGTTCCTATTATTGGCGGTTACCAGTTTACATCCCACTTAGACCGAGAGGTTACGCTATTCTCCACAACTTCTTCAACATCTATTGTTTGTTGACGTTTTGCTGATGGTCATTCTGACTGGTGTGAGGTGATACGTTTGTGTAGATTGGATTTGCATGCGTCTAATAATTCCTGATGTTTTGCGTGTATCAATGTCCTTTTCATTTTTTTTTAAGATTCAGCTAAACTTACAACTTCAAATTTCCTTCTTGAAAAATTTGCCGCGTTTGGATTTTTTTGGCCATTCCCTACCCCAGGACAGTTTTTGAGGGCATGAGTCATTTACAGCCCTGCAGTCCTTGTGAATATTAGTGACCATTAGCAGTGGATTTAAAGCTGCTGTTTGAGGAAACGGCCTTAAGGTGGCAGCATTTCTACGTTGCCAACTCTGCTTGCTAGGGAAACAGAACCTTGCTGCAAGTTGTGCTTTTAGGTTGCAGATTAGAGTGGAATGTGTCAGGACAAACCCCCATAAGTTTTAGCCTCCTTAATTCTTGTTTGTGTCTTTAAGTTTTCATTTTTATCAGAGCAAATTGGATTTTAAAATGTCTTTTGTTCTAGCTGCACAGAATCTTGTTCATGTACACATATACATATATCTATTGATCTTTGTGTCCTTTTCCATGTAGGTTATTGTAGAGTGTTGAATAGACCACTCTTGGTATTCCATAGGTCTTTGGGGATGATATATTTTATATGTATTAGTATATGTTTGTTAACCCCAATATCCTAATTTGTCCATTCCTCACACCTTTTCTTTGGCTTAACCATAAGTTTGTCTTCTCCATCTGAGATTGTCTTTCCCTATGGAAATATGTTCATTTTTATGAATTTTCAGATAACATAAGTGATATCGTAGAACATTTGTCTTTCGCAATCTGACTTACTTCACGTTGTGTGATTATCTCTAGGCTCATCCGTGGTGCTGCATATGCCATTCTTTTATTTTTTTTCGTGGCTAATATTCCATTCTGTACATATACCACTTCTTCTTTGTCCATTCATCTGTTTATGGAGCTTTTTTTTGCTTCCATGTCTTGGCTCTTTCAATATTGCTGCAGTGCACATTTGCCTGCCTCTGTCTTTCCGATTCTGGTGGTCTTAGGTTATAGGCCCAGAAGGTGCCCTGCCGCATCATACGGTAGCTCAATTTTTACCTTTTAAAGCAGCTGCATTCAGTTTTCATTAGTGCTGTTAGCACTTTACACCCCATCAGCAGCTAGAAGGTACACAGTTCCCTAAAACCTCTTCAGCATTTATAGTTTGTAGACTTTTTGCTGATGGTCATTTGACTGGTGTGAGCTGAAACCTTTGTGGACGTGGGATTTGCATGCAGCTAATAATTCCTTATACTGAGCTTTAGGCATGTCTTTTTTTTTCTTTTCCTTTTTTTTTTTAAAGAGTGAGTACAACTTCCCTCTCATATTGACTTCTTGAAAACTTTGTCATGTGTTGAAATTTCTTGCCTATTCCCTACCCCAGGACATTTTTTGAGGGCAGGTATCATTTACAGCCCCGCAGTCCTCGTGACTATTAAGCGACCATTAGCACTGTGTTTAAAGCTGCTGTTGTGGGAAACAGCCACAAGGCGGCAGCATTATTACGTTCTCAACTCTTGTTACTAGGGCAAGAGAGTCTTCCTGGACGTCGTGTTCCTCGGTTGTAAATTAGAGTGGAATGTGCTGGGACAAGCCCCCAGAAGTTTATGTCTCCTTACTTATGTTCGTTTTTTAAATTTAATTTATATTTCTTATCGGAGGAAATTTGATTAGAGTGTTGTGATTGTCTGGCTGTACAGAATCTGGTCAATGATTCATACATATGTCTGTTCATCTTCGGATCCTGTTACCATGTATGTTATTACAGAATGTTGAGTAGACCTCCCTTGGTATTTGGTAGGTGTTTTGTCATGATATATTTTATATGTATTGGTGATTATATAATTCATATAGTTTATATGTTATATGTTTATATACATTTAACATACGTTAGTATATGTATGCTACCCCCATAATCCTAATTTATCCATCCTCCCACCTTTCATTTTGGTTAACCATTAGTTTGTTTTATCAGTCTGTGAGTGTGTTTTTCTGTGGAAATATGTTCATTGGGAGCAATCTTAGGATAACACGTATAAATGATATCATAGGATATTTGTCATTCCCTTTTGACTTACGTAACGTACTATGATTATTTCTAGGCTCATGTGTAGTCCTGAAAACGGCATTGTTCATTTTTTTCCCGAGGCTACTATTCCATTCGGTACGTATACCACTTCTTCTTTGTCCATTTATCTGTTGATGGACATTTTGTTTGCTTGCATGGCTTGGCTATTGTAAATATTGCTGCAGGGCATGTTTGCCTGTCTGTGCCTTTCCCATTCTGGTCTTCTTAGGGTATAGGCCCATTAGGGGATCGGCCGCATGATATGGTAGCTCAATTTTTACCTTTTAAACGCAGCTCCGTTCTGTTCTCATGATTAGCTGTTACCAGTTTACATCCAACCAACAGCATAGTGGGTATGCATTTCTCCCCCAACCCGTCAGCATGCATTGTTTGTAGACTTTTTACGGATGGCATTTTGAATATTGGGTGGTGAAATCTTTTTGTAGTTTGGATTTGCATCCAACCAATAATTCCTGATATTGAGCTTTTATCCATGTTCTTCTTTTTTTAAAACAACCGAGTGAGTAACACTTACCTCTTCAAATTGTTTTCTTGAAAAATTTTCCGTGTTGTGAACTTTCTTGGCCATTACCTACCCCAGGACATGTTTTGAGGACACGTGTCATTTACGGCCCTACAATTACTGTGAATCTCAAGTGACCCTTAGCCCTGTGTTTAAAGCTGCTGTTGTGGGAAACGGCCACAAGGCGGCAGCATTTCTCCATTCCCAAGTCTGGTTACTAGGGCAGCAGAGCCTTCCTGAAAGTTGTGTTCCTAGGTTGTAAATTAGAATGGGATGTGCCAGGGAAAACCCCAATAACTTTATGTCTCATTAATTGTTGTTCGTGGTTTTAATTTTTTAAATTGGGGTAATGAGCAGAATAGTGTTTGTTCTGGGTGTGCACAATCAGGTTCAATTGAACATTATATATATCTACTCATGTACAGATCCTCTTCCCATGTAAATTACTATTATTTTTTTAAATAAATTTATTTTATTTATTTATTTATTTTTGGCTGAGTTGGACCTTCGTTGCTGCATGTGGGCTTTCTCCAGTTGCGGTGAGCGGGGGCTACTCTCCGTTGCGGTGCACCGGCTTCTCACTGCAGTGGCTTCTCTTGTTGCGGAGCACGGGCTCTAGGCGTGTGGGCTTCAGTAGTTGTGGTGCATGGGCTCAGTAGTTATGGCTCATGGGCTCCAGAGCGTAGGCTCATTAGTTGTGGTGCACGGGCTTAGTTGCTCTGCTGCATGTGGGACCTTCCCGAACCAGGGATCGAACCTGTGTCCCCTGCATTGGCAGGTGGATTCTTAACCACGGTGCCACCAGGCAAGCCCGCGTGTAAATTATTACAGAGCGTTCAGTAGACCTCCCTTGGTATATGGTCGGTCTTTTTGATACGTGTGTTTAATATGTATTTGTATACGTACGGTAACCCTAATCTTAATGTATCCATTCCTCCCACCTTTCCTTTTAGATAAGCATAGTTTGTTTTCTAAGTCTGTGAGAGTCTTTCTCTGTGGAAATATGTTCATACGTGTCAGTTGTTAGGTAACAGCTAGGAGTGATATCACAGGTTATTTGTCGGCTGCTTTCCGACTTACCTCATGTTCTGTGATTATCTCTAGGCTCATCTATGGTGCTGCAAAGAGCAGTGTTTCATCCTTTTCCATGGCGAATATTGCATTGTGTACATGGACCACTTCTTCTTTGTGCATTCATCTGTGGATGGACATTTTGGTTACTTCCAAGTCTTGGCAATGCTAAATATTGATGCAGTGCAGGATTGCCAGCCTGTGTCTTTTGGATTCTGGTCTTCTCAGGGATTAGGCCCAGCAGTGGGCCTACTAGATCATATGGTAGTTCAAATTTTTCCCTTTCAACGCACCTCCATTCTGTTCTCACTACTGGCTGTTACCAGTTTACATCCCACCAGCAACTAGAGGGTACACAGTTCTCTAAAACCCCTTCAGAATTTATTGTTTGTAGACTTTTTACTGATGGCATTTTGAGTGTTGGGTGGTGATACCTTCTTGTAGGTTGGATTTGCATGCGTCTAATAATTCCCGATATTGAGCTTTCATCTACATTTTTTTTAAGTAAAACAGAAACTCACCTCTTCAAATTGTTTCCTTGAAAAATTTGCCATGTTCTGAATTCCTGTGGCCATTACCTGCACCAGGACATTTTTTGAGGGCAGGTGTCCTTTACAGCCCTGTAGTAATTGTGAATATCACATGACCATTAGTTCTGCATTTAAAGCTGCTGTTGCAGGAAACGGCCACAAGGGGGCAGCATTTCTATATTCCCAACTCTGGTTACTAGGGCAACACAGCCTTCCTGGAAGTCCTGTTTGTAGGTTGTAAAGTAGAGTGGAATGTGCCAGGACAAACCCCCAGAAACTATGTCTACTTATTTGTTGTTGATATTCTCAGTTTAATTTTCATTTTTCTCAGAGCAAATTTGATTGCAATGTTGTGTTTGTTCTAGGTGTACAGAATGTCTTTCATTGATTCATATATCTTTTCATGTTTGGATCCTGTTCCGTAGAGATTATTACAGAATGTTGTGTAGACCTCTCTTGGTATTCGGTATGTCTGATGATTATATATTTTATAAGTATTAGCATATGTCTGTTAAACCCAATATCCTCCGTTATACATTCCTCACACCTTTCCGTTTGGTTAAGCACAAGCTTGTTTTCTGAACACGTGAGTGTCCTTCTCTGTGGAAATAGGTTCATTCCTATCAATTTTTACATAAGACCTATACGTGATATCATAGGATATGTGTCTCTCGCTTTCTGACTTACTTCAAGTTGTGTGATTGTCTGTAGCCTCGTCTATGGTGCTGCAAACGGCATTGTTTCATTCTTTTCTGTGTCTAATATTGCATTGTGTACATGGACCACTTTTTCGTCCATTCATCTGATGATGGACATTTTTGTTGCTTCCATGTCTTGGCTATTGTAAATACTGCTGCAATACACGATGTTCCATCCTGTGTCTTTTTGATGCTGGCTTTCACAGGTGACAGGCCCAATAGTGGGCCTTCCGGATCATATGGGGACTCAATTTTTACCTTTCAACGCACTGCCATTCTGTTCCTATTATTGGCGGTTACCAGTTTACATCCCACTTAGACCGAGAGGTTACGCTATTCTCCACAACTTCTTCAACATCTATTGTTTGTTGACGTTTTGCTGATGGTCATTCTGACTGGTGTGAGGTGATACGTTTGTGTAGATTGGATTTGCATGCGTCTAATAATTCCTGATGTTTTGCGTGGATCAATGTCCTTTTCATTTTTTTTTAAGATTCAGCTAAACTTACAACTTCAAATTTCCTTCTTGAAAAATTTGCCGCGTTTGGATTTTTTTGGCCATTCCCTACCCCAGGACAGTTTTTGAGGGCATGAGTCATTTACAGCCCTGCAGTCCTTGTGAATATTAGTGACCATTAGCAGTGGATTTAAAGCTGCTGTTTGAGGAAACGGCCTTAAGGTGGCAGCATTTCTACGTTGCCAACTCTGCTTGCTAGGGAAACAGAACCTTGCTGCAAGTTGTGCTTTTAGGTTGCAGATTAGAGTGGAATGTGTCAGGACAAACCCCCATAAGTTTTAGCCTCCTTAATTCTTGTTTGTGTCTTTAAGTTTTCATTTTTATCAGAGCAAATTGGATTTTAAAATGTCTTTTGTTCTAGCTGCACAGAATCTTGTTCATGTACACATATACATATATCTATTGATCTTTGTGTCCTTTTCCATGTAGGTTATTGTAGAGTGTTGAATAGACCACTCTTGGTATTCCATAGGTCTTTGGGGATGATATATTTTATATGTATTAGTATATGTTTGTTAACCCCAATATCCTAATTTGTCCATTCCTCACACCTTTTCTTTGGCTTAACCATAAGTTTGTCTTCTCCATCTGAGATTGTCTTTCCCTATGGAAATATGTTCATTTTTATGAATTTTCAGATAACATAAGTGATATCGTAGAACATTTGTCTTTCGCAATCTGACTTACTTCACGTTGTGTGATTATCTCTAGGCTCATCCGTGGTGCTGCATATGCCATTCTTTTATTTTTTTTCGTGGCTAATATTCCATTCTGTACATATACCACTTCTTCTTTGTCCATTCATCTGTTTATGGAGCTTTTTTTTGCTTCCATGTCTTGGCTCTTTCAATATTGCTGCAGTGCACATTTGCCTGCCTCTGTCTTTCCGATTCTGGTGGTCTTAGGTTATAGGCCCAGAAGGTGCCCTGCCGCATCATACGGTAGCTCAATTTTTACCTTTTAAAGCAGCTGCATTCAGTTTTCATTAGTGCTGTTAGCACTTTACACCCCATCAGCAGCTAGAAGGTACACAGTTCCCTAAAACCTCTTCAGCATTTATAGTTTGTAGACTTTTTGCTGATGGTCATTTGACTGGTGTGAGCTGAAACCTTTGTGGACGTGGGATTTGCATGCAGCTAATAATTCCTTATACTGAGCTTTAGGCATGTCTTTTTTTTTCTTTTCCTTTTTTTTTTAAAGAGTGAGTACAACTTCCCTCTCATATTGACTTCTTGAAAACTTTGTCATGTGTTGAAATTTCTTGCCTATTCCCTACCCCAGGACATTTTTTGAGGGCAGGTATCATTTACAGCCCCGCAGTCCTCGTGACTATTAAGCGACCATTAGCACTGTGTTTAAAGCTGCTGTTGTGGGAAACAGCCACAAGGCGGCAGCATTATTACGTTCTCAACTCTTGTTACTAGGGCAAGAGAGTCTTCCTGGACGTCGTGTTCCTCGGTTGTAAATTAGAGTGGAATGTGCTGGGACAAGCCCCCAGAAGTTTATGTCTCCTTACTTATGTTCGTTTTTTAAATTTAATTTATATTTCTTATCGGAGGAAATTTGATTAGAGTGTTGTGATTGTCTGGCTGTACAGAATCTGGTCAATGATTCATACATATGTCTGTTCATCTTCGGATCCTGTTACCATGTATGTTATTACAGAATGTTGAGTAGACCTCCCTTGGTATTTGGTAGGTGTTTTGTCATGATATATTTTATATGTATTGGTGATTATATAATTCATATAGTTTATATGTTATATGTTTATATACATTTAACATACGTTAGTATATGTATGCTACCCCCATAATCCTAATTTA
Source organism: Eubalaena glacialis (assembly GCF_028564815.1). Lineage (NCBI taxonomy): Eukaryota > Metazoa > Chordata > Mammalia > Artiodactyla > Balaenidae > Eubalaena > Eubalaena glacialis. Next base: position 122,739,013 of record NC_083722.1, read on the forward strand.
TCCATCCTCCCACCTTTCATTTTGGTTAACCATTAGTTTGTTTTATCAGTCTGTGAGTGTGTTTTTCTGTGGAAATATGTTCATTGGGAGCAATCTTAGGATAACACGTATAAATGATATCATAGGATATTTGTCATTCCCTTTTGACTTACGTAACGTACTATGATTATTTCTAGGCTCATGTGTAGTCCTGAAAACGGCATTGTTCATTTTTTTCCCGAGGCTACTATTCCATTCGGTACGTATACCACTTCTTCTTTGTCCATTTATCTGTTGATGGACATTTTGTTTGCTTGCATGGCTTGGCTATTGTAAATATTGCTGCAGGGCATGTTTGCCTGTCTGTGCCTTTCCCATTCTGGTCTTCTTAGGGTATAGGCCCATTAGGGGATCGGCCGCATGATATGGTAGCTCAATTTTTACCTTTTAAACGCAGCTCCGTTCTGTTCTCATGATTAGCTGTTACCAGTTTACATCCAACCAACAGCATAGTGGGTATGCATTTCTCCCCCAACCCGTCAGCATGCATTGTTTGTAGACTTTTTACGGATGGCATTTTGAATATTGGGTGGTGAAATCTTTTTGTAGTTTGGATTTGCATCCAACCAATAATTCCTGATATTGAGCTTTTATCCATGTTCTTCTTTTTTTAAAACAACCGAGTGAGTAACACTTACCTCTTCAAATTGTTTTCTTGAAAAATTTTCCGTGTTGTGAACTTTCTTGGCCATTACCTACCCCAGGACATGTTTTGAGGACACGTGTCATTTACGGCCCTACAATTACTGTGAATCTCAAGTGACCCTTAGCCCTGTGTTTAAAGCTGCTGTTGTGGGAAACGGCCACAAGGCGGCAGCATTTCTCCATTCCCAAGTCTGGTTACTAGGGCAGCAGAGCCTTCCTGAAAGTTGTGTTCCTAGGTTGTAAATTAGAATGGGATGTGCCAGGGAAAACCCCAATAACTTTATGTCTCATTAATTGTTGTTCGTGGTTTTAATTTTTTAAATTGGGGTAATGAGCAGAATAGTGTTTGTTCTGGGTGTGCACAATCAGGTTCAATTGAACATTATATATATCTACTCATGTACAGATCCTCTTCCCATGTAAATTACTATTATTTTTTTAAATAAATTTATTTTATTTATTTATTTATTTTTGGCTGAGTTGGATCTTCGTTGCTGCATGTGGGCTTTCTCCAGTTGCGGTGAGCGGGGGCTACTCTCCGTTGCGGTGCACCGGCTTCTCACTGCAGTGGCTTCTCTTGTTGCGGAGCACGGGCTCTAGGCGTGTGGGCTTCAGTAGTTGTGGTGCATGGGCTCAGTAGTTATGGCTCATGGGCTCCAGAGCGTAGGCTCATTAGTTGTGGTGCACGGGCTTAGTTGCTCTGCTGCATGTGGGACCTTCCCGAACCAGGGATCGAACCTGTGTCCCCTGCATTGGCAGGTGGATTCTTAACCACGGTGCCACCAGGCAAGCCCGCGTGTAAATTATTACAGAGCGTTCAGTAGACCTCCCTTGGTATATGGTCGGTCTTTTTGATACGTGTGTTTAATATGTATTTGTATACGTACGGTAACCCTAATCTTAATGTATCCATTCCTCCCACCTTTCCTTTTAGATAAGCATAGTTTGTTTTCTAAGTCTGTGAGAGTCTTTCTCTGTGGAAATATGTTCATACGTGTCAGTTGTTAGGTAACAGCTAGGAGTGATATCACAGGTTATTTGTCGGCTGCTTTCCGACTTACCTCATGTTCTGTGATTATCTCTAGGCTCATCTATGGTGCTGCAAAGAGCAGTGTTTCATCCTTTTCCATGGCGAATATTGCATTGTGTACATGGACCACTTCTTCTTTGTGCATTCATCTGTGGATGGACATTTTGGTTACTTCCAAGTCTTGGCAATGCTAAATATTGATGCAGTGCAGGATTGCCAGCCTGTGTCTTTTGGATTCTGGTCTTCTCAGGGATTAGGCCCAGCAGTGGGCCTACTAGATCATATGGTAGTTCAAATTTTTCCCTTTCAACGCACCTCCATTCTGTTCTCACTACTGGCTGTTACCAGTTTACATCCCACCAGCAACTAGAGGGTACACAGTTCTCTAAAACCCCTTCAGAATTTATTGTTTGTAGACTTTTTACTGATGGCATTTTGAGTGTTGGGTGGTGATACCTTCTTGTAGGTTGGATTTGCATGCGTCTAATAATTCCCGATATTGAGCTTTCATCTACATTTTTTTTAAGTAAAACAGAAACTCACCTCTTCAAATTGTTTCCTTGAAAAATTTGCCATGTTCTGAATTCCTGTGGCCATTACCTGCACCAGGACATTTTTTGAGGGCAGGTGTCCTTTACAGCCCTGTAGTAATTGTGAATATCACATGACCATTAGTTCTGCATTTAAAGCTGCTGTTGCAGGAAACGGCCACAAGGGGGCAGCATTTCTATATTCCCAACTCTGGTTACTAGGGCAACACAGCCTTCCTGGAAGTCCTGTTTGTAGGTTGTAAAGTAGAGTGGAATGTGCCAGGACAAACCCCCAGAAACTATGTCTACTTATTTGTTGTTGATATTCTCAGTTTAATTTTCATTTTTCTCAGAGCAAATTTGATTGCAATGTTGTGTTTGTTCTAGGTGTACAGAATGTCTTTCATTGATTCATATATCTTTTCATGTTTGGATCCTGTTCCGTAGAGATTATTACAGAATGTTGTGTAGACCTCTCTTGGTATTCGGTATGTCTGATGATTATATATTTTATAAGTATTAGCATATGTCTGTTAAACCCAATATCCTCCGTTATACATTCCTCACACCTTTCCGTTTGGTTAAGCACAAGCTTGTTTTCTGAACACGTGAGTGTCCTTCTCTGTGGAAATAGGTTCATTCCTATCAATTTTTACATAAGACCTATACGTGATATCATAGGATATGTGTCTCTCGCTTTCTGACTTACTTCAAGTTGTGTGATTGTCTGTAGCCTCGTCTATGGTGCTGCAAACGGCATTGTTTCATTCTTTTCTGTGTCTAATATTGCATTGTGTACATGGACCACTTTTTCGTCCATTCATCTGATGATGGACATTTTTGTTGCTTCCATGTCTTGGCTATTGTAAATACTGCTGCAATACACGATGTTCCATCCTGTGTCTTTTTGATGCTGGCTTTCACAGGTGACAGGCCCAATAGTGGGCCTTCCGGATCATATGGGGACTCAATTTTTACCTTTCAACGCACTGCCATTCTGTTCCTATTATTGGCGGTTACCAGTTTACATCCCACTTAGACCGAGAGGTTACGCTATTCTCCACAACTTCTTCAACATCTATTGTTTGTTGACGTTTTGCTGATGGTCATTCTGACTGGTGTGAGGTGATACGTTTGTGTAGATTGGATTTGCATGCGTCTAATAATTCCTGATGTTTTGCGTGTATCAATGTCCTTTTCATTTTTTTTTAAGATTCAGCTAAACTTACAACTTCAAATTTCCTTCTTGAAAAATTTGCCGCGTTTGGATTTTTTTGGCCATTCCCTACCCCAGGACAGTTTTTGAGGGCATGAGTCATTTACAGCCCTGCAGTCCTTGTGAATATTAGTGACCATTAGCAGTGGATTTAAAGCTGCTGTTTGAGGAAACGGCCTTAAGGTGGCAGCATTTCTACGTTGCCAACTCTGCTTGCTAGGGAAACAGAACCTTGCTGCAAGTTGTGCTTTTAGGTTGCAGATTAGAGTGGAATGTGTCAGGACAAACCCCCATAAGTTTTAGCCTCCTTAATTCTTGTTTGTGTCTTTAAGTTTTCATTTTTATCAGAGCAAATTGGATTTTAAAATGTCTTTTGTTCTAGCTGCACAGAATCTTGTTCATGTACACATATACATATATCTATTGATCTTTGTGTCCTTTTCCATGTAGGTTATTGTAGAGTGTTGAATAGACCACTCTTGGTATTCCATAGGTCTTTGGGGATGATATATTTTATATGTATTAGTATATGTTTGTTAACCCCAATATCCTAATTTGTCCATTCCTCACACCTTTTCTTTGGCTTAACCATAAGTTTGTCTTCTCCATCTGAGATTGTCTTTCCCTATGGAAATATGTTCATTTTTATGAATTTTCAGATAACATAAGTGATATCGTAGAACATTTGTCTTTCGCAATCTGACTTACTTCACGTTGTGTGATTATCTCTAGGCTCATCCGTGGTGCTGCATATGCCATTCTTTTATTTTTTTTCGTGGCTAATATTCCATTCTGTACATATACCACTTCTTCTTTGTCCATTCATCTGTTTATGGAGCTTTTTTTTGCTTCCATGTCTTGGCTCTTTCAATATTGCTGCAGTGCACATTTGCCTGCCTCTGTCTTTCCGATTCTGGTGGTCTTAGGTTATAGGCCCAGAAGGTGCCCTGCCGCATCATACGGTAGCTCAATTTTTACCTTTTAAAGCAGCTGCATTCAGTTTTCATTAGTGCTGTTAGCACTTTACACCCCATCAGCAGCTAGAAGGTACACAGTTCCCTAAAACCTCTTCAGCATTTATAGTTTGTAGACTTTTTGCTGATGGTCATTTGACTGGTGTGAGCTGAAACCTTTGTGGACGTGGGATTTGCATGCAGCTAATAATTCCTTATACTGAGCTATAGGCGTGTCTTTTTTTTTCTTTTCCTTTTTTTTTTAAAGAGTGAGTACAACTTCCCTCTCATATTGACTTCTTGAAAACTTTGTCATGTGTTGAAATTTCTTGCCTATTCCCTACCCCAGGACATTTTTTGAGGGCAGGTATCATTTACAGCCCCGCAGTCCTCGTGACTATTAAGCGACCATTAGCACTGTGTTTAAAGCTGCTGTTGTGGGAAACAGCCACAAGGCGGCAGCATTATTACGTTCTCAACTCTTGTTACTAGGGCAACAGAGTCTTCCTGGACGTCGTGTTCCTCGGTTGTAAATTAGAGTGGAATGTGCTGGGACAAGCCCCCAGAAGTTTATGTCTCCTTACTTATGTTCGTTTTTTAAATTTAATTTATATTTCTTATCGGAGGAAATTTGATTAGAGTGTTGTGATTGTCTGGCTGTACAGAATCTGGTCAATGATTCATACATATGTCTGTTCATCTTCGGATCCTGTTACCATGTATGTTATTACAGAATGTTGAGTAGACCTCCCTTGGTATTTGGTAGGTGTTTTGTCATGATATATTTTATATGTATTGGTGATTATATAATTCATATAGTTTATATGTTATATGTTTATATACATTTAACATACGTTAGTATATGTATGCTACCCCCATAATCCTAATTTATCCATCCTCCCACCTTTCATTTTGGTTAACCATTAGTTTGTTTTATCAGTCTGTGAGTGTGTTTTTCTGTGGAAATATGTTCATTGGGAGCAATCTTAGGATAACACGTATAAATGATATCATAGGATATTTGTCATTCCCTTTTGACTTACGTAACGTACTATGATTATTTCTAGGCTCATGTGTAGTCCTGAAAACGGCATTGTTCATTTTTTTCCCGAGGCTACTATTCCATTCGGTACGTATACCACTTCTTCTTTGTCCATTTATCTGTTGATGGACATTTTGTTTGCTTGCATGGCTTGGCTATTGTAAATATTGCTGCAGGGCATGTTTGCCTGTCTGTGCCTTTCCCATTCTGGTCTTCTTAGGGTATAGGCCCATTAGGGGATCGGCCGCATGATATGGTAGCTCAATTTTTACCTTTTAAACGCAGCTCCGTTCTGTTCTCATGATTAGCTGTTACCAGTTTACATCCAACCAACAGCATAGTGGGTATGCATTTCTCCCCCAACCCGTCAGCATGCATTGTTTGTAGACTTTTTACGGATGGCATTTTGAATATTGGGTGGTGAAATCTTTTTGTAGTTTGGATTTGCATCCAACCAATAATTCCTGATATTGAGCTTTTATCCATGTTCTTCTTTTTTTAAAACAACCGAGTGAGTAACACTTACCTCTTCAAATTGTTTTCTTGAAAAATTTTCCGTGTTGTGAACTTTCTTGGCCATTACCTACCCCAGGACATGTTTTGAGGACACGTGTCATTTACGGCCCTACAATTACTGTGAATCTCAAGTGACCCTTAGCCCTGTGTTTAAAGCTGCTGTTGTGGGAAACGGCCACAAGGCGGCAGCATTTCTCCATTCCCAAGTCTGGTTACTAGGGCAGCAGAGCCTTCCTGAAAGTTGTGTTCCTAGGTTGTAAATTAGAATGGGATGTGCCAGGGAAAACCCCAATAACTTTATGTCTCATTAATTGTTGTTCGTGGTTTTAATTTTTTAAATTGGGGTAATGAGCAGAATAGTGTTTGTTCTGGGTGTGCACAATCAGGTTCAATTGAACATTATATATATCTACTCATGTACAGATCCTCTTCCCATGTAAATTACTATTATTTTTTTAAATAAATTTATTTTATTTATTTATTTATTTTTGGCTGAGTTGGATCTTCGTTGCTGCATGTGGGCTTTCTCCAGTTGCGGTGAGCGGGGGCTACTCTCCGTTGCGGTGCACCGGCTTCTCACTGCAGTGGCTTCTCTTGTTGCGGAGCACGGGCTCTAGGCGTGTGGGCTTCAGTAGTTGTGGTGCATGGGCTCAGTAGTTATGGCTCATGGGCTCCAGAGCGTAGGCTCATTAGTTGTGGTGCACGGGCTTAGTTGCTCTGCTGCATGTGGGACCTTCCCGAACCAGGGATCGAACCTGTGTCCCCTGCATTGGCAGGTGGATTCTTAACCACGGTGCCACCAGGCAAGCCCGCGTGTAAATTATTACAGAGCGTTCAGTAGACCTCCCTTGGTATATGGTCGGTCTTTTTGATACGTGTGTTTAATATGTATTTGTATACGTACGGTAACCCTAATCTTAATGTATCCATTCCTCCCACCTTTCCTTTTAGATAAGCATAGTTTGTTTTCTAAGTCTGTGAGAGTCTTTCTCTGTGGAAATATGTTCATACGTGTCAGTTGTTAGGTAACAGCTAGGAGTGATATCACAGGTTATTTGTCGGCTGCTTTCCGACTTACCTCATGTTCTGTGATTATCTCTAGGCTCATCTATGGTGCTGCAAAGAGCAGTGTTTCATCCTTTTCCATGGCGAATATTGCATTGTGTACATGGACCACTTCTTCTTTGTGCATTCATCTGTGGATGGACATTTTGGTTACTTCCAAGTCTTGGCAATGCTAAATATTGATGCAGTGCAGGATTGCCAGCCTGTGTCTTTTGGATTCTGGTCTTCTCAGGGATTAGGCCCAGCAGTGGGCCTACTAGATCATATGGTAGTTCAAATTTTTCCCTTTCAACGCACCTCCATTCTGTTCTCACTACTGGCTGTTACCAGTTTACATCCCACCAGCAACTAGAGGGTACACAGTTCTCTAAAACCCCTTCAGAATTTATTGTTTGTAGACTTTTTACTGATGGCATTTTGAGTGTTGGGTGGTGATACCTTCTTGTAGGTTGGATTTGCATGCGTCTAATAATTCCCGATATTGAGCTTTCATCTACATTTTTTTTAAGTAAAACAGAAACTCACCTCTTCAAATTGTTTCCTTGAAAAATTTGCCATGTTCTGAATTCCTGTGGCCATTACCTGCACCAGGACATTTTTTGAGGGCAGGTGTCCTTTACAGCCCTGTAGTAATTGTGAATATCACATGACCATTAGTTCTGCATTTAAAGCTGCTGTTGCAGGAAACGGCCACAAGGGGGCAGCATTTCTATATTCCCAACTCTGGTTACTAGGGCAACACAGCCTTCCTGGAAGTCCTGTTTGTAGGTTGTAAAGTAGAGTGGAATGTGCCAGGACAAACCCCCAGAAACTATGTCTACTTATTTGTTGTTGATATTCTCAGTTTAATTTTCATTTTTCTCAGAGCAAATTTGATTGCAATGTTGTGTTTGTTCTAGGTGTACAGAATGTCTTTCATTGATTCATATATCTTTTCATGTTTGGATCCTGTTCCGTAGAGATTATTACAGAATGTTGTGTAGACCTCTCTTGGTATTCGGTATGTCTGATGATTATATATTTTATAAGTATTAGCATATGTCTGTTAAACCCAATATCCTCCGTTATACATTCCTCACACCTTTCCGTTTGGTTAAGCACAAGCTTGTTTTCTGAACACGTGAGTGTCCTTCTCTGTGGAAATAGGTTCATTCCTATCAATTTTTACATAAGACCTATACGTGATATCATAGGATATGTGTCTCTCGCTTTCTGACTTACTTCAAGTTGTGTGATTGTCTGTAGCCTCGTCTATGGTGCTGCAAACGGCATTGTTTCATTCTTTTCTGTGTCTAATATTGCATTGTGTACATGGACCACTTTTTCGTCCATTCATCTGATGATGGACATTTTTGTTGCTTCCATGTCTTGGCTATTGTAAATACTGCTGCAATACACGATGTTCCATCCTGTGTCTTTTTGATGCTGGCTTTCACAGGTGACAGGCCCAATAGTGGGCCTTCCGGATCATATGGGGACTCAATTTTTACCTTTCAACGCACTGCCATTCTGTTCCTATTATTGGCGGTTACCAGTTTACATCCCACTTAGACCGAGAGGTTACGCTATTCTCCACAACTTCTTCAACATCTATTGTTTGTTGACGTTTTGCTGATGGTCATTCTGACTGGTGTGAGGTGATACGTTTGTGTAGATTGGATTTGCATGCGTCTAATAATTCCTGATGTTTTGCGTGGATCAATGTCCTTTTCATTTTTTTTTAAGATTCAGCTAAACTTACAACTTCAAATTTCCTTCTTGAAAAATTTGCCGCGTTTGGATTTTTTTGGCCATTCCCTACCCCAGGACAGTTTTTGAGGGCATGAGTCATTTACAGCCCTGCAGTCCTTGTGAATATTAGTGACCATTAGCAGTGGATTTAAAGCTGCTGTTTGAGGAAACGGCCTTAAGGTGGCAGCATTTCTACGTTGCCAACTCTGCTTGCTAGGGAAACAGAACCTTGCTGCAAGTTGTGCTTTTAGGTTGCAGATTAGAGTGGAATGTGTCAGGACAAACCCCCATAAGTTTTAGCCTCCTTAATTCTTGTTTGTGTCTTTAAGTTTTCATTTTTATCAGAGCAAATTGGATTTTAAAATGTCTTTTGTTCTAGCTGCACAGAATCTTGTTCATGTACACATATACATATATCTATTGATCTTTGTGTCCTTTTCCATGTAGGTTATTGTAGAGTGTTGAATAGACCACTCTTGGTATTCCATAGGTCTTTGGGGATGATATATTTTATATGTATTAGTATATGTTTGTTAACCCCAATATCCTAATTTGTCCATTCCTCACACCTTTTCTTTGGCTTAACCATAAGTTTGTCTTCTCCATCTGAGATTGTCTTTCCCTATGGAAATATGTTCATTTTTATGAATTTTCAGATAACATAAGTGATATCGTAGAACATTTGTCTTTCGCAATCTGACTTACTTCACGTTGTGTGATTATCTCTAGGCTCATCCGTGGTGCTGCATATGCCATTCTTTTATTTTTTTTCGTGGCTAATATTCCATTCTGTACATATACCACTTCTTCTTTGTCCATTCATCTGTTTATGGAGCTTTTTTTTGCTTCCATGTCTTGGCTCTTTCAATATTGCTGCAGTGCACATTTGCCTGCCTCTGTCTTTCCGATTCTGGTGGTCTTAGGTTATAGGCCCAGAAGGTGCCCTGCCGCATCATACGGTAGCTCAATTTTTACCTTTTAAAGCAGCTGCATTCAGTTTTCATTAGTGCTGTTAGCACTTTACACCCCATCAGCAGCTAGAAGGTACACAGTTCCCTAAAACCTCTTCAGCATTTATAGTTTGTAGACTTTTTGCTGATGGTCATTTGACTGGTGTGAGCTGAAACCTTTGTGGACGTGGGATTTGCATGCAGCTAATAATTCCTTATACTGAGCTATAGGCGTGTCTTTTTTTTTCTTTTCCTTTTTTTTTTAAAGAGTGAGTACAACTTCCCTCTCATATTGACTTCTTGAAAACTTTGTCATGTGTTGAAATTTCTTGCCTATTCCCTACCCCAGGACATTTTTTGAGGGCAGGTATCATTTACAGCCCCGCAGTCCTCGTGACTATTAAGCGACCATTAGCACTGTGTTTAAAGCTGCTGTTGTGGGAAACAGCCACAAGGCGGCAGCATTATTACGTTCTCAACTCTTGTTACTAGGGCAACAGAGTCTTCCTGGACGTCGTGTTCCTCGGTTGTAAATTAGAGTGGAATGTGCTGGGACAAGCCCCCAGAAGTTTATGTCTCCTTACTTATGTTCGTTTTTTAAATTTAATTTATATTTCTTATCGGAGGAAATTTGATTAGAGTGTTGTGATTGTCTGGCTGTACAGAATCTGGTCAATGATTCATACATATGTCTGTTCATCTTCGGATCCTGTTACCATGTATGTTATTACAGAATGTTGAGTAGACCTCCCTTGGTATTTGGTAGGTGTTTTGTCATGATATATTTTATATGTATTGGTGATTATATAATTCATATAGTTTATATGTTATATGTTTATATACATTTAACATACGTTAGTATATGTATGCTACCCCCATAATCCTAATTTATCCATCCTCCCACCTTTCATTTTGGTTAACCATTAGTTTGTTTTATCAGTCTGTGAGTGTGTTTTTCTGTGGAAATATGTTCATTGGGAGCAATCTTAGGATAACACGTATAAATGATATCATAGGATATTTGTCATTCCCTTTTGACTTACGTAACGTACTATGATTATTTCTAGGCTCATGTGTAGTCCTGAAAACGGCATTGTTCATTTTTTTCCCGAGGCTACTATTCCATTCGGTACGTATACCACTTCTTCTTTGTCCATTTATCTGTTGATGGACATTTTGTTTGCTTGCATGGCTTGGCTATTGTAAATATTGCTGCAGGGCATGTTTGCCTGTCTGTGCCTTTCCCATTCTGGTCTTCTTAGGGTATAGGCCCATTAGGGGATCGGCCGCATGATATGGTAGCTCAATTTTTACCTTTTAAACGCAGCTCCGTTCTGTTCTCATGATTAGCTGTTACCAGTTTACATCCAACCAACAGCATAGTGGGTATGCATTTCTCCCCCAACCCGTCAGCATGCATTGTTTGTAGACTTTTTACGGATGGCATTTTGAATATTGGGTGGTGAAATCTTTTTGTAGTTTGGATTTGCATCCAACCAATAATTCCTGATATTGAGCTTTTATCCATGTTCTTCTTTTTTTAAAACAACCGAGTGAGTAACACTTACCTCTTCAAATTGTTTTCTTGAAAAATTTTCCGTGTTGTGAACTTTCTTGGCCATTACCTACCCCAGGACATGTTTTGAGGACACGTGTCATTTACGGCCCTACAATTACTGTGAATCTCAAGTGACCCTTAGCCCTGTGTTTAAAGCTGCTGTTGTGGGAAACGGCCACAAGGCGGCAGCATTTCTCCATTCCCAAGTCTGGTTACTAGGGCAGCAGAGCCTTCCTGAAAGTTGTGTTCCTAGGTTGTAAATTAGAATGGGATGTGCCAGGGAAAACCCCAATAACTTTATGTCTCATTAATTGTTGTTCGTGGTTTTAATTTTTTAAATTGGGGTAATGAGCAGAATAGTGTTTGTTCTGGGTGTGCACAATCAGGTTCAATTGAACATTATATATATCTACTCATGTACAGATCCTCTTCCCATGTAAATTACTATTATTTTTTTAAATAAATTTATTTTATTTATTTATTTATTTTTGGCTGAGTTGGATCTTCGTTGCTGCATGTGGGCTTTCTCCAGTTGCGGTGAGCGGGGGCTACTCTCCGTTGCGGTGCACCGGCTTCTCACTGCAGTGGCTTCTCTTGTTGTGGAGCACGGGCTCTAGGCGTGTGGGCTTCAGTAGTTGTGGCGCATGGGCTCAGTAGTTATGGCTCATGGGCTCCAGAGCGTAGGCTCATTATTTGTGGTGCACGGGCTTAGTTGCTCTGCTGCATGTGGGACCTTCCCGAACCAGGGATCGAACCTGTGTCCCCTGCATTGGCAGGTGGATTCTTAACCACGGTGCCACCAGGCAAGCCCGCGTGTAAATTATTACAGAGCGTTCAGTAGACCTCCCTTGGTATATGGTCGGTCTTTTTGATACGTGTGTTTAATATGTATTTGTATACGTACGGTAACCCTAATCTTAATGTATCCATTCCTCCCACCTTTCCTTTTAGATAAGCATAGTTTGTTTTCTAAGTCTGTGAGAGTCTTTCTCTGTGGAAATATGTTCATACGTGTCAGTTGTTAGGTAACAGCTAGGAGTGATATCACAGGTTATTTGTCGGCTGCTTTCCGACTTACCTCATGTTCTGTGATTATCTCTAGGCTCATCTATGGTGCTGCAAAGAGCAGTGTTTCATCCTTTTCCATGGCGAATATTGCATTGTGTAGATGGACCACTTCTTCTTTGTGCATTCATCTGTGGATGGACATTTTGGTTACTTCCAAGTCTTGGCAATGCTAAATATTGATGCAGTGCAGGATTGCCAGCCTGTGTCTTTTGGATTCTGGTCTTCTCAGGGATTAGGCCCAGCAGTGGGCCTACTAGATCATATGGTAGTTCAAATTTTTCCCTTTCAACGCACCTCCATTCTGTTCTCACTACTGGCTGTTACCAGTTTACATCCCACCAGCAACTAGAGGGTACACAGTTCTCTAAAACCCCTTCAGAATTTATTGTTTGTAGACTTTTTACTGATGGCATTTTGAGTGTTGGGTGGTGATACCTTCTTGTAGGTTGGATTTGCATGTGTCTAATAATTCCCGATATTGAGCTTTCATCTACATTTTTTTTAAGTAAAACAGAAACTCACCTCTTCAAATTGTTTCCTTGAAAAATTTGCCATGTTCTGAATTCCTGTGGCCATTACCTGCACCAGGACATTTTTTGAGGGCAGGTGTCCTTTACAGCCCTGTAGTAATTGTGAGTATCACATGACCATTAGTTCTGCATTTAAAGCTGCTGTTGCAGGAAACGGCCACAAGGGGGCAGCATTTCTATATTCCCAACTCTGGTTACTAGGGCAACACAGCCTTCCTGGAAGTCCTGTTTGTAGGTTGTAAAGTAGAGTGGAATGTGCCAGGACAAACCCCCAGAAACTATGTCTACTTATTTGTTGTTGATATTCTCAGTTTAATTTTCATTTTTCTCAGAGCAAATTTGATTGCAATGTTGTGTTTGTTCTAGGTGTACAGAATGTCTTTCATTGATTCATATATCTTTTCATGTTTGGATCCTGTTCCGTAGAGATTATTACAGAATGTTGTGTAGACCTCTCTTGGTATTCGGTATGTCTGATGATTATATATTTTATAAGTATTAGCATATGTCTGTTAAACCCAATATCCTCCGTTATACATTCCTCACACCTTTCCGTTTGGTTAAGCACAAGCTTGTTTTCTGAACACGTGAGTGTCCTTCTCTGTGGAAATAGGTTCATTCCTATCAATTTTTACATAAGACCTATACGTGATATCATAGGATATGTGTCTCTCGCTTTCTGACTTACTTCAAGTTGTGTGATTGTGTGTAGCCTCGTCTATGGTGCTGCAAACGGCATTGTTTCATTCTTTTCTGTGTCTAATATTGCATTGTGTACATGGACCACTTTTTCGTCCATTCATCTGATGATGGACATTTTTGTTGCTTCCATGTCTTGGCTATTGTAAATACTGCTGCAATACACGATGTTCCATCCTGTGTCTTTTTGATGCTGGCTTTCACAGGTGACAGGCCCAATAGTGGGCCTTCCGGATCATATGGGGACTCAATTTTTACCTTTCAACGCACTGCCATTCTGTTCCTATTATTGGCGGTTACCAGTTTACATCCCACTTAGACCGAGAGGTTACGCTATTCTCCACAACTTCTTCAACATCTATTGTTTGTTGACGTTTTGCTGATGGTCATTCTGACTGGTGTGAGGTGATACGTTTGTGTAGATTGGATTTGCATGCGTCTAATAATTCCTGATGTTTTGCGTGTATCAATGTCCTTTTCATTTTTTTTTAAGATTCAGCTAAACTTACAACTTCAAATTTCCTTCTTGAAAAATTTGCCGCGTTTGGATTTTTTTGGCCATTCCCTACCCCAGGACAGTTTTTGAGGGCATGAGTCATTTACAGCCCTGCAGTCCTTGTGAATATTAGTGACCATTAGCAGTGGATTTAAGGCTGCTGTTTGAGGAAACGGCCTTAAGGTGGCAGCATTTCTACGTTGCCAACTCTGCTTGCTAGGGAAACAGAACCTTGCTGCAAGTTGTGCTTTTAGGTTGCAGATTAGAGTGGAATGTGTCAGGACAAACCCCCATAAGTTTTAGCCTCCTTAATTCTTGTTTGTGTCTTTAAGTTTTCATTTTTATCAGAGCAAATTGGATTTTAAAATGTCTTTTGTTCTAGCTGCACAGAATCTTGTTCATGTACACATATACATATATCTATTGATCTTTGTGTCCTTTTCCATGTAGGTTATTGTAGAGTGTTGAATAGACCACTCTTGGTATTCCATAGGTCTTTGGGGATGATATATTTTATATGTATTAGTATATGTTTGTTAACCCCAATATCCTAATTTGTCCATTCCTCACACCTTTTCTTTGGCTTAACCATAAGTTTGTCTTCTCCATCTGAGATTGTCTTTCCCTATGGAAATATGTTCATTTTTATGAATTTTCAGATAACATAAGTGATATCGTAGAACATTTGTCTTTCGCAATCTGACTTACTTCACGTTGTGTGATTATCTCTAGGCTCATCCGTGGTGCTGCATATGCCATTCTTTTATTTTTTTTCGTGGCTAATATTCCATTCTGTACATATACCACTTCTTCTTTGTCCATTCATCTGTTTATGGAGCTTTTTTTTGCTTCCATGTCTTGGCTCTTTCAATATTGCTGCAGTGCACATTTGCCTGCCTCTGTCTTTCCGATTCTGGTGGTCTTAGGTTATAGGCCCAGAAGGTGCCCTGCCGCATCATACGGTAGCTCAATTTTTACCTTTTAAAGCAGCTGCATTCAGTTTTCATTAGTGCTGTTAGCACTTTACACCCCATCAGCAGCTAGAAGGTACACAGTTCCCTAAAACCTCTTCAGCATTTATAGTTTGTAGACTTTTTGCTGATGGTCATTTGACTGGTGTGAGCTGAAACCTTTGTGGACGTTGGATTTGCATGCAGCTAATAATTCCTTATACTGAGCTTTAGGCGTGTCTTTTTTTTTCTTTTCCTTTTTTTTTTAAAGAGTGAGTACAACTTCCCTCTCATATTGACTTCTTGAAAACTTTGTCATGTGTTGAAATTTCTTGCCTATTCCCTACCCCAGGACATTTTTTGAGGGCAGGTATCATTTACAGCCCCGCAGTCCTCGTGACTATTAAGCGACCATTAGCACTGTGTTTAAAGCTGCTGTTGTGGGAAACAGCCACAAGGCGGCAGCATTATTACGTTCTCAACTCTTGTTACTAGGGCAAGAGAGTCTTCCTGGACGTCGTGTTCCTCGGTTGTAAATTAGAGTGGAATGTGCTGGGACAAGCCCCCAGAAGTTTATGTCTCCTTACTTATGTTCGTTTTTTAAGTTTAATTTATATTTCTTATCGGAGGAAATTTGATTAGAGTGTTGTGATTGTCTGGCTGTACAGAATCTGGTCAATGATTCATACATATGTCTGTTCATCTTCGGATCCTGTTACCATGTATGTTATTACAGAATGTTGAGTAGACCTCCCTTGGTATTTGGTAGGTGTTTTGTCATGATATATTTTATATGTATTGGTGATTATATAATTCATATAGTTTATATGTTATATATTTATATACATTTAACATACGTTAGTATATGTATGCTACCCCCATAATCCTAATTTATCCATCCTCCCACCTTTCATTTTGGTTAACCATTAGTTTGTTTTATCAGTCTGTGAGTGTGTTTTTCTGTGGAAATATGTTCATTGGGAGCAATCTTAGGATAACACGTATAAATGATATCATAGGATATTTGTCATTCCCTTTTGACTTACGTAACGTACTATGATTATTTCTAGGCTCATGTGTAATCCTGAAAACGGCATTGTTCATTTTTTTCCCGAGGCTACTATTCCATTCGGTACGTATACCACTTCTTCTTTGTCCATTTATCTGTTGATGGACATTTTGTTTGCTTGCATGGCTTGGCTATTGTAAATATTGCTGCAGGGCATGTTTGCCTGTCTGTGCCTTTCCCATTCTGGTCTTCTTAGGGTATAGGCCCATTAGGGGATCGGCCGCATGATATGGTAGCTCAATTTTTACCTTTTAAACGCAGCTCCGTTCTGTTCTCATGATTAGCTGTTACCAGTTTACATCCAACCAACAGCATAGTGGGTATGCATTTCTCCCCCAACCCGTCAGCATGCATTGTTTGTAGACTTTTTACGGATGGCATTTTGAATATTGGGTGGTGAAATCTTTTTGTAGTTTGGATTTGCATCCAACCAATAATTCCTGATATTGAGCTTTTATCCATGTTCTTCTTTTTTTAAAACAACCGAGTGAGTAACACTTACCTCTTCAAATTGTTTTCTTGAAAAATTTTCCGTGTTGTGAACTTTCTTGGCCATTACCTACCCCAGGACATGTTTTGAGGACACGTGTCATTTACGGCCCTACAATTACTGTGAATCTCAAGTGACCCTTAGCCCTGTGTTTAAAGCTGCTGTTGTGGGAAACGGCCACAAGGCGGCAGCATTTCTCCATTCCCAAGTCTGGTTACTAGGGCAGCAGAGCCTTCCTGAAAGTTGTGTTCCTAGGTTGTAAATTAGAATGGGATGTGCCAGGGAAAACCCCAATAACTTTATGTCTCATTAATTGTTGTTCGTGGTTTTAATTTTTTAAATTGGGGTAATGAGCAGAATAGTGTTTGTTCTGGGTGTGCACAATCAGGTTCAATTGAACATTATATATATCTACTCATGTACAGATCCTCTTCCCATGTAAATTACTATGATTTTTTTAAATAAATTTATTTTATTTATTTATTTATTTTTGGCTGAGTTGGATCTTCGTTGCTGCATGTGGGCTTTCTCCAGTTGCGGTGAGCGGGGGCTACTCTCCGTTGCGGTGCACCGGCTTCTCACTGCAGTGGCTTCTCTTGTTGCGGAGCACGGGCTCTAGGCGTGTGGGCTTCAGTAGTTGTGGCGCATGGGCTCAGTAGTTATGGCTCATGGGCTCCAGAGCGTAGGCTCATTAGTTGTGGTGCACGGGCTTAGTTGCTCTGCTGCATGTGGGACCTTCCCGAACCAGGGATCGAACCTGTGTCCCCTGCATTGGCAGGTGGATTCTTAACCACGGTGCCACCAGGCAAGCCCCCGTGTAAATTATTACAGAGCGTTCAGTAGACCTCCCTTGGTATATGGTCGGTCTTTTTGATACGTGTGTTTAATATGTATTTGCATACGTACGGTAACCCTAATCTTAATGTATCCATTCCTCCCACCTTTCCTTTTAGATAACCATAGTTTGTTTTCTAAGTCTGTGAGATTCTTTCTCTGTGGAAATATGTTCATACGTGTCAGTTGTTAGGTAAGAGCTAGGAGTGATATCACAGGTTATTTGTCGGCTGCTTTCCGACTTACCTCATGTTCTGTGATTATCTCTAGGCTCATCTATGGTGCTGCAAAGAGCAGTGTTTCATCCTTTTCCATGGCGAATATTGCATTGTGTACATGGACCACTTCTTCTTTGTGCATTCATCTGTGGATGGACATTTTGGTTACTTCCAAGTCTTGGCAATGCTAAATATTGATGCAGTGCAGGATTGCCAGCCTGTGTCTTTTGGATTCTGGTCTTCTCAGGGATTAGGCCCAGCAGTGGGCCTACTAGATCATATGGTAGTTCAAATTTTTCCCTTTCAACGCACCTCCATTCTGTTCTCACTACTGGCTGTTACCAGTTTACATCCCACCAGCAACTAGAGGGTACACAGTTCTCTAAAACCCCTTCAGAATTTATTGTTTGTAGACTTTTTACTGATGGCATTTTGAGTGTTGGGTGGTGATACCTTCTTGTAGGTTGGATTTGCATGTGTCTAATAATTCCCGATATTGAGCTTTCATCTACATTTTTTTTAAGTAAAACAGAAACTCACCTCTTCAAATTGTTTCCTTGAAAAATTTGCCATGTTCTGAATTCCTGTGGCCATTACCTGCACCAGGACATTTTTTGAGGGCAGGTGTCCTTTACAGCCCTGTAGTAATTGTGAGTATCACATGACCATTAGTTCTGCATTTAAAGCTGCTGTTGCAGGAAACGGCCACAAGGGGGGCAGCATTTCTATATTCCCAACTCTGGTTACTAGGGCAACACAGCCTTCCTGGAAGTCCTGTTTGTAGGTTGTAAAGTAGAGTGGAATGTGCCAGGACAAACCCCCAGAAACTATGTCTACTTATTTGTTGTTGATATTCTCAGTTTAATTTTCATTTTTCTCAGAGCAAATTTGATTGCAATGTTGTGTTTGTTCTAGGTGTACAGAATGTCTTTCATTGATTCATATATCTTTTCATGTTTGGATCCTGTTCCGTAGAGATTATTACAGAATGTTGTGTAGACCTCTCTTGGTATTCGGTATGTCTGATGATTATATATTTTATAAGTATTAGCATATGTCTGTTAAACCCAATATCCTCCGTTATACATTCCTCACACCTTTCCGTTTGGTTAAGCACAAGCTTGTTTTCTGAACACGTGAGTGTCCTTCTCTGTGGAAATAGGTTCATTCCTATCAATTTTTACATAAGACCTATACGTGATATCATAGGATATGTGTCTCTCGCTTTCTGACTTACTTCAAGTTGTGTGATTGTGTGTAGCCTCGTCTATGGTGCTGCAAACGGCATTGTTTCATTCTTTTCTGTGTCTAATATTGCATTGTGTACATGGACCACTTTTTCGTCCATTCATCTGATGATGGACATTTTTGTTGCTTCCATGTCTTGGCTATTGTAAATACTGCTGCAATACACGATGTTCCATCCTGTGTCTTTTTGATGCTGGCTTTCACAGGTGACAGGCCCAATAGTGGGCCTTCCGGATCATATGGGGACTCAATTTTTACCTTTCAACGCACTGCCATTCTGTTCCTATTATTGGCGGTTACCAGTTTACATCCCACTTAGACCGAGAGGTTACGCTATTCTCCACAACTTCTTCAACATCTATTGTTTGTTGACGTTTTGCTGATGGTCATTCTGACTGGTGTGAGGTGATACGTTTGTGTAGATTGGATTTGCATGCGTCTAATAATTCCTGATGTTTTGCGTGTATCAATGTCCTTTTCATTTTTTTTTAAGATTCAGCTAAACTTACAACTTCAAATTTCCTTCTTGAAAAATTTGCCGCGTTTGGATTTTTTTGGCCATTCCCTACCCCAGGACAGTTTTTGAGGGCATGAGTCATTTACAGCCCTGCAGTCCTTGTGAATATTAGTGACCATTAGCAGTGGATTTAAGGCTGCTGTTTGAGGAAACGGCCTTAAGGTGGCAGCATTTCTACGTTGCCAACTCTGCTTGCTAGGGAAACAGAACCTTGCTGCAAGTTGTGCTTTTAGGTTGCAGATTAGAGTGGAATGTGTCAGGACAAACCCCCATAAGTTTTAGCCTCCTTAATTCTTGTTTGTGTCTTTAAGTTTTCATTTTTATCAGAGCAAATTGGATTTTAAAATGTCTTTTGTTCTAGCTGCACAGAATCTTGTTCATGTACACATATACATATATCTATTGATCTTTGTGTCCTTTTCCATGTAGGTTATTGTAGAGTGTTGAATAGACCACTCTTGGTATTCCATAGGTCTTTGGGGATGATATATTTTATATGTATTAGTATATGTTTGTTAACCCCAATATCCTAATTTGTCCATTCCTCACACCTTTTCTTTGGCTTAACCATAAGTTTGTCTTCTCCATCTGAGATTGTCTTTCCCTATGGAAATATGTTCATTTTTATGAATTTTCAGATAACATAAGTGATATCGTAGAACATTTGTCTTTCGCAATCTGACTTACTTCACGTTGTGTGATTATCTCTAGGCTCATCCGTGGTGCTGCATATGCCATTCTTTTATTTTTTTTCGTGGCTAATATTCCATTCTGTACATATACCACTTCTTCTTTGTCCATTCATCTGTTTATGGAGCTTTTTTTTGCTTCCATGTCTTGGCTCTTTCAATATTGCTGCAGTGCACATTTGCCTGCCTCTGTCTTTCCGATTCTGGTGGTCTTAGGTTATAGGCCCAGAAGGTGCCCTGCCGCATCATACGGTAGCTCAATTTTTACCTTTTAAAGCAGCTGCATTCAGTTTTCATTAGTGCTGTTAGCACTTTACACCCCATCAGCAGCTAGAAGGTACACAGTTCCCTAAAACCTCTTCAGCATTTATAGTTTGTAGACTTTTTGCTGATGGTCATTTGACTGGTGTGAGCTGAAACCTTTGTGGACGTTGGATTTGCATGCAGCTAATAATTCCTTATACTGAGCTTTAGGCGTGTCTTTTTTTTTCTTTTCCTTTTTTTTTTAAAGAGTGAGTACAACTTCCCTCTCATATTGACTTCTTGAAAACTTTGTCATGTGTTGAAATTTCTTGCCTATTCCCTACCCCAGGACATTTTTTGAGGGCAGGTATCATTTACAGCCCCGCAGTCCTCGTGACTATTAAGCGACCATTAGCACTGTGTTTAAAGCTGCTGTTGTGGGAAACAGCCACAAGGCGGCAGCATTATTACGTTCTCAACTCTTGTTACTAGGGCAAGAGAGTCTTCCTGGACGTCGTGTTCCTCGGTTGTAAATTAGAGTGGAATGTGCTGGGACAAGCCCCCAGAAGTTTATGTCTCCTTACTTATGTTCGTTTTTTAAGTTTAATTTATATTTCTTATCGGAGGAAATTTGATTAGAGTGTTGTGATTGTCTGGCTGTACAGAATCTGGTCAATGATTCATACATATGTCTGTTCATCTTCGGATCCTGTTACCATGTATGTTATTACAGAATGTTGAGTAGACCTCCCTTGGTATTTGGTAGGTGTTTTGTCATGATATATTTTATATGTATTGGTGATTATATAATTCATATAGTTTATATGTTATATATTTATATACATTTAACATACGTTAGTATATGTATGCTACCCCCATAATCCTAATTTATCCATCCTCCCACCTTTCATTTTGCTTAACCATTAGTTTGTTTTATCAGTCTGTGAGTGTGTTTTTCTGTGGAAATATGTTCATTGGGAGCAATCTTAGGATAACACGTATAAATGATATCATAGGATATTTGTCATTCCCTTTTGACTTACGTAACGTACTATGATTATTTCTAGGCTCATGTGTAATCCTGAAAACGGCATTGTTCATTTTTTTCCCGAGGCTACTATTCCATTCGGTACGTATACCACTTCTTCTTTGTCCATTTATCTGTTGATGGACATTTTGTTTGCTTGCATGGCTTGGCTATTGTAAATATTGCTGCAGGGCATGTTTGCCTGTCTGTGCCTTTCCCATTCTGGTCTTCTTAGGGTATAGGCCCATTAGGGGATCGGCCGCATGATATGGTAGCTCAATTTTTACCTTTTAAACGCAGCTCCGTTCTGTTCTCATGATTAGCTGTTACCAGTTTACATCCAACCAACAGCATAGTGGGTATGCATTTCTCCCCCAACCCGTCAGCATGCATTGTTTGTAGACTTTTTACGGATGGCATTTTGAATATTGGGTGGTGAAATCTTTTTGTAGTTTGGATTTGCATCCAACCAATAATTCCTGATATTGAGCTTTTATCCATGTTCTTCTTTTTTTAAAACAACCGAGTGAGTAACACTTACCTCTTCAAATTGTTTTCTTGAAAAATTTTCCGTGTTGTGAACTTTCTTGGCCATTACCTACCCCAGGACATGTTTTGAGGACACGTGTCATTTACGGCCCTACAATTACTGTGAATCTCAAGTGACCCTTAGCCCTGTGTTTAAAGCTGCTGTTGTGGGAAACGGCCACAAGGCGGCAGCATTTCTCCATTCCCAAGTCTGGTTACTAGGGCAGCAGAGCCTTCCTGAAAGTTGTGTTCCTAGGTTGTAAATTAGAATGGGATGTGCCAGGGAAAACCCCAATAACTTTATGTCTCATTAATTGTTGTTCGTGGTTTTAATTTTTTAAATTGGGGTAATGAGCAGAATAGTGTTTGTTCTGGGTGTGCACAATCAGGTTCAATTGAACATTATATATATCTACTCATGTACAGATCCTCTTCCCATGTAAATTACTATTATTTTTTTAAATAAATTTATTTTATTTATTTATTTATTTTTGGCTGAGTTGGATCTTCGTTGCTGCATGTGGGCTTTCTCCAGTTGCGGTGAGCGGGGGCTACTCTCCGTTGCGGTGCACCGGCTTCTCACTGCAGTGGCTTCTCTTGTTGCGGAGCACGGGCTCTAGGCGTGTGGGCTTCAGTAGTTGTGGCGCATGGGCTCAGTAGTTATGGCTCATGGGCTCCAGAGCGTAGGCTCATTAGTTGTGGTGCACGGGCTTAGTTGCTCTGCTGCATGTGGGACCTTCCGAACCAGGGATCGAACCTGTGTCCCCTGCATTGGCAGGTGGATTCTTAACCACGGTGCCACCAGGCAAGCCCCCGTGTAAATTATTACAGAGCGTTCAGTAGACCTCCCTTGGTATATGGTCGGTCTTTTTGATACGTGTGTTTAATATGTATTTGCATACGTACGGTAACCCTAATCTTAATGTATCCATTCCTCCCACCTTTCCTTTTAGATAACCATAGTTTGTTTTCTAAGTCTGTGAGATTCTTTCTCTGTGGAAATATGTTCATACGTGTCAGTTGTTAGGTAAGAGCTAGGAGTGATATCACAGGTTATTTGTCGGCTGCTTTCCGACTTACCTCATGTTCTGTGATTATCTCTAGGCTCATCTATGGTGCTGCAAAGAGCAGTGTTTCATCCTTTTCCATGGCGAATATTGCATTGTGTACATGGACCACTTCTTCTTTGTGCATTCATCTGTGGATGGACATTTTGGTTACTTCCAAGTCTTGGCAATGCTAAATATTGATGCAGTGCAGGATTGCCAGCCTGTGTCTTTTGGATTCTGGTCTTCTCAGGGATTAGGCCCAGCAGTGGGCCTACTAGATCATATGGTAGTTCAAATTTTTCCCTTTCAACGCACCTCCATTCTGTTCTCACTACTGGCTGTTACCAGTGTACATCCCACCAGCAACTAGAGGGTACACAGTTCTCTAAAACCCCTTCAGAATTTATTGTTTGTAGACTTTTTACTGATGGCATTTTGAGTGTTGGGTGGTGATACCTTTTTGTAGGTTGGATTTGCATGCGTCTAATAATTCCCGATATTGAGCTTTCATGTACTTTTTTTTTTTAAGTAAAACAGAGAAACTCACCTCTTCAAATTGTTTCCTTGAAAAATTTGCCATGTTCTGAATTCCTGTGGCCATTACCTGCACCAGGACATTTTTTGAGGGCAGGTGTCCTTTACAGCCCTGTAGTAATTGTGAATATCACATGACCATTAGTTCTGCATTTAAAGCTGCTGTTGCAGGAAACGGCCACAAGGGGGCAGCATTTCTATATTCCCAACTCTGGTTACTAGGGCAACACAGCCTTCCTGGAAGTCCTGTTTGTAGGTTGTAAAGTAGAGTGGAATGTGCCAGGACAAACCCCCAGAAACTATGTCTACTTATTTGTTGTTGATATTCTCAGTTTAATTTTCATTTTTCTCAGAGCAAATTTGATTGCAATGTTGTGTTTGTTCTAGGTGTACAGAATGTCTTTCATTGATTCATATATCTTTTCATGTTTGGATCCTGTTCCGTAGAGATTATTACAGAATGTTGTGTAGACCTCTCTTGGTATTCGGTATGTCTGATGATTATATATTTTATAAGTATTAGCATATGTCTGTTAAACCCAATATCCTCCGTTATACATTCCTCACACCTTTCTGTTTGGTTAAGCACAAGCTTGTTTTCTGAACACGTGAGTGTCCTTCTCTGTGGAAATAGGTTCATTCCTATCAATTTTTACTTAAGACCTATACGTGATATCATAGGATATGTGTCTCTCGCTTTCTGACTTACTTCAAGTTGTGTGATTGTCTGTAGCCTCATCTATGGTGCTGCAAACGGCATTGTTTCATTCTTTTCTGTGTCTAATATTGCATTGTGTACATGGACCACTTTTTCGTCCATTCATCTGATGATGGACATTTTTGTTGCTTCCATGTCTTGGCTATTGTAAATACTGCTGCAATACACGATGTTCCATCCTGTGTCTTTTTGATGCTGGCTTTCACAGGTGACAGGCCCAATAGTGGGCCTTCCGGATCATATGGGGACTCAATTTTTACCTTTCAACGCACTGCCATTCTGTTCCTATTATTGGCGGTTACCAGTTTACATCCCACTTAGACCGAGAGGTTACGCTATTCTCCACAACTTCTTCAACATCTATTGTTTGTTGACGTTTTGCTGATGGTCATTCTGACTGGTGTGAGGTGATACGTTTGTGTAGATTGGATTTGCATGCGTCTAATAATTCCTGATGTTTTGCGTGTATCAATGTCCTTTTCATTTTTTTTTAAGATTCAGCTAAACTTACAACTTCAAATTTCCTTCTTGAAAAATTTGCCGCGTTTGGATTTTTTTGGCCATTCCCTACCCCAGGACAGTTTTTGAGGGCATGAGTCATTTACAGCCCTGCAGTCCTTGTGAATATTAGTGACCATTAGCAGTGGATTTAAAGCTGCTGTTTGAGGAAACGGCCTTAAGGTGGCAGCATTTCTACGTTGCCAACTCTGCTTGCTAGGGAAACAGAACCTTGCTGCAAGTTGTGCTTTTAGGTTGCAGATTAGAGTGGAATGTGTCAGGACAAACCCCCATAAGTTTTAGCCTCCTTAATTCTTGTTTGTGTCTTTAAGTTTTCATTTTTATCAGAGCAAATTGGATTTTAAAATGTCGTTTGTTCTAGCTGCACAGAATCTTGTTCATGTACACATATACATATATCTATTGATCTTTGTGTCCTTTTCCATGTAGGTTATTGTAGAGTGTTGAATAGACCACTCTTGGTATTCCATAGGTCTTTGGGGATGATATATTTTATATGTATTAGTATATGTTTGTTAACCCCAATATCCTAATTTGTCCATTCCTCACACCTTTTCTTTGGCTTAACCATAAGTTTGTCTTCTCCATCTGAGATTGTCTTTCCCTATGGAAATATGTTCATTTTTATGAATTTTCAGATAACATAAGTGATATCGTAGAACATTTGTCTTTCGCAATCTGACTTACTTCACGTTGTGTGATTATCTCTAGGCTCATCCGTGGTGCTGCATATGCCATTCTTTTATTTTTTTTCGTGGCTAATATTCCATTCTGTACATATACCACTTCTTCTTTGTCCATTCATCTGTTTATGGAGCTTTTTTTTGCTTCCATGTCTTGGCTCTTTCAATATTGCTGCAGTGCACATTTGCCTGCCTCTGTCTTTCCGATTCTGGTGGTCTTAGGTTATAGGCCCAGAAGGTGCCCTGCCGCATCATACGGTAGCTCAATTTTTACCTTTTAAAGCAGCTGCATTCAGTTTTCATTAGTGCTGTTAGCACTTTACACCCCATCAGCAGCTAGAAGGTACACAGTTCCCTAAAACCTCTTCAGCATTTATAGTTTGTAGACTTTTTGCGGATGGTCATTTGACTGGTGTGAGCTGAAACCTTTGTGGACGTTGGATTTGCATGCAGCTAATAATTCCTTATACTGAGCTTTAGGCGTGTCTTTTTTTTTCTTTTCCTTTTTTTTTTAAAGAGTGAGTACAACTTCCCTCTCATATTGACTTCTTGAAAACTTTGTCATGTGTTGAAATTTCTTGCCTATTCCCTACCCCAGGACATTTTTTGAGGGCAGGTATCATTTACAGCCCCGCAGTCCTCGTGACTATTAAGCGACCATTAGCACTGTGTTTAAAGCTGCTGTTGTGGGAAACAGCCACAAGGCGGCAGCATTATTACGTTCTCAACTCTTGTTACTAGGGCAACAGAGTCTTCCTGGACGTCGTGTTCCTCGGTTGTAAATTAGAGTGGAATGTGCTGGGACAAGCCCCCAGAAGTTTATGTCTCCTTACTTATGTTCGTTTTTTAAATTTAATTTATATTTCTTATCGGAGGAAATTTGATTAGAGTGTTGTGATTGTCTGGCTGTACAGAATCTGGTCAATGATTCATACATATGTCTGTTCATCTTCGGATCCTGTTACCATGTATGTTATTACAGAATGTTGAGTAGACCTCCCTTGGTATTTGGTAGGTGTTTTGTCATGATATATTTTATATGTATTGGTGATTATATAATTCATATAGTTTATATGTTATATGTTTATATACATTTAACATACGTTAGTATATGTATGCTACCCCCATAATCCTAATTTATCCATCCTCCCACCTTTCATTTTGGTTAACCATTAGTTTGTTTTATCAGTCTGTGAGTGTGTTTTTCTGTGGAAATATGTTCATTGGGAGCAATGTTAGGATAACACGTATAAATGATATCATAGGATATTTGTCATTCCCTTTTGACTTACGTAACGTACTATGATTATTTCTAGGCTCATGTGTAGTCCTGAAAACGGCATTGTTCATTTTTTTCCCGAGGCTACTATTCCATTCGGTACGTATACCACTTCTTCTTTGTCCATTTATCTGTTGATGGACATTTTGTTTGCTTGCATGGCTTGGCTATTGTAAATATTGCTGCAGGGCATGTTTGCCTGTCTGTGCCTTTCCCATTCTGGTCTTCTTAGGGTATAGGCCCATTAGGGGATCGGCCGCATGATATGGTAGCTCAATTTTTACCTTTTAAACGCAGCTCCGTTCTGTTCTCATGATTAGCTGTTACCAGTTTACATCCAACCAACAGCATAGTGGGTATGCATTTCTCCCCCAACCCGTCAGCATGCATTGTTTGTAGACTTTTTACGGATGGCATTTTGAATATTGGGTGGTGAAATCTTTTTGTAGTTTGGATTTGCATCCAACCAATAATTCCTGATATTGAGCTTTTATCCATGTTCTTCTTTTTTTAAAACAACCGAGTGAGTAACACTTACCTCTTCAAATTGTTTTCTTGAAAAATTTTCCGTGTTGTGAACTTTCTTGGCCATTACCTACCCCAGGACATGTTTTGAGGACACGTGTCATTTACGGCCCTACAATTACTGTGAATCTCAAGTGACCCTTAGCCCTGTGTTTAAAGCTGCTGTTGTGGGAAACGGCCACAAGGCGGCAGCATTTCTCCATTCCCAAGTCTGGTTACTAGGGCAGCAGAGCCTTCCTGAAAGTTGTGTTCCTAGGTTGTAAATTAGAATGGGATGTGCCAGGGAAAACCCCAATAACTTTATGTCTCATTAATTGTTGTTCGTGGTTTTAATTTTTTAAATTGGGGTAATGAGCAGAATAGTGTTTGTTCTGGGTGTGCACAATCAGGTTCAATTGAACATTATATATATCTACTCATGTACAGATCCTCTTCCCATGTAAATTACTATTATTTTTTAAATAAATTTATTTTATTCATTTATTTATTTTTGGCTGAGTTGGATCTTCGTTGCTGCATGTGGGCTTTCTCCAGTTGCGGTGAGCGGGGGCTACTCTCCGTTGCGGTGCACCGGCTTCTCACTGCAGTGGCTTCTCTTGTTGCGGAGCACGGGCTCTAGGCGTGTGGGCTTCAGTAGTTGTGGCGCATGGGCTCAGTAGTTATGGCTCATGGGCTCCAGAGCGTAGGCTCATTAGTTGTGGTGCACGGGCTTAGTTGCTCTGCTGCATGTGGGACCTTCCCGAACCAGGGATCGAACCTGTGTCCCCTGCATTGGCAGGTGGATTCTTAACCACGGTGCCACCAGGCAAGCCCCCGTGTAAATTATTACAGAGCGTTCAGTAGACCTCCCTTGGTATATGGTCGGTCTTTTTGATACGTGTGTTTAATATGTATTTGCATACGTACGGTAACCCTAATCTTAATGTATCCATTCCTCCCACCTTTCCTTTTAGATAACCATAGTTTGTTTTCTAAGTCTGTGAGAGTCTTTCTCTGTGGAAATATGTTCATACGTGTCAGTTGTTAGGTAACAGCTAGGAGTGATATCACAGGTTATTTGTCGGCTGCTTTCCGACTTACCTCATGTTCTGTGATTATCTCTAGGCTCATCTATGGTGCTGCAAAGAGCAGTGTTTCATCCTTTTCCATGGCGAATATTGCATTGTGTACATGGACCACTTCTTCTTTGTGCATTCATCTGTGGATGGACATTTTGGTTACTTCCAAGTCTTGGCAATGCTAAATATTGATGCAGTGCAGGATTGCCAGCCTGTGTCTTTTGGATTCTGGTCTTCTCAGGGATTAGGCCCAGCAGTGGGCCTACTAGATCATATGGTAGTTCAAATTTTTCCCTTTCAACGCACCTCCATTCTGTTCTCACTACTGGCTGTTACCAGTTTACATCCCACCAGCAACTAGAGGGTACACAGTTCTCTAAAACCCCTTCAGAATTTATTGTTTGTAGACTTTTTACTGATGGCATTTTGAGTGTTGGGTGGTGATACCTTCTTGTAGGTTGGATTTGCATGTGTCTAATAATTCCCGATATTGAGCTTTCATCTACATTTTTTTTAAGTAAAACAGAAACTCACCTCTTCAAATTGTTTCCTTGAAAAATTTGCCATGTTCTGAATTCCTGTGGCCATTACCTGCACCAGGACATTTTTTGAGGGCAGGTGTCCTTTACAGCCCTGTAGTAATTGTGAGTATCACATGACCATTAGTTCTGCATTTAAAGCTGCTGTTGCAGGAAACGGCCACAAGGGGGCAGCATTTCTATATTCCCAACTCTGGTTACTAGGGCAACACAGCCTTCCTGGAAGTCCTGTTTGTAGGTTGTAAAGTAGAGTGGAATGTGCCAGGACAAACCCCCAGAAACTATGTCTACTTATTTGTTGTTGATATTCTCAGTTTAATTTTCATTTTTCTCAGAGCAAATTTGATTGCAATGTTGTGTTTGTTCTAGGTGTACAGAATGTCTTTCATTGATTCATATATCTTTTCATGTTTGGATCCTGTTCCGTAGAGATTATTACAGAATGTTGTGTAGACCTCTCTTGGTATTCGGTATGTCTGATGATTATATATTTTATAAGTATTAGCATATGTCTGTTAAACCCAATATCCTCCGTTATACATTCCTCACACCTTTCCGTTTGGTTAAGCACAAGCTTGTTTTCTGAACACGTGAGTGTCCTTCTCTGTGGAAATAGGTTCATTCCTATCAATTTTTACATAAGACCTATACGTGATATCATAGGATATGTGTCTCTCGCTTTCTGACTTACTTCAAGTTGTGTGATTGTCTGTAGCCTCGTCTATGGTGCTGCAAACGGCATTGTTTCATTCTTTTCTGTGTCTAATATTGCATTGTGTACATGGACCACTTTTTCGTCCATTCATCTGATGATGGACATTTTTGTTGCTTCCATGTCTTGGCTATTGTAAATACTGCTGCAATACACGATGTTCCATCCTGTGTCTTTTTGATGCTGGCTTTCACAGGTGACAGGCCCAATAGTGGGCCTTCCGGATCATATGGGGACTCAATTTTTACCTTTCAACGCACTGCCATTCTGTTCCTATTATTGGCGGTTACCAGTTTACATCCCACTTAGACCGAGAGGTTACGCTATTCTCCACAACTTCTTCAACATCTATTGTTTGTTGACGTTTTGCTGATGGTCATTCTGACTGGTGTGAGGTGATACGTTTGTGTAGATTGGATTTGCATGCGTCTAATAATTCCTGATGTTTTGCGTGTATCAATGTCCTTTTCATTTTTTTTTAAGATTCAGCTAAACTTACAACTTCAAATTTCCTTCTTGAAAAATTTGCCGCGTTTGGATTTTTTTGGCCATTCCCTACCCCAGGACAGTTTTTGAGGGCATGAGTCATTTACAGCCCTGCAGTCCTTGTGAATATTAGTGACCATTAGCAGTGGATTTAAGGCTGCTGTTTGAGGAAACGGCCTTAAGGTGGCAGCATTTCTACGTTGCCAACTCTGCTTGCTAGGGAAACAGAACCTTGCTGCAAGTTGTGCTTTTAGGTTGCAGATTAGAGTGGAATGTGTCAGGACAAACCCCCATAAGTTTTAGCCTCCTTAATTCTTGTTTGTGTCTTTAAGTTTTCATTTTTATCAGAGCAAATTGGATTTTAAAATGTCTTTTGTTCTAGCTGCACAGAATCTTGTTCATGTACACATATACATATATCTATTGATCTTTGTGTCCTTTTCCATGTAGGTTATTGTAGAGTGTTGAATAGACCACTCTTGGTATTCCATAGGTCTTTGGGGATGATATATTTTATATGTATTAGTATATGTTTGTTAACCCGAATATCCTAATTTGTCCATTCCTCACACCTTTTCTTTGGCTTAACCATAAGTTTGTCTTCTCCATCTGAGATTGTCTTTCCCTATGGAAATATGTTCATTTTTATGAATTTTCAGATAACATAAGTGATATCGTAGAACATTTGTCTTTCGCAATCTGACTTACTTCACGTTGTGTGATTATCTCTAGGCTCATCCGTGGTGCTGCATATGCCATTCTTTTATTTTTTTTCGTGGCTAATATTCCATTCTGTACATATACCACTTCTTCTTTGTCCATTCATCTGTTTATGGAGCTTTTTTTTGCTTCCATGTCTTGGCTCTTTCAATATTGCTGCAGTGCACATTTGCCTGCCTCTGTCTTTCCGATTCTGGTGGTCTTAGGTTATAGGCCCAGAAGGTGCCCTGCCGCATCATACGGTAGCTCAATTTTTACCTTTTAAAGCAGCTGCATTCAGTTTTCATTAGTGCTGTTAGCACTTTACACCCCATCAGCAGCTAGAAGGTACACAGTTCCCTAAAACCTCTTCAGCATTTATAGTTTGTAGACTTTTTGCTGATGGTCATTTGACTGGTGTGAGCTGAAACCTTTGTGGACGTTGGATTTGCATGCAGCTAATAATTCCTTATACTGAGCTTTAGGCGTGTCTTTTTTTTTCTTTTCCTTTTTTTTTTAAAGAGTGAGTACAACTTCCCTCTCATATTGACTTCTTGAAAACTTTGTCATGTGTTGAAATTTCTTGCCTATTCCCTACCCCAGGACATTTTTTGAGGGCAGGTATCATTTACAGCCCCGCAGTCCTCGTGACTATTAAGCGACCATTAGCACTGTGTTTAAAGCTGCTGTTGTGGGAAACAGCCACAAGGCGGCAGCATTATTACGTTCTCAACTCTTGTTACTAGGGCAACAGAGTCTTCCTGGACGTCGTGTTCCTCGGTTGTAAATTAGAGTGGAATGTGCTGGGACAAGCCCCCAGAAGTTTATGTCTCCTTACTTATGTTCGTTTTTTAAGTTTAATTTATATTTCTTATCGGAGGAAATTTGATTAGAGTGTTGTGATTGTCTGGCTGTACAGAATCTGGTCAATGATTCATACATATGTCTGTTCATCTTCGGATCCTGTTACCATGTATGTTATTACAGAATGTTGAGTAGACCTCCCTTGGTATTTGGTAGGTGTTTTGTCATGATATATTTTATATGTATTGGTGATTATATAATTCATATAGTTTATATGTTATATGTTTATATACATTTAACATACGTTAGTATATGTATGCTACCCCCATAATCCTAATTTATCCATCCTCCCACCTTTCATTTTGGTTAACCATTAGTTTGTTTTATCAGTCTGTGAGTGTGTTTTTCTGTGGAAATATGTTCATTGGGAGCAATCTTAGGATAACACGTATAAATGATATCATAGGATATTTGTCATTCCCTTTTGACTTACGTAACGTACTATGATTATTTCTAGGCTCATGTGTAATCCTGAAAACGGCATTGTTCATTTTTTTCCCGAGGCTACTATTCCATTCGGTACGTATACCACTTCTTCTTTGTCCATTTATCTGTTGATGGACATTTTGTTTGCTTGCATGGCTTGGCTATTGTAAATATTGCTGCAGGGCATGTTTGCCTGTCTGTGCCTTTCCCATTCTGGTCTTCTTAGGGTATAGGCCCATTAGGGGATCGGCCGCATGATATGGTAGCTCAATTTTTACCTTTTAAACGCAGCTCCGTTCTGTTCTCATGATTAGCTGTTACCAGTTTACATCCAACCAACAGCATAGTGGGTATGCATTTCTCCCCCAACCCGTCAGCATGCATTGTTTGTAGACTTTTTACGGATGGCATTTTGAATATTGGGTGGTGAAATCTTTTTGTAGTTTGGATTTGCATCCAACCAATAATTCCTGATATTGAGCTTTTATCCATGTTCTTCTTTTTTTAAAACAACCGAGTGAGTAACACTTACCTCTTCAAATTGTTTTCTTGAAAAATTTTCCGTGTTGTGAACTTTCTTGGCCATTACCTACCCCAGGACATGTTTTGAGGACACGTGTCATTTACGGCCCTACAATTACTGTGAATCTCAAGTGACCCTTAGCCCTGTGTTTAAAGCTGCTGTTGTGGGAAACGGCCACAAGGCGGCAGCATTTCTCCATTCCCAAGTCTGGTTACTAGGGCAGCAGAGCCTTCCTGAAAGTTGTGTTCCTAGGTTGTAAATTAGAATGGGATGTGCCAGGGAAAACCCCAATAACTTTATGTCTCATTAATTGTTGTTCGTGGTTTTAATTTTTTAAATTGGGGTAATGAGCAGAATAGTGTTTGTTCTGGGTGTGCACAATCAGGTTCAATTGAACATTATATATATCTACTCATGTACAGATCCTCTTCCCATGTAAATTACTATTATTTTTTTAAATAAATTTATTTTATTTATTTATTTATTTTTGGCTGAGTTGGATCTTCGTTGCTGCATGTGGGCTTTCTCCAGTTGCGGTGAGCGGGGGCTACTCTCCGTTGCGGTGCACCGGCTTCTCACTGCAGTGGCTTCTCTTGTTGCGGAGCACGGGCTCTAGGCGTGTGGGCTTCAGTAGTTGTGGCGCATGGGCTCAGTAGTTATGGCTCATGGGCTCCAGAGCGTAGGCTCATTAGTTGTGGTGCACGGGCTTAGTTGCTCTGCTGCATGTGGGACCTTCCCGAACCAGGGATCGAACCTGTGTCCCCTGCATTGGCAGGTGGATTCTTAACCACGGTGCCACCAGGCAAGCCCCCGTGTAAATTATTACAGAGCGTTCAGTAGACCTCCCTTGGTATATGGTCGGTCTTTTTGATACGTGTGTTTAATATGTATTTGCATACGTACGGTAACCCTAATCTTAATGTATCCATTCCTCCCACCTTTCCTTTTAGATAACCATAGTTTGTTTTCTAAGTCTGTGAGATTCTTTCTCTGTGGAAATATGTTCATACGTGTCAGTTGTTAGGTAAGAGCTAGGAGTGATATCACAGGTTATTTGTCGGCTGCTTTCCGACTTACCTCATGTTCTGTGATTATCTCTAGGCTCATCTATGGTGCTGCAAAGAGCAGTGTTTCATCCTTTTCCATGGCGAATATTGCATTGTGTACATGGACCACTTCTTCTTTGTGCATTCATCTGTGGATGGACATTTTGGTTACTTCCAAGTCTTGGCAATGCTAAATATTGATGCAGTGCAGGATTGCCAGCCTGTGTCTTTTGGATTCTGGTCTTCTCAGGGATTAGGCCCAGCAGTGGGCCTACTAGATCATATGGTAGTTCAAATTTTTCCCTTTCAACGCACCTCCATTCTGTTCTCACTACTGGCTGTTACCAGTGTACATCCCACCAGCAACTAGAGGGTACACAGTTCTCTAAAACCCCTTCAGAATTTATTGTTTGTAGACTTTTTACTGATGGCATTTTGAGTGTTGGGTGGTGATACCTTTTTGTAGGTTGGATTTGCATGCGTCTAATAATTCCCGATATTGAGCTTTCATGTACTTTTTTTTTTTAAGTAAAACAGAGAAACTCACCTCTTCAAATTGTTTCCTTGAAAAATTTGCCATGTTCTGAATTCCTGTGGCCATTACCTGCACCAGGACATTTTTTGAGGGCAGGTGTCCTTTACAGCCCTGTAGTAATTGTGAATATCACATGACCATTAGTTCTGCATTTAAAGCTGCTGTTGCAGGAAACGGCCACAAGGGGGCAGCATTTCTATATTCCCAACTCTGGTTACTAGGGCAACACAGCCTTCCTGGAAGTCCTGTTTGTAGGTTGTAAAGTAGAGTGGAATGTGCCAGGACAAACCCCCAGAAACTATGTCTACTTATTTGTTGTTGATATTCTCAGTTTAATTTTCATTTTTCTCAGAGCAAATTTGATTGCAATGTTGTGTTTGTTCTAGGTGTACAGAATGTCTTTCATTGATTCATATA
Source organism: Eubalaena glacialis (assembly GCF_028564815.1). Taxonomy (NCBI): domain Eukaryota; kingdom Metazoa; phylum Chordata; class Mammalia; order Artiodactyla; family Balaenidae; genus Eubalaena; species Eubalaena glacialis. Next base: position 122,773,506 of record NC_083722.1, read on the forward strand.
TCTTTTCATGTTTGGATCCTGTTCCGTAGAGATTATTACAGAATGTTGTGTAGACCTCTCTTGGTATTCGGTATGTCTGATGATTATATATTTTATAAGTATTAGCATATGTCTGTTAAACCCAATATCCTCCGTTATACATTCCTCACACCTTTCCGTTTGGTTAAGCACAAGCTTGTTTTCTGAACACGTGAGTGTCCTTCTCTGTGGAAATAGGTTCATTCCTATCAATTTTTACTTAAGACCTATACGTGATATCATAGGATATGTGTCTCTCGCTTTCTGACTTACTTCAAGTTGTGTGATTGTCTGTAGCCTCATCTATGGTGCTGCAAACGGCATTGTTTCATTCTTTTCTGTGTCTAATATTGCATTGTGTACATGGACCACTTTTTCGTCCATTCATCTGATGATGGACATTTTTGTTGCTTCCATGTCTTGGCTATTGTAAATACTGCTGCAATACACGATGTTCCATCCTGTGTCTTTTTGATGCTGGCTTTCACAGGTGACAGGCCCAATAGTGGGCCTTCCGGATCATATGGGGACTCAATTTTTACCTTTCAACGCACTGCCATTCTGTTCCTATTATTGGCGGTTACCAGTTTACATCCCACTTAGACCGAGAGGTTACGCTATTCTCCACAACTTCTTCAACATCTATTGTTTGTTGACGTTTTGCTGATGGTCATTCTGACTGGTGTGAGGTGATACGTTTGTGTAGATTGGATTTGCATGCGTCTAATAATTCCTGATGTTTTGCGTGTATCAATGTCCTTTTCATTTTTTTTTAAGATTCAGCTAAACTTACAACTTCAAATTTCCTTCTTGAAAAATTTGCCGCGTTTGGATTTTTTTGGCCATTCCCTACCCCAGGACAGTTTTTGAGGGCATGAGTCATTTACAGCCCTGCAGTCCTTGTGAATATTAGTGACCATTAGCAGTGGATTTAAAGCTGCTGTTTGAGGAAACGGCCTTAAGGTGGCAGCATTTCTACGTTGCCAACTCTGCTTGCTAGGGAAACAGAACCTTGCTGCAAGTTGTGCTTTTAGGTTGCAGATTAGAGTGGAATGTGTCAGGACAAACCCCCATAAGTTTTAGCCTCCTTAATTCTTGTTTGTGTCTTTAAGTTTTCATTTTTATCAGAGCAAATTGGATTTTAAAATGTCTTTTGTTCTAGCTGCACAGAATCTTGTTCATGTACACATATACATATATCTATTGATCTTTGTGTCCTTTTCCATGTAGGTTATTGTAGAGTGTTGAATAGACCACTCTTGGTATTCCATAGGTCTTTGGGGATGATATATTTTATATGTATTAGTATATGTTTGTTAACCCCAATATCCTAATTTGTCCATTCCTCACACCTTTTCTTTGGCTTAACCATAAGTTTGTCTTCTCCATCTGAGATTGTCTTTCCCTATGGAAATATGTTCATTTTTATGAATTTTCAGATAACATAAGTGATATCGTAGAACATTTGTCTTTCGCAATCTGACTTACTTCACGTTGTGTGATTATCTCTAGGCTCATCCGTGGTGCTGCATATGCCATTCTTTTATTTTTTTTCGTGGCTAATATTCCATTCTGTACATATACCACTTCTTCTTTGTCCATTCATCTGTTTATGGAGCTTTTTTTTGCTTCCATGTCTTGGCTCTTTCAATATTGCTGCAGTGCACATTTGCCTGCCTCTGTCTTTCCGATTCTGGTGGTCTTAGGTTATAGGCCCAGAAGGTGCCCTGCCGCATCATACGGTAGCTCAATTTTTACCTTTTAAAGCAGCTGCATTCAGTTTTCATTAGTGCTGTTAGCACTTTACACCCCATCAGCAGCTAGAAGGTACACAGTTCCCTAAAACCTCTTCAGCATTTATAGTTTGTAGACTTTTTGCGGATGGTCATTTGACTGGTGTGAGCTGAAACCTTTGTGGACGTTGGATTTGCATGCAGCTAATAATTCCTTATACTGAGCTTTAGGCGTGTCTTTTTTTTTCTTTTCCTTTTTTTTTTAAAGAGTGAGTACAACTTCCCTCTCATATTGACTTCTTGAAAACTTTGTCATGTGTTGAAATTTCTTGCCTATTCCCTACCCCAGGACATTTTTTGAGGGCAGGTATCATTTACAGCCCCGCAGTCCTCGTGACTATTAAGCGACCATTAGCACTGTGTTTAAAGCTGCTGTTGTGGGAAACAGCCACAAGGCGGCAGCATTATTACGTTCTCAACTCTTGTTACTAGGGCAACAGAGTCTTCCTGGACGTCGTGTTCCTCGGTTGTAAATTAGAGTGGAATGTGCTGGGACAAGCCCCCAGAAGTTTATGTCTCCTTACTTATGTTCGTTTTTTAAATTTAATTTATATTTCTTATCGGAGGAAATTTGATTAGAGTGTTGTGATTGTCTGGCTGTACAGAATCTGGTCAATGATTCATACATATGTCTGTTCATCTTCGGATCCTGTTACCATGTATGTTATTACAGAATGTTGAGTAGACCTCCCTTGGTATTTGGTAGGTGTTTTGTCATGATATATTTTATATGTATTGGTGATTATATAATTCATATAGTTTATATGTTATATGTTTATATACATTTAACATACGTTAGTATATGTATGCTACCCCCATAATCCTAATTTATCCATCCTCCCACCTTTCATTTTGGTTAACCATTAGTTTGTTTTATCAGTCTGTGAGTGTGTTTTTCTGTGGAAATATGTTCATTGGGAGCAATCTTAGGATAACACGTATAAATGATATCATAGGATATTTGTCATTCCCTTTTGACTTACGTAACGTACTATGATTATTTCTAGGCTCATGTGTAGTCCTGAAAACGGCATTGTTCATTTTTTTCCCGAGGCTACTATTCCATTCGGTACGTATACCACTTCTTCTTTGTCCATTTATCTGTTGATGGACATTTTGTTTGCTTGCATGGCTTGGCTATTGTAAATATTGCTGCAGGGCATGTTTGCCTGTCTGTGCCTTTCCCATTCTGGTCTTCTTAGGGTATAGGCCCATTAGGGGATCGGCCGCATGATATGGTAGCTCAATTTTTACCTTTTAAACGCAGCTCCGTTCTGTTCTCATGATTAGCTGTTACCAGTTTACATCCAACCAACAGCATAGTGGGTATGCATTTCTCCCCCAACCCGTCAGCATGCATTGTTTGTAGACTTTTTACGGATGGCATTTTGAATATTGGGTGGTGAAATCTTTTTGTAGTTTGGATTTGCATCCAACCAATAATTCCTGATATTGAGCTTTTATCCATGTTCTTCTTTTTTTAAAACAACCGAGTGAGTAACACTTACCTCTTCAAATTGTTTTCTTGAAAAATTTTCCGTGTTGTGAACTTTCTTGGCCATTACCTACCCCAGGACATGTTTTGAGGACACGTGTCATTTACGGCCCTACAATTACTGTGAATCTCAAGTGACCCTTAGCCCTGTGTTTAAAGCTGCTGTTGTGGGAAACGGCCACAAGGCGGCAGCATTTCTCCATTCCCAAGTCTGGTTACTAGGGCAGCAGAGCCTTCCTGAAAGTTGTGTTCCTAGGTTGTAAATTAGAATGGGATGTGCCAGGGAAAACCCCAATAACTTTATGTCTCATTAATTGTTGTTCGTGGTTTTAATTTTTTAAATTGGGGTAATGAGCAGAATAGTGTTTGTTCTGGGTGTGCACAATCAGGTTCAATTGAACATTATATATATCTACTCATGTACAGATCCTCTTCCCATGTAAATTACTATTATTTTTTTAAATAAATTTATTTTATTTATTTATTTATTTTTGGCTGAGTTGGATCTTCGTTGCTGCATGTGGGCTTTCTCCAGTTGCGGTGAGCGGGGGCTACTCTCCGTTGCGGTGCACCGGCTTCTCACTGCAGTGGCTTCTCTTGTTGTGGAGCACGGGCTCTAGGCGTGTGGGCTTCAGTAGTTGTGGCGCATGGGCTCAGTAGTTATGGCTCATGGGCTCCAGAGCGTAGGCTCATTAGTTGTGGTGCACGGGCTTAGTTGCTCTGCTGCATGTGGGACCTTCCCGAACCAGGGATCGAACCTGTGTCCCCTGCATTGGCAGGTGGATTCTTAACCACGGTGCCACCAGGCAAGCCCGCGTGTAAATTATTACAGAGCGTTCAGTAGACCTCCCTTGGTATATGGTCGGTCTTTTTGATACGTGTGTTTAATATGTATTTGTATACGTATGGTAACCCTAATCTTAATGTATCCATTCCTCCCACCTTTCCTTTTAGATAACCATAGTTTGTTTTCTAAGTCTGTGAGAGTCTTTCTCTGTGGAAATATGTTCATACGTGTCAGTTGTTAGGTAACAGCTAGGAGTGATATCACAGGTTATTTGTCGGCTGCTTTCCGACTTACCTCATGTTCTGTGATTATCTCTAGGCTCATCTATGGTGCTGCAAAGAGCAGTGTTTCATCCTTTTCCATGGCGAATATTGCATTGTGTAGATGGACCACTTCTTCTTTGTGCATTCATCTGTGGATGGACATTTTGGTTACTTCCAAGTCTTGGCAATGCTAAATATTGATGCAGTGCAGGATTGCCAGCCTGTGTCTTTTGGATTCTGGTCTTCTCAGGGATTAGGCCCAGCAGTGGGCCTACTAGATCATATGGTAGTTCAAATTTTTCCCTTTCAACGCACCTCCATTCTGTTCTCACTACTGGCTGTTACCAGTTTACATCCCACCAGCAACTAGAGGGTACACAGTTCTCTAAAACCCCTTCAGAATTTATTGTTTGTAGACTTTTTACTGATGGCATTTTGAGTGTTGGGTGGTGATACCTTTTTGTAGGTTGGATTTGCATGCGTCTAATAATTCCCGATATTGAGCTTTCATGTACTTTTTTTTTTTAAGTAAAACAGAGAAACTCACCTCTTCAAATTGTTTCCTTGAAAAATTTGCCATGTTCTGAATTCCTGTGGCCATTACCTGCACCAGGACATTTTTTGAGGGCAGGTGTCCTTTACAGCCCTGTAGTAATTGTGAATATCACATGACCATTAGTTCTGCATTTAAAGCTGCTGTTGCAGGAAACGGCCACAAGGGGGCAGCATTTCTATATTCCCAACTCTGGTTACTAGGGCAACACAGCCTTCCTGGAAGTCCTGTTTGTAGGTTGTAAAGTAGAGTGGAATGTGCCAGGACAAACCCCCAGAAACTATGTCTACTTATTTGTTGTTGATATTCTCAGTTTAATTTTCATTTTTCTCAGAGCAAATTTGATTGCAATGTTGTGTTTGTTCTAGGTGTACAGAATGTCTTTCATTGATTCATATATCTTTTCATGTTTGGATCCTGTTCCGTAGAGATTATTACAGAATGTTGTGTAGACCTCTCTTGGTATTCGGTATGTCTGATGATTATATATTTTATAAGTATTAGCATATGTCTGTTAAACCCAATATCCTCCGTTATACATTCCTCACACCTTTCCGTTTGGTTAAGCACAAGCTTGTTTTCTGAACACGTGAGTGTCCTTCTCTGTGGAAATAGGTTCATTCCTATCAATTTTTACATAAGACCTATACGTGATATCATAGGATATGTGTCTCTCGCTTTCTGACTTACTTCAAGTTGTGTGATTGTCTGTAGCCTCATCTATGGTGCTGCAAACGGCATTGTTTCATTCTTTTCTGTGTCTAATATTGCATTGTGTACATGGACCACTTTTTCGTCCATTCATCTGATGATGGACATTTTTGTTGCTTCCATGTCTTGGCTATTGTAAATACTGCTGCAATACACGATGTTCCATCCTGTGTCTTTTTGATGCTGGCTTTCACAGGTGACAGGCCCAATAGTGGGCCTTCCGGATCATATGGGGACTCAATTTTTACCTTTCAACGCACTGCCATTCTGTTCCTATTATTGGCGGTTACCAGTTTACATCCCACTTAGACCGAGAGGTTACGCTATTCTCCACAACTTCTTCAACATCTATTGTTTGTTGACGTTTTGCTGATGGTCATTCTGACTGGTGTGAGGTGATACGTTTGTGTAGATTGGATTTGCATGCGTCTAATAATTCCTGATGTTTTGCGTGTATCAATGTCCTTTTCATTTTTTTTTAAGATTCAGCTAAACTTACAACTTCAAATTTCCTTCTTGAAAAATTTGCCGCGTTTGGATTTTTTTGGCCATTCCCTACCCCAGGACAGTTTTTGAGGGCATGAGTCATTTACAGCCCTGCAGTCCTTGTGAATATTAGTGACCATTAGCAGTGGATTTAAAGCTGCTGTTTGAGGAAACGGCCTTAAGGTGGCAGCATTTCTACGTTGCCAACTCTGCTTGCTAGGGAAACAGAACCTTGCTGCAAGTTGTGCTTTTAGGTTGCAGATTAGAGTGGAATGTGTCAGGACAAACCCCCATAAGTTTTAGCCTCCTTAATTCTTGTTTGTGTCTTTAAGTTTTCATTTTTATCAGAGCAAATTGGATTTTAAAATGTCTTTTGTTCTAGCTGCACAGAATCTTGTTCATGTACACATATACATATATCTATTGATCTTTGTGTCCTTTTCCATGTAGGTTATTGTAGAGTGTTGAATAGACCACTCTTGGTATTCCATAGGTCTTTGGGGATGATATATTTTATATGTATTAGTATATGTTTGTTAACCCCAATATCCTAATTTGTCCATTCCTCACACCTTTTCTTTGGCTTAACCATAAGTTTGTCTTCTCCATCTGAGATTGTCTTTCCCTATGGAAATATGTTCATTTTTATGAATTTTCAGATAACATAAGTGATATCGTAGAACATTTGTCTTTCGCAATCTGACTTACTTCACGTTGTGTGATTATCTCTAGGCTCATCCGTGGTGCTGCATATGCCATTCTTTTATTTTTTTTCGTGGCTAATATTCCATTCTGTACATATACCACTTCTTCTTTGTCCATTCATCTGTTTATGGAGCTTTTTTTTGCTTCCATGTCTTGGCTCTTTCAATATTGCTGCAGTGCACATTTGCCTGCCTCTGTCTTTCCGATTCTGGTGGTCTTAGGTTATAGGCCCAGAAGGTGCCCTGCCGCATCATACGGTAGCTCAATTTTTACCTTTTAAAGCAGCTGCATTCAGTTTTCATTAGTGCTGTTAGCACTTTACACCCCATCAGCAGCTAGAAGGTACACAGTTCCCTAAAACCTCTTCAGCATTTATAGTTTGTAGACTTTTTGCTGATGGTCATTTGACTGGTGTGAGCTGAAACCTTTGTGGACGTGGGATTTGCATGCAGCTAATAATTCCTTATACTGAGCTTTAGGCATGTCTTTTTTTTTCTTTTCCTTTTTTTTTTAAAGAGTGAGTACAACTTCCCTCTCATATTGACTTCTTGAAAACTTTGTCATGTGTTGAAATTTCTTGCCTATTCCCTACCCCAGGACATTTTTTGAGGGCAGGTATCATTTACAGCCCCGCAGTCCTCGTGACTATTAAGCGACCATTAGCACTGTGTTTAAAGCTGCTGTTGTGGGAAACAGCCACAAGGCGGCAGCATTATTACGTTCTCAACTCTTGTTACTAGGGCAAGAGAGTCTTCCTGGACGTCGTGTTCCTCGGTTGTAAATTAGAGTGGAATGTGCTGGGACAAGCCCCCAGAAGTTTATGTCTCCTTACTTATGTTCGTTTTTTAAATTTAATTTATATTTCTTATCGGAGGAAATTTGATTAGAGTGTTGTGATTGTCTGGCTGTACAGAATCTGGTCAATGATTCATACATATGTCTGTTCATCTTCGGATCCTGTTACCATGTATGTTATTACAGAATGTTGAGTAGACCTCCCTTGGTATTTGGTAGGTGTTTTGTCATGATATATTTTATATGTATTGGTGATTATATAATTCATATAGTTTATATGTTATATGTTTATATACATTTAACATACGTTAGTATATGTATGCTACCCCCATAATCCTAATTTATCCATCCTCCCACCTTTCATTTTGGTTAACCATTAGTTTGTTTTATCAGTCTGTGAGTGTGTTTTTCTGTGGAAATATGTTCATTGGGAGCAATCTTAGGATAACACGTATAAATGATATCATAGGATATTTGTCATTCCCTTTTGACTTACGTAACGTACTATGATTATTTCTAGGCTCATGTGTAGTCCTGAAAACGGCATTGTTCATTTTTTTCCCGAGGCTACTATTCCATTCGGTACGTATACCACTTCTTCTTTGTCCATTTATCTGTTGATGGACATTTTGTTTGCTTGCATGGCTTGGCTATTGTAAATATTGCTGCAGGGCATGTTTGCCTGTCTGTGCCTTTCCCATTCTGGTCTTCTTAGGGTATAGGCCCATTAGGGGATCGGCCGCATGATATGGTAGCTCAATTTTTACCTTTTAAACGCAGCTCCGTTCTGTTCTCATGATTAGCTGTTACCAGTTTACATCCAACCAACAGCATAGTGGGTATGCATTTCTCCCCCAACCCGTCAGCATGCATTGTTTGTAGACTTTTTACGGATGGCATTTTGAATATTGGGTGGTGAAATCTTTTTGTAGTTTGGATTTGCATCCAACCAATAATTCCTGATATTGAGCTTTTATCCATGTTCTTCTTTTTTTAAAACAACCGAGTGAGTAACACTTACCTCTTCAAATTGTTTTCTTGAAAAATTTTCCGTGTTGTGAACTTTCTTGGCCATTACCTACCCCAGGACATGTTTTGAGGACACGTGTCATTTACGGCCCTACAATTACTGTGAATCTCAAGTGACCCTTAGCCCTGTGTTTAAAGCTGCTGTTGTGGGAAACGGCCACAAGGCGGCAGCATTTCTCCATTCCCAAGTCTGGTTACTAGGGCAGCAGAGCCTTCCTGAAAGTTGTGTTCCTAGGTTGTAAATTAGAATGGGATGTGCCAGGGAAAACCCCAATAACTTTATGTCTCATTAATTGTTGTTCGTGGTTTTAATTTTTTAAATTGGGGTAATGAGCAGAATAGTGTTTGTTCTGGGTGTGCACAATCAGGTTCAATTGAACATTATATATATCTACTCATGTACAGATCCTCTTCCCATGTAAATTACTATTATTTTTTTAAATAAATTTATTTTATTTATTTATTTATTTTTGGCTGAGTTGGATCTTCGTTGCTGCATGTGGGCTTTCTCCAGTTGCGGTGAGCGGGGGCTACTCTCCGTTGCGGTGCACCGGCTTCTCACTGCAGTGGCTTCTCTTGTTGTGGAGCACGGGCTCTAGGCGTGTGGGCTTCAGTAGTTGTGGTGCATGGGCTCAGTAGTTATGGCTCATGGGCTCCAGAGCGTAGGCTCATTAGTTGTGGTGCACGGGCTTAGTTGCTCTGCTGCATGTGGGACCTTCCCGAACCAGGGATCGAACCTGTGTCCCCTGCATTGGCAGGTGGATTCTTAACCACGGTGCCACCAGGCAAGCCCGCGTGTAAATTATTACAGAGCGTTCAGTAGACCTCCCTTGGTATATGGTTGGTCTTTTTGATACGTGTGTTTAATATGTATTTGTATACGTATGGTAACCCTAATCTTAATGTATCCATTCCTCCCACCTTTCCTTTTAGATAACCATAGTTTGTTTTCTAAGTCTGTGAGAGTCTTTCTCTGTGGAAATATGTTCATACGTGTCAGTTGTTAGGTAACAGCTAGGAGTGATATCACAGGTTATTTGTCGGCTGCTTTCCGACTTACCTCATGTTCTGTGATTATCTCTAGGCTCATCTATGGTGCTGCAAAGAGCAGTGTTTCATCCTTTTCCATGGCGAATATTGCATTGTGTAGATGGACCACTTCTTCTTTGTGCATTCATCTGTGGATGGACATTTTGGTTACTTCCAAGTCTTGGCAATGCTAAATATTGATGCAGTGCAGGATTGCCAGCCTGTGTCTTTTGGATTCTGGTCTTCTCAGGGATTAGGCCCAGCAGTGGGCCTACTAGATCATATGGTAGTTCAAATTTTTCCCTTTCAACGCACCTCCATTCTGTTCTCACTACTGGCTGTTACCAGTTTACATCCCACCAGCAACTAGAGGGTACACAGTTCTCTAAAACCCCTTCAGAATTTATTGTTTGTAGACTTTTTACTGATGGCATTTTGAGTGTTGGGTGGTGATACCTTCTTGTAGGTTGGATTTGCATGTGTCTAATAATTCCCGATATTGAGCTTTCATCTACATTTTTTTTAAGTAAAACAGAAACTCACCTCTTCAAATTGTTTCCTTGAAAAATTTGCCATGTTCTGAATTCCTGTGGCCATTACCTGCACCAGGACATTTTTTGAGGGCAGGTGTCCTTTACAGCCCTGTAGTAATTGTGAGTATCACATGACCATTAGTTCTGCATTTAAAGCTGCTGTTGCAGGAAACGGCCACAAGGGGGCAGCATTTCTATATTCCCAACTCTGGTTACTAGGGCAACACAGCCTTCCTGGAAGTCCTGTTTGTAGGTTGTAAAGTAGAGTGGAATGTGCCAGGACAAACCCCCAGAAACTATGTCTACTTATTTGTTGTTGATATTCTCAGTTTAATTTTCATTTTTCTCAGAGCAAATTTGATTGCAATGTTGTGTTTGTTCTAGGTGTACAGAATGTCTTTCATTGATTCATATATCTTTTCATGTTTGGATCCTGTTCCGTAGAGATTATTACAGAATGTTGTGTAGACCTCTCTTGGTATTCGGTATGTCTGATGATTATATATTTTATAAGTATTAGCATATGTCTGTTAAACCCAATATCCTCCGTTATACATTCCTCACACCTTTCCGTTTGGTTAAGCACAAGCTTGTTTTCTGAACACGTGAGTGTCCTTCTCTGTGGAAATAGGTTCATTCCTATCAATTTTTACATAAGACCTATACGTGATATCATAGGATATGTGTCTCTCGCTTTCTGACTTACTTCAAGTTGTGTGATTGTCTGTAGCCTCGTCTATGGTGCTGCAAACGGCATTGTTTCATTCTTTTCTGTGTCTAATATTGCATTGTGTACATGGACCACTTTTTCGTCCATTCATCTGATGATGGACATTTTTGTTGCTTCCATGTCTTGGCTATTGTAAATACTGCTGCAATACACGATGTTCCATCCTGTGTCTTTTTGATGCTGGCTTTCACAGGTGACAGGCCCAATAGTGGGCCTTCCGGATCATATGGGGACTCAATTTTTACCTTTCAACGCACTGCCATTCTGTTCCTATTATTGGCGGTTACCAGTTTACATCCCACTTAGACCGAGAGGTTACGCTATTCTCCACAACTTCTTCAACATCTATTGTTTGTTGACGTTTTGCTGATGGTCATTCTGACTGGTGTGAGGTGATACGTTTGTGTAGATTGGATTTGCATGCGTCTAATAATTCCTGATGTTTTGCGTGTATCAATGTCCTTTTCATTTTTTTTTTAAGATTCAGCTAAACTTACAACTTCAAATTTCCTTCTTGAAAAATTTGCCGCGTTTGGATTTTTTTGGCCATTCCCTACCCCAGGACAGTTTTTGAGGGCATGAGTCATTTACAGCCCTGCAGTCCTTGTGAATATTAGTGACCATTAGCAGTGGATTTAAGGCTGCTGTTTGAGGAAACGGCCTTAAGGTGGCAGCATTTCTACGTTGCCAACTCTGCTTGCTAGGGAAACAGAACCTTGCTGCAAGTTGTGCTTTTAGGTTGCAGATTAGAGTGGAATGTGTCAGGACAAACCCCCATAAGTTTTAGCCTCCTTAATTCTTGTTTGTGTCTTTAAGTTTTCATTTTTATCAGAGCAAATTGGATTTTAAAATGTCTTTTGTTCTAGCTGCACAGAATCTTGTTCATGTACACATATACATATATCTATTGATCTTTGTGTCCTTTTCCATGTAGGTTATTGTAGAGTGTTGAATAGACCACTCTTGGTATTCCATAGGTCTTTGGGGATGATATATTTTATATGTATTAGTATATGTTTGTTAACCCCAATATCCTAATTTGTCCATTCCTCACACCTTTTCTTTGGCTTAACCATAAGTTTGTCTTCTCCATCTGAGATTGTCTTTCCCTATGGAAATATGTTCATTTTTATGAATTTTCAGATAACATAAGTGATATCGTAGAACATTTGTCTTTCGCAATCTGACTTACTTCACGTTGTGTGATTATCTCTAGGCTCATCCGTGGTGCTGCATATGCCATTCTTTTATTTTTTTTCGTGGCTAATATTCCATTCTGTACATATACCACTTCTTCTTTGTCCATTCATCTGTTTATGGAGCTTTTTTTTGCTTCCATGTCTTGGCTCTTTCAATATTGCTGCAGTGCACATTTGCCTGCCTCTGTCTTTCCGATTCTGGTGGTCTTAGGTTATAGGCCCAGAAGGTGCCCTGCCGCATCATACGGTAGCTCAATTTTTACCTTTTAAAGCAGCTGCATTCAGTTTTCATTAGTGCTGTTAGCACTTTACACCCCATCAGCAGCTAGAAGGTACACAGTTCCCTAAAACCTCTTCAGCATTTATAGTTTGTAGACTTTTTGCTGATGGTCATTTGACTGGTGTGAGCTGAAACCTTTGTGGACGTTGGATTTGCATGCAGCTAATAATTCCTTATACTGAGCTTTAGGCGTGTCTTTTTTTTTCTTTTCCTTTTTTTTTTAAAGAGTGAGTACAACTTCCCTCTCATATTGACTTCTTGAAAACTTTGTCATGTGTTGAAATTTCTTGCCTATTCCCTACCCCAGGACATTTTTTGAGGGCAGGTATCATTTACAGCCCCGCAGTCCTCGTGACTATTAAGCGACCATTAGCACTGTGTTTAAAGCTGCTGTTGTGGGAAACAGCCACAAGGCGGCAGCATTATTACGTTCTCAACTCTTGTTACTAGGGCAAGAGAGTCTTCCTGGACGTCGTGTTCCTCGGTTGTAAATTAGAGTGGAATGTGCTGGGACAAGCCCCCAGAAGTTTATGTCTCCTTACTTATGTTCGTTTTTTAAGTTTAATTTATATTTCTTATCGGAGGAAATTTGATTAGAGTGTTGTGATTGTCTGGCTGTACAGAATCTGGTCAATGATTCATACATATGTCTGTTCATCTTCGGATCCTGTTACCATGTATGTTATTACAGAATGTTGAGTAGACCTCCCTTGGTATTTGGTAGGTGTTTTGTCATGATATATTTTATATGTATTGGTGATTATATAATTCATATAGTTTATATGTTATATGTTTATATACATTTAACATACGTTAGTATATGTATGCTACCCCCATAATCCTAATTTATCCATCCTCCCACCTTTCATTTTGGTTAACCATTAGTTTGTTTTATCAGTCTGTGAGTGTGTTTTTCTGTGGAAATATGTTCATTGGGAGCAATCTTAGGATAACACGTATAAATGATATCATAGGATATTTGTCATTCCCTTTTGACTTACGTAACGTACTATGATTATTTCTAGGCTCATGTGTAATCCTGAAAACGGCATTGTTCATTTTTTTCCCGAGGCTACTATTCCATTCGGTACGTATACCACTTCTTCTTTGTCCATTTATCTGTTGATGGACATTTTGTTTGCTTGCATGGCTTGGCTATTGTAAATATTGCTGCAGGGCATGTTTGCCTGTCTGTGCCTTTCCCATTCTGGTCTTCTTAGGGTATAGGCCCATTAGGGGATCGGCCGCATGATATGGTAGCTCAATTTTTACCTTTTAAACGCAGCTCCGTTCTGTTCTCATGATTAGCTGTTACCAGTTTACATCCAACCAACAGCATAGTGGGTATGCATTTCTCCCCCAACCCGTCAGCATGCATTGTTTGTAGACTTTTTACGGATGGCATTTTGAATATTGGGTGGTGAAATCTTTTTGTAGTTTGGATTTGCATCCAACCAATAATTCCTGATATTGAGCTTTTATCCATGTTCTTCTTTTTTTAAAACAACCGAGTGAGTAACACTTACCTCTTCAAATTGTTTTCTTGAAAAATTTTCCGTGTTGTGAACTTTCTTGGCCATTACCTACCCCAGGACATGTTTTGAGGACACGTGTCATTTACGGCCCTACAATTACTGTGAATCTCAAGTGACCCTTAGCCCTGTGTTTAAAGCTGCTGTTGTGGGAAACGGCCACAAGGCGGCAGCATTTCTCCATTCCCAAGTCTGGTTACTAGGGCAGCAGAGCCTTCCTAAAAGTTGTGTTCCTAGGTTGTAAATTAGAATGGGATGTGCCAGGGAAAACCCCAATAACTTTATGTCTCATTAATTGTTGTTCGTGGTTTTAATTTTTTAAATTGGGGTAATGAGCAGAATAGTGTTTGTTCTGGGTGTGCACAATCAGGTTCAATTGAACATTATATATATCTACTCATGTACAGATCCTCTTCCCATGTAAATTACTATTATTTTTTTAAATAAATTTATTTTATTTATTTATTTATTTTTGGCTGAGTTGGATCTTCGTTGCTGCATGTGGGCTTTCTCCAGTTGCGGTGAGCGGGGGCTACTCTCCGTTGCGGTGCACCGGCTTCTCACTGCAGTGGCTTCTCTTGTTGCGGAGCACGGGCTCTAGGCGTGTGGGCTTCAGTAGTTGTGGCGCATGGGCTCAGTAGTTATGGCTCATGGGCTCCAGAGCGTAGGCTCATTAGTTGTGGTGCACGGGCTTAGTTGCTCTGCTGCATGTGGGACCTTCCCGAACCAGGGATCGAACCTGTGTCCCCTGCATTGGCAGGTGGATTCTTAACCACGGTGCCACCAGGCAAGCCCCCGTGTAAATTATTACAGAGCGTTCAGTAGACCTCCCTTGGTATATGGTCGGTCTTTTTGATACGTGTGTTTAATATGTATTTGCATACGTACGGTAACCCTAATCTTAATGTATCCATTCCTCCCACCTTTCCTTTTAGATAACCATAGTTTGTTTTCTAAGTCTGTGAGATTCTTTCTCTGTGGAAATATGTTCATACGTGTCAGTTGTTAGGTAACAGCTAGGAGTGATATCACAGGTTATTTGTCGGCTGCTTTCCGACTTACCTCATGTTCTGTGATTATCTCTAGGCTCATCTATGGTGCTGCAAAGAGCAGTGTTTCATCCTTTTCCATGGCGAATATTGCATTGTGTACATGGACCACTTCTTCTTTGTGCATTCATCTGTGGATGGACATTTTGGTTACTTCCAAGTCTTGGCAATGCTAAATATTGATGCAGTGCAGGATTGCCAGCCTGTGTCTTTTGGATTCTGGTCTTCTCAGGGATTAGGCCCAGCAGTGGGCCTACTAGATCATATGGTAGTTCAAATTTTTCCCTTTCAACGCACCTCCATTCTGTTCTCACTACTGGCTGTTACCAGTGTACATCCCACCAGCAACTAGAGGGTACACAGTTCTCTAAAACCCCTTCAGAATTTATTGTTTGTAGACTTTTTACTGATGGCATTTTGAGTGTTGGGTGGTGATACCTTTTTGTAGGTTGGATTTGCATGCGTCTAATAATTCCCGATATTGAGCTTTCATGTACTTTTTTTTTTTAAGTAAAACAGAGAAACTCACCTCTTCAAATTGTTTCCTTGAAAAATTTGCCATGTTCTGAATTCCTGTGGCCATTACCTGCACCAGGACATTTTTTGAGGGCAGGTGTCCTTTACAGCCCTGTAGTAATTGTGAATATCACATGACCATTAGTTCTGCATTTAAAGCTGCTGTTGCAGGAAACGGCCACAAGGGGGCAGCATTTCTATATTCCCAACTCTGGTTACTAGGGCAACACAGCCTTCCTGGAAGTCCTGTTTGTAGGTTGTAAAGTAGAGTGGAATGTGCCAGGACAAACCCCCAGAAACTATGTCTACTTATTTGTTGTTGATATTCTCAGTTTAATTTTCATTTTTCTCAGAGCAAATTTGATTGCAATGTTGTGTTTGTTCTAGGTGTACAGAATGTCTTTCATTGATTCATATATCTTTTCATGTTTGGATCCTGTTCCGTAGAGATTATTACAGAATGTTGTGTAGACCTCTCTTGGTATTCGGTATGTCTGATGATTATATATTTTATAAGTATTAGCATATGTCTGTTAAACCCAATATCCTCCGTTATACATTCCTCACACCTTTCCGTTTGGTTAAGCACAAGCTTGTTTTCTGAACACGTGAGTGTCCTTCTCTGTGGAAATAGGTTCATTCCTATCAATTTTTACTTAAGACCTATACGTGATATCATAGGATATGTGTCTCTCGCTTTCTGACTTACTTCAAGTTGTGTGATTGTCTGTAGCCTCATCTATGGTGCTGCAAACGGCATTGTTTCATTCTTTTCTGTGTCTAATATTGCATTGTGTACATGGACCACTTTTTCGTCCATTCATCTGATGATGGACATTTTTGTTGCTTCCATGTCTTGGCTATTGTAAATACTGCTGCAATACACGATGTTCCATCCTGTGTCTTTTTGATGCTGGCTTTCACAGGTGACAGGCCCAATAGTGGGCCTTCCGGATCATATGGGGACTCAATTTTTACCTTTCAACGCACTGCCATTCTGTTCCTATTATTGGCGGTTACCAGTTTACATCCCACTTAGACCGAGAGGTTACGCTATTCTCCACAACTTCTTCAACATCTATTGTTTGTTGACGTTTTGCTGATGGTCATTCTGACTGGTGTGAGGTGATACGTTTGTGTAGATTGGATTTGCATGCGTCTAATAATTCCTGATGTTTTGCGTGTATCAATGTCCTTTTCATTTTTTTTTAAGATTCAGCTAAACTTACAACTTCAAATTTCCTTCTTGAAAAATTTGCCGCGTTTGGATTTTTTTGGCCATTCCCTACCCCAGGACAGTTTTTGAGGGCATGAGTCATTTACAGCCCTGCAGTCCTTGTGAATATTAGTGACCATTAGCAGTGGATTTAAGGCTGCTGTTTGAGGAAACGGCCTTAAGGTGGCAGCATTTCTACGTTGCCAACTCTGCTTGCTAGGGAAACAGAACCTTGCTGCAAGTTGTGCTTTTAGGTTGCAGATTAGAGTGGAATGTGTCAGGACAAACCCCCATAAGTTTTAGCCTCCTTAATTCTTGTTTGTGTCTTTAAGTTTTCATTTTTATCAGAGCAAATTGGATTTTAAAATGTCTTTTGTTCTAGCTGCACAGAATCTTGTTCATGTACACATATACATATATCTATTGATCTTTGTGTCCTTTTCCATGTAGGTTATTGTAGAGTGTTGAATAGACCACTCTTGGTATTCCATAGGTCTTTGGGGATGATATATTTTATATGTATTAGTATATGTTTGTTAACCCCAATATCCTAATTTGTCCATTCCTCACACCTTTTCTTTGGCTTAACCATAAGTTTGTCTTCTCCATCTGAGATTGTCTTTCCCTATGGAAATATGTTCATTTTTATGAATTTTCAGATAACATAAGTGATATCGTAGAACATTTGTCTTTCGCAATCTGACTTACTTCACGTTGTGTGATTATCTCTAGGCTCATCCGTGGTGCTGCATATGCCATTCTTTTATTTTTTTTCGTGGCTAATATTCCATTCTGTACATATACCACTTCTTCTTTGTCCATTCATCTGTTTATGGAGCTTTTTTTTGCTTCCATGTCTTGGCTCTTTCAATATTGCTGCAGTGCACATTTGCCTGCCTCTGTCTTTCCGATTCTGGTGGTCTTAGGTTATAGGCCCAGAAGGTGCCCTGCCGCATCATACGGTAGCTCAATTTTTACCTTTTAAAGCAGCTGCATTCAGTTTTCATTAGTGCTGTTAGCACTTTACACCCCATCAGCAGCTAGAAGGTACACAGTTCCCTAAAACCTCTTCAGCATTTATAGTTTGTAGACTTTTTGCGGATGGTCATTTGACTGGTGTGAGCTGAAACCTTTGTGGACGTTGGATTTGCATGCAGCTAATAATTCCTTATACTGAGCTTTAGGCGTGTCTTTTTTTTTCTTTTCCTTTTTTTTTTAAAGAGTGAGTACAACTTCCCTCTCATATTGACTTCTTGAAAACTTTGTCATGTGTTGAAATTTCTTGCCTATTCCCTACCCCAGGACATTTTTTGAGGGCAGGTATCATTTACAGCCCCGCAGTCCTCGTGACTATTAAGCGACCATTAGCACTGTGTTTAAAGCTGCTGTTGTGGGAAACAGCCACAAGGCGGCAGCATTATTACGTTCTCAACTCTTGTTACTAGGGCAACAGAGTCTTCCTGGACGTCGTGTTCCTCGGTTGTAAATTAGAGTGGAATGTGCTGGGACAAGCCCCCAGAAGTTTATGTCTCCTTACTTATGTTCGTTTTTTAAATTTAATTTATATTTCTTATCGGAGGAAATTTGATTAGAGTGTTGTGATTGTCTGGCTGTACAGAATCTGGTCAATGATTCATACATATGTCTGTTCATCTTCGGATCCTGTTACCATGTATGTTATTACAGAATGTTGAGTAGACCTCCCTTGGTATTTGGTAGGTGTTTTGTCATGATATATTTTATATGTATTGGTGATTATATAATTCATATAGTTTATATGTTATATGTTTATATACATTTAACATACGTTAGTATATGTATGCTACCCCCATAATCCTAATTTATCCATCCTCCCACCTTTCATTTTGGTTAACCATTAGTTTGTTTTATCAGTCTGTGAGTGTGTTTTTCTGTGGAAATATGTTCATTGGGAGCAATCTTAGGATAACACGTATAAATGATATCATAGGATATTTGTCATTCCCTTTTGACTTACGTAACGTACTATGATTATTTCTAGGCTCATGTGTAGTCCTGAAAACGGCATTGTTCATTTTTTTCCCGAGGCTACTATTCCATTCGGTACGTATACCACTTCTTCTTTGTCCATTTATCTGTTGATGGACATTTTGTTTGCTTGCATGGCTTGGCTATTGTAAATATTGCTGCAGGGCATGTTTGCCTGTCTGTGCCTTTCCCATTCTGGTCTTCTTAGGGTATAGGCCCATTAGGGGATCGGCCGCATGATATGGTAGCTCAATTTTTACCTTTTAAACGCAGCTCCGTTCTGTTCTCATGATTAGCTGTTACCAGTTTACATCCAACCAACAGCATAGTGGGTATGCATTTCTCCCCCAACCCGTCAGCATGCATTGTTTGTAGACTTTTTACGGATGGCATTTTGAATATTGGGTGGTGAAATCTTTTTGTAGTTTGGATTTGCATCCAACCAATAATTCCTGATATTGAGCTTTTATCCATGTTCTTCTTTTTTTAAAACAACCGAGTGAGTAACACTTACCTCTTCAAATTGTTTTCTTGAAAAATTTTCCGTGTTGTGAACTTTCTTGGCCATTACCTACCCCAGGACATGTTTTGAGGACACGTGTCATTTACGGCCCTACAATTACTGTGAATCTCAAGTGACCCTTAGCCCTGTGTTTAAAGCTGCTGTTGTGGGAAACGGCCACAAGGCGGCAGCATTTCTCCATTCCCAAGTCTGGTTACTAGGGCAGCAGAGCCTTCCTAAAAGTTGTGTTCCTAGGTTGTAAATTAGAATGGGATGTGCCAGGGAAAACCCCAATAACTTTATGTCTCATTAATTGTTGTTCGTGGTTTTAATTTTTTAAATTGGGGTAATGAGCAGAATAGTGTTTGTTCTGGGTGTGCACAATCAGGTTCAATTGAACATTATATATATCTACTCATGTACAGATCCTCTTCCCATGTAAATTACTATTATTTTTTTAAATAAATTTATTTTATTTATTTATTTATTTTTGGCTGAGTTGGATCTTCGTTGCTGCATGTGGGCTTTCTCCAGTTGCGGTGAGCGGGGGCTACTCTCCGTTGCGGTGCACCGGCTTCTCACTGCAGTGGCTTCTCTTGTTGCGGAGCACGGGCTCTAGGCGTGTGGGCTTCAGTAGTTGTGGCGCATGGGCTCAGTAGTTATGGCTCATGGGCTCCAGAGCGTAGGCTCATTAGTTGTGGTGCACGGGCTTAGTTGCTCTGCTGCATGTGGGACCTTCCCGAACCAGGGATCGAACCTGTGTCCCCTGCATTGGCAGGTGGATTCTTAACCACGGTGCCACCAGGCAAGCCCCCGTGTAAATTATTACAGAGCGTTCAGTAGACCTCCCTTGGTATATGGTCGGTCTTTTTGATACGTGTGTTTAATATGTATTTGCATACGTACGGTAACCCTAATCTTAATGTATCCATTCCTCCCA
This sequence comes from Eubalaena glacialis, assembly GCF_028564815.1. Lineage (NCBI taxonomy): Eukaryota > Metazoa > Chordata > Mammalia > Artiodactyla > Balaenidae > Eubalaena > Eubalaena glacialis. The sequence continues at coordinate 122,793,674 of NC_083722.1, forward strand.
CCTTTCCTTTTAGATAACCATAGTTTGTTTTCTAAGTCTGTGAGATTCTTTCTCTGTGGAAATATGTTCATACGTGTCAGTTGTTAGGTAACAGCTAGGAGTGATATCACAGGTTATTTGTCGGCTGCTTTCCGACTTACCTCATGTTCTGTGATTATCTCTAGGCTCATCTATGGTGCTGCAAAGAGCAGTGTTTCATCCTTTTCCATGGCGAATATTGCATTGTGTACATGGACCACTTCTTCTTTGTGCATTCATCTGTGGATGGACATTTTGGTTACTTCCAAGTCTTGGCAATGCTAAATATTGATGCAGTGCAGGATTGCCAGCCTGTGTCTTTTGGATTCTGGTCTTCTCAGGGATTAGGCCCAGCAGTGGGCCTACTAGATCATATGGTAGTTCAAATTTTTCCCTTTCAACGCACCTCCATTCTGTTCTCACTACTGGCTGTTACCAGTGTACATCCCACCAGCAACTAGAGGGTACACAGTTCTCTAAAACCCCTTCAGAATTTATTGTTTGTAGACTTTTTACTGATGGCATTTTGAGTGTTGGGTGGTGATACCTTTTTGTAGGTTGGATTTGCATGCGTCTAATAATTCCCGATATTGAGCTTTCATGTACTTTTTTTTTTTAAGTAAAACAGAGAAACTCACCTCTTCAAATTGTTTCCTTGAAAAATTTGCCATGTTCTGAATTCCTGTGGCCATTACCTGCACCAGGACATTTTTTGAGGGCAGGTGTCCTTTACAGCCCTGTAGTAATTGTGAATATCACATGACCATTAGTTCTGCATTTAAAGCTGCTGTTGCAGGAAACGGCCACAAGGGGGCAGCATTTCTATATTCCCAACTCTGGTTACTAGGGCAACACAGCCTTCCTGGAAGTCCTGTTTGTAGGTTGTAAAGTAGAGTGGAATGTGCCAGGACAAACCCCCAGAAACTATGTCTACTTATTTGTTGTTGATATTCTCAGTTTAATTTTCATTTTTCTCAGAGCAAATTTGATTGCAATGTTGTGTTTGTTCTAGGTGTACAGAATGTCTTTCATTGATTCATATATCTTTTCATGTTTGGATCCTGTTCCGTAGAGATTATTACAGAATGTTGTGTAGACCTCTCTTGGTATTCGGTATGTCTGATGATTATATATTTTATAAGTATTAGCATATGTCTGTTAAACCCAATATCCTCCGTTATACATTCCTCACACCTTTCCGTTTGGTTAAGCACAAGCTTGTTTTCTGAACACGTGAGTGTCCTTCTCTGTGGAAATAGGTTCATTCCTATCAATTTTTACTTAAGACCTATACGTGATATCATAGGATATGTGTCTCTCGCTTTCTGACTTACTTCAAGTTGTGTGATTGTCTGTAGCCTCATCTATGGTGCTGCAAACGGCATTGTTTCATTCTTTTCTGTGTCTAATATTGCATTGTGTACATGGACCACTTTTTCGTCCATTCATCTGATGATGGACATTTTTGTTGCTTCCATGTCTTGGCTATTGTAAATACTGCTGCAATACACGATGTTCCATCCTGTGTCTTTTTGATGCTGGCTTTCACAGGTGACAGGCCCAATAGTGGGCCTTCCGGATCATATGGGGACTCAATTTTTACCTTTCAACGCACTGCCATTCTGTTCCTATTATTGGCGGTTACCAGTTTACATCCCACTTAGACCGAGAGGTTACGCTATTCTCCACAACTTCTTCAACATCTATTGTTTGTTGACGTTTTGCTGATGGTCATTCTGACTGGTGTGAGGTGATACGTTTGTGTAGATTGGATTTGCATGCGTCTAATAATTCCTGATGTTTTGCGTGTATCAATGTCCTTTTCATTTTTTTTTAAGATTCAGCTAAACTTACAACTTCAAATTTCCTTCTTGAAAAATTTGCCGCGTTTGGATTTTTTTGGCCATTCCCTACCCCAGGACAGTTTTTGAGGGCATGAGTCATTTACAGCCCTGCAGTCCTTGTGAATATTAGTGACCATTAGCAGTGGATTTAAAGCTGCTGTTTGAGGAAACGGCCTTAAGGTGGCAGCATTTCTACGTTGCCAACTCTGCTTGCTAGGGAAACAGAACCTTGCTGCAAGTTGTGCTTTTAGGTTGCAGATTAGAGTGGAATGTGTCAGGACAAACCCCCATAAGTTTTAGCCTCCTTAATTCTTGTTTGTGTCTTTAAGTTTTCATTTTTATCAGAGCAAATTGGATTTTAAAATGTCTTTTGTTCTAGCTGCACAGAATCTTGTTCATGTACACATATACATATATCTATTGATCTTTGTGTCCTTTTCCATGTAGGTTATTGTAGAGTGTTGAATAGACCACTCTTGGTATTCCATAGGTCTTTGGGGATGATATATTTTATATGTATTAGTATATGTTTGTTAACCCCAATATCCTAATTTGTCCATTCCTCACACCTTTTCTTTGGCTTAACCATAAGTTTGTCTTCTCCATCTGAGATTGTCTTTCCCTATGGAAATATGTTCATTTTTATGAATTTTCAGATAACATAAGTGATATCGTAGAACATTTGTCTTTCGCAATCTGACTTACTTCACGTTGTGTGATTATCTCTAGGCTCATCCGTGGTGCTGCATATGCCATTCTTTTATTTTTTTTCGTGGCTAATATTCCATTCTGTACATATACCACTTCTTCTTTGTCCATTCATCTGTTTATGGAGCTTTTTTTTGCTTCCATGTCTTGGCTCTTTCAATATTGCTGCAGTGCACATTTGCCTGCCTCTGTCTTTCCGATTCTGGTGGTCTTAGGTTATAGGCCCAGAAGGTGCCCTGCCGCATCATACGGTAGCTCAATTTTTACCTTTTAAAGCAGCTGCATTCAGTTTTCATTAGTGCTGTTAGCACTTTACACCCCATCAGCAGCTAGAAGGTACACAGTTCCCTAAAACCTCTTCAGCATTTATAGTTTGTAGACTTTTTGCGGATGGTCATTTGACTGGTGTGAGCTGAAACCTTTGTGGACGTTGGATTTGCATGCAGCTAATAATTCCTTATACTGAGCTTTAGGCGTGTCTTTTTTTTTCTTTTCCTTTTTTTTTTAAAGAGTGAGTACAACTTCCCTCTCATATTGACTTCTTGAAAACTTTGTCATGTGTTGAAATTTCTTGCCTATTCCCTACCCCAGGACATTTTTTGAGGGCAGGTATCATTTACAGCCCCGCAGTCCTCGTGACTATTAAGCGACCATTAGCACTGTGTTTAAAGCTGCTGTTGTGGGAAACAGCCACAAGGCGGCAGCATTATTACGTTCTCAACTCTTGTTACTAGGGCAACAGAGTCTTCCTGGACGTCGTGTTCCTCGGTTGTAAATTAGAGTGGAATGTGCTGGGACAAGCCCCCAGAAGTTTATGTCTCCTTACTTATGTTCGTTTTTTAAATTTAATTTATATTTCTTATCGGAGGAAATTTGATTAGAGTGTTGTGATTGTCTGGCTGTACAGAATCTGGTCAATGATTCATACATATGTCTGTTCATCTTCGGATCCTGTTACCATGTATGTTATTACAGAATGTTGAGTAGACCTCCCTTGGTATTTGGTAGGTGTTTTGTCATGATATATTTTATATGTATTGGTGATTATATAATTCATATAGTTTATATGTTATATGTTTATATACATTTAACATACGTTAGTATATGTATGCTACCCCCATAATCCTAATTTATCCATCCTCCCACCTTTCATTTTGGTTAACCATTAGTTTGTTTTATCAGTCTGTGAGTGTGTTTTTCTGTGGAAATATGTTCATTGGGAGCAATCTTAGGATAACACGTATAAATGATATCATAGGATATTTGTCATTCCCTTTTGACTTACGTAACGTACTATGATTATTTCTAGGCTCATGTGTAGTCCTGAAAACGGCATTGTTCATTTTTTTCCCGAGGCTACTATTCCATTCGGTACGTATACCACTTCTTCTTTGTCCATTTATCTGTTGATGGACATTTTGTTTGCTTGCATGGCTTGGCTATTGTAAATATTGCTGCAGGGCATGTTTGCCTGTCTGTGCCTTTCCCATTCTGGTCTTCTTAGGGTATAGGCCCATTAGGGGATCGGCCGCATGATATGGTAGCTCAATTTTTACCTTTTAAACGCAGCTCCGTTCTGTTCTCATGATTAGCTGTTACCAGTTTACATCCAACCAACAGCATAGTGGGTATGCATTTCTCCCCCAACCCGTCAGCATGCATTGTTTGTAGACTTTTTACGGATGGCATTTTGAATATTGGGTGGTGAAATCTTTTTGTAGTTTGGATTTGCATCCAACCAATAATTCCTGATATTGAGCTTTTATCCATGTTCTTCTTTTTTTAAAACAACCGAGTGAGTAACACTTACCTCTTCAAATTGTTTTCTTGAAAAATTTTCCGTGTTGTGAACTTTCTTGGCCATTACCTACCCCAGGACATGTTTTGAGGACACGTGTCATTTACGGCCCTACAATTACTGTGAATCTCAAGTGACCCTTAGCCCTGTGTTTAAAGCTGCTGTTGTGGGAAACGGCCACAAGGCGGCAGCATTTCTCCATTCCCAAGTCTGGTTACTAGGGCAGCAGAGCCTTCCTGAAAGTTGTGTTCCTAGGTTGTAAATTAGAATGGGATGTGCCAGGGAAAACCCCAATAACTTTATGTCTCATTAATTGTTGTTCGTGGTTTTAATTTTTTAAATTGGGGTAATGAGCAGAATAGTGTTTGTTCTGGGTGTGCACAATCAGGTTCAATTGAACATTATATATATCTACTCATGTACAGATCCTCTTCCCATGTAAATTACTATTATTTTTTTAAATAAATTTATTTTATTTATTTATTTATTTTTGGCTGAGTTGGATCTTCGTTGCTGCATGTGGGCTTTCTCCAGTTGCGGTGAGCGGGGGCTACTCTCCGTTGCGGTGCACCGGCTTCTCACTGCAGTGGCTTCTCTTGTTGTGGAGCACGGGCTCTAGGCGTGTGGGCTTCAGTAGTTGTGGCGCATGGGCTCAGTAGTTATGGCTCATGGGCTCCAGAGCGTAGGCTCATTAGTTGTGGTGCACGGGCTTAGTTGCTCTGCTGCATGTGGGACCTTCCCGAACCAGGGATCGAACCTGTGTCCCCTGCATTGGCAGGTGGATTCTTAACCACGGTGCCACCAGGCAAGCCCGCGTGTAAATTATTACAGAGCGTTCAGTAGACCTCCCTTGGTATATGGTCGGTCTTTTTGATACGTGTGTTTAATATGTATTTGTATACGTATGGTAACCCTAATCTTAATGTATCCATTCCTCCCACCTTTCCTTTTAGATAACCATAGTTTGTTTTCTAAGTCTGTGAGAGTCTTTCTCTGTGGAAATATGTTCATACGTGTCAGTTGTTAGGTAACAGCTAGGAGTGATATCACAGGTTATTTGTCGGCTGCTTTCCGACTTACCTCATGTTCTGTGATTATCTCTAGGCTCATCTATGGTGCTGCAAAGAGCAGTGTTTCATCCTTTTCCATGGCGAATATTGCATTGTGTAGATGGACCACTTCTTCTTTGTGCATTCATCTGTGGATGGACATTTTGGTTACTTCCAAGTCTTGGCAATGCTAAATATTGATGCAGTGCAGGATTGCCAGCCTGTGTCTTTTGGATTCTGGTCTTCTCAGGGATTAGGCCCAGCAGTGGGCCTACTAGATCATATGGTAGTTCAAATTTTTCCCTTTCAACGCACCTCCATTCTGTTCTCACTACTGGCTGTTACCAGTTTACATCCCACCAGCAACTAGAGGGTACACAGTTCTCTAAAACCCCTTCAGAATTTATTGTTTGTAGACTTTTTACTGATGGCATTTTGAGTGTTGGGTGGTGATACCTTTTTGTAGGTTGGATTTGCATGCGTCTAATAATTCCCGATATTGAGCTTTCATGTACTTTTTTTTTTTAAGTAAAACAGAGAAACTCACCTCTTCAAATTGTTTCCTTGAAAAATTTGCCATGTTCTGAATTCCTGTGGCCATTACCTGCACCAGGACATTTTTTGAGGGCAGGTGTCCTTTACAGCCCTGTAGTAATTGTGAATATCACATGACCATTAGTTCTGCATTTAAAGCTGCTGTTGCAGGAAACGGCCACAAGGGGGCAGCATTTCTATATTCCCAACTCTGGTTACTAGGGCAACACAGCCTTCCTGGAAGTCCTGTTTGTAGGTTGTAAAGTAGAGTGGAATGTGCCAGGACAAACCCCCAGAAACTATGTCTACTTATTTGTTGTTGATATTCTCAGTTTAATTTTCATTTTTCTCAGAGCAAATTTGATTGCAATGTTGTGTTTGTTCTAGGTGTACAGAATGTCTTTCATTGATTCATATATCTTTTCATGTTTGGATCCTGTTCCGTAGAGATTATTACAGAATGTTGTGTAGACCTCTCTTGGTATTCGGTATGTCTGATGATTATATATTTTATAAGTATTAGCATATGTCTGTTAAACCCAATATCCTCCGTTATACATTCCTCACACCTTTCCGTTTGGTTAAGCACAAGCTTGTTTTCTGAACACGTGAGTGTCCTTCTCTGTGGAAATAGGTTCATTCCTATCAATTTTTACATAAGACCTATACGTGATATCATAGGATATGTGTCTCTCGCTTTCTGACTTACTTCAAGTTGTGTGATTGTCTGTAGCCTCATCTATGGTGCTGCAAACGGCATTGTTTCATTCTTTTCTGTGTCTAATATTGCATTGTGTACATGGACCACTTTTTCGTCCATTCATCTGATGATGGACATTTTTGTTGCTTCCATGTCTTGGCTATTGTAAATACTGCTGCAATACACGATGTTCCATCCTGTGTCTTTTTGATGCTGGCTTTCACAGGTGACAGGCCCAATAGTGGGCCTTCCGGATCATATGGGGACTCAATTTTTACCTTTCAACGCACTGCCATTCTGTTCCTATTATTGGCGGTTACCAGTTTACATCCCACTTAGACCGAGAGGTTACGCTATTCTCCACAACTTCTTCAACATCTATTGTTTGTTGACGTTTTGCTGATGGTCATTCTGACTGGTGTGAGGTGATACGTTTGTGTAGATTGGATTTGCATGCGTCTAATAATTCCTGATGTTTTGCGTGTATCAATGTCCTTTTCATTTTTTTTTAAGATTCAGCTAAACTTACAACTTCAAATTTCCTTCTTGAAAAATTTGCCGCGTTTGGATTTTTTTGGCCATTCCCTACCCCAGGACAGTTTTTGAGGGCATGAGTCATTTACAGCCCTGCAGTCCTTGTGAATATTAGTGACCATTAGCAGTGGATTTAAAGCTGCTGTTTGAGGAAACGGCCTTAAGGTGGCAGCATTTCTACGTTGCCAACTCTGCTTGCTAGGGAAACAGAACCTTGCTGCAAGTTGTGCTTTTAGGTTGCAGATTAGAGTGGAATGTGTCAGGACAAACCCCCATAAGTTTTAGCCTCCTTAATTCTTGTTTGTGTCTTTAAGTTTTCATTTTTATCAGAGCAAATTGGATTTTAAAATGTCTTTTGTTCTAGCTGCACAGAATCTTGTTCATGTACACATATACATATATCTATTGATCTTTGTGTCCTTTTCCATGTAGGTTATTGTAGAGTGTTGAATAGACCACTCTTGGTATTCCATAGGTCTTTGGGGATGATATATTTTATATGTATTAGTATATGTTTGTTAACCCCAATATCCTAATTTGTCCATTCCTCACACCTTTTCTTTGGCTTAACCATAAGTTTGTCTTCTCCATCTGAGATTGTCTTTCCCTATGGAAATATGTTCATTTTTATGAATTTTCAGATAACATAAGTGATATCGTAGAACATTTGTCTTTCGCAATCTGACTTACTTCACGTTGTGTGATTATCTCTAGGCTCATCCGTGGTGCTGCATATGCCATTCTTTTATTTTTTTTCGTGGCTAATATTCCATTCTGTACATATACCACTTCTTCTTTGTCCATTCATCTGTTTATGGAGCTTTTTTTTGCTTCCATGTCTTGGCTCTTTCAATATTGCTGCAGTGCACATTTGCCTGCCTCTGTCTTTCCGATTCTGGTGGTCTTAGGTTATAGGCCCAGAAGGTGCCCTGCCGCATCATACGGTAGCTCAATTTTTACCTTTTAAAGCAGCTGCATTCAGTTTTCATTAGTGCTGTTAGCACTTTACACCCCATCAGCAGCTAGAAGGTACACAGTTCCCTAAAACCTCTTCAGCATTTATAGTTTGTAGACTTTTTGCTGATGGTCATTTGACTGGTGTGAGCTGAAACCTTTGTGGACGTGGGATTTGCATGCAGCTAATAATTCCTTATACTGAGCTATAGGCGTGTCTTTTTTTTTCTTTTCCTTTTTTTTTTAAAGAGTGAGTACAACTTCCCTCTCATATTGACTTCTTGAAAACTTTGTCATGTGTTGAAATTTCTTGCCTATTCCCTACCCCAGGACATTTTTTGAGGGCAGGTATCATTTACAGCCCCGCAGTCCTCGTGACTATTAAGCGACCATTAGCACTGTGTTTAAAGCTGCTGTTGTGGGAAACAGCCACAAGGCGGCAGCATTATTACGTTCTCAACTCTTGTTACTAGGGCAACAGAGTCTTCCTGGACGTCGTGTTCCTCGGTTGTAAATTAGAGTGGAATGTGCTGGGACAAGCCCCCAGAAGTTTATGTCTCCTTACTTATGTTCGTTTTTTAAATTTAATTTATATTTCTTATCGGAGGAAATTTGATTAGAGTGTTGTGATTGTCTGGCTGTACAGAATCTGGTCAATGATTCATACATATGTCTGTTCATCTTCGGATCCTGTTACCATGTATGTTATTACAGAATGTTGAGTAGACCTCCCTTGGTATTTGGTAGGTGTTTTGTCATGATATATTTTATATGTATTGGTGATTATATAATTCATATAGTTTATATGTTATATGTTTATATACATTTAACATACGTTAGTATATGTATGCTACCCCCATAATCCTAATTTATCCATCCTCCCACCTTTCATTTTGGTTAACCATTAGTTTGTTTTATCAGTCTGTGAGTGTGTTTTTCTGTGGAAATATGTTCATTGGGAGCAATCTTAGGATAACACGTATAAATGATATCATAGGATATTTGTCATTCCCTTTTGACTTACGTAACGTACTATGATTATTTCTAGGCTCATGTGTAGTCCTGAAAACGGCATTGTTCATTTTTTTCCCGAGGCTACTATTCCATTCGGTACGTATACCACTTCTTCTTTGTCCATTTATCTGTTGATGGACATTTTGTTTGCTTGCATGGCTTGGCTATTGTAAATATTGCTGCAGGGCATGTTTGCCTGTCTGTGCCTTTCCCATTCTGGTCTTCTTAGGGTATAGGCCCATTAGGGGATCGGCCGCATGATATGGTAGCTCAATTTTTACCTTTTAAATGCAGCTCCGTTCTGTTCTCATGATTAGCTGTTACCAGTTTACATCCAACCAACAGCATAGTGGGTATGCATTTCTCCCCCAACCCGTCAGCATGCATTGTTTGTAGACTTTTTACGGATGGCATTTTGAATATTGGGTGGTGAAATCTTTTTGTAGTTTGGATTTGCATCCAACCAATAATTCCTGATATTGAGCTTTTATCCATGTTCTTCTTTTTTTAAAACAACCGAGTGAGTAACACTTACCTCTTCAAATTGTTTTCTTGAAAAATTTTCCGTGTTGTGAACTTTCTTGGCCATTACCTACCCCAGGACATGTTTTGAGGACACGTGTCATTTACGGCCCTACAATTACTGTGAATCTCAAGTGACCCTTAGCCCTGTGTTTAAAGCTGCTGTTGTGGGAAACGGCCACAAGGCGGCAGCATTTCTCCATTCCCAAGTCTGGTTACTAGGGCAGCAGAGCCTTCCTGAAAGTTGTGTTCCTAGGTTGTAAATTAGAATGGGATGTGCCAGGGAAAACCCCAATAACTTTATGTCTCATTAATTGTTGTTCGTGGTTTTAATTTTTTAAATTGGGGTAATGAGCAGAATAGTGTTTGTTCTGGGTGTGCACAATCAGGTTCAATTGAACATTATATATATCTACTCATGTACAGATCCTCTTCCCATGTAAATTACTATTATTTTTTTAAATAAATTTATTTTATTTATTTATTTATTTTTGGCTGAGTTGGATCTTCGTTGCTGCATGTGGGCTTTCTCCAGTTGCGGTGAGCGGGGGCTACTCTCCGTTGCGGTGCACCGGCTTCTCACTGCAGTGGCTTCTCTTGTTGCGGAGCACGGGCTCTAGGCGTGTGGGCTTCAGTAGTTGTGGCGCATGGGCTCAGTAGTTATGGCTCATGGGCTCCAGAGCGTAGGCTCATTAGTTGTGGTGCACGGGCTTAGTTGCTCTGCTGCATGTGGGACCTTCCCGAACCAGGGATCGAACCTGTGTCCCCTGCATTGGCAGGTGGATTCTTAACCACGGTGCCACCAGGCAAGCCCGCGTGTAAATTATTACAGAGCGTTCAGTAGACCTCCCTTGGTATATGGTCGGTCTTTTTGATACGTGTGTTTAATATGTATTTGTATACGTATGGTAACCCTAATCTTAATGTATCCATTCCTCCCACCTTTCCTTTTAGATAACCATAGTTTGTTTTCTAAGTCTGTGAGAGTCTTTCTCTGTGGAAATATGTTCATACGTGTCAGTTGTTAGGTAACAGCTAGGAGTGATATCACAGGTTATTTGTCGGCTGCTTTCCGACTTACCTCATGTTCTGTGATTATCTCTAGGCTCATCTATGGTGCTGCAAAGAGCAGTGTTTCATCCTTTTCCATGGCGAATATTGCATTGTGTACATGGACCACTTCTTCTTTGTGCATTCATCTGTGGATGGACATTTTGGTTACTTCCAAGTCTTGGCAATGCTAAATATTGATGCAGTGCAGGATTGCCAGCCTGTGTCTTTTGGATTCTGGTCTTCTCAGGGATTAGGCCCAGCAGTGGGCCTACTAGATCATATGGTAGTTCAAATTTTTCCCTTTCAACGCACCTCCATTCTGTTCTCACTACTGGCTGTTACCAGTTTACATCCCACCAGCAACTAGAGGGTACACAGTTCTCTAAAACCCCTTCAGAATTTATTGTTTGTAGACTTTTTACTGATGGCATTTTGAGTGTTGGGTGGTGATACCTTTTTGTAGGTTGGATTTGCATGCGTCTAATAATTCCCGATATTGAGCTTTCATGTACTTTTTTTTTTTTAAGTAAAACAGAGAAACTCACCTCTTCAAATTGTTTCCTTGAAAAATTTGCCATGTTCTGAATTCCTGTGGCCATTACCTGCACCAGGACATTTTTTGAGGGCAGGTGTCCTTTACAGCCCTGTAGTAATTGTGAATATCACATGACCATTAGTTCTGCATTTAAAGCTGCTGTTGCAGGAAACGGCCACAAGGGGGCAGCATTTCTATATTCCCAACTCTGGTTACTAGGGCAACACAGCCTTCCTGGAAGTCCTGTTTGTAGGTTGTAAAGTAGAGTGGAATGTGCCAGGACAAACCCCCAGAAACTATGTCTACTTATTTGTTGTTGATATTCTCAGTTTAATTTTCATTTTTCTCAGAGCAAATTTGATTGCAATGTTGTGTTTGTTCTAGGTGTACAGAATGTCTTTCATTGATTCATATATCTTTTCATGTTTGGATCCTGTTCCGTAGAGATTATTACAGAATGTTGTGTAGACCTCTCTTGGTATTCGGTATGTCTGATGATTATATATTTTATAAGTATTAGCATATGTCTGTTAAACCCAATATCCTCCGTTATACATTCCTCACACCTTTCCGTTTGGTTAAGCACAAGCTTGTTTTCTGAACACGTGAGTGTCCTTCTCTGTGGAAATAGGTTCATTCCTATCAATTTTTACATAAGACCTATACGTGATATCATAGGATATGTGTCTCTCGCTTTCTGACTTACTTCAAGTTGTGTGATTGTGTGTAGCCTCGTCTATGGTGCTGCAAACGGCATTGTTTCATTCTTTTCTGTGTCTAATATTGCATTGTGTACATGGACCACTTTTTCGTCCATTCATCTGATGATGGACATTTTTGTTGCTTCCATGTCTTGGCTATTGTAAATACTGCTGCAATACACGATGTTCCATCCTGTGTCTTTTTGATGCTGGCTTTCACAGGTGACAGGCCCAATAGTGGGCCTTCCGGATCATATGGGGACTCAATTTTTACCTTTCAACGCACTGCCATTCTGTTCCTATTATTGGCGGTTACCAGTTTACATCCCACTTAGACCGAGAGGTTACGCTATTCTCCACAACTTCTTCAACATCTATTGTTTGTTGACGTTTTGCTGATGGTCATTCTGACTGGTGTGAGGTGATACGTTTGTGTAGATTGGATTTGCATGCGTCTAATAATTCCTGATGTTTTGCGTGTATCAATGTCCTTTTCATTTTTTTTTAAGATTCAGCTAAACTTACAACTTCAAATTTCCTTCTTGAAAAATTTGCCGCGTTTGGATTTTTTTGGCCATTCCCTACCCCAGGACAGTTTTTGAGGGCATGAGTCATTTACAGCCCTGCAGTCCTTGTGAATATTAGTGACCATTAGCAGTGGATTTAAAGCTGCTGTTTGAGGAAACGGCCTTAAGGTGGCAGCATTTCTACGTTGCCAACTCTGCTTGCTAGGGAAACAGAACCTTGCTGCAAGTTGTGCTTTTAGGTTGCAGATTAGAGTGGAATGTGTCAGGACAAACCCCCATAAGTTTTAGCCTCCTTAATTCTTGTTTGTGTCTTTAAGTTTTCATTTTTATCAGAGCAAATTGGATTTTAAAATGTCTTTTGTTCTAGCTGCACAGAATCTTGTTCATGTACACATATACATATATCTATTGATCTTTGTGTCCTTTTCCATGTAGGTTATTGTAGAGTGTTGAATAGACCACTCTTGGTATTCCATAGGTCTTTGGGGATGATATATTTTATATGTATTAGTATATGTTTGTTAACCCCAATATCCTAATTTGTCCATTCCTCACACCTTTTCTTTGGCTTAACCATAAGTTTGTCTTCTCCATCTGAGATTGTCTTTCCCTATGGAAATATGTTCATTTTTATGAATTTTCAGATAACATAAGTGATATCGTAGAACATTTGTCTTTCGCAATCTGACTTACTTCACGTTGTGTGATTATCTCTAGGCTCATCCGTGGTGCTGCATATGCCATTCTTTTATTTTTTTTCGTGGCTAATATTCCATTCTGTACATATACCACTTCTTCTTTGTCCATTCATCTGTTTATGGAGCTTTTTTTTGCTTCCATGTCTTGGCTCTTTCAATATTGCTGCAGTGCACATTTGCCTGCCTCTGTCTTTCCGATTCTGGTGGTCTTAGGTTATAGGCCCAGAAGGTGCCCTGCCGCATCATACGGTAGCTCAATTTTTACCTTTTAAAGCAGCTGCATTCAGTTTTCATTAGTGCTGTTAGCACTTTACACCCCATCAGCAGCTAGAAGGTACACAGTTCCCTAAAACCTCTTCAGCATTTATAGTTTGTAGACTTTTTGCGGATGGTCATTTGACTGGTGTGAGCTGAAACCTTTGTGGACGTTGGATTTGCATGCAGCTAATAATTCCTTATACTGAGCTTTAGGCGTGTCTTTTTTTTTCTTTTCCTTTTTTTTTTAAAGAGTGAGTACAACTTCCCTCTCATATTGACTTCTTGAAAACTTTGTCATGTGTTGAAATTTCTTGCCTATTCCCTACCCCAGGACATTTTTTGAGGGCAGGTATCATTTACAGCCCCGCAGTCCTCGTGACTATTAAGCGACCATTAGCACTGTGTTTAAAGCTGCTGTTGTGGGAAACAGCCACAAGGCGGCAGCATTATTACGTTCTCAACTCTTGTTACTAGGGCAACAGAGTCTTCCTGGACGTCGTGTTCCTCGGTTGTAAATTAGAGTGGAATGTGCTGGGACAAGCCCCCAGAAGTTTATGTCTCCTTACTTATGTTCGTTTTTTAAATTTAATTTATATTTCTTATCGGAGGAAATTTGATTAGAGTGTTGTGATTGTCTGGCTGTACAGAATCTGGTCAATGATTCATACATATGTCTGTTCATCTTCGGATCCTGTTACCATGTATGTTATTACAGAATGTTGAGTAGACCTCCCTTGGTATTTGGTAGGTGTTTTGTCATGATATATTTTATATGTATTGGTGATTATATAATTCATATAGTTTATATGTTATATGTTTATATACATTTAACATACGTTAGTATATGTATGCTACCCCCATAATCCTAATTTATCCATCCTCCCACCTTTCATTTTGGTTAACCATTAGTTTGTTTTATCAGTCTGTGAGTGTGTTTTTCTGTGGAAATATGTTCATTGGGAGCAATCTTAGGATAACACGTATAAATGATATCATAGGATATTTGTCATTCCCTTTTGACTTACGTAACGTACTATGATTATTTCTAGGCTCATGTGTAGTCCTGAAAACGGCATTGTTCATTTTTTTCCCGAGGCTACTATTCCATTCGGTACGTATACCACTTCTTCTTTGTCCATTTATCTGTTGATGGACATTTTGTTTGCTTGCATGGCTTGGCTATTGTAAATATTGCTGCAGGGCATGTTTGCCTGTCTGTGCCTTTCCCATTCTGGTCTTCTTAGGGTATAGGCCCATTAGGGGATCGGCCGCATGATATGGTAGCTCAATTTTTACCTTTTAAACGCAGCTCCGTTCTGTTCTCATGATTAGCTGTTACCAGTTTACATCCAACCAACAGCATAGTGGGTATGCATTTCTCCCCCAACCCGTCAGCATGCATTGTTTGTAGACTTTTTACGGATGGCATTTTGAATATTGGGTGGTGAAATCTTTTTGTAGTTTGGATTTGCATCCAACCAATAATTCCTGATATTGAGCTTTTATCCATGTTCTTCTTTTTTTAAAACAACCGAGTGAGTAACACTTACCTCTTCAAATTGTTTTCTTGAAAAATTTTCCGTGTTGTGAACTTTCTTGGCCATTACCTACCCCAGGACATGTTTTGAGGACACGTGTCATTTACGGCCCTACAATTACTGTGAATCTCAAGTGACCCTTAGCCCTGTGTTTAAAGCTGCTGTTGTGGGAAACGGCCACAAGGCGGCAGCATTTCTCCATTCCCAAGTCTGGTTACTAGGGCAGCAGAGCCTTCCTGAAAGTTGTGTTCCTAGGTTGTAAATTAGAATGGGATGTGCCAGGGAAAACCCCAATAACTTTATGTCTCATTAATTGTTGTTCGTGGTTTTAATTTTTTAAATTGGGGTAATGAGCAGAATAGTGTTTGTTCTGGGTGTGCACAATCAGGTTCAATTGAACATTATATATATCTACTCATGTACAGATCCTCTTCCCATGTAAATTACTATTATTTTTTTAAATAAATGTATTTTATTTATTTATTTATTTTTGGCTGAGTTGGATCTTCGTTGCTGCATGTGGGCTTTCTCCAGTTGCGGTGAGCGGGGGCTACTCTCCGTTGCGGTGCACCGGCTTCTCACTGCAGTGGCTTCTCTTGTTGCGGAGCACGGGCTCTAGGCGTGTGGGCTTCAGTAGTTGTGGCGCATGGGCTCAGTAGTTATGGCTCATGGGCTCCAGAGCGTAGGCTCATTAGTTGTGGTGCACGGGCTTAGTTGCTCTGCTGCATGTGGGACCTTCCCGAACCAGGGATCGAACCTGTGTCCCCTGCATTGGCAGGTGGATTCTTAACCACGGTGCCACCAGGCAAGCCCGCGTGTAAATTATTACAGAGCGTTCAGTAGACCTCCCTTGGTATATGGTCGGTCTTTTTGATACGTGTGTTTAATATGTATTTGTATACGTATGGTAACCCTAATCTTAATGTATCCATTCCTCCCACCTTTCCTTTTAGATAACCATAGTTTGTTTTCTAAGTCTGTGAGAGTCTTTCTCTGTGGAAATATGTTCATACGTGTCAGTTGTTAGGTAACAGCTAGGAGTGATATCACAGGTTATTTGTCGGCTGCTTTCCGACTTACCTCATGTTCTGTGATTATCTCTAGGCTCATCTATGGTGCTGCAAAGAGCAGTGTTTCATCCTTTTCCATGGCGAATATTGCATTGTGTAGATGGACCACTTCTTCTTTGTGCATTCATCTGTGGATGGACATTTTGGTTACTTCCAAGTCTTGGCAATGCTAAATATTGATGCAGTGCAGGATTGCCAGCCTGTGTCTTTTGGATTCTGGTCTTCTCAGGGATTAGGCCCAGCAGTGGGCCTACTAGATCATATGGTAGTTCAAATTTTTCCCTTTCAACGCACCTCCATTCTGTTCTCACTACTGGCTGTTACCAGTTTACATCCCACCAGCAACTAGAGGGTACACAGTTCTCTAAAACCCCTTCAGAATTTATTGTTTGTAGACTTTTTACTGATGGCATTTTGAGTGTTGGGTGGTGATACCTTCTTGTAGGTTGGATTTGCATGTGTCTAATAATTCCCGATATTGAGCTTTCATCTACATTTTTTTTAAGTAAAACAGAAACTCACCTCTTCAAATTGTTTCCTTGAAAAATTTGCCATGTTCTGAATTCCTGTGGCCATTACCTGCACCAGGACATTTTTTGAGGGCAGGTGTCCTTTACAGCCCTGTAGTAATTGTGAGTATCACATGACCATTAGTTCTGCATTTAAAGCTGCTGTTGCAGGAAACGGCCACAAGGGGGCAGCATTTCTATATTCCCAACTCTGGTTACTAGGGCAACACAGCCTTCCTGGAAGTCCTGTTTGTAGGTTGTAAAGTAGAGTGGAATGTGCCAGGACAAACCCCCAGAAACTATGTCTACTTATTTGTTGTTGATATTCTCAGTTTAATTTTCATTTTTCTCAGAGCAAATTTGATTGCAATGTTGTGTTTGTTCTAGGTGTACAGAATGTCTTTCATTGATTCATATATCTTTTCATGTTTGGATCCTGTTCCGTAGAGATTATTACAGAATGTTGTGTAGACCTCTCTTGGTATTCGGTATGTCTGATGATTATATATTTTATAAGTATTAGCATATGTCTGTTAAACCCAATATCCTCCGTTATACATTCCTCACACCTTTCCGTTTGGTTAAGCACAAGCTTGTTTTCTGAACACGTGAGTGTCCTTCTCTGTGGAAATAGGTTCATTCCTATCAATTTTTACATAAGACCTATACGTGATATCATAGGATATGTGTCTCTCGCTTTCTGACTTACTTCAAGTTGTGTGATTGTCTGTAGCCTCGTCTATGGTGCTGCAAACGGCATTGTTTCATTCTTTTCTGTGTCTAATATTGCATTGTGTACATGGACCACTTTTTCGTCCATTCATCTGATGATGGACATTTTTGTTGCTTCCATGTCTTGGCTATTGTAAATACTGCTGCAATACACGATGTTCCATCCTGTGTCTTTTTGATGCTGGCTTTCACAGGTGACAGGCCCAATAGTGGGCCTTCCGGATCATATGGGGACTCAATTTTTACCTTTCAACGCACTGCCATTCTGTTCCTATTATTGGCGGTTACCAGTTTACATCCCACTTAGACCGAGAGGTTACGCTATTCTCCACAACTTCTTCAACATCTATTGTTTGTTGACGTTTTGCTGATGGTCATTCTGACTGGTGTGAGGTGATACGTTTGTGTAGATTGGATTTGCATGCGTCTAATAATTCCTGATGTTTTGCGTGTATCAATGTCCTTTTCATTTTTTTTTTAAGATTCAGCTAAACTTACAACTTCAAATTTCCTTCTTGAAAAATTTGCCGCGTTTGGATTTTTTTGGCCATTCCCTACCCCAGGACAGTTTTTGAGGGCATGAGTCATTTACAGCCCTGCAGTCCTTGTGAATATTAGTGACCATTAGCAGTGGATTTAAGGCTGCTGTTTGAGGAAACGGCCTTAAGGTGGCAGCATTTCTACGTTGCCAACTCTGCTTGCTAGGGAAACAGAACCTTGCTGCAAGTTGTGCTTTTAGGTTGCAGATTAGAGTGGAATGTGTCAGGACAAACCCCCATAAGTTTTAGCCTCCTTAATTCTTGTTTGTGTCTTTAAGTTTTCATTTTTATCAGAGCAAATTGGATTTTAAAATGTCTTTTGTTCTAGCTGCACAGAATCTTGTTCATGTACACATATACATATATCTATTGATCTTTGTGTCCTTTTCCATGTAGGTTATTGTAGAGTGTTGAATAGACCACTCTTGGTATTCCATAGGTCTTTGGGGATGATATATTTTATATGTATTAGTATATGTTTGTTAACCCCAATATCCTAATTTGTCCATTCCTCACACCTTTTCTTTGGCTTAACCATAAGTTTGTCTTCTCCATCTGAGATTGTCTTTCCCTATGGAAATATGTTCATTTTTATGAATTTTCAGATAACATAAGTGATATCGTAGAACATTTGTCTTTCGCAATCTGACTTACTTCACGTTGTGTGATTATCTCTAGGCTCATCCGTGGTGCTGCATATGCCATTCTTTTATTTTTTTTCGTGGCTAATATTCCATTCTGTACATATACCACTTCTTCTTTGTCCATTCATCTGTTTATGGAGCTTTTTTTTGCTTCCATGTCTTGGCTCTTTCAATATTGCTGCAGTGCACATTTGCCTGCCTCTGTCTTTCCGATTCTGGTGGTCTTAGGTTATAGGCCCAGAAGGTGCCCTGCCGCATCATACGGTAGCTCAATTTTTACCTTTTAAAGCAGCTGCATTCAGTTTTCATTAGTGCTGTTAGCACTTTACACCCCATCAGCAGCTAGAAGGTACACAGTTCCCTAAAACCTCTTCAGCATTTATAGTTTGTAGACTTTTTGCTGATGGTCATTTGACTGGTGTGAGCTGAAACCTTTGTGGACGTTGGATTTGCATGCAGCTAATAATTCCTTATACTGAGCTTTAGGCGTGTCTTTTTTTTTCTTTTCCTTTTTTTTTTAAAGAGTGAGTACAACTTCCCTCTCATATTGACTTCTTGAAAACTTTGTCATGTGTTGAAATTTCTTGCCTATTCCCTACCCCAGGACATTTTTTGAGGGCAGGTATCATTTACAGCCCCGCAGTCCTCGTGACTATTAAGCGACCATTAGCACTGTGTTTAAAGCTGCTGTTGTGGGAAACAGCCACAAGGCGGCAGCATTATTACGTTCTCAACTCTTGTTACTAGGGCAACAGAGTCTTCCTGGACGTCGTGTTCCTCGGTTGTAAATTAGAGTGGAATGTGCTGGGACAAGCCCCCAGAAGTTTATGTCTCCTTACTTATGTTCGTTTTTTAAGTTTAATTTATATTTCTTATCGGAGGAAATTTGATTAGAGTGTTGTGATTGTCTGGCTGTACAGAATCTGGTCAATGATTCATACATATGTCTGTTCATCTTCGGATCCTGTTACCATGTATGTTATTACAGAATGTTGAGTAGACCTCCCTTGGTATTTGGTAGGTGTTTTGTCATGATATATTTTATATGTATTGGTGATTATATAATTCATATAGTTTATATGTTATATGTTTATATACATTTAACATACGTTAGTATATGTATGCTACCCCCATAATCCTAATTTATCCATCCTCCCACCTTTCATTTTGGTTAACCATTAGTTTGTTTTATCAGTCTGTGAGTGTGTTTTTCTGTGGAAATATGTTCATTGGGAGCAATCTTAGGATAACACGTATAAATGATATCATAGGATATTTGTCATTCCCTTTTGACTTACGTAACGTACTATGATTATTTCTAGGCTCATGTGTAGTCCTGAAAACGGCATTGTTCATTTTTTTCCCGAGGCTACTATTCCATTCGGTACGTATACCACTTCTTCTTTGTCCATTTATCTGTTGATGGACATTTTGTTTGCTTGCATGGCTTGGCTATTGTAAATATTGCTGCAGGGCATGTTTGCCTGTCTGTGCCTTTCCCATTCTGGTCTTCTTAGGGTATAGGCCCATTAGGGGATCGGCCGCATGATATGGTAGCTCAATTTTTACCTTTTAAACGCAGCTCCGTTCTGTTCTCATGATTAGCTGTTACCAGTTTACATCCAACCAACAGCATAGTGGGTATGCATTTCTCCCCCAACCCGTCAGCATGCATTGTTTGTAGACTTTTTACGGATGGCATTTTGAATATTGGGTGGTGAAATCTTTCTGTAGTTTGGATTTGCATCCAACCAATAATTCCTGATATTGAGCTTTTATCCATGTTCTTCTTTTTTTAAAACAACCGAGTGAGTAACACTTACCTCTTCAAATTGTTTTCTTGAAAAATTTTCCGTGTTGTGAACTTTCTTGGCCATTACCTACCCCAGGACATGTTTTGAGGACACGTGTCATTTACGGCCCTACAATTACTGTGAATCTCAAGTGACCCTTAGCCCTGTGTTTAAAGCTGCTGTTGTGGGAAACGGCCACAAGGCGGCAGCATTTCTCCATTCCCAAGTCTGGTTACTAGGGCAGCAGAGCCTTCCTGAAAGTTGTGTTCCTAGGTTGTAAATTAGAATGGGATGTGCCAGGGAAAACCCCAATAACTTTATGTCTCATTAATTGTTGTTCGTGGTTTTAATTTTTTAAATTGGGGTAATGAGCAGAATAGTGTTTGTTCTGGGTGTGCACAATCAGGTTCAATTGAACATTATATATATCTACTCATGTACAGATCCTCTTCCCATGTAAATTACTATTATTTTTTTAAATAAATGTATTTTATTTATTTATTTATTTTTGGCTGAGTTGGATCTTCGTTGCTGCATGTGGGCTTTCTCCAGTTGCGGTGAGCGGGGGCTACTCTCCGTTGCGGTGCACCGGCTTCTCACTGCAGTGGCTTCTCTTGTTGCGGAGCACGGGCTCTAGGCGTGTGGGCTTCAGTAGTTGTGGCGCATGGGCTCAGTAGTTATGGCTCATGGGCTCCAGAGCGTAGGCTCATTAGTTGTGGTGCACGGGCTTAGTTGCTCTGCTGCATGTGGGACCTTCCCGAACCAGGGATCGAACCTGTGTCCCCTGCATTGGCAGGTGGATTCTTAACCACGGTGCCACCAGGCAAGCCCGCGTGTAAATTATTACAGAGCGTTCAGTAGACCTCCCTTGGTATATGGCCGCACTTTTTGATACGTGTGTTTAATATGTATTTGTATACGTACGGTAACCCTAATCTTAATGTATCCATTCCTCCCACCTTTCCTTTTAGATAACCATAGTTTGTTTTCTAAGTCTGTGAGAGTCTTTCTCTGTGGAAATATGTTCATACGTGTCAGTTGTTAGGTAACAGCTAGGAGTGATATCACAGGTTATTTGTCGGCTGCTTTCCGACTTACCCCATGTTCTGTGATTATCTCTAGGCTCATCTATGGTGCTGCAAAGAGCAGTGTTTCATCCTTTTCCATGGCGAATATTGCATTGTGTAGATGGACCACTTCTTCTTTGTGCATTCATCTGTGGATGGACATTTTGGTTACTTCCAAGTCTTGGCAATGCTAAATATTGATGCAGTGCAGGATTGCCAGCCTGTGTCTTTTGGATTCTGGTCTTCTCAGGGATTAGGCCCAGCAGTGGGCCTACTAGATCATATGGTAGTTCAAATTTTTCCCTTTCAACGCACCTCCATTCTGTTCTCACTACTGGCTGTTACCAGTTTACATCCCACCAGCAACTAGAGGGTACACAGTTCTCTAAAACCCCTTCAGAATTTATTGTTTGTAGACTTTTTACTGATGGCATTTTGAGTGTTGGGTGGTGATACCTTCTTGTAGGTTGGATTTGCATGTGTCTAATAATTCCCGATATTGAGCTTTCATCTACATTTTTTTTAAGTAAAACAGAAACTCACCTCTTCAAATTGTTTCCTTGAAAAATTTGCCATGTTCTGAATTCCTGTGGCCATTACCTGCACCAGGACATTTTTTGAGGGCAGGTGTCCTTTACAGCCCTGTAGTAATTGTGAATATCACATGACCATTAGTTCTGCATTTAAAGCTGCTGTTGCAGGAAACGGCCACAAGGGGGCAGCATTTCTATATTCCCAACTCTGGTTACTAGGGCAACACAGCCTTCCTGGAAGTCCTGTTTGTAGGTTGTAAAGTAGAGTGGAATGTGCCAGGACAAACCCCCAGAAACTATGTCTACTTATTTGTTGTTGATATTCTCAGTTTAATTTTCATTTTTCTCAGAGCAAATTTGATTGCAATGTTGTGTTTGTTCTAGGTGTACAGAATGTCTTTCATTGATTCATATATCTTTTCATGTTTGGATCCTGTTCCGTAGAGATTATTACAGAATGTTGTGTAGACCTCTCTTGGTATTCGGTATGTCTGATGATTATATATTTTATAAGTATTAGCATATGTCTGTTAAACCCAATATCCTCCGTTATACATTCCTCACACCTTTCCGTTTGGTTAAGCACAAGCTTGTTTTCTGAACACGTGAGTGTCCTTCTCTGTGGAAATAGGTTCATTCCTATCAATTTTTACATAAGACCTATACGTGATATCATAGGATATGTGTCTCTCGCTTTCTGACTTACTTCAAGTTGTGTGATTGTGTGTAGCCTCGTCTATGGTGCTGCAAACGGCATTGTTTCATTCTTTTCTGTGTCTAATATTGCATTGTGTACATGGACCACTTTTTCGTCCATTCATCTGATGATGGACATTTTTGTTGCTTCCATGTCTTGGCTATTGTAAATACTGCTGCAATACACGATGTTCCATCCTGTGTCTTTTTGATGCTGGCTTTCACAGGTGACAGGCCCAATAGTGGGCCTTCCGGATCATATGGGGACTCAATTTTTACCTTTCAACGCACTGCCATTCTGTTCCTATTATTGGCGGTTACCAGTTTACATCCCACTTAGACCGAGAGGTTACGCTATTCTCCACAACTTCTTCAACATCTATTGTTTGTTGACGTTTTGCTGATGGTCATTCTGACTGGTGTGAGGTGATACGTTTGTGTAGATTGGATTTGCATGCGTCTAATAATTCCTGATGTTTTGCGTGTATCAATGTCCTTTTCATTTTTTTTTAAGATTCAGCTAAACTTACAACTTCAAATTTCCTTCTTGAAAAATTTGCCGCGTTTGGATTTTTTTGGCCATTCCCTACCCCAGGACAGTTTTTGAGGGCATGAGTCATTTACAGCCCTGCAGTCCTTGTGAATATTAGTGACCATTAGCAGTGGATTTAAAGCTGCTGTTTGAGGAAACGGCCTTAAGGTGGCAGCATTTCTACGTTGCCAACTCTGCTTGCTAGGGAAACAGAACCTTGCTGCAAGTTGTGCTTTTAGGTTGCAGATTAGAGTGGAATGTGTCAGGACAAACCCCCATAAGTTTTAGCCTCCTTAATTCTTGTTTGTGTCTTTAAGTTTTCATTTTTATCAGAGCAAATTGGATTTTAAAATGTCTTTTGTTCTAGCTGCACAGAATCTTGTTCATGTACACATATACATATATCTATTGATCTTTGTGTCCTTTTCCATGTAGGTTATTGTAGAGTGTTGAATAGACCACTCTTGGTATTCCATAGGTCTTTGGGGATGATATATTTTATATGTATTAGTATATGTTTGTTAACCCCAATATCCTAATTTGTCCATTCCTCACACCTTTTCTTTGGCTTAACCATAAGTTTGTCTTCTCCATCTGAGATTGTCTTTCCCTATGGAAATATGTTC
This sequence comes from Eubalaena glacialis, assembly GCF_028564815.1. Classification (NCBI taxonomy): domain Eukaryota; kingdom Metazoa; phylum Chordata; class Mammalia; order Artiodactyla; family Balaenidae; genus Eubalaena; species Eubalaena glacialis. The sequence continues at coordinate 122,817,400 of NC_083722.1, forward strand.
ATTTTTATGAATTTTCAGATAACATAAGTGATATCGTAGAACATTTGTCTTTCGCAATCTGACTTACTTCACGTTGTGTGATTATCTCTAGGCTCATCCGTGGTGCTGCATATGCCATTCTTTTATTTTTTTTCGTGGCTAATATTCCATTCTGTACATATACCACTTCTTCTTTGTCCATTCATCTGTTTATGGAGCTTTTTTTTGCTTCCATGTCTTGGCTCTTTCAATATTGCTGCAGTGCACATTTGCCTGCCTCTGTCTTTCCGATTCTGGTGGTCTTAGGTTATAGGCCCAGAAGGTGCCCTGCCGCATCATACGGTAGCTCAATTTTTACCTTTTAAAGCAGCTGCATTCAGTTTTCATTAGTGCTGTTAGCACTTTACACCCCATCAGCAGCTAGAAGGTACACAGTTCCCTAAAACCTCTTCAGCATTTATAGTTTGTAGACTTTTTGCGGATGGTCATTTGACTGGTGTGAGCTGAAACCTTTGTGGACGTTGGATTTGCATGCAGCTAATAATTCCTTATACTGAGCTTTAGGCGTGTCTTTTTTTTTCTTTTCCTTTTTTTTTTAAAGAGTGAGTACAACTTCCCTCTCATATTGACTTCTTGAAAACTTTGTCATGTGTTGAAATTTCTTGCCTATTCCCTACCCCAGGACATTTTTTGAGGGCAGGTATCATTTACAGCCCCGCAGTCCTCGTGACTATTAAGCGACCATTAGCACTGTGTTTAAAGCTGCTGTTGTGGGAAACAGCCACAAGGCGGCAGCATTATTACGTTCTCAACTCTTGTTACTAGGGCAACAGAGTCTTCCTGGACGTCGTGTTCCTCGGTTGTAAATTAGAGTGGAATGTGCTGGGACAAGCCCCCAGAAGTTTATGTCTCCTTACTTATGTTCGTTTTTTAAATTTAATTTATATTTCTTATCGGAGGAAATTTGATTAGAGTGTTGTGATTGTCTGGCTGTACAGAATCTGGTCAATGATTCATACATATGTCTGTTCATCTTCGGATCCTGTTACCATGTATGTTATTACAGAATGTTGAGTAGACCTCCCTTGGTATTTGGTAGGTGTTTTGTCATGATATATTTTATATGTATTGGTGATTATATAATTCATATAGTTTATATGTTATATGTTTATATACATTTAACATACGTTAGTATATGTATGCTACCCCCATAATCCTAATTTATCCATCCTCCCACCTTTCATTTTGGTTAACCATTAGTTTGTTTTATCAGTCTGTGAGTGTGTTTTTCTGTGGAAATATGTTCATTGGGAGCAATCTTAGGATAACACGTATAAATGATATCATAGGATATTTGTCATTCCCTTTTGACTTACGTAACGTACTATGATTATTTCTAGGCTCATGTGTAGTCCTGAAAACGGCATTGTTCATTTTTTTCCCGAGGCTACTATTCCATTCGGTACGTATACCACTTCTTCTTTGTCCATTTATCTGTTGATGGACATTTTGTTTGCTTGCATGGCTTGGCTATTGTAAATATTGCTGCAGGGCATGTTTGCCTGTCTGTGCCTTTCCCATTCTGGTCTTCTTAGGGTATAGGCCCATTAGGGGATCGGCCGCATGATATGGTAGCTCAATTTTTACCTTTTAAACGCAGCTCCGTTCTGTTCTCATGATTAGCTGTTACCAGTTTACATCCAACCAACAGCATAGTGGGTATGCATTTCTCCCCCAACCCGTCAGCATGCATTGTTTGTAGACTTTTTACGGATGGCATTTTGAATATTGGGTGGTGAAATCTTTTTGTAGTTTGGATTTGCATCCAACCAATAATTCCTGATATTGAGCTTTTATCCATGTTCTTCTTTTTTTAAAACAACCGAGTGAGTAACACTTACCTCTTCAAATTGTTTTCTTGAAAAATTTTCCGTGTTGTGAACTTTCTTGGCCATTACCTACCCCAGGACATGTTTTGAGGACACGTGTCATTTACGGCCCTACAATTACTGTGAATCTCAAGTGACCCTTAGCCCTGTGTTTAAAGCTGCTGTTGTGGGAAACGGCCACAAGGCGGCAGCATTTCTCCATTCCCAAGTCTGGTTACTAGGGCAGCAGAGCCTTCCTGAAAGTTGTGTTCCTAGGTTGTAAATTAGAATGGGATGTGCCAGGGAAAACCCCAATAACTTTATGTCTCATTAATTGTTGTTCGTGGTTTTAATTTTTTAAATTGGGGTAATGAGCAGAATAGTGTTTGTTCTGGGTGTGCACAATCAGGTTCAATTGAACATTATATATATCTACTCATGTACAGATCCTCTTCCCATGTAAATTACTATTATTTTTTTAAATAAATTTATTTTATTTATTTATTTATTTTTGGCTGAGTTGGATCTTCGTTGCTGCATGTGGGCTTTCTCCAGTTGCGGTGAGCGGGGGCTACTCTCCGTTGCGGTGCACCGGCTTCTCACTGCAGTGGCTTCTCTTGTTGCGGAGCACGGGCTCTAGGCGTGTGGGCTTCAGTAGTTGTGGCGCATGGGCTCAGTAGTTATGGCTCATGGGCTCCAGAGCGTAGGCTCATTAGTTGTGGTGCACGGGCTTAGTTGCTCTGCTGCATGTGGGACCTTCCCGAACCAGGGATCGAACCTGTGTCCCCTGCATTGGCAGGTGGATTCTTAACCACGGTGCCACCAGGCAAGCCCGCGTGTAAATTATTACAGAGCGTTCAGTAGACCTCCCTTGGTATATGGTCGGTCTTTTTGATACGTGTGTTTAATATGTATTTGTATACGTACGGTAACCCTAATCTTAATGTATCCATTCCTCCCACCTTTCCTTTTAGATAACCATAGTTTGTTTTCTAAGTCTGTGAGAGTCTTTCTCTGTGGAAATATGTTCATACGTGTCAGTTGTTAGGTAACAGCTAGGAGTGATATCACAGGTTATTTGTCGGCTGCTTTCCGACTTACCTCATGTTCTGTGATTATCTCTAGGCTCATCTATGGTGCTGCAAAGAGCAGTGTTTCATCCTTTTCCATGGCGAATATTGCATTGTGTAGATGGACCACTTCTTCTTTGTGCATTCATCTGTGGATGGACATTTTGGTTACTTCCAAGTCTTGGCAATGCTAAATATTGATGCAGTGCAGGATTGCCAGCCTGTGTCTTTTGGATTCTGGTCTTCTCAGGGATTAGGCCCAGCAGTGGGCCTACTAGATCATATGGTAGTTCAAATTTTTCCCTTTCAACGCACCTCCATTCTGTTCTCACTACTGGCTGTTACCAGTTTACATCCCACCAGCAACTAGAGGGTACACAGTTCTCTAAAACCCCTTCAGAATTTATTGTTTGTAGACTTTTTACTGATGGCATTTTGAGTGTTGGGTGGTGATACCTTCTTGTAGGTTGGATTTGCATGCGTCTAATAATTCCCGATATTGAGCTTTCATCTACATTTTTTTTAAGTAAAACAGAAACTCACCTCTTCAAATTGTTTCCTTGAAAAATTTGCCATGTTCTGAATTCCTGTGGCCATTACCTGCACCAGGACATTTTTTGAGGGCAGGTGTCCTTTACAGCCCTGTAGTAATTGTGAATATCACATGACCATTAGTTCTGCATTTAAAGCTGCTGTTGCAGGAAACGGCCACAAGGGGGCAGCATTTCTATATTCCCAACTCTGGTTACTAGGGCAACACAGCCTTCCTGGAAGTCCTGTTTGTAGGTTGTAAAGTAGAGTGGAATGTGCCAGGACAAACCCCCAGAAACTATGTCTACTTATTTGTTGTTGATATTCTCAGTTTAATTTTCATTTTTCTCAGAGCAAATTTGATTGCAATGTTGTGTTTGTTCTAGGTGTACAGAATGTCTTTCATTGATTCATATATCTTTTCATGTTTGGATCCTGTTCCGTAGAGATTATTACAGAATGTTGTGTAGACCTCTCTTGGTATTCGGTATGTCTGATGATTATATATTTTATAAGTATTAGCATATGTCTGTTAAACCCAATATCCTCCGTTATACATTCCTCACACCTTTCCGTTTGGTTAAGCACAAGCTTGTTTTCTGAACACGTGAGTGTCCTTCTCTGTGGAAATAGGTTCATTCCTATCAATTTTTACATAAGACCTATACGTGATATCATAGGATATGTGTCTCTCGCTTTCTGACTTACTTCAAGTTGTGTGATTGTCTGTAGCCTCATCTATGGTGCTGCAAACGGCATTGTTTCATTCTTTTCTGTGTCTAATATTGCATTGTGTACATGGACCACTTTTTCGTCCATTCATCTGATGATGGACATTTTTGTTGCTTCCATGTCTTGGCTATTGTAAATACTGCTGCAATACACGATGTTCCATCCTGTGTCTTTTTGATGCTGGCTTTCACAGGTGACAGGCCCAATAGTGGGCCTTCCGGATCATATGGGGACTCAATTTTTACCTTTCAACGCACTGCCATTCTGTTCCTATTATTGGCGGTTACCAGTTTACATCCCACTTAGACCGAGAGGTTACGCTATTCTCCACAACTTCTTCAACATCTATTGTTTGTTGACGTTTTGCTGATGGTCATTCTGACTGGTGTGAGGTGATACGTTTGTGTAGATTGGATTTGCATGCGTCTAATAATTCCTGATGTTTTGCGTGTATCAATGTCCTTTTCATTTTTTTTTAAGATTCAGCTAAACTTACAACTTCAAATTTCCTTCTTGAAAAATTTGCCGCGTTTGGATTTTTTTGGCCATTCCCTACCCCAGGACAGTTTTTGAGGGCATGAGTCATTTACAGCCCTGCAGTCCTTGTGAATATTAGTGACCATTAGCAGTGGATTTAAAGCTGCTGTTTGAGGAAACGGCCTTAAGGTGGCAGCATTTCTACGTTGCCAACTCTGCTTGCTAGGGAAACAGAACCTTGCTGCAAGTTGTGCTTTTAGGTTGCAGATTAGAGTGGAATGTGTCAGGACAAACCCCCATAAGTTTTAGCCTCCTTAATTCTTGTTTGTGTCTTTAAGTTTTCATTTTTATCAGAGCAAATTGGATTTTAAAATGTCTTTTGTTCTAGCTGCACAGAATCTTGTTCATGTACACATATACATATATCTATTGATCTTTGTGTCCTTTTCCATGTAGGTTATTGTAGAGTGTTGAATAGACCACTCTTGGTATTCCATAGGTCTTTGGGGATGATATATTTTATATGTATTAGTATATGTTTGTTAACCCCAATATCCTAATTTGTCCATTCCTCACACCTTTTCTTTGGCTTAACCATAAGTTTGTCTTCTCCATCTGAGATTGTCTTTCCCTATGGAAATATGTTCATTTTTATGAATTTTCAGATAACATAAGTGATATCGTAGAACATTTGTCTTTCGCAATCTGACTTACTTCACGTTGTGTGATTATCTCTAGGCTCATCCGTGGTGCTGCATATGCCATTCTTTTATTTTTTTTCGTGGCTAATATTCCATTCTGTACATATACCACTTCTTCTTTGTCCATTCATCTGTTTATGGAGCTTTTTTTTGCTTCCATGTCTTGGCTCTTTCAATATTGCTGCAGTGCACATTTGCCTGCCTCTGTCTTTCCGATTCTGGTGGTCTTAGGTTATAGGCCCAGAAGGTGCCCTGCCGCATCATACGGTAGCTCAATTTTTACCTTTTAAAGCAGCTGCATTCAGTTTTCATTAGTGCTGTTAGCACTTTACACCCCATCAGCAGCTAGAAGGTACACAGTTCCCTAAAACCTCTTCAGCATTTATAGTTTGTAGACTTTTTGCTGATGGTCATTTGACTGGTGTGAGCTGAAACCTTTGTGGACGTGGGATTTGCATGCAGCTAATAATTCCTTATACTGAGCTTTAGGCATGTCTTTTTTTTTCTTTTCCTTTTTTTTTTAAAGAGTGAGTACAACTTCCCTCTCATATTGACTTCTTGAAAACTTTGTCATGTGTTGAAATTTCTTGCCTATTCCCTACCCCAGGACATTTTTTGAGGGCAGGTATCATTTACAGCCCCGCAGTCCTCGTGACTATTAAGCGACCATTAGCACTGTGTTTAAAGCTGCTGTTGTGGGAAACAGCCACAAGGCGGCAGCATTATTACGTTCTCAACTCTTGTTACTAGGGCAAGAGAGTCTTCCTGGACGTCGTGTTCCTCGGTTGTAAATTAGAGTGGAATGTGCTGGGACAAGCCCCCAGAAGTTTATGTCTCCTTACTTATGTTCGTTTTTTAAATTTAATTTATATTTCTTATCGGAGGAAATTTGATTAGAGTGTTGTGATTGTCTGGCTGTACAGAATCTGGTCAATGATTCATACATATGTCTGTTCATCTTCGGATCCTGTTACCATGTATGTTATTACAGAATGTTGAGTAGACCTCCCTTGGTATTTGGTAGGTGTTTTGTCATGATATATTTTATATGTATTGGTGATTATATAATTCATATAGTTTATATGTTATATGTTTATATACATTTAACATACGTTAGTATATGTATGCTACCCCCATAATCCTAATTTATCCATCCTCCCACCTTTCATTTTGGTTAACCATTAGTTTGTTTTATCAGTCTGTGAGTGTGTTTTTCTGTGGAAATATGTTCATTGGGAGCAATCTTAGGATAACACGTATAAATGATATCATAGGATATTTGTCATTCCCTTTTGACTTACGTAACGTACTATGATTATTTCTAGGCTCATGTGTAGTCCTGAAAACGGCATTGTTCATTTTTTTCCCGAGGCTACTATTCCATTCGGTACGTATACCACTTCTTCTTTGTCCATTTATCTGTTGATGGACATTTTGTTTGCTTGCATGGCTTGGCTATTGTAAATATTGCTGCAGGGCATGTTTGCCTGTCTGTGCCTTTCCCATTCTGGTCTTCTTAGGGTATAGGCCCATTAGGGGATCGGCCGCATGATATGGTAGCTCAATTTTTACCTTTTAAACGCAGCTCCGTTCTGTTCTCATGATTAGCTGTTACCAGTTTACATCCAACCAACAGCATAGTGGGTATGCATTTCTCCCCCAACCCGTCAGCATGCATTGTTTGTAGACTTTTTACGGATGGCATTTTGAATATTGGGTGGTGAAATCTTTTTGTAGTTTGGATTTGCATCCAACCAATAATTCCTGATATTGAGCTTTTATCCATGTTCTTCTTTTTTTAAAACAACCGAGTGAGTAACACTTACCTCTTCAAATTGTTTTCTTGAAAAATTTTCCGTGTTGTGAACTTTCTTGGCCATTACCTACCCCAGGACATGTTTTGAGGACACGTGTCATTTACGGCCCTACAATTACTGTGAATCTCAAGTGACCCTTAGCCCTGTGTTTAAAGCTGCTGTTGTGGGAAACGGCCACAAGGCGGCAGCATTTCTCCATTCCCAAGTCTGGTTACTAGGGCAGCAGAGCCTTCCTGAAAGTTGTGTTCCTAGGTTGTAAATTAGAATGGGATGTGCCAGGGAAAACCCCAATAACTTTATGTCTCATTAATTGTTGTTCGTGGTTTTAATTTTTTAAATTGGGGTAATGAGCAGAATAGTGTTTGTTCTGGGTGTGCACAATCAGGTTCAATTGAACATTATATATATCTACTCATGTACAGATCCTCTTCCCATGTAAATTACTATTATTTTTTTAAATAAATTTATTTTATTTATTTATTTATTTTTGGCTGAGTTGGATCTTCGTTGCTGCATGTGGGCTTTCTCCAGTTGCGGTGAGCGGGGGCTACTCTCCGTTGCGGTGCACCGGCTTCTCACTGCAGTGGCTTCTCTTGTTGCGGAGCACGGGCTCTAGGCGTGTGGGCTTCAGTAGTTGTGGCGCATGGGCTCAGTAGTTATGGCTCATGGGCTCCAGAGCGTAGGCTCATTAGTTGTGGTGCACGGGCTTAGTTGCTCTGCTGCATGTGGGACCTTCCCGAACCAGGGATCGAACCTGTGTCCCCTGCATTGGCAGGTGGATTCTTAACCACGGTGCCACCAGGCAAGCCCCCGTGTAAATTATTACAGAGCGTTCAGTAGACCTCCCTTGGTATATGGTCGGTCTTTTTGATACGTGTGTTTAATATGTATTTGTATACGTACGGTAACCCTAATCTTAATGTGTCCATTCCTCCCACCTTTCCTTTTAGATAACCATAGTTTGTTTTCTAAGTCTGTGAGAGTCTTTCTCTGTGGAAATATGTTCATACGTGTCAGTTGTTAGGTAACAGCTAGGAGTGATATCACAGGTTATTTGTCGGCTGCTTTCCGACTTACCTCATGTTCTGTGATTATCTCTAGGCTCATCTATGGTGCTGCAAAGAGCAGTGTTTCATCCTTTTCCATGGCGAATATTGCATTGTGTACATGGACCACTTCTTCTTTGTGCATTCATCTGTGGATGGACATTTTGGTTACTTCCAAGTCTTGGCAATGCTAAATATTGATGCAGTGCAGGATTGCCAGCCTGTGTCTTTTGGATTCTGGTCTTCTCAGGGATTAGGCCCAGCAGTGGGCCTACTAGATCATATGGTAGTTCAAATTTTTCCCTTTCAACGCACCTCCATTCTGTTCTCACTACTGGCTGTTACCAGTGTACATCCCACCAGCAACTAGAGGGTACACAGTTCTCTAAAACCCCTTCAGAATTTATTGTTTGTAGACTTTTTACTGATGGCATTTTGAGTGTTGGGTGGTGATACCTTCTTGTAGGTTGGATTTGCATGCGTCTAATAATTCCCGATATTGAGCTTTCATGTACTTTTTTTTTAAGTAAAACAGAGAAACTCACCTCTTCAAATTGTTTCCTTGAAAAATTTGCCATGTTCTGAATTCCTGTGGCCATTACCTGCACCAGGACATTTTTTGAGGGCAGGTGTCCTTTACAGCCCTGTAGTAATTGTGAATATCACATGACCATTAGTTCTGCATTTAAAGCTGCTGTTGCAGGAAACGGCCACAAGGGGGCAGCATTTCTATATTCCCAACTCTGGTTACTAGGGCAACACAGCCTTCCTGGAAGTCCTGTTTGTAGGTTGTAAAGTAGAGTGGAATGTGCCAGGACAAACCCCCAGAAACTATGTCTACTTATTTGTTGTTGATATTCTCAGTTTAATTTTCATTTTTCTCAGAGCAAATTTGATTGCAATGTTGTGTTTGTTCTAGGTGTACAGAATGTCTTTCATTGATTCATATATCTTTTCATGTTTGGATCCTGTTCCGTAGAGATTATTACAGAATGTTGTGTAGACCTCTCTTGGTATTCGGTATGTCTGATGATTATATATTTTATAAGTATTAGCATATGTCTGTTAAACCCAATATCCTCCGTTATACATTCCTCACACCTTTCCGTTTGGTTAAGCACAAGCTTGTTTTCTGAACACGTGAGTGTCCTTCTCTGTGGAAATAGGTTCATTCCTATCAATTTTTACATAAGACCTATACGTGATATCATAGGATATGTGTCTCTCGCTTTCTGACTTACTTCAAGTTGTGTGATTGTCTGTAGCCTCGTCTATGGTGCTGCAAACGGCATTGTTTCATTCTTTTCTGTGTCTAATATTGCATTGTGTACATGGACCACTTTTTCGTCCATTCATCTGATGATGGACATTTTTGTTGCTTCCATGTCTTGGCTATTGTAAATACTGCTGCAATACACGATGTTCCATCCTGTGTCTTTTTGATGCTGGCTTTCACAGGTGACAGGCCCAATAGTGGGCCTTCCGGATCATATGGGGACTCAATTTTTACCTTTCAACGCACTGCCATTCTGTTCCTATTATTGGCGGTTACCAGTTTACATCCCACTTAGACCGAGAGGTTACGCTATTCTCCACAACTTCTTCAACATCTATTGTTTGTTGACGTTTTGCTGATGGTCATTCTGACTGGTGTGAGGTGATACGTTTGTGTAGATTGGATTTGCATGTGTCTAATAATTCCTGATGTTTTGCGTGTATCAATGTCCTTTTCATTTTTTTTTAAGATTCAGCTAAACTTACAACTTCAAATTTCCTTCTTGAAAAATTTGCCGCGTTTGGATTTTTTTGGCCATTCCCTACCCCAGGACAGTTTTTGAGGGCATGAGTCATTTACAGCCCTGCAGTCCTTGTGAATATTAGTGACCATTAGCAGTGGATTTAAAGCTGCTGTTTGAGGAAACGGCCTTAAGGTGGCAGCATTTCTACGTTGCCAACTCTGCTTGCTAGGGAAACAGAACCTTGCTGCAAGTTGTGCTTTTAGGTTGCAGATTAGAGTGGAATGTGTCAGGACAAACCCCCATAAGTTTTAGCCTCCTTAATTCTTGTTTGTGTCTTTAAGTTTTCATTTTTATCAGAGCAAATTGGATTTTAAAATGTCTTTTGTTCTAGCTGCACAGAATCTTGTTCATGTACACATATACATATATCTATTGATCTTTGTGTCCTTTTCCATGTAGGTTATTGTAGAGTGTTGAATAGACCACTCTTGGTATTCCATAGGTCTTTGGGGATGATATATTTTATATGTATTAGTATATGTTTGTTAACCCCAATATCCTAATTTGTCCATTCCTCACACCTTTTCTTTGGCTTAACCATAAGTTTGTCTTCTCCATCTGAGATTGTCTTTCCCTATGGAAATATGTTCATTTTTATGAATTTTCAGATAACATAAGTGATATCGTAGAACATTTGTCTTTCGCAATCTGACTTACTTCACGTTGTGTGATTATCTCTAGGCTCATCCGTGGTGCTGCATATGCCATTCTTTTATTTTTTTTCGTGGCTAATATTCCATTCTGTACATATACCACTTCTTCTTTGTCCATTCATCTGTTTATGGAGCTTTTTTTTGCTTCCATGTCTTGGCTCTTTCAATATTGCTGCAGTGCACATTTGCCTGCCTCTGTCTTTCCGATTCTGGTGGTCTTAGGTTATAGGCCCAGAAGGTGCCCTGCCGCATCATACGGTAGCTCAATTTTTACCTTTTAAAGCAGCTGCATTCAGTTTTCATTAGTGCTGTTAGCACTTTACACCCCATCAGCAGCTAGAAGGTACACAGTTCCCTAAAACCTCTTCAGCATTTATAGTTTGTAGACTTTTTGCGGATGGTCATTTGACTGGTGTGAGCTGAAACCTTTGTGGACGTTGGATTTGCATGCAGCTAATAATTCCTTATACTGAGCTTTAGGCGTGTCTTTTTTTTTCTTTTCCTTTTTTTTTTAAAGAGTGAGTACAACTTCCCTCTCATATTGACTTCTTGAAAACTTTGTCATGTGTTGAAATTTCTTGCCTATTCCCTACCCCAGGACATTTTTTGAGGGCAGGTATCATTTACAGCCCCGCAGTCCTCGTGACTATTAAGCGACCATTAGCACTGTGTTTAAAGCTGCTGTTGTGGGAAACAGCCACAAGGCGGCAGCATTATTACGTTCTCAACTCTTGTTACTAGGGCAACAGAGTCTTCCTGGACGTCGTGTTCCTCGGTTGTAAATTAGAGTGGAATGTGCTGGGACAAGCCCCCAGAAGTTTATGTCTCCTTACTTATGTTCGTTTTTTAAATTTAATTTATATTTCTTATCGGAGGAAATTTGATTAGAGTGTTGTGATTGTCTGGCTGTACAGAATCTGGTCAATGATTCATACATATGTCTGTTCATCTTCGGATCCTGTTACCATGTATGTTATTACAGAATGTTGAGTAGACCTCCCTTGGTATTTGGTAGGTGTTTTGTCATGATATATTTTATATGTATTGGTGATTATATAATTCATATAGTTTATATGTTATATGTTTATATACATTTAACATACGTTAGTATATGTATGCTACCCCCATAATCCTAATTTATCCATCCTCCCACCTTTCATTTTGGTTAACCATTAGTTTGTTTTATCAGTCTGTGAGTGTGTTTTTCTGTGGAAATATGTTCATTGGGAGCAATCTTAGGATAACACGTATAAATGATATCATAGGATATTTGTCATTCCCTTTTGACTTACGTAACGTACTATGATTATTTCTAGGCTCATGTGTAGTCCTGAAAACGGCATTGTTCATTTTTTTCCCGAGGCTACTATTCCATTCGGTACGTATACCACTTCTTCTTTGTCCATTTATCTGTTGATGGACATTTTGTTTGCTTGCATGGCTTGGCTATTGTAAATATTGCTGCAGGGCATGTTTGCCTGTCTGTGCCTTTCCCATTCTGGTCTTCTTAGGGTATAGGCCCATTAGGGGATCGGCCGCATGATATGGTAGCTCAATTTTTACCTTTTAAACGCAGCTCCGTTCTGTTCTCATGATTAGCTGTTACCAGTTTACATCCAACCAACAGCATAGTGGGTATGCATTTCTCCCCCAACCCGTCAGCATGCATTGTTTGTAGACTTTTTACGGATGGCATTTTGAATATTGGGTGGTGAAATCTTTTTGTAGTTTGGATTTGCATCCAACCAATAATTCCTGATATTGAGCTTTTATCCATGTTCTTCTTTTTTTAAAACAACCGAGTGAGTAACACTTACCTCTTCAAATTGTTTTCTTGAAAAATTTTCCGTGTTGTGAACTTTCTTGGCCATTACCTACCCCAGGACATGTTTTGAGGACACGTGTCATTTACGGCCCTACAATTACTGTGAATCTCAAGTGACCCTTAGCCCTGTGTTTAAAGCTGCTGTTGTGGGAAACGGCCACAAGGCGGCAGCATTTCTCCATTCCCAAGTCTGGTTACTAGGGCAGCAGAGCCTTCCTGAAAGTTGTGTTCCTAGGTTGTAAATTAGAATGGGATGTGCCAGGGAAAACCCCAATAACTTTATGTCTCATTAATTGTTGTTCGTGGTTTTAATTTTTTAAATTGGGGTAATGAGCAGAATAGTGTTTGTTCTGGGTGTGCACAATCAGGTTCAATTGAACATTATATATATCTACTCATGTACAGATCCTCTTCCCATGTAAATTACTATTATTTTTTTAAATAAATTTATTTTATTTATTTATTTATTTTTGGCTGAGTTGGATCTTCGTTGCTGCATGTGGGCTTTCTCCAGTTGCGGTGAGCGGGGGCTACTCTCCGTTGCGGTGCACCGGCTTCTCACTGCAGTGGCTTCTCTTGTTGCGGAGCACGGGCTCTAGGCGTGTGGGCTTCAGTAGTTGTGGCGCATGGGCTCAGTAGCTATGGCTCATGGGCTCCAGAGCGTAGGCTCATTAGTTGTGGTGCACGGGCTTAGTTGCTCTGCTGCATGTGGGACCTTCCCGAACCAGGGATCGAACCTGTGTCCCCTGCATTGGCAGGTGGATTCTTAACCACGGTGCCACCAGGCAAGCCCCCGTGTAAATTATTACAGAGCGTTCAGTAGACCTCCCTTGGTATATGGTCGGTCTTTTTGATACGTGTGTTTAATATGTATTTGCATACGTACGGTAACCCTAATCTTAATGTATCCATTCCTCCCACCTTTCCTTTTAGATAACCATAGTTTGTTTTCTAAGTCTGTGAGAGTCTTTCTCTGTGGAAATATGTTCATACGTGTCAGTTGTTAGGTAACAGCTAGGAGTGATATCACAGGTTATTTGTCGGCTGCTTTCCGACTTACCTCATGTTCTGTGATTATCTCTAGGCTCATCTATGGTGCTGCAAAGAGCAGTGTTTCATCCTTTTCCATGGCGAATATTGCATTGTGTACATGGACCACTTCTTCTTTGTGCATTCATCTGTGGATGGACATTTTGGTTACTTCCAAGTCTTGGCAATGCTAAATATTGATGCAGTGCAGGATTGCCAGCCTGTGTCTTTTGGATTCTGGTCTTCTCAGGGATTAGGCCCAGCAGTGGGCCTACTAGATCATATGGTAGTTCAAATTTTTCCCTTTCAACGCACCTCCATTCTGTTCTCACTACTGGCTGTTACCAGTTTACATCCCACCAGCAACTAGAGGGTACACAGTTCTCTAAAACCCCTTCAGAATTTATTGTTTGTAGACTTTTTACTGATGGCATTTTGAGTGTTGGGTGGTGATACCTTCTTGTAGGTTGGATTTGCATGCGTCTAATAATTCCCCATATTGAGCTTTCATGTACTTTTTTTTTTTTAAGTAAAACAGAGAAACTCACCTCTTCAAATTGTTTCCTTGAAAAATTTGCCATGTTCTGAATTCCTGTGGCCATTACCTGCACCAGGACATTTTTTGAGGGCAGGTGTCCTTTACAGCCCTGTAGTAATTGTGAATATCACATGACCATTAGTTCTGCATTTAAAGCTGCTGTTGCAGGAAACGGCCACAAGGGGGCAGCATTTCTATATTCCCAACTCTGGTTACTAGGGCAACACAGCCTTCCTGGAAGTCCTGTTTGTAGGTTGTAAAGTAGAGTGGAATGTGCCAGGACAAACCCCCAGAAACTATGTCTACTTATTTGTTGTTGATATTCTCAGTTTAATTTTCATTTTTCTCAGAGCAAATTTGATTGCAATGTTGTGTTTGTTCTAGGTGTACAGAATGTCTTTCATTGATTCATATATCTTTTCATGTTTGGATCCTGTTCCGTAGAGATTATTACAGAATGTTGTGTAGACCTCTCTTGGTATTCGGTATGTCTGATGATTATATATTTTATAAGTATTAGCATATGTCTGTTAAACCCAATATCCTCCGTTATACATTCCTCACACCTTTCCGTTTGGTTAAGCACAAGCTTGTTTTCTGAACACGTGAGTGTCCTTCTCTGTGGAAATAGGTTCATTCCTATCAATTTTTACATAAGACCTATACGTGATATCATAGGATATGTGTCTCTCGCTTTCTGACTTACTTCAAGTTGTGTGATTGTGTGTAGCCTCGTCTATGGTGCTGCAAACGGCATTGTTTCATTCTTTTCTGTGTCTAATATTGCATTGTGTACATGGACCACTTTTTCGTCCATTCATCTGATGATGGACATTTTTGTTGCTTCCATGTCTTGGCTATTGTAAATACTGCTGCAATACACGATGTTCCATCCTGTGTCTTTTTGATGCTGGCTTTCACAGGTGACAGGCCCAATAGTGGGCCTTCCGGATCATATGGGGACTCAATTTTTACCTTTCAACGCACTGCCATTCTGTTCCTATTATTGGCGGTTACCAGTTTACATCCCACTTAGACCGAGAGGTTACGCTATTCTCCACAACTTCTTCAACATCTATTGTTTGTTGACGTTTTGCTGATGGTCATTCTGACTGGTGTGAGGTGATACGTTTGTGTAGATTGGATTTGCATGCGTCTAATAATTCCTGATGTTTTGCGTGTATCAATGTCCTTTTCATTTTTTTTTAAGATTCAGCTAAACTTACAACTTCAAATTTCCTTCTTGAAAAATTTGCCGCGTTTGGATTTTTTTGGCCATTCCCTACCCCAGGACAGTTTTTGAGGGCATGAGTCATTTACAGCCCTGCAGTCCTTGTGAATATTAGTGACCATTAGCAGTGGATTTAAAGCTGCTGTTTGAGGAAACGGCCTTAAGGTGGCAGCATTTCTACGTTGCCAACTCTGCTTGCTAGGGAAACAGAACCTTGCTGCAAGTTGTGCTTTTAGGTTGCAGATTAGAGTGGAATGTGTCAGGACAAACCCCCATAAGTTTTAGCCTCCTTAATTCTTGTTTGTGTCTTTAAGTTTTCATTTTTATCAGAGCAAATTGGATTTTAAAATGTCTTTTGTTCTAGCTGCACAGAATCTTGTTCATGTACACATATACATATATCTATTGATCTTTGTGTCCTTTTCCATGTAGGTTATTGTAGAGTGTTGAATAGACCACTCTTGGTATTCCATAGGTCTTTGGGGATGATATATTTTATATGTATTAGTATATGTTTGTTAACCCCAATATCCTAATTTGTCCATTCCTCACACCTTTTCTTTGGCTTAACCATAAGTTTGTCTTCTCCATCTGAGATTGTCTTTCCCTATGGAAATATGTTCATTTTTATGAATTTTCAGATAACATAAGTGATATCGTAGAACATTTGTCTTTCGCAATCTGACTTACTTCACGTTGTGTGATTATCTCTAGGCTCATCCGTGGTGCTGCATATGCCATTCTTTTATTTTTTTTCGTGGCTAATATTCCATTCTGTACATATACCACTTCTTCTTTGTCCATTCATCTGTTTATGGAGCTTTTTTTTGCTTCCATGTCTTGGCTCTTTCAATATTGCTGCAGTGCACATTTGCCTGCCTCTGTCTTTCCGATTCTGGTGGTCTTAGGTTATAGGCCCAGAAGGTGCCCTGCCGCATCATACGGTAGCTCAATTTTTACCTTTTAAAGCAGCTGCATTCAGTTTTCATTAGTGCTGTTAGCACTTTACACCCCATCAGCAGCTAGAAGGTACACAGTTCCCTAAAACCTCTTCAGCATTTATAGTTTGTAGACTTTTTGCTGATGGTCATTTGACTGGTGTGAGCTGAAACCTTTGTGGACGTGGGATTTGCATGCAGCTAATAATTCCTTATACTGAGCTTTAGGCGTGTCTTTTTTTTTCTTTTCCTTTTTTTTTTAAAGAGTGAGTACAACTTCCCTCTCATATTGACTTCTTGAAAACTTTGTCATGTGTTGAAATTTCTTGCCTATTCCCTACCCCAGGACATTTTTTGAGGGCAGGTATCATTTACAGCCCCGCAGTCCTCGTGACTATTAAGCGACCATTAGCACTGTGTTTAAAGCTGCTGTTGTGGGAAACAGCCACAAGGCGGCAGCATTATTACGTTCTCAACTCTTGTTACTAGGGCAACAGAGTCTTCCTGGACGTCGTGTTCCTCGGTTGTAAATTAGAGTGGAATGTGCTGGGACAAGCCCCCAGAAGTTTATGTCTCCTTACTTATGTTCGTTTTTTAAATTTCATTTATATTTCTTATCGGAGGAAATTTGATTAGAGTGTTGTGATTGTCTGGCTGTACAGAATCTGGTCAATGATTCATACATATGTCTGTTCATCTTCGGATCCTGTTACCATGTATGTTATTACAGAATGTTGAGTAGACCTCCCTTGGTATTTGGTAGGTGTTTTGTCATGATATATTTTATATGTATTGGTGATTATATAATTCATATCGTTTATATGTTATATGTTTATATACATTTAACATACGTTAGTATATGTATGCTACCCCCATAATCCTAATTTATCCATCCTCCCACCTTTCATTTTGGTTAACCATTAGTTTGTTTTATCAGTCTGTGAGTGTGTTTTTCTGTGGAAATATGTTCATTGGGAGCAATCTTAGGATAACACGTATAAATGATATCATAGGATATTTGTCATTCCCTTTTGACTTACGTAACGTACTATGATTATTTCTAGGCTCATGTGTAGTCCTGAAAACGGCATTGTTCATTTTTTTCCCGAGGCTACTATTCCATTTGGTACGTATACCACTTCTTCTTTGTCCATTTATCTGTTGATGGACATTTTGTTTGCTTGCATGGCTTGGCTATTGTAAATATTGCTGCAGGGCATGTTTGCCTGTCTGTGCCTTTCCCATTCTGGTCTTCTTAGGGTATAGGCCCATTAGGGGATCGGCCGCATGATATGGTAGCTCAATTTTTACCTTTTAAACGCAGCTCCGTTCTGTTCTCATGATTAGCTGTTACCAGTTTACATCCAACCAACAGCATAGTGGGTATGCATTTCTCCCCCAACCCGTCAGCATGCATTGTTTGTAGACTTTTTACGGATGGCATTTTGAATATTGGGTGGTGAAATCTTTTTGTAGTTTGGATTTGCATCCAACCAATAATTCCTGATATTGAGCTTTTATCCATGTTCTTCTTTTTTTAAAACAACCGAGTGAGTAACACTTACCTCTTCAAATTGTTTTCTTGAAAAATTTTCCGTGTTGTGAACTTTCTTGGCCATTACCTACCCCAGGACATGTTTTGAGGACACGTGTCATTTACGGCCCTACAATTACTGTGAATCTCAAGTGACCCTTAGCCCTGTGTTTAAAGCTGCTGTTGTGGGAAACGGCCACAAGGCGGCAGCATTTCTCCATTCCCAAGTCTGGTTACTAGGGCAGCAGAGCCTTCCTGAAAGTTGTGTTCCTAGGTTGTAAATTAGAATGGGATGTGCCAGGGAAAACCCCAATAACTTTATGTCTCATTAATTGTTGTTCGTGGTTTTAATTTTTTAAATTGGGGTAATGAGCAGAATAGTGTTTGTTCTGGGTGTGCACAATCAGGTTCAATTGAACATTATATATATCTACTCATGTACAGATCCTCTTCCCATGTAAATTACTATTATTTTTTTAAATAAATTTATTTTATTTATTTATTTATTTTTGGCTGAGTTGGATCTTCGTTGCTGCATGTGGGCTTTCTCCAGTTGCGGTGAGCGGGGGCTACTCTCCGTTGCGGTGCACCGGCTTCTCACT
Organism: Eubalaena glacialis; assembly: GCF_028564815.1. NCBI lineage: Eukaryota > Metazoa > Chordata > Mammalia > Artiodactyla > Balaenidae > Eubalaena > Eubalaena glacialis. The sequence continues at coordinate 122,835,770 of NC_083722.1, forward strand.
GCAGTGGCTTCTCTTGTTGCGGAGCACGGGCTCTAGGCGTGTGGGCTTCAGTAGTTGTGGCGCATGGGCTCAGTAGTTATGGCTCATGGGCTCCAGAGCGTAGGCTCATTAGTTGTGGTGCACGGGCTTAGTTGCTCTGCTGCATGTGGGACCTTCCCGAACCAGGGATCGAACCTGTGTCCCCTGCATTGGCAGGTGGATTCTTAACCACGGTGCCACCAGGCAAGCCCGCGTGTAAATTATTACAGAGCGTTCAGTAGACCTCCCTTGGTATATGGTCGGTCTTTTTGATACGTGTGTTTAATATGTATTTGTATACGTATGGTAACCCTAATCTTAATGTATCCATTCCTCCCACCTTTCCTTTTAGATAACCATAGTTTGTTTTCTAAGTCTGTGAGAGTCTTTCTCTGTGGAAATATGTTCATACGTGTCAGTTGTTAGGTAACAGCTAGGAGTGATATCACAGGTTATTTGTCGGCTGCTTTCCGACTTACCTCATGTTCTGTGATTATCTCTAGGCTCATCTATGGTGCTGCAAAGAGCAGTGTTTCATCCTTTTCCATGGCGAATATTGCATTGTGTACATGGACCACTTCTTCTTTGTGCATTCATCTGTGGATGGACATTTTGGTTACTTCCAAGTCTTGGCAATGCTAAATATTGATGCAGTGCAGGATTGCCAGCCTGTGTCTTTTGGATTCTGGTCTTCTCAGGGATTAGGCCCAGCAGTGGGCCTACTAGATCATATGGTAGTTCAAATTTTTCCCTTTCAACGCACCTCCATTCTGTTCTCACTACTGGCTGTTACCAGTTTACATCCCACCAGCAACTAGAGGGTACACAGTTCTCTAAAACCCCTTCAGAATTTATTGTTTGTAGACTTTTTACTGATGGCATTTTGAGTGTTGGGTGGTGATACCTTTTTGTAGGTTGGATTTGCATGCGTCTAATAATTCCCGATATTGAGCTTTCATGTACTTTTTTTTTTTTAAGTAAAACAGAGAAACTCACCTCTTCAAATTGTTTCCTTGAAAAATTTGCCATGTTCTGAATTCCTGTGGCCATTACCTGCACCAGGACATTTTTTGAGGGCAGGTGTCCTTTACAGCCCTGTAGTAATTGTGAATATCACATGACCATTAGTTCTGCATTTAAAGCTGCTGTTGCAGGAAACGGCCACAAGGGGGCAGCATTTCTATATTCCCAACTCTGGTTACTAGGGCAACACAGCCTTCCTGGAAGTCCTGTTTGTAGGTTGTAAAGTAGAGTGGAATGTGCCAGGACAAACCCCCAGAAACTATGTCTACTTATTTGTTGTTGATATTCTCAGTTTAATTTTCATTTTTCTCAGAGCAAATTTGATTGCAATGTTGTGTTTGTTCTAGGTGTACAGAATGTCTTTCATTGATTCATATATCTTTTCATGTTTGGATCCTGTTCCGTAGAGATTATTACAGAATGTTGTGTAGACCTCTCTTGGTATTCGGTATGTCTGATGATTATATATTTTATAAGTATTAGCATATGTCTGTTAAACCCAATATCCTCCGTTATACATTCCTCACACCTTTCCGTTTGGTTAAGCACAAGCTTGTTTTCTGAACACGTGAGTGTCCTTCTCTGTGGAAATAGGTTCATTCCTATCAATTTTTACATAAGACCTATACGTGATATCATAGGATATGTGTCTCTCGCTTTCTGACTTACTTCAAGTTGTGTGATTGTGTGTAGCCTCGTCTATGGTGCTGCAAACGGCATTGTTTCATTCTTTTCTGTGTCTAATATTGCATTGTGTACATGGACCACTTTTTCGTCCATTCATCTGATGATGGACATTTTTGTTGCTTCCATGTCTTGGCTATTGTAAATACTGCTGCAATACACGATGTTCCATCCTGTGTCTTTTTGATGCTGGCTTTCACAGGTGACAGGCCCAATAGTGGGCCTTCCGGATCATATGGGGACTCAATTTTTACCTTTCAACGCACTGCCATTCTGTTCCTATTATTGGCGGTTACCAGTTTACATCCCACTTAGACCGAGAGGTTACGCTATTCTCCACAACTTCTTCAACATCTATTGTTTGTTGACGTTTTGCTGATGGTCATTCTGACTGGTGTGAGGTGATACGTTTGTGTAGATTGGATTTGCATGCGTCTAATAATTCCTGATGTTTTGCGTGTATCAATGTCCTTTTCATTTTTTTTTTAAGATTCAGCTAAACTTACAACTTCAAATTTCCTTCTTGAAAAATTTGCCGCGTTTGGATTTTTTTGGCCATTCCCTACCCCAGGACAGTTTTTGAGGGCATGAGTCATTTACAGCCCTGCAGTCCTTGTGAATATTAGTGACCATTAGCAGTGGATTTAAAGCTGCTGTTTGAGGAAACGGCCTTAAGGTGGCAGCATTTCTACGTTGCCAACTCTGCTTGCTAGGGAAACAGAACCTTGCTGCAAGTTGTGCTTTTAGGTTGCAGATTAGAGTGGAATGTGTCAGGACAAACCCCCATAAGTTTTAGCCTCCTTAATTCTTGTTTGTGTCTTTAAGTTTTCATTTTTATCAGAGCAAATTGGATTTTAAAATGTCTTTTGTTCTAGCTGCACAGAATCTTGTTCATGTACACATATACATATATCTATTGATCTTTGTGTCCTTTTCCATGTAGGTTATTGTAGAGTGTTGAATAGACCACTCTTGGTATTCCATAGGTCTTTGGGGATGATATATTTTATATGTATTAGTATATGTTTGTTAACCCCAATATCCTAATTTGTCCATTCCTCACACCTTTTCTTTGGCTTAACCATAAGTTTGTCTTCTCCATCTGAGATTGTCTTTCCCTATGGAAATATGTTCATTTTTATGAATTTTCAGATAACATAAGTGATATCGTAGAACATTTGTCTTTCGCAATCTGACTTACTTCACGTTGTGTGATTATCTCTAGGCTCATCCGTGGTGCTGCATATGCCATTCTTTTATTTTTTTTCGTGGCTAATATTCCATTCTGTACATATACCACTTCTTCTTTGTCCATTCATCTGTTTATGGAGCTTTTTTTTGCTTCCATGTCTTGGCTCTTTCAATATTGCTGCAGTGCACATTTGCCTGCCTCTGTCTTTCCGATTCTGGTGGTCTTAGGTTATAGGCCCAGAAGGTGCCCTGCCGCATCATACGGTAGCTCAATTTTTACCTTTTAAAGCAGCTGCATTCAGTTTTCATTAGTGCTGTTAGCACTTTACACCCCATCAGCAGCTAGAAGGTACACAGTTCCCTAAAACCTCTTCAGCATTTATAGTTTGTAGACTTTTTGCGGATGGTCATTTGACTGGTGTGAGCTGAAACCTTTGTGGACGTTGGATTTGCATGCAGCTAATAATTCCTTATACTGAGCTTTAGGCGTGTCTTTTTTTTTCTTTTCCTTTTTTTTTTAAAGAGTGAGTACAACTTCCCTCTCATATTGACTTCTTGAAAACTTTGTCATGTGTTGAAATTTCTTGCCTATTCCCTACCCCAGGACATTTTTTGAGGGCAGGTATCATTTACAGCCCCGCAGTCCTCGTGACTATTAAGCGACCATTAGCACTGTGTTTAAAGCTGCTGTTGTGGGAAACAGCCACAAGGCGGCAGCATTATTACGATCTCAACTCTTGTTACTAGGGCAACAGAGTCTTCCTGGACGTCGTGTTCCTCGGTTGTAAATTAGAGTGGAATGTGCTGGGACAAGCCCCCAGAAGTTTATGTCTCCTTACTTATGTTCGTTTTTTAAATTTAATTTATATTTCTTATCGGAGGAAATTTGATTAGAGTGTTGTGATTGTCTGGCTGTACAGAATCTGGTCAATGATTCATACATATGTCTGTTCATCTTCGGATCCTGTTACCATGTATGTTATTACAGAATGTTGAGTAGACCTCCCTTGGTATTTGGTAGGTGTTTTGTCATGATATATTTTATATGTATTGGTGATTATATAATTCATATCGTTTATATGTTATATGTTTATATACATTTAACATACGTTAGTATATGTATGCTACCCCCATAATCCTAATTTATCCATCCTCCCACCTTTCATTTTGGTTAACCATTAGTTTGTTTTATCAGTCTGTGAGTGTGTTTTTCTGTGGAAATATGTTCATTGGGAGCAATCTTAGGATAACACGTATAAATGATATCATAGGATATTTGTCATTCCCTTTTGACTTACGTAACGTACTATGATTATTTCTAGGCTCATGTGTAGTCCTGAAAACGGCATTGTTCATTTTTTTCCCGAGGCTACTATTCCATTCGGTACGTATACCACTTCTTCTTTGTCCATTTATCTGTTGATGGACATTTTGTTTGCTTGCATGGCTTGGCTATTGTAAATATTGCTGCAGGGCATGTTTGCCTGTCTGTGCCTTTCCCATTCTGGTCTTCTTAGGGTATAGGCCCATTAGGGGATCGGCCGCATGATATGGTAGCTCAATTTTTACCTTTTAAACGCAGCTCCGTTCTGTTCTCATGATTAGCTGTTACCAGTTTACATCCAACCAACAGCATAGTGGGTATGCATTTCTCCCCCAACCCGTCAGCATGCATTGTTTGTAGACTTTTTACGGATGGCATTTTGAATATTGGGTGGTGAAATCTTTTTGTAGTTTGGATTTGCATCCAACCAATAATTCCTGATATTGAGCTTTTATCCATGTTCTTCTTTTTTTAAAACAACCGAGTGAGTAACACTTACCTCTTCAAATTGTTTTCTTGAAAAATTTTCCGTGTTGTGAACTTTCTTGGCCATTACCTACCCCAGGACATGTTTTGAGGACACGTGTCATTTACGGCCCTACAATTACTGTGAATCTCAAGTGACCCTTAGCCCTGTGTTTAAAGCTGCTGTTGTGGGAAACGGCCACAAGGCGGCAGCATTTCTCCATTCCCAAGTCTGGTTACTAGGGCAGCAGAGCCTTCCTGAAAGTTGTGTTCCTAGGTTGTAAATTAGAATGGGATGTGCCAGGGAAAACCCCAATAACTTTATGTCTCATTAATTGTTGTTCGTGGTTTTAATTTTTTAAATTGGGGTAATGAGCAGAATAGTGTTTGTTCTGGGTGTGCACAATCAGGTTCAATTGAACATTATATATATCTACTCATGTACAGATCCTCTTCCCATGTAAATTACTATTATTTTTTTAAATAAATGTATTTTATTTATTTATTTATTTTTGGCTGAGTTGGATCTTCGTTGCTGCATGTGGGCTTTCTCCAGTTGCGGTGAGCGGGGGCTACTCTCCGTTGCGGTGCACCGGCTTCTCACTGCAGTGGCTTCTCTTGTTGCGGAGCACGGGCTCTAGGCGTGTGGGCTTCAGTAGTTGTGGCGCATGGGCTCAGTAGTTATGGCTCATGGGCTCCAGAGCGTAGGCTCATTAGTTGTGGTGCACGGGCTTAGTTGCTCTGCTGCATGTGGGACCTTCCCGAACCAGGGATCGAACCTGTGTCCCCTGCATTGGCAGGTGGATTCTTAACCACAGTGCCACCAGGCAAGCCCGCGTGTAAATTATTACAGAGCGTTCAGTAGACCTCCCTTGGTATATGGTCGGTCTTTTTGATACGTGTGTTTAATATGTATTTGTATACGTACGGTAACCCTAATCTTAATGTATCCATTCCTCCCACCTTTCCTTTTAGATAACCATAGTTTGTTTTCTAAGTCTGTGAGAGTCTTTCTCTGTGGAAATATGTTCATACGTGTCAGTTGTTAGGTAACAGCTAGGAGTGATATCACAGGTTATTTGTCGGCTGCTTTCCGACTTACCTCATGTTCTGTGATTATCTCTAGGCTCATCTATGGTGCTGCAAAGAGCAGTGTTTCATCCTTTTCCATGGCGAATATTGCATTGTGTAGATGGACCACTTCTTCTTTGTGCATTCATCTGTGGATGGACATTTTGGTTACTTCCAAGTCTTGGCAATGCTAAATATTGATGCAGTGCAGGATTGCCAGCCTGTGTCTTTTGGATTCTGGTCTTCTCAGGGATTAGGCCCAGCAGTGGGCCTACTAGATCATATGGTAGTTCAAATTTTTCCCTTTCAACGCACCTCCATTCTGTTCTCACTACTGGCTGTTACCAGTTTACATCCCACCAGCAACTAGAGGGTACACAGTTCTCTAAAACCCCTTCAGAATTTATTGTTTGTAGACTTTTTACTGATGGCATTTTGAGTGTTGGGTGGTGATACCTTCTTGTAGGTTGGATTTGCATGTGTCTAATAATTCCCGATATTGAGCTTTCATCTACATTTTTTTTAAGTAAAACAGAAACTCACCTCTTCAAATTGTTTCCTTGAAAAATTTGCCATGTTCTGAATTCCTGTGGCCATTACCTGCACCAGGACATTTTTTGAGGGCAGGTGTCCTTTACAGCCCTGTAGTAATTGTGAGTATCACATGACCATTAGTTCTGCATTTAAAGCTGCTGTTGCAGGAAACGGCCACAAGGGGGCAGCATTTCTATATTCCCAACTCTGGTTACTAGGGCAACACAGCCTTCCTGGAAGTCCTGTTTGTAGGTTGTAAAGTAGAGTGGAATGTGCCAGGACAAACCCCCAGAAACTATGTCTACTTATTTGTTGTTGATATTCTCAGTTTAATTTTCATTTTTCTCAGAGCAAATTTGATTGCAATGTTGTGTTTGTTCTAGGTGTACAGAATGTCTTTCATTGATTCATATATCTTTTCATGTTTGGATCCTGTTCCGTAGAGATTATTACAGAATGTTGTGTAGACCTCTCTTGGTATTCGGTATGTCTGATGATTATATATTTTATAAGTATTAGCATATGTCTGTTAAACCCAATATCCTCCGTTATACATTCCTCACACCTTTCCGTTTGGTTAAGCACAAGCTTGTTTTCTGAACACGTGAGTGTCCTTCTCTGTGGAAATAGGTTCATTCCTATCAATTTTTACATAAGACCTATACGTGATATCATAGGATATGTGTCTCTCGCTTTCTGACTTACTTCAAGTTGTGTGATTGTCTGTAGCCTCGTCTATGGTGCTGCAAACGGCATTGTTTCATTCTTTTCTGTGTCTAATATTGCATTGTGTACATGGACCACTTTTTCGTCCATTCATCTGATGATGGACATTTTTGTTGCTTCCATGTCTTGGCTATTGTAAATACTGCTGCAATACACGATGTTCCATCCTGTGTCTTTTTGATGCTGGCTTTCACAGGTGACAGGCCCAATAGTGGGCCTTCCGGATCATATGGGGACTCAATTTTTACCTTTCAACGCACTGCCATTCTGTTCCTATTATTGGCGGTTACCAGTTTACATCCCACTTAGACCGAGAGGTTACGCTATTCTCCACAACTTCTTCAACATCTATTGTTTGTTGACGTTTTGCTGATGGTCATTCTGACTGGTGTGAGGTGATACGTTTGTGTAGATTGGATTTGCATGCGTCTAATAATTCCTGATGTTTTGCGTGGATCAATGTCCTTTTCATTTTTTTTTTAAGATTCAGCTAAACTTACAACTTCAAATTTCCTTCTTGAAAAATTTGCCGCGTTTGGATTTTTTTGGCCATTCCCTACCCCAGGACAGTTTTTGAGGGCATGAGTCATTTACAGCCCTGCAGTCCTTGTGAATATTAGTGACCATTAGCAGTGGATTTAAGGCTGCTGTTTGAGGAAACGGCCTTAAGGTGGCAGCATTTCTACGTTGCCAACTCTGCTTGCTAGGGAAACAGAACCTTGCTGCAAGTTGTGCTTTTAGGTTGCAGATTAGAGTGGAATGTGTCAGGACAAACCCCCATAAGTTTTAGCCTCCTTAATTCTTGTTTGTGTCTTTAAGTTTTCATTTTTATCAGAGCAAATTGGATTTTAAAATGTCTTTTGTTCTAGCTGCACAGAATCTTGTTCATGTACACATATACATATATCTATTGATCTTTGTGTCCTTTTCCATGTAGGTTATTGTAGAGTGTTGAATAGACCACTCTTGGTATTCCCTAGGTCTTTGGGGATGATATATTTTATATGTATTAGTATATGTTTGTTAACCCCAATATCCTAATTTGTCCATTCCTCACACCTTTTCTTTGGCTTAACCATAAGTTTGTCTTCTCCATCTGAGATTGTCTTTCCCTATGGAAATATGTTCATTTTTATGAATTTTCAGATAACATAAGTGATATCGTAGAACATTTGTCTTTCGCAATCTGACTTACTTCACGTTGTGTGATTATCTCTAGGCTCATCCGTGGTGCTGCATATGCCATTCTTTTATTTTTTTTCGTGGCTAATATTCCATTCTGTACATATACCACTTCTTCTTTGTCCATTCATCTGTTTATGGAGCTTTTTTTTGCTTCCATGTCTTGGCTCTTTCAATATTGCTGCAGTGCACATTTGCCTGCCTCTGTCTTTCCGATTCTGGTGGTCTTAGGTTATAGGCCCAGAAGGTGCCCTGCCGCATCATACGGTAGCTCAATTTTTACCTTTTAAAGCAGCTGCATTCAGTTTTCATTAGTGCTGTTAGCACTTTACACCCCATCAGCAGCTAGAAGGTACACAGTTCCCTAAAACCTCTTCAGCATTTATAGTTTGTAGACTTTTTGCTGATGGTCATTTGACTGGTGTGAGCTGAAACCTTTGTGGACGTTGGATTTGCATGCAGCTAATAATTCCTTATACTGAGCTTTAGGCGTGTCTTTTTTTTTCTTTTCCTTTTTTTTTTAAAGAGTGAGTACAACTTCCCTCTCATATTGACTTCTTGAAAACTTTGTCATGTGTTGAAATTTCTTGCCTATTCCCTACCCCAGGACATTTTTTGAGGGCAGGTATCATTTACAGCCCCGCAGTCCTCGTGACTATTAAGCGACCATTAGCACTGTGTTTAAAGCTGCTGTTGTGGGAAACAGCCACAAGGCGGCAGCATTATTACGTTCTCAACTCTTGTTACTAGGGCAACAGAGTCTTCCTGGACGTCGTGTTCCTCGGTTGTAAATTAGAGTGGAATGTGCTGGGACAAGCCCCCAGAAGTTTATGTCTCCTTACTTATGTTCGTTTTTTAAGTTTAATTTATATTTCTTATCGGAGGAAATTTGATTAGAGTGTTGTGATTGTCTGGCTGTACAGAATCTGGTCAATGATTCATACATATGTCTGTTCATCTTCGGATCCTGTTACCATGTATGTTATTACAGAATGTTGAGTAGACCTCCCTTGGTATTTGGTAGGTGTTTTGTCATGATATATTTTATATGTATTGGTGATTATATAATTCATATAGTTTATATGTTATATGTTTATATACATTTAACATACGTTAGTATATGTATGCTACCCCCATAATCCTAATTTATCCATCCTCCCACCTTTCATTTTGGTTAACCATTAGTTTGTTTTATCAGTCTGTGAGTGTGTTTTTCTGTGGAAATATGTTCATTGGGAGCAATCTTAGGATAACACGTATAAATGATATCATAGGATATTTGTCATTCCCTTTTGACTTACGTAACGTACTATGATTATTTCTAGGCTCATGTGTAGTCCTGAAAACGGCATTGTTCATTTTTTTCCCGAGGCTACTATTCCATTCGGTACGTATACCACTTCTTCTTTGTCCATTTATCTGTTGATGGACATTTTGTTTGCTTGCATGGCTTGGCTATTGTAAATATTGCTGCAGGGCATGTTTGCCTGTCTGTGCCTTTCCCATTCTGGTCTTCTTAGGGTATAGGCCCATTAGGGGATCGGCCGCATGATATGGTAGCTCAATTTTTACCTTTTAAACGCAGCTCCGTTCTGTTCTCATGATTAGCTGTTACCAGTTTACATCCAACCAACAGCATAGTGGGTATGCATTTCTCCCCCAACCCGTCAGCATGCATTGTTTGTAGACTTTTTACGGATGGCATTTTGAATATTGGGTGGTGAAATCTTTTTGTAGTTTGGATTTGCATCCAACCAATAATTCCTGATATTGAGCTTTTATCCATGTTCTTCTTTTTTTAAAACAACCGAGTGAGTAACACTTACCTCTTCAAATTGTTTTCTTGAAAAATTTTCCGTGTTGTGAACTTTCTTGGCCATTACCTACCCCAGGACATGTTTTGAGGACACGTGTCATTTACGGCCCTACAATTACTGTGAATCTCAAGTGACCCTTAGCCCTGTGTTTAAAGCTGCTGTTGTGGGAAACGGCCACAAGGCGGCAGCATTTCTCCATTCCCAAGTCTGGTTACTAGGGCAGCAGAGCCTTCCTGAAAGTTGTGTTCCTAGGTTGTAAATTAGAATGGGATGTGCCAGGGAAAACCCCAATAACTTTATGTCTCATTAATTGTTGTTCGTGGTTTTAATTTTTTAAATTGGGGTAATGAGCAGAATAGTGTTTGTTCTGGGTGTGCACAATCAGGTTCAATTGAACATTATATATATCTACTCATGTACAGATCCTCTTCCCATGTAAATTACTATTATTTTTTTAAATAAATTTATTTTATTTATTTATTTATTTTTGGCTGAGTTGGATCTTCGTTGCTGCATGTGGGCTTTCTCCAGTTGCGGTGAGCGGGGGCTACTCTCCGTTGCGGTGCACCGGCTTCTCACTGCAGTGGCTTCTCTTGTTGCGGAGCACGGGCTCTAGGCGTGTGGGCTTCAGTAGTTGTGGCGCATGGGCTCAGTAGTTATGGCTCATGGGCTCCAGAGCGTAGGCTCATTAGTTGTGGTGCACGGGCTTAGTTGCTCTGCTGCATGTGGGACCTTCCCGAACCAGGGATCGAACCTGTGTCCCCTGCATTGGCAGGTGGATTCTTAACCACGGTGCCACCAGGCAAGCCCGCGTGTAAATTATTACAGAGCGTTCAGTAGACCTCCCTTGGTATATGGCCGCACTTTTTGATACGTGTGTTTAATATGTATTTGTATACGTACGGTAACCCTAATCTTAATGTATCCATTCCTCCCACCTTTCCTTTTAGATAACCATAGTTTGTTTTCTAAGTCTGTGAGAGTCTTTCTCTGTGGAAATATGTTCATACGTGTCAGTTGTTAGGTAACAGCTAGGAGTGATATCACAGGTTATTTGTCGGCTGCTTTCCGACTTACCCCATGTTCTGTGATTATCTCTAGGCTCATCTATGGTGCTGCAAAGAGCAGTGTTTCATCCTTTTCCATGGCGAATATTGCATTGTGTAGATGGACCACTTCTTCTTTGTGCATTCATCTGTGGATGGACATTTTGGTTACTTCCAAGTCTTGGCAATGCTAAATATTGATGCAGTGCAGGATTGCCAGCCTGTGTCTTTTGGATTCTGGTCTTCTCAGGGATTAGGCCCAGCAGTGGGCCTACTAGATCATATGGTAGTTCAAATTTTTCCCTTTCAACGCACCTCCATTCTGTTCTCACTACTGGCTGTTACCAGTTTACATCCCACCAGCAACTAGAGGGTACACAGTTCTCTAAAACCCCTTCAGAATTTATTGTTTGTAGACTTTTTACTGATGGCATTTTGAGTGTTGGGTGGTGATACCTTCTTGTAGGTTGGATTTGCATGTGTCTAATAATTCCCGATATTGAGCTTTCATCTACATTTTTTTTAAGTAAAACAGAAACTCACCTCTTCAAATTGTTTCCTTGAAAAATTTGCCATGTTCTGAATTCCTGTGGCCATTACCTGCACCAGGACATTTTTTGAGGGCAGGTGTCCTTTACAGCCCTGTAGTAATTGTGAATATCACATGACCATTAGTTCTGCATTTAAAGCTGCTGTTGCAGGAAACGGCCACAAGGGGGCAGCATTTCTATATTCCCAACTCTGGTTACTAGGGCAACACAGCCTTCCTGGAAGTCCTGTTTGTAGGTTGTAAAGTAGAGTGGAATGTGCCAGGACAAACCCCCAGAAACTATGTCTACTTATTTGTTGTTGATATTCTCAGTTTAATTTTCATTTTTCTCAGAGCAAATTTGATTGCAATGTTGTGTTTGTTCTAGGTGTACAGAATGTCTTTCATTGATTCATATATCTTTTCATGTTTGGATCCTGTTCCGTAGAGATTATTACAGAATGTTGTGTAGACCTCTCTTGGTATTCGGTATGTCTGATGATTATATATTTTATAAGTATTAGCATATGTCTGTTAAACCCAATATCCTCCGTTATACATTCCTCACACCTTTCCGTTTGGTTAAGCACAAGCTTGTTTTCTGAACACGTGAGTGTCCTTCTCTGTGGAAATAGGTTCATTCCTATCAATTTTTACATAAGACCTATACGTGATATCATAGGATATGTGTCTCTCGCTTTCTGACTTACTTCAAGTTGTGTGATTGTGTGTAGCCTCGTCTATGGTGCTGCAAACGGCATTGTTTCATTCTTTTCTGTGTCTAATATTGCATTGTGTACATGGACCACTTTTTCGTCCATTCATCTGATGATGGACATTTTTGTTGCTTCCATGTCTTGGCTATTGTAAATACTGCTGCAATACACGATGTTCCATCCTGTGTCTTTTTGATGCTGGCTTTCACAGGTGACAGGCCCAATAGTGGGCCTTCCGGATCATATGGGGACTCAATTTTTACCTTTCAACGCACTGCCATTCTGTTCCTATTATTGGCGGTTACCAGTTTACATCCCACTTAGACCGAGAGGTTACGCTATTCTCCACAACTTCTTCAACATCTATTGTTTGTTGACGTTTTGCTGATGGTCATTCTGACTGGTGTGAGGTGATACGTTTGTGTAGATTGGATTTGCATGCGTCTAATAATTCCTGATGTTTTGCGTGTATCAATGTCCTTTTCATTTTTTTTTAAGATTCAGCTAAACTTACAACTTCAAATTTCCTTCTTGAAAAATTTGCCGCGTTTGGATTTTTTTGGCCATTCCCTACCCCAGGACAGTTTTTGAGGGCATGAGTCATTTACAGCCCTGCAGTCCTTGTGAATATTAGTGACCATTAGCAGTGGATTTAAAGCTGCTGTTTGAGGAAACGGCCTTAAGGTGGCAGCATTTCTACGTTGGCAACTCTGCTTGCTAGGGAAACAGAACCTTGCTGCAAGTTGTGCTTTTAGGTTGCAGATTAGAGTGGAATGTGTCAGGACAAACCCCCATAAGTTTTAGCCTCCTTAATTCTTGTTTGTGTCTTTAAGTTTTCATTTTTATCAGAGCAAATTGGATTTTAAAATGTCTTTTGTTCTAGCTGCACAGAATCTTGTTCATGTACACATATACATATATCTATTGATCTTTGTGTCCTTTTCCATGTAGGTTATTGTAGAGTGTTGAATAGACCACTCTTGGTATTCCATAGGTCTTTGGGGATGATATATTTTATATGTATTAGTATATGTTTGTTAACCCCAATATCCTAATTTGTCCATTCCTCACACCTTTTCTTTGGCTTAACCATAAGTTTGTCTTCTCCATCTGAGATTGTCTTTCCCTATGGAAATATGTTCATTTTTATGAATTTTCAGATAACATAAGTGATATCGTAGAACATTTGTCTTTCGCAATCTGACTTACTTCACGTTGTGTGATTATCTCTAGGCTCATCCGTGGTGCTGCATATGCCATTCTTTTATTTTTTTTCGTGGCTAATATTCCATTCTGTACATATACCACTTCTTCTTTGTCCATTCATCTGTTTATGGAGCTTTTTTTTGCTTCCATGTCTTGGCTCTTTCAATATTGCTGCAGTGCACATTTGCCTGCCTCTGTCTTTCCGATTCTGGTGGTCTTAGGTTATAGGCCCAGAAGGTGCCCTGCCGCATCATACGGTAGCTCAATTTTTACCTTTTAAAGCAGCTGCATTCAGTTTTCATTAGTGCTGTTAGCACTTTACACCCCATCAGCAGCTAGAAGGTACACAGTTCCCTAAAACCTCTTCAGCATTTATAGTTTGTAGACTTTTTGCGGATGGTCATTTGACTGGTGTGAGCTGAAACCTTTGTGGACGTTGGATTTGCATGCAGCTAATAATTCCTTATACTGAGCTTTAGGCGTGTCTTTTTTTTTCTTTTCCTTTTTTTTTTAAAGAGTGAGTACAACTTCCCTCTCATATTGACTTCTTGAAAACTTTGTCATGTGTTGAAATTTCTTGCCTATTCCCTACCCCAGGACATTTTTTGAGGGCAGGTATCATTTACAGCCCCGCAGTCCTCGTGACTATTAAGCGACCATTAGCACTGTGTTTAAAGCTGCTGTTGTGGGAAACAGCCACAAGGCGGCAGCATTATTACGTTCTCAACTCTTGTTACTAGGGCAACAGAGTCTTCCTGGACGTCGTGTTCCTCGGTTGTAAATTAGAGTGGAATGTGCTGGGACAAGCCCCCAGAAGTTTATGTCTCCTTACTTATGTTCGTTTTTTAAATTTAATTTATATTTCTTATCGGAGGAAATTTGATTAGAGTGTTGTGATTGTCTGGCTGTACAGAATCTGGTCAATGATTCATACATATGTCTGTTCATCTTCGGATCCTGTTACCATGTATGTTATTACAGAATGTTGAGTAGACCTCCCTTGGTATTTGGTAGGTGTTTTGTCATGATATATTTTATATGTATTGGTGATTATATAATTCATATAGTTTATATGTTATATGTTTATATACATTTAACATACGTTAGTATATGTATGCTACCCCCATAATCCTAATTTATCCATCCTCCCACCTTTCATTTTGGTTAACCATTAGTTTGTTTTATCAGTCTGTGAGTGTGTTTTTCTGTGGAAATATGTTCATTGGGAGCAATCTTAGGATAACACGTATAAATGATATCATAGGATATTTGTCATTCCCTTTTGACTTACGTAACGTACTATGATTATTTCTAGGCTCATGTGTAGTCCTGAAAACGGCATTGTTCATTTTTTTCCCGAGGCTACTATTCCATTCGGTACGTATACCACTTCTTCTTTGTCCATTTATCTGTTGATGGACATTTTGTTTGCTTGCATGGCTTGGCTATTGTAAATATTGCTGCAGGGCATGTTTGCCTGTCTGTGCCTTTCCCATTCTGGTCTTCTTAGGGTATAGGCCCATTAGGGGATCGGCCGCATGATATGGTAGCTCAATTTTTACCTTTTAAACGCAGCTCCGTTCTGTTCTCATGATTAGCTGTTACCAGTTTACATCCAACCAACAGCATAGTGGGTATGCATTTCTCCCCCAACCCGTCAGCATGCATTGTTTGTAGACTTTTTACGGATGGCATTTTGAATATTGGGTGGTGAAATCTTTTTGTAGTTTGGATTTGCATCCAACCAATAATTCCTGATATTGAGCTTTTATCCATGTTCTTCTTTTTTTAAAACAACCGAGTGAGTAACACTTACCTCTTCAAATTGTTTTCTTGAAAAATTTTCCGTGTTGTGAACTTTCTTGGCCATTACCTACCCCAGGACATGTTTTGAGGACACGTGTCATTTACGGCCCTACAATTACTGTGAATCTCAAGTGACCCTTAGCCCTGTGTTTAAAGCTGCTGTTGTGGGAAACGGCCACAAGGCGGCAGCATTTCTCCATTCCCAAGTCTGGTTACTAGGGCAGCAGAGCCTTCCTGAAAGTTGTGTTCCTAGGTTGTAAATTAGAATGGGATGTGCCAGGGAAAACCCCAATAACTTTATGTCTCATTAATTGTTGTTCGTGGTTTTAATTTTTTAAATTGGGGTAATGAGCAGAATAGTGTTTGTTCTGGGTGTGCACAATCAGGTTCAATTGAACATTATATATATCTACTCATGTACAGATCCTCTTCCCATGTAAATTACTATTATTTTTTTAAATAAATTTATTTTATTTATTTATTTATTTTTGGCTGAGTTGGATCTTCGTTGCTGCATGTGGGCTTTCTCCAGTTGCGGTGAGCGGGGGCTACTCTCCGTTGCGGTGCACCGGCTTCTCACTGCAGTGGCTTCTCTTGTTGCGGAGCACGGGCTCTAGGCGTGTGGGCTTCAGTAGTTGTGGCGCATGGGCTCAGTAGTTATGGCTCATGGGCTCCAGAGCGTAGGCTCATTAGTTGTGGTGCACGGGCTTAGTTGCTCTGCTGCATGTGGGACCTTCCCGAACCAGGGATCGAACCTGTGTCCCCTGCATTGGCAGGTGGATTCTTAACCACGGTGCCACCAGGCAAGCCCGCGTGTAAATTATTACAGAGCGTTCAGTAGACCTCCCTTGGTATATGGTCGGTCTTTTTGATACGTGTGTTTAATATGTATTTGTATACGTACGGTAACCCTAATCTTAATGTATCCATTCCTCCCACCTTTCCTTTTAGATAACCATAGTTTGTTTTCTAAGTCTGTGAGAGTCTTTCTCTGTGGAAATATGTTCATACGTGTCAGTTGTTAGGTAACAGCTAGGAGTGATATCACAGGTTATTTGTCGGCTGCTTTCCGACTTACCTCATGTTCTGTGATTATCTCTAGGCTCATCTATGGTGCTGCAAAGAGCAGTGTTTCATCCTTTTCCATGGCGAATATTGCATTGTGTACATGGACCACTTCTTCTTTGTGCATTCATCTGTGGATGGACATTTTGGTTACTTCCAAGTCTTGGCAATGCTAAATATTGATGCAGTGCAGGATTGCCAGCCTGTGTCTTTTGGATTCTGGTCTTCTCAGGGATTAGGCCCAGCAGTGGGCCTACTAGATCATATGGTAGTTCAAATTTTTCCCTTTCAACGCACCTCCATTCTGTTCTCACTACTGGCTGTTACCAGTTTACATCCCACCAGCAACTAGAGGGTACACAGTTCTCTAAAACCCCTTCAGAATTTATTGTTTGTAGACTTTTTACTGATGGCATTTTGAGTGTTGGGTGGTGATACCTTCTTGTAGGTTGGATTTGCATGCGTCTAATAATTCCCGATATTGAGCTTTCATCTACATTTTTTTTAAGTAAAACAGAAACTCACCTCTTCAAATTGTTTCCTTGAAAAATTTGCCATGTTCTGAATTCCTGTGGCCATTACCTGCACCAGGACATTTTTTGAGGGCAGGTGTCCTTTACAGCCCTGTAGTAATTGTGAATATCACATGACCATTAGTTCTGCATTTAAAGCTGCTGTTGCAGGAAACGGCCACAAGGGGGCAGCATTTCTATATTCCCAACTCTGGTTACTAGGGCAACACAGCCTTCCTGGAAGTCCTGTTTGTAGGTTGTAAAGTAGAGTGGAATGTGCCAGGACAAACCCCCAGAAACTATGTCTACTTATTTGTTGTTGATATTCTCAGTTTAATTTTCATTTTTCTCAGAGCAAATTTGATTGCAATGTTGTGTTTGTTCTAGGTGTACAGAATGTCTTTCATTGATTCATATATCTTTTCATGTTTGGATCCTGTTCCGTAGAGATTATTACAGAATGTTGTGTAGACCTCTCTTGGTATTCGGTATGTCTGATGATTATATATTTTATAAGTATTAGCATATGTCTGTTAAACCCAATATCCTCCGTTATACATTCCTCACACCTTTCCGTTTGGTTAAGCACAAGCTTGTTTTCTGAACACGTGAGTGTCCTTCTCTGTGGAAATAGGTTCATTCCTATCAATTTTTACATAAGACCTATACGTGATATCATAGGATATGTGTCTCTCGCTTTCTGACTTACTTCAAGTTGTGTGATTGTCTGTAGCCTCATCTATGGTGCTGCAAACGGCATTGTTTCATTCTTTTCTGTGTCTAATATTGCATTGTGTACATGGACCACTTTTTCGTCCATTCATCTGATGATGGACATTTTTGTTGCTTCCATGTCTTGGCTATTGTAAATACTGCTGCAATACACGATGTTCCATCCTGTGTCTTTTTGATGCTGGCTTTCACAGGTGACAGGCCCAATAGTGGGCCTTCCGGATCATATGGGGACTCAATTTTTACCTTTCAACGCACTGCCATTCTGTTCCTATTATTGGCGGTTACCAGTTTACATCCCACTTAGACCGAGAGGTTACGCTATTCTCCACAACTTCTTCAACATCTATTGTTTGTTGACGTTTTGCTGATGGTCATTCTGACTGGTGTGAGGTGATACGTTTGTGTAGATTGGATTTCCATGCGTCTAATAATTCCTGATGTTTTGCGTGTATCAATGTCCTTTTCATTTTTTTTTAAGATTCAGCTAAACTTACAACTTCAAATTTCCTTCTTGAAAAATTTGCCGCGTTTGGATTTTTTTGGCCATTCCCTACCCCAGGACAGTTTTTGAGGGCATGAGTCATTTACAGCCCTGCAGTCCTTGTGAATATTAGTGACCATTAGCAGTGGATTTAAAGCTGCTGTTTGAGGAAACGGCCTTAAGGTGGCAGCATTTCTACGTTGCCAACTCTGCTTGCTAGGGAAACAGAACCTTGCTGCAAGTTGTGCTTTTAGGTTGCAGATTAGAGTGGAATGTGTCAGGACAAACCCCCATAAGTTTTAGCCTCCTTAATTCTTGTTTGTGTCTTAAGTTTTCATTTTTATCAGAGCAAATTGGATTTTAAAATGTCTTTTGTTCTAGCTGCACAGAATCTTGTTCATGTACACATATACATATATCTATTGATCTTTGTGTCCTTTTCCATGTAGGTTATTGTAGAGTGTTGAATAGACCACTCTTGGTATTCCATAGGTCTTTGGGGATGATATATTTTATATGTATTAGTATATGTTTGTTAACCCCAATATCCTAATTTGTCCATTCCTCACACCTTTTCTTTGGCTTAACCATAAGTTTGTCTTCTCCATCTGAGATTGTCTTTCCCTATGGAAATATGTTCATTTTTATGAATTTTCAGATAACATAAGTGATATCGTAGAACATTTGTCTTTCGCAATCTGACTTACTTCACGTTGTGTGATTATCTCTAGGCTCATCCATGGTGCTGCATATGCCATTCTTTTATTTTTTTTCGTGGCTAATATTCCATTCTGTACATATACCACTTCTTCTTTGTCCATTCATCTGTTTATGGAGCTTTTTTTTGCTTCCATGTCTTGGCTCTTTCAATATTGCTGCAGTGCACATTTGCCTGCCTCTGTCTTTCCGATTCTGGTGGTCTTAGGTTATAGGCCCAGAAGGTGCCCTGCCGCATCATACGGTAGCTCAATTTTTACCTTTTAAAGCAGCTGCATTCAGTTTTCATTAGTGCTGTTAGCACTTTACACCCCATCAGCAGCTAGAAGGTACACAGTTCCCTAAAACCTCTTCAGCATTTATAGTTTGTAGACTTTTTGCTGATGGTCATTTGACTGGTGTGAGCTGAAACCTTTGTGGACGTGGGATTTGCATGCAGCTAATAATTCCTTATACTGAGCTTTAGGCATGTCTTTTTTTTTCTTTTCCTTTTTTTTTTAAAGAGTGAGTACAACTTCCCTCTCATATTGACTTCTTGAAAACTTTGTCATGTGTTGAAATTTCTTGCCTATTCCCTACCCCAGGACATTTTTTGAGGGCAGGTATCATTTACAGCCCCGCAGTCCTCGTGACTATTAAGCGACCATTAGCACTGTGTTTAAAGCTGCTGTTGTGGGAAACAGCCACAAGGCGGCAGCATTATTACGTTCTCAACTCTTGTTACTAGGGCAAGAGAGTCTTCCTGGACGTCGTGTTCCTCGGTTGTAAATTAGAGTGGAATGTGCTGGGACAAGCCCCCAGAAGTTTATGTCTCCTTACTTATGTTCGTTTTTTAAATTTAATTTATATTTCTTATCGGAGGAAATTTGATTAGAGTGTTGTGATTGTCTGGCTGTACAGAATCTGGTCAATGATTCATACATATGTCTGTTCATCTTCGGATCCTGTTACCATGTATGTTATTACAGAATGTTGAGTAGACCTCCCTTGGTATTTGGTAGGTGTTTTGTCATGATATATTTTATATGTATTGGTGATTATATAATTCATATAGTTTATATGTTATATGTTTATATACATTTAACATACGTTAGTATATGTATGCTACCCCCATAATCCTAATTTATCCATCCTCCCACCTTTCATTTTGGTTAACCATTAGTTTGTTTTATCAGTCTGTGAGTGTGTTTTTCTGTGGAAATATGTTCATTGGGAGCAATCTTAGGATAACACGTATAAATGATATCATAGGATATTTGTCATTCCCTTTTGACTTACGTAACGTACTATGATTATTTCTAGGCTCATGTGTAGTCCTGAAAACGGCATTGTTCATTTTTTTCCCGAGGCTACTATTCCATTCGGTACGTATACCACTTCTTCTTTGTCCATTTATCTGTTGATGGACATTTTGTTTGCTTGCATGGCTTGGCTATTGTAAATATTGCTGCAGGGCATGTTTGCCTGTCTGTGCCTTTCCCATTCTGGTCTTCTTAGGGTATAGGCCCATTAGGGGATCGGCCGCATGATATGGTAGCTCAATTTTTACCTTTTAAACGCAGCTCCGTTCTGTTCTCATGATTAGCTGTTACCAGTTTACATCCAACCAACAGCATAGTGGGTATGCATTTCTCCCCCAACCCGTCAGCATGCATTGTTTGTAGACTTTTTACGGATGGCATTTTGAATATTGGGTGGTGAAATCTTTTTGTAGTTTGGATTTGCATCCAACCAATAATTCCTGATATTGAGCTTTTATCCATGTTCTTCTTTTTTTAAAACAACCGAGTGAGTAACACTTACCTCTTCAAATTGTTTTCTTGAAAAATTTTCCGTGTTGTGAACTTTCTTGGCCATTACCTACCCCAGGACATGTTTTGAGGACACGTGTCATTTACGGCCCTACAATTACTGTGAATCTCAAGTGACCCTTAGCCCTGTGTTTAAAGCTGCTGTTGTGGGAAACGGCCACAAGGCGGCAGCATTTCTCCATTCCCAAGTCTGGTTACTAGGGCAGCAGAGCCTTCCTGAAAGTTGTGTTCCTAGGTTGTAAATTAGAATGGGATGTGCCAGGGAAAACCCCAATAACTTTATGTCTCATTAATTGTTGTTCGTGGTTTTAATTTTTTAAATTGGGGTAATGAGCAGAATAGTGTTTGTTCTGGGTGTGCACAATCAGGTTCAATTGAACATTATATATATCTACTCATGTACAGATCCTCTTCCCATGTAAATTACTATTATTTTTTTAAATAAATTTATTTTATTTATTTATTTATTTTTGGCTGAGTTGGATCTTCGTTGCTGCATGTGGGCTTTCTCCAGTTGCGGTGAGCGGGGGCTACTCTCCGTTGCGGTGCACCGGCTTCTCACTGCAGTGGCTTCTCTTGTTGCGGAGCACGGGCTCTAGGCGTGTGGGCTTCAGTAGTTGTGGCGCATGGGCTCAGTAGTTATGGCTCATGGGCTCCAGAGCGTAGGCTCATTAGTTGTGGTGCACGGGCTTAGTTGCTCTGCTGCATGTGGGACCTTCCCGAACCAGGGATCGAACCTGTGTCCCCTGCATTGGCAGGTGGATTCTTAACCACGGTGCCACCAGGCAAGCCCGCGTGTAAATTATTACAGAGCGTTCAGTAGACCTCCCTTGGTATATGGTCGGTCTTTTTGATACGTGTGTTTAATATGTATTTGCATACGTACGGTAACCCTAATCTTAATGTATCCATTCCTCCCACCTTTCCTTTTAGATAAGCATAGTTTGTTTTCTAAGTCTGTGAGAGTCTTTCTCTGTGGAAATATGTTCATACGTGTCAGTTGTTAGGTAACAGCTAGGAGTGATATCACAGGTTATTTGTCGGCTGCTTTCCGACTTACCTCATGTTCTGTGATTATCTCTAGGCTCATCTATGGTGCTGCAAAGAGCAGTGTTTCATCCTTTTCCATGGCGAATATTGCATTGTGTACATGGACCACTTCTTCTTTGTGCATTCATCTGTGGATGGACATTTTGGTTACTTCCAAGTCTTGGCAATGCTAAATATTGATGCAGTGCAGGATTGCCAGCCTGTGTCTTTTGGATTCTGGTCTTCTCAGGGATTAGGCCCAGCAGTGGGCCTACTAGATCATATGGTAGTTCAAATTTTTCCCTTTCAACGCACCTCCATTCTGTTCTCACTACTGGCTGTTACCAGTTTACATCCCACCAGCAACTAGAGGGTACACAGTTCTCTAAAACCCCTTCAGAATTTATTGTTTGTAGACTTTTTACTGATGGCATTTTGAGTGTTGGGTGGTGATACCTTCTTGTAGGTTGGATTTGCATGCGTCTAATAATTCCCGATATTGAGCTTTCATCTACATTTCTTTTAAGTAAAACAGAAACTCACCTCTTCAAATTGTTTCCTTGAAAAATTTGCCATGTTCTGAATTCCTGTGGCCATTACCTGCACCAGGACATTTTTTGAGGGCAGGTGTCCTTTACAGCCCTGTAGTAATTGTGAATATCACATGACCATTAGTTCTGCATTTAAAGCTGCTGTTGCAGGAAACGGCCACAAGGGGGCAGCATTTCTATATTCCCAACTCTGGTTACTAGGGCAACACAGCCTTCCTGGAAGTCCTGTTTGTAGGTTGTAAAGTAGAGTGGAATGTGCCAGGACAAACCCCCAGAAACTATGTCTACTTATTTGTTGTTGATATTCTCAGTTTAATTTTCATTTTTCTCAGAGCAAATTTGATTGCAATGTTGTGTTTGTTCTAGGTGTACAGAATGTCTTTCATTGATTCATATATCTTTTCATGTTTGGATCCTGTTCCGTAGAGATTATTACAGAATGTTGTGTAGACCTCTCTTGGTATTCGGTATGTCTGATGATTATATATTTTATAAGTATTAGCATATGTCTGTTAAACCCAATATCCTCCGTTATACATTCCTCACACCTTTCCGTTTGGTTAAGCACAAGCTTGTTTTCTGAACACGTGAGTGTCCTTCTCTGTGGAAATAGGTTCATTCCTATCAATTTTTACATAAGACCTATACGTGATATCATAGGATATGTGTCTCTCGCTTTCTGACTTACTTCAAGTTGTGTGATTGTCTGTAGCCTCGTCTATGGTGCTGCAAACGGCATTGTTTCATTCTTTTCTGTGTCTAATATTGCATTGTGTACATGGACCACTTTTTCGTCCATTCATCTGATGATGGACATTTTTGTTGCTTCCATGTCTTGGCTATTGTAAATACTGCTGCAATACACGATGTTCCATCCTGTGTCTTTTTGATGCTGGCTTTCACAGGTGACAGGCCCAATAGTGGGCCTTCCGGATCATATGGGGACTCAATTTTTACCTTTCAACGCACTGCCATTCTGTTCCTATTATTGGCGGTTACCAGTTTACATCCCACTTAGACCGAGAGGTTACGCTATTCTCCACAACTTCTTCAACATCTATTGTTTGTTGACGTTTTGCTGATGGTCATTCTGACTGGTGTGAGGTGATACGTTTGTGTAGATTGGATTTGCATGCGTCTAATAATTCCTGATGTTTTGCGTGGATCAATGTCCTTTTCATTTTTTTTTAAGATTCAGCTAAACTTACAACTTCAAATTTCCTTCTTGAAAAATTTGCCGCGTTTGGATTTTTTTGGCCATTCCCTACCCCAGGACAGTTTTTGAGGGCATGAGTCATTTACAGCCCTGCAGTCCTTGTGAATATTAGTGACCATTAGCAGTGGATTTAAAGCTGCTGTTTGAGGAAACGGCCTTAAGGTGGCAGCATTTCTACGTTGCCAACTCTGCTTGCTAGGGAAACAGAACCTTGCTGCAAGTTGTGCTTTTAGGTTGCAGATTAGAGTGGAATGTGTCAGGACAAACCCCCATAAGTTTTAGCCTCCTTAATTCTTGTTTGTGTCTTTAAGTTTTCATTTTTATCAGAGCAAATTGGATTTTAAAATGTCTTTTGTTCTAGCTGCACAGAATCTTGTTCATGTACACATATACATATATCTATTGATCTTTGTGTCCTTTTCCATGTAGGTTATTGTAGAGTGTTGAATAGACCACTCTTGGTATTCCATAGGTCTTTGGGGATGATATATTTTATATGTATTAGTATATGTTTGTTAACCCCAATATCCTAATTTGTCCATTCCTCACACCTTTTCTTTGGCTTAACCATAAGTTTGTCTTCTCCATCTGAGATTGTCTTTCCCTATGGAAATATGTTCATTTTTATGAATTTTCAGATAACATAAGTGATATCATAGAACATTTGTCTTTCGCAATCTGACTTACTTCACGTTGTGTGATTATCTCTAGGCTCATCCGTGGTGCTGCATATGCCATTCTTTTATTTTTTTTCGTGGCTAATATTCCATTCTGTACATATACCACTTCTTCTTTGTCCATTCATCTGTTTATGGAGCTTTTTTTTGCTTCCATGTCTTGGCTCTTTCAATATTGCTGCAGTGCACATTTGCCTGCCTCTGTCTTTCCGATTCTGGTGGTCTTAGGTTATAGGCCCAGAAGGTGCCCTGCCGCATCATACAGTAGCTCAATTTTTACCTTTTAAAGCAGCTGCATTCAGTTTTCATTAGTGCTGTTAGCACTTTACACCCCATCAGCAGCTAGAAGGTACACAGTTCCCTAAAACCTCTTCAGCATTTATAGTTTGTAGACTTTTTGCTGATGGTCATTTGACTGGTGTGAGCTGAAACCTTTGTGGACGTGGGATTTGCATGCAGCTAATAATTCCTTATACTGAGCTATAGGCGTGTCTTTTTTTTTCTTTTCCTTTTTTTTTTAAAGAGTGAGTACAACTTCCCTCTCATATTGACTTCTTGAAAACTTTGTCATGTGTTGAAATTTCTTGCCTATTCCCTACCCCAGGACATTTTTTGAGGGCAGGTATCATTTACAGCCCCGCAGTCCTCGTGACTATTAAGCGACCATTAGCACTGTGTTTAAAGCTGCTGTTGTGGGAAACAGCCACAAGGCGGCAGCATTATTACGTTCTCAACTCTTGTTACTAGGGCAACAGAGTCTTCCTGGACGTCGTGTTCCTCGGTTGTAAATTAGAGTGGAATGTGCTGGGACAAGCCCCCAGAAGTTTATGTCTCCTTACTTATGTTCGTTTTTTAAATTTAATTTATATTTCTTATCGGAGGAAATTTGATTAGAGTGTTGTGATTGTCTGGCTGTACAGAATCTGGTCAATGATTCATACATATGTCTGTTCATCTTCGGATCCTGTTACCATGTATGTTATTACAGAATGTTGAGTAGACCTCCCTTGGTATTTGGTAGGTGTTTTGTCATGATATATTTTATATGTATTGGTGATTATATAATTCATATAGTTTATATGTTATATGTTTATATACATTTAACATACGTTAGTATATGTATGCTACCCCCATAATCCTAATTTATCCATCCTCCCACCTTTCATTTTGGTTAACCATTAGTTTGTTTTATCAGTCTGTGAGTGTGTTTTTCTGTGGAAATATGTTCATTGGGAGCAATCTTAGGATAACACGTATAAATGATATCATAGGATATTTGTCATTCCCTTTTGACTTACGTAACGTACTATGATTATTTCTAGGCTCATGTGTAGTCCTGAAAACGGCATTGTTCATTTTTTTCCCGAGGCTACTATTCCATTCGGTACGTATACCACTTCTTCTTTGTCCATTTATCTGTTGATGGACATTTTGTTTGCTTGCATGGCTTGGCTATTGTAAATATTGCTGCAGGGCATGTTTGCCTGTCTGTGCCTTTCCCATTCTGGTCTTCTTAGGGTATAGGCCCATTAGGGGATCGGCCGCATGATATGGTAGCTCAATTTTTACCTTTTAAACGCAGCTCCGTTCTGTTCTCATGATTAGCTGTTACCAGTTTACATCCAACCAACAGCATAGTGGGTATGCATTTCTCCCCCAACCCGTCAGCATGCATTGTTTGTAGACTTTTTACGGATGGCATTTTGAATATTGGGTGGTGAAATCTTTTTGTAGTTTGGATTTGCATCCAACCAATAATTCCTGATATTGAGCTTTTATCCATGTTCTTCTTTTTTTAAAACAACCGAGTGAGTAACACTTACCTCTTCAAATTGTTTTCTTGAAAAATTTTCCGTGTTGTGAACTTTCTTGGCCATTACCTACCCCAGGACATGTTTTGAGGACACGTGTCATTTACGGCCCTACAATTACTGTGAATCTCAAGTGACCCTTAGCCCTGTGTTTAAAGCTGCTGTTGTGGGAAACGGCCACAAGGCGGCAGCATTTCTCCATTCCCAAGTCTGGTTACTAGGGCAGCAGAGCCTTCCTGAAAGTTGTGTTCCTAGGTTGTAAATTAGAATGGGATGTGCCAGGGAAAACCCCAATAACTTTATGTCTCATTAATTGTTGTTCGTGGTTTTAATTTTTTAAATTGGGGTAATGAGCAGAATAGTGTTTGTTCTGGGTGTGCACAATCAGGTTCAATTGAACATTATATATATCTACTCATGTACAGATCCTCTTCCCATGTAAATTACTATTATTTTTTTAAATAAATTTATTTTATTTATTTATTTATTTTTGGCTGAGTTGGATCTTCGTTGCTGCATGTGGGCTTTCTCCAGTTGCGGTGAGCGGGGGCTACTCTCCGTTGCGGTGCACCGGCTTCTCACTGCAGTGGCTTCTCTTGTTGCGGAGCACGGGCTCTAGGCGTGTGGGCTTCAGTAGTTGTGGCACATGGGCTCAGTAGTTATGGCTCATGGGCTCCAGAGCGTAGGCTCATTAGTTGTGGTGCACGGGCTTAGTTGCTCTGCTGCATGTGGGACCTTCCCGAACCAGGGATCGAACCTGTGTCCCCTGCATTGGCAGGTGGATTCTTAACCACGGTGCCACCAGGCAAGCCCCCGTGTAAATTATTACAGAGCGTTCAGTAGACCTCCCTTGGTATATGGTCGGTCTTTTTGATACGTGTGTTTAATATGTATTTGCATACGTACGGTAACCCTAATCTTAATGTATCCATTCCTCCCACCTTTCCTTTTAGATAAGCATAGTTTGTTTTCTAAGTCTGTGAGAGTCTTTCTCTGTGGAAATATGTTCATACGTGTCAGTTGTTAGGTAACAGCTAGGAGTGATATCACAGGTTATTTGTCGGCTGCTTTCCGACTTACCTCATGTTCTGTGATTATCTCTAGGCTCATCTATGGTGCTGCAAAGAGCAGTGTTTCATCCTTTTCCATGGCGAATATTGCATTGTGTACATGGACCACTTCTTCTTTGTGCATTCATCTGTGGATGGACATTTTGGTTACTTCCAAGTCTTGGCAATGCTAAATATTGATGCAGTGCAGGATTGCCAGCCTGTGTCTTTTGGATTCTGGTCTTCTCAGGGATTAGGCCCAGCAGTGGGCCTACTAGATCATATGGTAGTTCAAATTTTTCCCTTTCAACGCACCTCCATTCTGTTCTCACTACTGGCTGTTACCAGTTTACATCCCACCAGCAACTAGAGGGTACACAGTTCTCTAAAACCCCTTCAGAATTTATTGTTTGTAGACTTTTTACTGATGGCATTTTGAGTGTTGGGTGGTGATACCTTCTTGTAGGTTGGATTTGCATGCGTCTAATAATTCCCGATATTGAGCTTTCATCTACATTTCTTTTAAGTAAAACAGAAACTCACCTCTTCAAATTGTTTCCTTGAAAAATTTGCCATGTTCTGAATTCCTGTGGCCATTACCTGCACCAGGACATTTTTTGAGGGCAGGTGTCCTTTACAGCCCTGTAGTAATTGTGAATATCACATGACCATTAGTTCTGCATTTAAAGCTGCTGTTGCAGGAAACGGCCACAAGGGGGCAGCATTTCTATATTCCCAACTCTGGTTACTAGGGCAACACAGCCTTCCTGGAAGTCCTGTTTGTAGGTTGTAAAGTAGAGTGGAATGTGCCAGGACAAACCCCCAGAAACTATGTCTACTTATTTGTTGTTGATATTCTCAGTTTAATTTTCATTTTTCTCAGAGCAAATTTGATTGCAATGTTGTGTTTGTTCTAGGTGTACAGAATGTCTTTCATTGATTCATATATCTTTTCATGTTTGGATCCTGTTCCGTAGAGATTATTACAGAATGTTGTGTAGACCTCTCTTGGTATTCGGTATGTCTGATGATTATATATTTTATAAGTATTAGCATATGTCTGTTAAACCCAATATCCTCCGTTATACATTCCTCACACCTTTCCGTTTGGTTAAGCACAAGCTTGTTTTCTGAACACGTGAGTGTCCTTCTCTGTGGAAATAGGTTCATTCCTATCAATTTTTACATAAGACCTATACGTGATATCATAGGATATGTGTCTCTCGCTTTCTGACTTACTTCAAGTTGTGTGATTGTCTGTAGCCTCGTCTATGGTGCTGCAAACGGCATTGTTTCATTCTTTTCTGTGTCTAATATTGCATTGTGTACATGGACCACTTTTTCGTCCATTCATCTGATGATGGACATTTTTGTTGCTTCCATGTCTTGGCTATTGTAAATACTGCTGCAATACACGATGTTCCATCCTGTGTCTTTTTGATGCTGGCTTTCACAGGTGACAGGCCCAATAGTGGGCCTTCCGGATCATATGGGGACTCAATTTTTACCTTTCAACGCACTGCCATTCTGTTCCTATTATTGGCGGTTACCAGTTTACATCCCACTTAGACCGAGAGGTTACGCTATTCTCCACAACTTCTTCAACATCTATTGTTTGTTGACGTTTTGCTGATGGTCATTCTGACTGGTGTGAGGTGATACGTTTGTGTAGATTGGATTTGCATGCGTCTAATAATTCCTGATGTTTTGCGTGGATCAATGTCCTTTTCATTTTTTTTTAAGATTCAGCTAAACTTACAACTTCAAATTTCCTTCTTGAAAAATTTGCCGCGTTTGGATTTTTTTGGCCATTCCCTACCCCAGGACAGTTTTTGAGGGCATGAGTCATTTACAGCCCTGCAGTCCTTGTGAATATTAGTGACCATTAGCAGTGGATTTAAAGCTGCTGTTTGAGGAAACGGCCTTAAGGTGGCAGCATTTCTACGTTGCCAACTCTGCTTGCTAGGGAAACAGAACCTTGCTGCAAGTTGTGCTTTTAGGTTGCAGATTAGAGTGGAATGTGTCAGGACAAACCCCCATAAGTTTTAGCCTCCTTAATTCTTGTTTGTGTCTTTAAGTTTTCATTTTTATCAGAGCAAATTGGATTTTAAAATGTCTTTTGTTCTAGCTGCACAGAATCTTGTTCATGTACACATATACATATATCTATTGATCTTTGTGTCCTTTTCCATGTAGGTTATTGTAGAGTGTTGAATAGACCACTCTTGGTATTCCATAGGTCTTTGGGGATGATATATTTTATATGTATTAGTATATGTTTGTTAACCCCAATATCCTAATTTGTCCATTCCTCACACCTTTTCTTTGGCTTAACCATAAGTTTGTCTTCTCCATCTGAGATTGTCTTTCCCTATGGAAATATGTTCATTTTTATGAATTTTCAGATAACATAAGTGATATCGTAGAACATTTGTCTTTCGCAATCTGACTTACTTCACGTTGTGTGATTATCTCTAGGCTCATCCGTGGTGCTGCATATGCCATTCTTTTATTTTTTTTCGTGGCTAATATTCCATTCTGTACATATACCACTTCTTCTTTGTCCATTCATCTGTTTATGGAGCTTTTTTTTGCTTCCATGTCTTGGCTCTTTCAATATTGCTGCAGTGCACATTTGCCTGCCTCTGTCTTTCCGATTCTGGTGGTCTTAGGTTATAGGCCCAGAAGGTGCCCTGCCGCATCATACGGTAGCTCAATTTTTACCTTTTAAAGCAGCTGCATTCAGTTTTCATTAGTGCTGTTAGCACTTTACACCCCATCAGCAGCTAGAAGGTACACAGTTCCCTAAAACCTCTTCAGCATTTATAGTTTGTAGACTTTTTGCTGATGGTCATTTGACTGGTGTGAGCTGAAACCTTTGTGGACGTGGGATTTGCATGCAGCTAATAATTCCTTATACTGAGCTATAGGCGTGTCTTTTTTTTTCTTTTCCTTTTTTTTTTAAAGAGTGAGTACAACTTCCCTCTCATATTGACTTCTTGAAAACTTTGTCATGTGTTGAAATTTCTTGCCTATTCCCTACCCCAGGACATTTTTTGAGGGCAGGTATCATTTACAGCCCCGCAGTCCTCGTGACTATTAAGCGACCATTAGCACTGTGTTTAAAGCTGCTGTTGTGGGAAACAGCCACAAGGCGGCAGCATTATTACGTTCTCAACTCTTGTTACTAGGGCAACAGAGTCTTCCTGGACGTCGTGTTCCTCGGTTGTAAATTAGAGTGGAATGTGCTGGGACAAGCCCCCAGAAGTTTATGTCTCCTTACTTATGTTCGTTTTTTAAATTTAATTTATATTTCTTATCGGAGGAAATTTGATTAGAGTGTTGTGATTGTCTGGCTGTACAGAATCTGGTCAATGATTCATACATATGTCTGTTCATCTTCGGATCCTGTTACCATGTATGTTATTACAGAATGTTGAGTAGACCTCCCTTGGTATTTGGTAGGTGTTTTGTCATGATATATTTTATATGTATTGGTGATTATATAATTCATATAGTTTATATGTTATATGTTTATATACATTTAACATACGTTAGTATATGTATGCTACCCCCATAATCCTAATTTATCCATCCTCCCACCTTTCATTTTGGTTAACCATTAGTTTGTTTTATCAGTCTGTGAGTGTGTTTTTCTGTGGAAATATGTTCATTGGGAGCAATCTTAGGATAACACGTATAAATGATATCATAGGATATTTGTCATTCCCTTTTGACTTACGTAACGTACTATGATTATTTCTAGGCTCATGTGTAGTCCTGAAAACGGCATTGTTCATTTTTTTCCCGAGGCTACTATTCCATTCGGTACGTATACCACTTCTTCTTTGTCCATTTATCTGTTGATGGACATTTTGTTTGCTTGCATGGCTTGGCTATTGTAAATATTGCTGCAGGGCATGTTTGCCTGTCTGTGCCTTTCCCATTCTGGTCTTCTTAGGGTATAGGCCCATTAGGGGATCGGCCGCATGATATGGTAGCTCAATTTTTACCTTTTAAACGCAGCTCCGTTCTGTTCTCATGATTAGCTGTTACCAGTTTACATCCAACCAACAGCATAGTGGGTATGCATTTCTCCCCCAACCCGTCAGCATGCATTGTTTGTAGACTTTTTACGGATGGCATTTTGAATATTGGGTGGTGAAATCTTTTTGTAGTTTGGATTTGCATCCAACCAATAATTCCTGATATTGAGCTTTTATCCATGTTCTTCTTTTTTTAAAACAACCGAGTGAGTAACACTTACCTCTTCAAATTGTTTTCTTGAAAAATTTTCCGTGTTGTGAACTTTCTTGGCCATTACCTACCCCAGGACATGTTTTGAGGACACGTGTCATTTACGGCCCTACAATTACTGTGAATCTCAAGTGACCCTTAGCCCTGTGTTTAAAGCTGCTGTTGTGGGAAACGGCCACAAGGCGGCAGCATTTCTCCATTCCCAAGTCTGGTTACTAGGGCAGCAGAGCCTTCCTGAAAGTTGTGTTCCTAGGTTGTAAATTAGAATGGGATGTGCCAGGGAAAACCCCAATAACTTTATGTCTCATTAATTGTTGTTCGTGGTTTTAATTTTTTAAATTGGGGTAATGAGCAGAATAGTGTTTGTTCTGGGTGTGCACAATCAGGTTCAATTGAACATTATATATATCTACTCATGTACAGATCCTCTTCCCATGTAAATTACTATTATTTTTTTAAATAAATTTATTTTATTTATTTATTTATTTTTGGCTGAGTTGGATCTTCGTTGCTGCATGTGGGCTTTCTCCAGTTGCGGTGAGCGGGGGCTACTCTCTGTTGCGGTGCACCGGCTTCTCACTGCAGTGGCTTCTCTTGTTGTGGAGCACGGGCTCTAGGCGTGTGGGCTTCAGTAGTTGTGGCGCATGGGCTCAGTAGTTATGGCTCATGGGCTCCAGAGCGTAGGCTCATTAGTTGTGGTGCACGGGCTTAGTTGCTCTGCTGCATGTGGGACCTTCCCGAACCAGGGATCGAACCTGTGTCCCCTGCATTGGCAGGTGGATTCTTAACCACGGTGCCACCAGGCAAGCCCGCGTGTAAATTATTACAGAGCGTTCAGTAGACCTCCCTTGGTATATGGTCGGTCTTTTTGATACGTGTGTTTAATATGTATTTGTATACGTACGGTAACCCTAATCTTAATGTATCCATTCCTCCCACCTTTCCTTTTAGATAACCATAGTTTGTTTTCTAAGTCTGTGAGAGTCTTTCTCTGTGGAAATATGTTCATACGTGTCAGTTGTTAGGTAACAGCTAGGAGTGATATCACAGGTTATTTGTCGGCTGCTTTCCGACTTACCTCATGTTCTGTGATTATCTCTAGGCTCATCTATGGTGCTGCAAAGAGCAGTGTTTCATCCTTTTCCATGGCGAATATTGCATTGTGTAGATGGACCACTTCTTCTTTGTGCATTCATCTGTGGATGGACATTTTGGTTACTTCCAAGTCTTGGCAATGCTAAATATTGATGCAGTGCAGGATTGCCAGCCTGTGTCTTTTGGATTCTGGTCTTCTCAGGGATTAGGCCCAGCAGTGGGCCTACTAGATCATATGGTAGTTCAAATTTTTCCCTTTCAACGCACCTCCATTCTGTTCTCACTACTGGCTGTTACCAGTTTACATCCCACCAGCAACTAGAGGGTACACAGTTCTCTAAAACCCCTTCAGAATTTATTGTTTGTAGACTTTTTACTGATGGCATTTTGAGTGTTGGGTGGTGATACCTTCTTGTAGGTTGGATTTGCATGTGTCTAATAATTCCCGATATTGAGCTTTCATCTACATTTTTTTTAAGTAAAACAGAAACTCACCTCTTCAAATTGTTTCCTTGAAAAATTTGCCATGTTCTGAATTCCTGTGGCCATTACCTGCACCAGGACATTTTTTGAGGGCAGGTGTCCTTTACAGCCCTGTAGTAATTGTGAATATCACATGACCATTAGTTCTGCATTTAAAGCTGCTGTTGCAGGAAACGGCCACAAGGGGGCAGCATTTCTATATTCCCAACTCTGGTTACTAGGGCAACACAGCCTTCCTGGAAGTCCTGTTTGTAGGTTGTAAAGTAGAGTGGAATGTGCCAGGACAAACCCCCAGAAACTATGTCTACTTATTTGTTGTTGATATTCTCAGTTTAATTTTCATTTTTCTCAGAGCAAATTTGATTGCAATGTTGTGTTTGTTCTAGGTGTACAGAATGTCTTTCATTGATTCATATATCTTTTCATGTTTGGATCCTGTTCCGTAGAGATTATTACAGAATGTTGTGTAGACCTCTCTTGGTATTCGGTATGTCTGATGATTATATATTTTATAAGTATTAGCATATGTCTGTTAAACCCAATATCCTCCGTTATACATTCCTCACACCTTTCCGTTTGGTTAAGCACAAGCTTGTTTTCTGAACACGTGAGTGTCCTTCTCTGTGGAAATAGGTTCATTCCTATCAATTTTTACATAAGACCTATACGTGATATCATAGGATATGTGTCTCTCGCTTTCTGACTTACTTCAAGTGGTGTGATTGTCTGTAGCCTCGTCTATGGTGCTGCAAACGGCATTGTTTCATTCTTTTCTGTGTCTAATATTGCATTGTGTACATGGACCACTTTTTCGTCCATTCATCTGATGATGGACATTTTTGTTGCTTCCATGTCTTGGCTATTGTAAATACTGCTGCAATACACGATGTTCCATCCTGTGTCTTTTTGATGCTGGCTTTCACAGGTGACAGGCCCAATAGTGGGCCTTCCGGATCATATGGGGACTCAATTTTTACCTTTCAACGCACTGCCATTCTGTTCCTATTATTGGCGGTTACCAGTTTACATCCCACTTAGACCGAGAGGTTACGCTATTCTCCACAACTTCTTCAACATCTATTGTTTGTTGACGTTTTGCTGATGGTCATTCTGACTGGTGTGAGGTGATACGTTTGTGTAGATTGGATTTGCATGCGTCTAATAATTCCTGATGTTTTGCGTGGATCAATGTCCTTTTCATTTTTTTTTAAGATTCAGCTAAACTTACAACTTCAAATTTCCTTCTTGAAAAATTTGCCGCGTTTGGATTTTTTTGGCCATTCCCTACCCCAGGACAGTTTTTGAGGGCATGAGTCATTTACAGCCCTGCAGTCCTTGTGAATATTAGTGACCATTAGCAGTGGATTTAAAGCTGCTGTTTGAGGAAACGGCCTTAAGGTGGCAGCATTTCTACGTTGCCAACTCTGCTTGCTAGGGAAACAGAACCTTGCTGCAAGTTGTGCTTTTAGGTTGCAGATTAGAGTGGAATGTGTCAGGACAAACCCCCATAAGTTTTAGCCTCCTTAATTCTTGTTTGTGTCTTTAAGTTTTCATTTTTATCAGAGCAAATTGGATTTTAAAATGTCTTTTGTTCTAGCTGCACAGAATCTTGTTCATGTACACATATACATATATCTATTGATCTTTGTGTCCTTTTCCATGTAGGTTATTGTAGAGTGTTGAATAGACCACTCTTGGTATTCCATAGGTCTTTGGGGATGATATATTTTATATGTATTAGTATATGTTTGTTAACCCCAATATCCTAATTTGTCCATTCCTCACACCTTTTCTTTGGCTTAACCATAAGTTTGTCTTCTCCATCTGAGATTGTCTTTCCCTATGGAAATATGTTCATTTTTATGAATTTTCAGATAACATAAGTGATATCGTAGAACATTTGTCTTTCGCAATCTGACTTACTTCACGTTGTGTGATTATCTCTAGGCTCATCCGTGGTGCTGCATATGCCATTCTTTTATTTTTTTTCGTGGCTAATATTCCATTCTGTACATATACCACTTCTTCTTTGTCCATTCATCTGTTTATGGAGCTTCTTTTTGCTTCCATGTCTTGGCTCTTTCAATATTGCTGCAGTGCACATTTGCCTGCCTCTGTCTTTCCGATTCTGGTGGTCTTAGGTTATAGGCCCAGAAGGTGCCCTGCCGCATCATACGGTAGCTCAATTTTTACCTTTTAAAGCAGCTGCATTCAGTTTTCATTAGTGCTGTTAGCACTTTACACCCCATCAGCAGCTAGAAGGTACACAGTTCCCTAAAACCTCTTCAGCATTTATAGTTTGTAGACTTTTTGCTGATGGTCATTTGACTGGTGTGAGCTGAAACCTTTGTGGACGTGGGATTTGCATGCAGCTAATAATTCCTTATACTGAGCTTTAGGCGTGTCTTTTTTTTTCTTTTCCTTTTTTTTTTAAAGAGTGAGTACAACTTCCCTCTCATATTGACTTCTTGAAAACTTTGTCATGTGTTGAAATTTCTTGCCTATTCCCTACCCCAGGACATTTTTTGAGGGCAGGTATCATTTACAGCCCCGCAGTCCTCGTGACTATTAAGCGACCATTAGCACTGTGTTTAAAGCTGCTGTTGTGGGAAACAGCCACAAGGCGGCAGCATTATTACGTTCTCAACTCTTGTTACTAGGGCAACAGAGTCTTCCTGGACGTCGTGTTCCTCGGTTGTAAATTAGAGTGGAATGTGCTGGGACAAGCCCCCAGAAGTTTATGTCTCCTTACTTATGTTCGTTTTTTAAATTTAATTTATATTTCTTATTGGAGGAAATTTGATTAGAGTGTTGTGATTGTCTGGCTGTACAGAATCTGGTCAATGATTCATACATATGTCTGTTCATCTTCGGATCCTGTTACCATGTATGTTATTACAGAATGTTGAGTAGACCTCCCTTGGTATTTGGTAGGTGTTTTGTCATGATATATTTTATATGTATTGGTGATTATATAATTCATATAGTTTATATGTTATATGTTTATATACATTTAACATACGTTAGTATATGTATGCTACCCCCATAATCCTAATTTATCCATCCTCCCACCTTTCATTTTGGTTAACCATTAGTTTGTTTTATCAGTCTGTGAGTGTGTTTTTCTGTGGAAATATGTTCATTGGGAGCAATCTTAGGATAACACGTATAAATGATATCATAGGATATTTGTCATTCCCTTTTGACTTACGTAACGTACTATGATTATTTCTAGGCTCATGTGTAGTCCTGAAAACGGCATTGTTCATTTTTTTCCCGAGGCTACTATTCCATTCGGTACGTATACCACTTCTTCTTTGTCCATTTATCTGTTGATGGACATTTTGTTTGCTTGCATGGCTTGGCTATTGTAAATATTGCTGCAGGGCATGTTTGCCTGTCTGTGCCTTTCCCATTCTGGTCTTCTTAGGGTATAGGCCCATTAGGGGATCGGCCGCATGATATGGTAGCTCAATTTTTACCTTTTAAACGCAGCTCCGTTCTGTTCTCATGATTAGCTGTTACCAGTTTACATCCAACCAACAGCATAGTGGGTATGCATTTCTCCCCCAACCCGTCAGCATGCATTGTTTGTAGACTTTTTACGGATGGCATTTTGAATATTGGGTGGTGAAATCTTTTTGTAGTTTGGATTTGCATCCAACCAATAATTCCTGATATTGAGCTTTTATCCATGTTCTTCTTTTTTTAAAACAACCGAGTGAGTAACACTTACCTCTTCAAATTGTTTTCTTGAAAAATTTTCCGTGTTGTGAACTTTCTTGGCCATTACCTACCCCAGGACATGTTTTGAGGACACGTGTCATTTACGGCCCTACAATTACTGTGAATCTCAAGTGACCCTTAGCCCTGTGTTTAAAGCTGCTGTTGTGGGAAACGGCCACAAGGCGGCAGCATTTCTCCATTCCCAAGTCTGGTTACTAGGGCAGCAGAGCCTTCCTGAAAGTTGTGTTCCTAGGTTGTAAATTAGAATGGGATGTGCCAGGGAAAACCCCAATAACTTTATGTCTCATTAATTGTTGTTCGTGGTTTTAATTTTTTAAATTGGGGTAATGAGCAGAATAGTGTTTGTTCTGGGTGTGCACAATCAGGTTCAATTGAACATTATATATATCTACTCATGTACAGATCCTCTTCCCATGTAAATTACTATTATTTTTTTAAATAAATTTATTTTATTTATTTATTTATTTTTGGCTGAGTTGGATCTTCGTTGCTGCATGTGGGCTTTCTCCAGTTGCGGTGAGCGGGGGCTACTCTCTGTTGCGGTGCACCGGCTTCTCACTGCAGTGGCTTCTCTTGTTGTGGAGCACGGGCTCTAGGCGTGTGGGCTTCAGTAGTTGTGGCGCATGGGCTCAGTAGTTATGGCTCATGGGCTCCAGAGCGTAGGCTCATTAGTTGTGGTGCACGGGCTTAGTTGCTCTGCTGCATGTGGGACCTTCCCGAACCAGGGATCGAACCTGTGTCCCCTGCATTGGCAGGTGGATTCTTAACCACGGTGCCACCAGGCAAGCCCGCGTGTAAATTATTACAGAGCGTTCAGTAGACCTCCCTTGGTATATGGTCGGTCTTTTTGATACGTGTGTTTAATATGTATTTGTATACGTACGGTAACCCTAATCTTAATGTGTCCATTCCTCCCACCTTTCCTTTTAGATAACCATAGTTTGTTTTCTAAGTCTGTGAGAGTCTTTCTCTGTGGAAATATGTTCATACGTGTCAGTTGTTAGGTAACAGCTAGGAGTGATATCACAGGTTATTTGTCGGCTGCTTTCCGACTTACCTCATGTTCTGTGATTATCTCTAGGCTCATCTATGGTGCTGCAAAGAGCAGTGTTTCATCCTTTTCCATGGCGAATATTGCATTGTGTAGATGGACCACTTCTTCTTTGTGCATTCATCTGTGGATGGACATTTTGGTTACTTCCAAGTCTTGGCAATGCTAAATATTGATGCAGTGCAGGATTGCCAGCCTGTGTCTTTTGGATTCTGGTCTTCTCAGGGATTAGGCCCAGCAGTGGGCCTACTAGATCATATGGTAGTTCAAATTTTTCCCTTTCAACGCACCTCCATTCTGTTCTCACTACTGGCTGTTACCAGTGTACATCCCACCAGCAACTAGAGGGTACACAGTTCTCTAAAACCCCTTCAGAATTTATTGTTTGTAGACTTTTTACTGATGGCATTTTGAGTGTTGGGTGGTGATACCTTCTTGTAGGTTGGATTTGCATGCGTCTAATAATTCCCGATATTGAGCTTTCATGTACTTTTTTTTTAAGTAAAACAGAGAAACTCACCTCTTCAAATTGTTTCCTTGAAAAATTTGCCATGTTCTGAATTCCTGTGGCCATTACCTGCACCAGGACATTTTTTGAGGGCAGGTGTCCTTTACAGCCCTGTAGTAATTGTGAATATCACATGACCATTAGTTCTGCATTTAAAGCTGCTGTTGCAGGAAACGGCCACAAGGGGGCAGCATTTCTATATTCCCAACTCTGGTTACTAGGGCAACACAGCCTTCCTGGAAGTCCTGTTTGTAGGTTGTAAAGTAGAGTGGAATGTGCCAGGACAAACCCCCAGAAACTATGTCTACTTATTTGTTGTTGATATTCTCAGTTTAATTTTCATTTTTCTCAGAGCAAATTTGATTGCAATGTTGTGTTTGTTCTAGGTGTACAGAATGTCTTTCATTGATTCATATATCTTTTCATGTTTGGATCCTGTTCCGTAGAGATTATTACAGAATGTTGTGTAGACCTCTCTTGGTATTCGGTATGTCTGATGATTATATATTTTATAAGTATTAGCATATGTCTGTTAAACCCAATATCCTCCGTTATACATTCCTCACACCTTTCCGTTTGGTTAAGCACAAGCTTGTTTTCTGAACACGTGAGTGTCCTTCTCTGTGGAAATAGGTTCATTCCTATCAATTTTTACATAAGACCTATACGTGATATCATAGGATATGTGTCTCTCGCTTTCTGACTTACTTCAAGTTGTGTGATTGTGTGTAGCCTCGTCTATGGTGCTGCAAACGGCATTGTTTCATTCTTTTCTGTGTCTAATATTGCATTGTGTACATGGACCACTTTTTCGTCCATTCATCTGATGATGGACATTTTTGTTGCTTCCATGTCTTGGCTATTGTAAATACTGCTGCAATACACGATGTTCCATCCTGTGTCTTTTTGATGCTGGCTTTCACAGGTGACAGGCCCAATAGTGGGCCTTCCGGATCATATGGGGACTCAATTTTTACCTTTCAACGCACTGCCATTCTGTTCCTATTATTGGCGGTTACCAGTTTACATCCCACTTAGACCGAGAGGTTACGCTATTCTCCACAACTTCTTCAACATCTATTGTTTGTTGACGTTTTGCTGATGGTCATTCTGACTGGTGTGAGGTGATACGTTTGTGTAGATTGGATTTGCATGCGTCTAATAATTCCTGATGTTTTGCGTGGATCAATGTCCTTTTCATTTTTTTTTAAGATTCAGCTAAACTTACAACTTCAAATTTCCTTCTTGAAAAATTTGCCGCGTTTGGATTTTTTTGGCCATTCCCTACCCCAGGACAGTTTTTGAGGGCATGAGTCATTTACAGCCCTGCAGTCCTTGTGAATATTAGTGACCATTAGCAGTGGATTTAAAGCTGCTGTTTGAGGAAACGGCCTTAAGGTGGCAGCATTTCTACGTTGCCAACTCTGCTTGCTAGGGAAACAGAACCTTGCTGCAAGTTGTGCTTTTAGGTTGCAGATTAGAGTGGAATGTGTCAGGACAAACCCCCATAAGTTTTAGCCTCCTTAATTCTTGTTTGTGTCTTTAAGTTTTCATTTTTATCAGAGCAAATTGGATTTTAAAATGTCTTTTGTTCTAGCTGCACAGAATCTTGTTCATGTACACATATACATATATCTATTGATCTTTGTGTCCTTTTCCATGTAGGTTATTGTAGAGTGTTGAATAGACCACTCTTGGTATTCCATAGGTCTTTGGGGATGATATATTTTATATGTATTAGTATATGTTTGTTAACCCCAATATCCTAATTTGTCCATTCCTCACACCTTTTCTTTGGCTTAACCATAAGTTTGTCTTCTCCATCTGAGATTGTCTTTCCCTATGGAAATATGTTCATTTTTATGAATTTTCAGATAACATAAGTGATATCGTAGAACATTTGTCTTTCGCAATCTGACTTACTTCACGTTGTGTGATTATCTCTAGGCTCATCCGTGGTGCTGCATATGCCATTCTTTTATTTTTTTTCGTGGCTAATATTCCATTCTGTACATATACCACTTCTTCTTTGTCCATTCATCTGTTTATGGAGCTTTTTTTTGCTTCCATGTCTTGGCTCTTTCAATATTGCTGCAGTGCACATTTGCCTGCCTCTGTCTTTCCGATTCTGGTGGTCTTAGGTTATAGGCCCAGAAGGTGCCCTGCCGCATCATACGGTAGCTCAATTTTTACCTTTTAAAGCAGCTGCATTCAGTTTTCATTAGTGCTGTTAGCACTTTACACCCCATCAGCAGCTAGAAGGTACACAGTTCCCTAAAACCTCTTCAGCATTTATAGTTTGTAGACTTTTTGCTGATGGTCATTTGACTGGTGTGAGCTGAAACCTTTGTGGACGTGGGATTTGCATGCAGCTAATAATTCCTTATACTGAGCTATAGGCGTGTCTTTTTTTTTCTTTTCCTTTTTTTTTTAAAGAGTGAGTACAACTTCCCTCTCATATTGACTTCTTGAAAACTTTGTCATGTGTTGAAATTTCTTGCCTATTCCCTACCCCAGGACATTTTTTGAGGGCAGGTATCATTTACAGCCCCGCAGTCCTCGTGACTATTAAGCGACCATTAGCACTGTGTTTAAAGCTGCTGTTGTGGGAAACAGCCACAAGGCGGCAGCATTATTACGTTCTCAACTCTTGTTACTAGGGCAACAGAGTCTTCCTGGACGTCGTGTTCCTCGGTTGTAAATTAGAGTGGAATGTGCTGGGACAAGCCCCCAGAAGTTTATGTCTCCTTACTTATGTTCGTTTTTTAAATTTCATTTATATTTCTTATCGGAGGAAATTTGATTAGAGTGTTGTGATTGTCTGGCTGTACAGAATCTGGTCAATGATTCATACATATGTCTGTTCATCTTCGGATCCTGTTACCATGTATGTTATTACAGAATGTTGAGTAGACCTCCCTTGGTATTTGGTAGGTGTTTTGTCATGATATATTTTATATGTATTGGTGATTATATAATTCATATAGTTTATATGTTATATGTTTATATACATTTAACATACGTTAGTATATGTATGCTACCCCCATAATCCTAATTTATCCATCCTCCCACCTTTCATTTTGGTTAACCATTAGTTTGTTTTATCAGTCTGTGAGTGTGTTTTTCTGTGGAAATATGTTCATTGGGAGCAATCTTAGGATAACACGTATAAATGATATCATAGGATATTTGTCATTCCCTTTTGACTTACGTAACGTACTATGATTATTTCTAGGCTCATGTGTAGTCCTGAAAACGGCATTGTTCATTTTTTTCCCGAGGCTACTATTCCATTCGGTACGTATACCACTTCTTCTTTGTCCATTTATCTGTTGATGGACATTTTGTTTGCTTGCATGGCTTGGCTATTGTAAATATTGCTGCAGGGCATGTTTGCCTGTCTGTGCCTTTCCCATTCTGGTCTTCTTAGGGTATAGGCCCATTAGGGGATCGGCCGCATGATATGGTAGCTCAATTTTTACCTTTTAAACGCAGCTCCGTTCTGTTCTCATGATTAGCTGTTACCAGTTTACATCCAACCAACAGCATAGTGGGTATGCATTTCTCCCCCAACCCGTCAGCATGCATTGTTTGTAGACTTTTTACGGATGGCATTTTGAATATTGGGTGGTGAAATCTTTTTGTAGTTTGGATTTGCATCCAACCAATAATTCCTGATATTGAGCTTTTATCCATGTTCTTCTTTTTTTAAAACAACCGAGTGAGTAACACTTACCTCTTCAAATTGTTTTCTTGAAAAATTTTCCGTGTTGTGAACTTTCTTGGCCATTACCTACCCCAGGACATGTTTTGAGGACACGTGTCATTTACGGCCCTACAATTACTGTGAATCTCAAGTGACCCTTAGCCCTGTGTTTAAAGCTGCTGTTGTGGGAAACGGCCACAAGGCGGCAGCATTTCTCCATTCCCAAGTCTGGTTACTAGGGCAGCAGAGCCTTCCTGAAAGTTGTGTTCCTAGGTTGTAAATTAGAATGGGATGTGCCAGGGAAAACCCCAATAACTTTATGTCTCATTAATTGTTGTTCGTGGTTTTAATTTTTTAAATTGGGGTAATGAGCAGAATAGTGTTTGTTCTGGGTGTGCACAATCAGGTTCAATTGAACATTATATATATCTACTCATGTACAGATCCTCTTCCCATGTAAATTACTATTATTTTTTTAAATAAATTTATTTTATTTATTTATTTATTTTTGGCTGAGTTGGATCTTCGTTGCTGCATGTGGGCTTTCTCCAGTTGCGGTGAGCGGGGGCTACTCTCCGTTGCGGTGCACCGGCTTCTCACTGCAGTGGCTTCTCTTGTTGCGGAGCACGGGCTCTAGGCGTGTGGGCTTCAGTAGTTGTGGCGCATGGGCTCAGTAGTTATGGCTCATGGGCTCCAGAGCGTAGGCTCATTAGTTGTGGTGCACGGGCTTAGTTGCTCTGCTGCATGTGGGACCTTCCCGAACCAGGGATCGAACCTGTGTCCCCTGCATTGGCAGGTGGATTCTTAACCACGGTGCCACCAGGCAAGCCCCCGTGTAAATTATTACAGAGCGTTCAGTAGACCTCCCTTGGTATATGGTCGGTCTTTTTGATACGTGTGTTTAATATGTATTTGTATACGTACGGTAACCCTAATCTTAATGTGTCCATTCCTCCCACCTTTCCTTTTAGATAACCATAGTTTGTTTTCTAAGTCTGTGAGAGTCTTTCTCTGTGGAAATATGTTCATACGTGTCAGTTGTTAGGTAACAGCTAGGAGTGATATCACAGGTTATTTGTCGGCTGCTTTCCGACTTACCTCATGTTCTGTGATTATCTCTAGGCTCATCTATGGTGCTGCAAAGAGCAGTGTTTCATCCTTTTCCATGGCGAATATTGCATTGTGTACATGGACCACTTCTTCTTTGTGCATTCATCTGTGGATGGACATTTTGGTTACTTCCAAGTCTTGGCAATGCTAAATATTGATGCAGTGCAGGATTGCCAGCCTGTGTCTTTTGGATTCTGGTCTTCTCAGGGATTAGGCCCAGCAGTGGGCCTACTAGATCATATGGTAGTTCAAATTTTTCCCTTTCAACGCACCTCCATTCTGTTCTCACTACTGGCTGTTACCAGTTTACATCCCACCAGCAACTAGAGGGTACACAGTTCTCTAAAACCCCTTCAGAATTTATTGTTTGTAGACTTTTTACTGATGGCATTTTGAGTGTTGGGTGGTGATACCTTCTTGTAGGTTGGATTTGCATGTGTCTAATAATTCCCGATATTGAGCTTTCATCTACATTTTTTTTAAGTAAAACAGAAACTCACCTCTTCAAATTGTTTCCTTGAAAAATTTGCCATGTTCTGAATTCCTGTGGCCATTACCTGCACCAGGACATTTTTTGAGGGCAGGTGTCCTTTACAGCCCTGTAGTAATTGTGAATATCACATGACCATTAGTTCTGCATTTAAAGCTGCTGTTGCAGGAAACGGCCACAAGGGGGCAGCATTTCTATATTCCCAACTCTGGTTACTAGGGCAACACAGCCTTCCTGGAAGTCCTGTTTGTAGGTTGTAAAGTAGAGTGGAATGTGCCAGGACAAACCCCCAGAAACTATGTCTACTTATTTGTTGTTGATATTCTCAGTTTAATTTTCATTTTTCTCAGAGCAAATTTGATTGCAATGTTGTGTTTGTTCTAGGTGTACAGAATGTCTTTCATTGATTCATATATCTTTTCATGTTTGGATCCTGTTCCGTAGAGATTATTACAGAATGTTGTGTAGACCTCTCTTG
This sequence comes from Eubalaena glacialis, assembly GCF_028564815.1. NCBI lineage: Eukaryota > Metazoa > Chordata > Mammalia > Artiodactyla > Balaenidae > Eubalaena > Eubalaena glacialis. The sequence goes on from NC_083722.1 coordinate 122,879,687, forward strand.
GTATTCGGTATGTCTGATGATTATATATTTTATAAGTATTAGCATATGTCTGTTAAACCCAATATCCTCCGTTATACATTCCTCACACCTTTCCGTTTGGTTAAGCACAAGCTTGTTTTCTGAACACGTGAGTGTCCTTCTCTGTGGAAATAGGTTCATTCCTATCAATTTTTACATAAGACCTATACGTGATATCATAGGATATGTGTCTCTCGCTTTCTGACTTACTTCAAGTTGTGTGATTGTCTGTAGCCTCGTCTATGGTGTTGCAAACGGCATTGTTTCATTCTTTTCTGTGTCTAATATTGCATTGTGTACATGGACCACTTTTTCGTCCATTCATCTGATGATGGACATTTTTGTTGCTTCCATGTCTTGGCTATTGTAAATACTGCTGCAATACACGATGTTCCATCCTGTGTCTTTTTGATTCTGGCTTTCACAGGTGACAGGCCCAATAGTGGGCCTTCCGGATCATATGGGGACTCAATTTTTACCTTTCAACGCACTGCCATTCTGTTCCTATTATTGGCGGTTACCAGTTTACATCCCACTTAGACCGAGAGGTTACGCTATTCTCCACAACTTCTTCAACATCTATTGTTTGTTGACGTTTTGCTGATGGTCATTCTGACTGGTGTGAGGTGATACGTTTGTGTAGATTGGATTTGCATGCGTCTAATAATTCCTGATGTTTTGCGTGTATCAATGTCCTTTTCATTTTTTTTTTAAGATTCAGCTAAACTTACAACTTCAAATTTCCTTCTTGAAAAATTTGCCGCGTTTGGATTTTTTTGGCCATTCCCTACCCCAGGACAGTTTTTGAGGGCATGAGTCATTTACAGCCCTGCAGTCCTTGTGAATATTAGTGACCATTAGCAGTGGATTTAAAGCTGCTGTTTGAGGAAACGGCCTTAAGGTGGCAGCATTTCTACGTTGCCAACTCTGCTTGCTAGGGAAACAGAACCTTGCTGCAAGTTGTGCTTTTAGGTTGCAGATTAGAGTGGAATGTGTCAGGACAAACCCCCATAAGTTTTAGCCTCCTTAATTCTTGTTTGTGTCTTTAAGTTTTCATTTTTATCAGAGCAAATTGGATTTTAAAATGTCTTTTGTTCTAGCTGCACAGAATCTTGTTCATGTACACATATACATATATCTATTGATCTTTGTGTCCTTTTCCATGTAGGTTATTGTAGAGTGTTGAATAGACCACTCTTGGTATTCCATAGGTCTTTGGGGATGATATATTTTATATGTATTAGTATATGTTTGTTAACCCCAATATCCTAATTTGTCCATTCCTCACACCTTTTCTTTGGCTTAACCATAAGTTTGTCTTCTCCATCTGAGATTGTCTTTCCCTATGGAAATATGTTCATTTTTATGAATTTTCAGATAACATAAGTGATATCGTAGAACATTTGTCTTTCGCAATCTGACTTACTTCACGTTGTGTGATTATCTCTAGGCTCATCCGTGGTGCTGCATATGCCATTCTTTTATTTTTTTTCGTGGCTAATATTCCATTCTGTACATATACCACTTCTTCTTTGTCCATTCATCTGTTTATGGAGCTTTTTTTTGCTTCCATGTCTTGGCTCTTTCAATATTGCTGCAGTGCACATTTGCCTGCCTCTGTCTTTCCGATTCTGGTGGTCTTAGGTTATAGGCCCAGAAGGTGCCCTGCCGCATCATACGGTAGCTCAATTTTTACCTTTTAAAGCAGCTGCATTCAGTTTTCATTAGTGCTGTTAGCACTTTACACCCCATCAGCAGCTAGAAGGTACACAGTTCCCTAAAACCTCTTCAGCATTTATAGTTTGTAGACTTTTTGCTGATGGTCATTTGACTGGTGTGAGCTGAAACCTTTGTGGACGTGGGATTTGCATGCAGCTAATAATTCCTTATACTGAGCTTTAGGCGTGTCTTTTTTTTTCTTTTCCTTTTTTTTTTAAAGAGTGAGTACAACTTCCCTCTCATATTGACTTCTTGAAAACTTTGTCATGTGTTGAAATTTCTTGCCTATTCCCTACCCCAGGACATTTTTTGAGGGCAGGTATCATTTACAGCCCCGCAGTCCTCGTGACTATTAAGCGACCATTAGCACTGTGTTTAAAGCTGCTGTTGTGGGAAACAGCCACAAGGCGGCAGCATTATTACGTTCTCAACTCTTGTTACTAGGGCAACAGAGTCTTCCTGGACGTCGTGTTCCTCGGTTGTAAATTAGAGTGGAATGTGCTGGGACAAGCCCCCAGAAGTTTATGTCTCCTTACTTATGTTCGTTTTTTAAATTTCATTTATATTTCTTATCGGAGGAAATTTGATTAGAGTGTTGTGATTGTCTGGCTGTACAGAATCTGGTCAATGATTCATACATATGTCTGTTCATCTTCGGATCCTGTTACCATGTATGTTATTACAGAATGTTGAGTAGACCTCCCTTGGTATTTGGTAGGTGTTTTGTCATGATATATTTTATATGTATTGGTGATTATATAATTCATATCGTTTATATGTTATATGTTTATATACATTTAACATACGTTAGTATATGTATGCTACCCCCATAATCCTAATTTATCCATCCTCCCACCTTTCATTTTGGTTAACCATTAGTTTGTTTTATCAGTCTGTGAGTGTGTTTTTCTGTGGAAATATGTTCATTGGGAGCAATCTTAGGATAACACGTATAAATGATATCATAGGATATTTGTCATTCCCTTTTGACTTACGTAACGTACTATGATTATTTCTAGGCTCATGTGTAGTCCTGAAAACGGCATTGTTCATTTTTTTCCCGAGGCTACTATTCCATTCGGTACGTATACCACTTCTTCTTTGTCCATTTATCTGTTGATGGACATTTTGTTTGCTTGCATGGCTTGGCTATTGTAAATATTGCTGCAGGGCATGTTTGCCTGTCTGTGCCTTTCCCATTCTGGTCTTCTTAGGGTATAGGCCCATTAGGGGATCGGCCGCATGATATGGTAGCTCAATTTTTACCTTTTAAACGCAGCTCCGTTCTGTTCTCATGATTAGCTGTTACCAGTTTACATCCAACCAACAGCATAGTGGGTATGCATTTCTCCCCCAACCCGTCAGCATGCATTGTTTGTAGACTTTTTACGGATGGCATTTTGAATATTGGGTGGTGAAATCTTTTTGTAGTTTGGATTTGCATCCAACCAATAATTCCTGATATTGAGCTTTTATCCATGTTCTTCTTTTTTTAAAACAACCGAGTGAGTAACACTTACCTCTTCAAATTGTTTTCTTGAAAAATTTTCCGTGTTGTGAACTTTCTTGGCCATTACCTACCCCAGGACATGTTTTGAGGACACGTGTCATTTACGGCCCTACAATTACTGTGAATCTCAAGTGACCCTTAGCCCTGTGTTTAAAGCTGCTGTTGTGGGAAACGGCCACAAGGCGGCAGCATTTCTCCATTCCCAAGTCTGGTTACTAGGGCAGCAGAGCCTTCCTGAAAGTTGTGTTCCTAGGTTGTAAATTAGAATGGGATGTGCCAGGGAAAACCCCAATAACTTTATGTCTCATTAATTGTTGTTCGTGGTTTTAATTTTTTAAATTGGGGTAATGAGCAGAATAGTGTTTGTTCTGGGTGTGCACAATCAGGTTCAATTGAACATTATATATATCTACTCATGTACAGATCCTCTTCCCATGTAAATTACTATTATTTTTTTAAATAAATTTATTTTATTTGTTTATTTATTTTTGGCTGAGTTGGATCTTCGTTGCTGCATGTGGGCTTTCTCCAGTTGCGGTGAGCGGGGGCTACTCTCCGTTGCGGTGCACCGGCTTCTCACTGCAGTGGCTTCTCTTGTTGCGGAGCACGGGCTCTAGGCGTGTGGGCTTCAGTAGTTGTGGCGCATGGGCTCAGTAGTTATGGCTCATGGGCTCCAGAGCGTAGGCTCATTAGTTGTGGTGCACGGGCTTAGTTGCTCTGCTGCATGTGGGACCTTCCCGAACCAGGGATCGAACCTGTGTCCCCTGCATTGGCAGGTGGATTCTTAACCACGGTGCCACCAGGCAAGCCCCCGTGTAAATTATTACAGAGCGTTCAGTAGACCTCCCTTGGTATATGGTCGGTCTTTTTGATACGTGTGTTTAATATGTATTTGCATACGTACGGTAACCCTAATCTTAATGTATCCATTCCTCCCACCTTTCCTTTTAGATAACCATAGTTTGTTTTCTAAGTCTGTGAGAGTCTTTCTCTGTGGAAATATGTTCATACGTGTCAGTTGTTAGGTAACAGCTAGGAGTGATATCACAGGTTATTTGTCGGCTGCTTTCCGACTTACCTCATGTTCTGTGATTATCTCTAGGCTCATCTATGGTGCTGCAAAGAGCAGTGTTTCATCCTTTTCCATGGCGAATATTGCATTGTGTAGATGGACCACTTCTTCTTTGTGCATTCATCTGTGGATGGACATTTTGGTTACTTCCAAGTCTTGGCAATGCTAAATATTGATGCAGTGCAGGATTGCCAGCCTGTGTCTTTTGGATTCTGGTCTTCTCAGGGATTAGGCCCAGCAGTGGGCCTACTAGATCATATGGTAGTTCAAATTTTTCCCTTTCAACGCACCTCCATTCTGTTCTCACTACTGGCTGTTACCAGTTTACATCCCACCAGCAACTAGAGGGTACACAGTTCTCTAAAACCCCTTCAGAATTTATTGTTTGTAGACTTTTTACTGATGGCATTTTGAGTGTTGGGTGGTGATACCTTCTTGTAGGTTGGATTTGCATGTGTCTAATAATTCCCGATATTGAGCTTTCATCTACATTTTTTTTAAGTAAAACAGAAACTCACCTCTTCAAATTGTTTCCTTGAAAAATTTGCCATGTTCTGAATTCCTGTGGCCATTACCTGCACCAGGACATTTTTTGAGGGCAGGTGTCCTTTACAGCCCTGTAGTAATTGTGAATATCACATGACCATTAGTTCTGCATTTAAAGCTGCTGTTGCAGGAAACGGCCACAAGGGGGCAGCATTTCTATATTCCCAACTCTGGTTACTAGGGCAACACAGCCTTCCTGGAAGTCCTGTTTGTAGGTTGTAAAGTAGAGTGGAATGTGCCAGGACAAACCCCCAGAAACTATGTCTACTTATTTGTTGTTGATATTCTCAGTTTAATTTTCATTTTTCTCAGAGCAAATTTGATTGCAATGTTGTGTTTGTTCTAGGTGTACAGAATGTCTTTCATTGATTCATATATCTTTTCATGTTTGGATCCTGTTCCGTAGAGATTATTACAGAATGTTGTGTAGACCTCTCTTGGTATTCGGTATGTCTGATGATTATATATTTTATAAGTATTAGCATATGTCTGTTAAACCCAATATCCTCCGTTATACATTCCTCACACCTTTCCGTTTGGTTAAGCACAAGCTTGTTTTCTGAACACGTGAGTGTCCTTCTCTGTGGAAATAGGTTCATTCCTATCAATTTTTACATAAGACCTATACGTGATATCATAGGATATGTGTCTCTCGCTTTCTGACTTACTTCAAGTTGTGTGATTGTCTGTAGCCTCGTCTATGGTGCTGCAAACGGCATTGTTTCATTCTTTTCTGTGTCTAATATTGCATTGTGTACATGGACCACTTTTTCGTCCATTCATCTGATGATGGACATTTTTGTTGCTTCCATGTCTTGGCTATTGTAAATACTGCTGCAATACACGATGTTCCATCCTGTGTCTTTTTGATGCTGGCTTTCACAGGTGACAGGCCCAATAGTGGGCCTTCCGGATCATATGGGGACTCAATTTTTACCTTTCAACGCACTGCCATTCTGTTCCTATTATTGGCGGTTACCAGTTTACATCCCACTTAGACCGAGAGGTTACGCTATTCTCCACAACTTCTTCAACATCTATTGTTTGTTGACGTTTTGCTGATGGTCATTCTGACTGGTGTGAGGTGATACGTTTGTGTAGATTGGATTTGCATGCGTCTAATAATTCCTGATGTTTTGCGTGTATCAATGTCCTTTTCATTTTTTTTTAAGATTCAGCTAAACTTACAACTTCAAATTTCCTTCTTGAAAAATTTGCCGCGTTTGGATTTTTTTGGCCATTCCCTACCCCAGGACAGTTTTTGAGGGCATGAGTCATTTACAGCCCTGCAGTCCTTGTGAATATTAGTGACCATTAGCAGTGGATTTAAAGCTGCTGTTTGAGGAAACGGCCTTAAGGTGGCAGCATTTCTACGTTGCCAACTCTGCTTGCTAGGGAAACAGAACCTTGCTGCAAGTTGTGCTTTTAGGTTGCAGATTAGAGTGGAATGTGTCAGGACAAACCCCCATAAGTTTTAGCCTCCTTAATTCTTGTTTGTGTCTTTAAGTTTTCATTTTTATCAGAGCAAATTGGATTTTAAAATGTCTTTTGTTCTAGCTGCACAGAATCTTGTTCATGTACACATATACATATATCTATTGATCTTTGTGTCCTTTTCCATGTAGGTTATTGTAGAGTGTTGAATAGACCACTCTTGGTATTCCATAGGTCTTTGGGGATGATATATTTTATATGTATTAGTATATGTTTGTTAACCCCAATATCCTAATTTGTCCATTCCTCACACCTTTTCTTTGGCTTAACCATAAGTTTGTCTTCTCCATCTGAGATTGTCTTTCCCTATGGAAATATGTTCATTTTTATGAATTTTCAGATAACATAAGTGATATCGTAGAACATTTGTCTTTCGCAATCTGACTTACTTCACGTTGTGTGATTATCTCTAGGCTCATCCGTGGTGCTGCATATGCCATTCTTTTATTTTTTTTCGTGGCTAATATTCCATTCTGTACATATACCACTTCTTCTTTGTCCATTCATCTGTTTATGGAGCTTTTTTTTGCTTCCATGTCTTGGCTCTTTCAATATTGCTGCAGTGCACATTTGCCTGCCTCTGTCTTTCCGATTCTGGTGGTCTTAGGTTATAGGCCCAGAAGGTGCCCTGCCGCATCATACGGTAGCTCAATTTTTACCTTTTAAAGCAGCTGCATTCAGTTTTCATTAGTGCTGTTAGCACTTTACACCCCATCAGCAGCTAGAAGGTACACAGTTCCCTAAAACCTCTTCAGCATTTATAGTTTGTAGACTTTTTGCGGATGGTCATTTGACTGGTGTGAGCTGAAACCTTTGTGGACGTGGGATTTGCATGCAGCTAATAATTCCTTATACTGAGCTATAGGCGTGTCTTTTTTTTTCTTTTCCTTTTTTTTTTAAAGAGTGAGTACAACTTCCCTCTCATATTGACTTCTTGAAAACTTTGTCATGTGTTGAAATTTCTTGCCTATTCCCTACCCCAGGACATTTTTCGAGGGCAGGTATCATTTACAGCCCCGCAGTCCTCGTGACTATTAAGCGACCATTAGCACTGTGTTTAAAGCTGCTGTTGTGGGAAACAGCCACAAGGCGGCAGCATTATTACGTTCTCAACTCTTGTTACTAGGGCAACAGAGTCTTCCTGGACGTCGTGTTCCTCGGTTGTAAATTAGAGTGGAATGTGCTGGGACAAGCCCCCAGAAGTTTATGTCTCCTTACTTATGTTCGTTTTTTAAATTTAATTTATATTTCTTATCGGAGGAAATTTGATTAGAGTGTTGTGATTGTCTGGCTGTACAGAATCTGGTCAATGATTCATACATATGTCTGTTCATCTTCGGATCCTGTTACCATGTATGTTATTACAGAATGTTGAGTAGACCTCCCTTGGTATTTGGTAGGTGTTTTGTCATGATATATTTTATATGTATTGGTGATTATATAATTCATATAGTTTATATGTTATATGTTTATATACATTTAACATACGTTAGTATATGTATGCTACCCCCATAATCCTAATTTATCCATCCTCCCACCTTTCATTTTGGTTAACCATTAGTTTGTTTTATCAGTCTGTGAGTGTGTTTTTCTGTGGAAATATGTTCATTGGGAGCAATCTTAGGATAACACGTATAAATGATATCATAGGATATTTGTCATTCCCTTTTGACTTACGTAACGTACTATGATTATTTCTAGGCTCATGTGTAGTCCTGAAAACGGCATTGTTCATTTTTTTCCCGAGGCTACTATTCCATTCGGTACGTATACCACTTCTTCTTTGTCCATTTATCTGTTGATGGACATTTTGTTTGCTTGCATGGCTTGGCTATTGTAAATATTGCTGCAGGGCATGTTTGCCTGTCTGTGCCTTTCCCATTCTGGTCTTCTTAGGGTATAGGCCCATTAGGGGATCGGCCGCATGATATGGTAGCTCAATTTTTACCTTTTAAACGCAGCTCCGTTCTGTTCTCATGATTAGCTGTTACCAGTTTACATCCAACCAACAGCATAGTGGGTATGCATTTCTCCCCCAACCCGTCAGCATGCATTGTTTGTAGACTTTTTACGGATGGCATTTTGAATATTGGGTGGTGAAATCTTTTTGTAGTTTGGATTTGCATCCAACCAATAATTCCTGATATTGAGCTTTTATCCATGTTCTTCTTTTTTTAAAACAACCGAGTGAGTAACACTTACCTCTTCAAATTGTTTTCTTGAAAAATTTTCCGTGTTGTGAACTTTCTTGGCCATTACCTACCCCAGGACATGTTTTGAGGACACGTGTCATTTACGGCCCTACAATTACTGTGAATCTCAAGTGACCCTTAGCCCTGTGTTTAAAGCTGCTGTTGTGGGAAACGGCCACAAGGCGGCAGCATTTCTCCATTCCCAAGTCTGGTTACTAGGGCAGCAGAGCCTTCCTGAAAGTTGTGTTCCTAGGTTGTAAATTAGAATGGGATGTGCCAGGGAAAACCCCAATAACTTTATGTCTCATTAATTGTTGTTCGTGGTTTTAATTTTTTAAATTGGGGTAATGAGCAGAATAGTGTTTGTTCTGGGTGTGCACAATCAGGTTCAATTGAACATTATATATATCTACTCATGTACAGATCCTCTTCCCATGTAAATTACTATTATTTTTTTAAATAAATTTATTTTATTTGTTTATTTATTTTTGGCTGAGTTGGATCTTCGTTGCTGCATGTGGGCTTTCTCCAGTTGCGGTGAGCGGGGGCTACTCTCCGTTGCGGTGCACCGGCTTCTCACTGCAGTGGCTTCTCTTGTTGCGGAGCACGGGCTCTAGGCGTGTGGGCTTCAGTAGTTGTGGCGCATGGGCTCAGTAGCTATGGCTCATGGGCTCCAGAGCGTAGGCTCATTAGTTGTGGTGCACGGGCTTAGTTGCTCTGCTGCATGTGGGACCTTCCCGAACCAGGGATCGAACCTGTGTCCCCTGCATTGGCAGGTGGATTCTTAACCACGGTGCCACCAGGCAAGCCCGCGTGTAAATTATTACAGAGCGTTCAGTAGACCTCCCTTGGTATATGGTCGGTCTTTTTGATACGTGTGTTTAATATGTATTTGCATACGTACGGTAACCCTAATCTTAATGTATCCATTCCTCCCACCTTTCCTTTTAGATAACCATAGTTTGTTTTCTAAGTCTGTGAGAGTCTTTCTCTGTGGAAATATGTTCATACGTGTCAGTTGTTAGGTAACAGCTAGGAGTGATATCACAGGTTATTTGTCGGCTGCTTTCCGACTTACCTCATGTTCTGTGATTATCTCTAGGCTCATCTATGGTGCTGCAAAGAGCAGTGTTTCATCCTTTTCCATGGCGAATATTGCATTGTGTAGATGGACCACTTCTTCTTTGTGCATTCATCTGTGGATGGACATTTTGGTTACTTCCAAGTCTTGGCAATGCTAAATATTGATGCAGTGCAGGATTGCCAGCCTGTGTCTTTTGGATTCTGGTCTTCTCAGGGATTAGGCCCAGCAGTGGGCCTACTAGATCATATGGTAGTTCAAATTTTTCCCTTTCAACGCACCTCCATTCTGTTCTCACTACTGGCTGTTACCAGTTTACATCCCACCAGCAACTAGAGGGTACACAGTTCTCTAAAACCCCTTCAGAATTTATTGTTTGTAGACTTTTTACTGATGGCATTTTGAGTGTTGGGTGGTGATACCTTCTTGTAGGTTGGATTTGCATGCGTCTAATAATTCCCCATATTGAGCTTTCATGTACTTTTTTTTTTTTAAGTAAAACAGAGAAACTCACCTCTTCAAATTGTTTCCTTGAAAAATTTGCCATGTTCTGAATTCCTGTGGCCATTACCTGCACCAGGACATTTTTTGAGGGCAGGTGTCCTTTACAGCCCTGTAGTAATTGTGAATATCACATGACCATTAGTTCTGCATTTAAAGCTGCTGTTGCAGGAAACGGCCACAAGGGGGCAGCATTTCTATATTCCCAACTCTGGTTACTAGGGCAACACAGCCTTCCTGGAAGTCCTGTTTGTAGGTTGTAAAGTAGAGTGGAATGTGCCAGGACAAACCCCCAGAAACTATGTCTACTTATTTGTTGTTGATATTCTCAGTTTAATTTTCATTTTTCTCAGAGCAAATTTGATTGCAATGTTGTGTTTGTTCTAGGTGTACAGAATGTCTTTCATTGATTCATATATCTTTTCATGTTTGGATCCTGTTCCGTAGAGATTATTACAGAATGTTGTGTAGACCTCTCTTGGTATTCGGTATGTCTGATGATTATATATTTTATAAGTATTAGCATATGTCTGTTAAACCCAATATCCTCCGTTATACATTCCTCACACCTTTCCGTTTGGTTAAGCACAAGCTTGTTTTCTGAACACGTGAGTGTCCTTCTCTGTGGAAATAGGTTCATTCCTATCAATTTTTACATAAGACCTATACGTGATATCATAGGATATGTGTCTCTCGCTTTCTGACTTACTTCAAGTTGTGTGATTGTGTGTAGCCTCGTCTATGGTGCTGCAAACGGCATTGTTTCATTCTTTTCTGTGTCTAATATTGCATTGTGTACATGGACCACTTTTTCGTCCATTCATCTGATGATGGACATTTTTGTTGCTTCCATGTCTTGGCTATTGTAAATACTGCTGCAATACACGATGTTCCATCCTGTGTCTTTTTGATGCTGGCTTTCACAGGTGACAGGCCCAATAGTGGGCCTTCCGGATCATATGGGGACTCAATTTTTACCTTTCAACGCACTGCCATTCTGTTCCTATTATTGGCGGTTACCAGTTTACATCCCACTTAGACCGAGAGGTTACGCTATTCTCCACAACTTCTTCAACATCTATTGTTTGTTGACGTTTTGCTGATGGTCATTCTGACTGGTGTGAGGTGATACGTTTGTGTAGATTGGATTTGCATGCGTCTAATAATTCCTGATGTTTTGCGTGGATCAATGTCCTTTTCATTTTTTTTTAAGATTCAGCTAAACTTACAACTTCAAATTTCCTTCTTGAAAAATTTGCCGCGTTTGGATTTTTTTGGCCATTCCCTACCCCAGGACAGTTTTTGAGGGCATGAGTCATTTACAGCCCTGCAGTCCTTGTGAATATTAGTGACCATTAGCAGTGGATTTAAAGCTGCTGTTTGAGGAAACGGCCTTAAGGTGGCAGCATTTCTACGTTGCCAACTCTGCTTGCTAGGGAAACAGAACCTTGCTGCAAGTTGTGCTTTTAGGTTGCAGATTAGAGTGGAATGTGTCAGGACAAACCCCCATAAGTTTTAGCCTCCTTAATTCTTGTTTGTGTCTTTAAGTTTTCATTTTTATCAGAGCAAATTGGATTTTAAAATGTCTTTTGTTCTAGCTGCACAGAATCTTGTTCATGTACACATATACATATATCTATTGATCTTTGTGTCCTTTTCCATGTAGGTTATTGTAGAGTGTTGAATAGACCACTCTTGGTATTCCATAGGTCTTTGGGGATGATATATTTTATATGTATTAGTATATGTTTGTTAACCCCAATATCCTAATTTGTCCATTCCTCACACCTTTTCTTTGGCTTAACCATAAGTTTGTCTTCTCCATCTGAGATTGTCTTTCCCTATGGAAATATGTTCATTTTTATGAATTTTCAGATAACATAAGTGATATCGTAGAACATTTGTCTTTCGCAATCTGACTTACTTCACGTTGTGTGATTATCTCTAGGCTCATCCGTGGTGCTGCATATGCCATTCTTTTATTTTTTTTCGTGGCTAATATTCCATTCTGTACATATACCACTTCTTCTTTGTCCATTCATCTGTTTATGGAGCTTTTTTTTGCTTCCATGTCTTGGCTCTTTCAATATTGCTGCAGTGCACATTTGCCTGCCTCTGTCTTTCCGATTCTGGTGGTCTTAGGTTATAGGCCCAGAAGGTGCCCTGCCGCATCATACGGTAGCTCAATTTTTACCTTTTAAAGCAGCTGCATTCAGTTTTCATTAGTGCTGTTAGCACTTTACACCCCATCAGCAGCTAGAAGGTACACAGTTCCCTAAAACCTCTTCAGCATTTATAGTTTGTAGACTTTTTGCTGATGGTCATTTGACTGGTGTGAGCTGAAACCTTTGTGGACGTTGGATTTGCATGCAGCTAATAATTCCTTATACTGAGCTTTAGGCGTGTCTTTTTTTTTCTTTTCCTTTTTTTTTTAAAGAGTGAGTACAACTTCCCTCTCATATTGACTTCTTGAAAACTTTGTCATGTGTTGAAATTTCTTGCCTATTCCCTACCCCAGGACATTTTTCGAGGGCAGGTATCATTTACAGCCCCGCAGTCCTCGTGACTATTAAGCGACCATTAGCACTGTGTTTAAAGCTGCTGTTGTGGGAAACAGCCACAAGGCGGCAGCATTATTACGTTCTCAACTCTTGTTACTAGGGCAAGAGAGTCTTCCTGGACGTCGTGTTCCTCGGTTGTAAATTAGAGTGGAATGTGCTGGGACAAGCCCCCAGAAGTTTATGTCTCCTTACTTATGTTCGTTTTTTAAATTTAATTTATATTTCTTATCGGAGGAAATTTGATTAGAGTGTTGTGATTGTCTGGCTGTACAGAATCTGGTCAATGATTCATACATATGTCTGTTCATCTTCGGATCCTGTTACCATGTATGTTATTACAGAATGTTGAGTAGACCTCCCTTGGTATTTGGTAGGTGTTTTGTCATGATATATTTTATATGTATTGGTGATTATATAATTCATATAGTTTATATGTTATATGTTTATATACATTTAACATACGTTAGTATATGTATGCTACCCCCATAATCCTAATTTATCCATCCTCCCACCTTTCATTTTGGTTAACCATTAGTTTGTTTTATCAGTCTGTGAGTGTGTTTTTCTGTGGAAATATGTTCATTGGGAGCAATCTTAGGATAACACGTATAAATGATATCATAGGATATTTGTCATTCCCTTTTGACTTACGTAACGTACTATGATTATTTCTAGGCTCATGTGTAGTCCTGAAAACGGCATTGTTCATTTTTTTCCCGAGGCTACTATTCCATTCGGTACGTATACCACTTCTTCTTTGTCCATTTATCTGTTGATGGACATTTTGTTTGCTTGCATGGCTTGGCTATTGTAAATATTGCTGCAGGGCATGTTTGCCTGTCTGTGCCTTTCCCATTCTGGTCTTCTTAGGGTATAGGCCCATTAGGGGATCGGCCGCATGATATGGTAGCTCAATTTTTACCTTTTAAACGCAGCTCCGTTCTGTTCTCATGATTAGCTGTTACCAGTTTACATCCAACCAACAGCATAGTGGGTATGCATTTCTCCCCCAACCCGTCAGCATGCATTGTTTGTAGACTTTTTACGGATGGCATTTTGAATATTGGGTGGTGAAATCTTTTTGTAGTTTGGATTTGCATCCAACCAATAATTCCTGATATTGAGCTTTTATCCATGTTCTTCTTTTTTTAAAACAACCGAGTGAGTAACACTTACCTCTTCAAATTGTTTTCTTGAAAAATTTTCCGTGTTGTGAACTTTCTTGGCCATTACCTACCCCAGGACATGTTTTGAGGACACGTGTCATTTACGGCCCTACAATTACTGTGAATCTCAAGTGACCCTTAGCCCTGTGTTTAAAGCTGCTGTTGTGGGAAACGGCCACAAGGCGGCAGCATTTCTCCATTCCCAAGTCTGGTTACTAGGGCAGCAGAGCCTTCCTGAAAGTTGTGTTCCTAGGTTGTAAATTAGAATGGGATGTGCCAGGGAAAACCCCAATAACTTTATGTCTCATTAATTGTTGTTCGTGGTTTTAATTTTTTAAATTGGGGTAATGAGCAGAATAGTGTTTGTTCTGGGTGTGCACAATCAGGTTCAATTGAACATTATATATATCTACTCATGTACAGATCCTCTTCCCATGTAAATTACTATTATTTTTTTAAATAAATTTATTTTATTTGTTTATTTATTTTTGGCTGAGTTGGATCTTCGTTGCTGCATGTGGGCTTTCTCCAGTTGCGGTGAGCGGGGGCTACTCTCCGTTGCGGTGCACCGGCTTCTCACTGCAGTGGCTTCTCTTGTTGCGGAGCACGGGCTCTAGGCGTGTGGGCTTCAGTAGTTGTGGCGCATGGGCTCAGTAGTTATGGCTCATGGGCTCCAGAGCGTAGGCTCATTAGTTGTGGTGCACGGGCTTAGTTGCTCTGCTGCATGTGGGACCTTCCCGAACCAGGGATCGAACCTGTGTCCCCTGCATTGGCAGGTGGATTCTTAACCACGGTGCCACCAGGCAAGCCCCCGTGTAAATTATTACAGAGCGTTCAGTAGACCTCCCTTGGTATATGGTCGGTCTTTTTGATACGTGTGTTTAATATGTATTTGTATACGTACGGTAACCCTAATCTTAATGTATCCATTCCTCCCACCTTTCCTTTTAGATAACCATAGTTTGTTTTCTAAGTCTGTGAGAGTCTTTCTCTGTGGAAATATGTTCATACGTGTCAGTTGTTAGGTAACAGCTAGGAGTGATATCACAGGTTATTTGTCGGCTGCTTTCCGACTTACCCCATGTTCTGTGATTATCTCTAGGCTCATCTATGGTGCTGCAAAGAGCAGTGTTTCATCCTTTTCCATGGCGAATATTGCATTGTGTACATGGACCACTTCTTCTTTGTGCATTCATCTGTGGATGGACATTTTGGTTACTTCCAAGTCTTGGCAATGCTAAATATTGATGCAGTGCAGGATTGCCAGCCTGTGTCTTTTGGATTCTGGTCTTCTCAGGGATTAGGCCCAGCAGTGGGCCTACTAGATCATATGGTAGTTCAAATTTTTCCCTTTCAACGCACCTCCATTCTGTTCTCACTACTGGCTGTTACCAGTTTACATCCCACCAGCAACTAGAGGGTACACAGTTCTCTAAAACCCCTTCAGAATTTATTGTTTGTAGACTTTTTACTGATGGCATTTTGAGTGTTGGGTGGTGATACCTTCTTGTAGGTTGGATTTGCATGCGTCTAATAATTCCCGATATTGAGCTTTCATGTACTTTTTTTTTTTTAAGTAAAACAGAGAAACTCACCTCTTCAAATTGTTTCCTTGAAAAATTTGCCATGTTCTGAATTCCTGTGGCCATTACCTGCACCAGGACATTTTTTGAGGGCAGGTGTCCTTTACAGCCCTGTAGTAATTGTGAATATCACATGACCATTAGTTCTGCATTTAAAGCTGCTGTTGCAGGAAACGGCCACAAGGGGGCAGCATTTCTATATTCCCAACTCTGGTTACTAGGGCAACACAGCCTTCCTGGAAGTCCTGTTTGTAGGTTGTAAAGTAGAGTGGAATGTGCCAGGACAAACCCCCAGAAACTATGTCTACTTATTTGTTGTTGATATTCTCAGTTTAATTTTCATTTTTCTCAGAGCAAATTTGATTGCAATGTTGTGTTTGTTCTAGGTGTACAGAATGTCTTTCATTGATTCATATATCTTTTCATGTTTGGATCCTGTTCCGTAGAGATTATTACAGAATGTTGTGTAGACCTCTCTTGGTATTCGGTATGTCTGATGATTATATATTTTATAAGTATTAGCATATGTCTGTTAAACCCAATATCCTCCGTTATACATTCCTCACACCTTTCCGTTTGGTTAAGCACAAGCTTGTTTTCTGAACACGTGAGTGTCCCTCTCTGTGGAAATAGGTTCATTCCTATCAATTTTTAGATAAGACCTATACGTGATATCATAGGATATGTGTCTCTCGCTTTCTGACTTACTTCAAGGTGTGTGATTGTCTGTAGCCTCGTCTATGGTGCTGCAAACGGCATTGTTTCATTCTTTTCTGTGTCTAATATTGCATTGTGTACATGGACCACTTTTTCGTCCATTCATCTGATGATGGACATTTTTGTTGCTTCCATGTCTTGGCTATTGTAAATACTGCTGCAATACACGATGTTCCATCCTGTGTCTTTTTGATGCTGGCTTTCACAGGTGACAGGCCCAATAGTGGGCCTTCCGGATCATATGGGGACTCAATTTTTACCTTTCAACGCACTGCCATTCTGTTCCTATTATTGGCGGTTACCAGTTTACATCCCACTTAGACCGAGAGGTTACGCTATTCTCCACAACTTCTTCAACATCTATTGTTTGTTGACGTTTTGCTGATGGTCATTCTGACTGGTGTGAGGTGATACGTTTGTGTAGATTGGATTTGCATGCGTCTAATAATTCCTGATGTTTTGCGTGGATCAATGTCCTTTTCATTTTTTTTTTAAGATTCAGCTAAACTTACAACTTCAAATTTCCTTCTTGAAAAATTTGCCGCATTTGGATTTTTTTGGCCATTCCCTACCCCAGGACAGTTTTTGAGGGCATGAGTCATTTACAGCCCTGCAGTCCTTGTGAATATCAGTGACCATTAGCAGTGGATTTAAAGCTGCTGTTTGAGGAAACGGCCTTAAGGTGGCAGCATTTCTACGTTGCCAACTCTGCTTGCTAGGGAAACAGAACCTTGCTGCAAGTTGTGCTTTTAGGTTGCAGATTAGAGTGGAATGTGTCAGGACAAACCCCCATAAGTTTTAGCCTCCTTAATTCTTGTTTGTGTCTTTAAGTTTTCATTTTTATCAGAGCAAATTGGATTTTAAAATGTCTTTTGTTCTAGCTGCACAGAATCTTGTTCATGTACACATATACATATATCTATTGATCTTTGTGTCCTTTTCCATGTAGGTTATTGTAGAGTGTTGAATAGACCACTCTTGGTATTCCATAGGTCTTTGGAGATGATATATTTTATATGTATTAGTATATGTTTGTTAACCCCAATATCCTAATTTGTCCATTCCTCACACCTTTTCTTTGGCTTAACCATAAGTTTGTCTTCTCCATCTGAGATTGTCTTTCCCTATGGAAATATGTTCATTTTTATGAATTTTCAGATAACATAAGTGATATCGTAGAACATTTGTCTTTCGCAATCTGACTTACTTCACGTTGTGTGATTATCTCTAGGCTCATCCGTGGTGCTGCATATGCCATTCTTTTATTTTTTTTCGTGGCTAATATTCCATTCTGTACATATACCACTTCTTCTTTGTCCATTCATCTGTTTATGGAGCTTTTTTTTGCTTCCATGTCTTGGCTCTTTCAATATTGCTGCAGTGCACATTTGCCTGCCTCTGTCTTTCCGATTCTGGTGGTCTTAGGTTATAGGCCCAGAAGGTGCCCTGCCGCATCATACGGTAGCTCAATTTTTACCTTTTAAAGCAGCTGCATTCAGTTTTCATTAGTGCTGTTAGCACTTTACACCCCATCAGCAGCTAGAAGGTACACAGTTCCCTAAAACCTCTTCAGCATTTATAGTTTGTAGACTTTTTGCTGATGGTCATTTGACTGGTGTGAGCTGAAACCTTTGTGGACGTGGGATTTGCATGCAGCTAATAATTCCTTATACTGAGCTATAGGCGTGTCTTTTTTTTTCTTTTCCTTTTTTTTTTAAAGAGTGAGTACAACTTCCCTCTCATATTGACTTCTTGAAAACTTTGTCATGTGTTGAAATTTCTTGCCTATTCCCTCCCCCAGGACATTTTTCGAGGGCAGGTATCATTTACAGCCCCGCAGTCCTCGTGACTATTAAGCGACCATTAGCACTGTGTTTAAAGCTGCTGTTGTGGGAAACAGCCACAAGGCGGCAGCATTATTACGTTCTCAACTCTTGTTACTAGGGCAACAGAGTCTTCCTGGACGTCGTGTTCTTCGGTTGTAAATTAGAGTGGAATGTGCTGGGACAAGCCCCCAGAAGTTTATGTCTCCTTACTTATGTTCGTTTTTTAAATTTAATTTATATTTCTTATCGGAGGAAATTTGATTAGAGTGTTGTGATTGTCTGGCTGTACAGAATCTGGTCAATGATTCATACATATGTCTGTTCATCTTCGGATCCTGTTACCATGTATGTTATTACAGAATGTTGAGTAGACCTCCCTTGGTATTTGGTAGGTGTTTTGTCATGATATATTTTATATGTATTGGTGATTATATAATTCATATAGTTTATATGTTATATGTTTATATACATTTAACATACGTTAGTATATGTATGCTACCCCCATAATCCTAATTTATCCATCCTCCCACCTTTCATTTTGGTTAACCATTAGTTTGTTTTATCAGTCTGTGAGTGTGTTTTTCTGTGGAAATATGTTCATTGGGAGCAATCTTAGGATAACACGTATAAATGATATCATAGGATATTTGTCATTCCCTTTTGACTTACGTAACGTACTATGATTATTTCTAGGCTCATGTGTAGTCCTGAAAACGGCATTGTTCATTTTTTTCCCGAGGCTACTATTCCATTCGGTACGTATACCACTTCTTCTTTGTCCATTTATCTGTTGATGGACATTTTGTTTGCTTGCATGGCTTGGCTATTGTAAATATTGCTGCAGGGCATGTTTGCCTGTCTGTGCCTTTCCCATTCTGGTCTTCTTAGGGTATAGGCCCATTAGGGGATCGGCCGCATGATATGGTAGCTCAATTTTTACCTTTTAAACGCAGCTCCGTTCTGTTCTCATGATTAGCTGTTACCAGTTTACATCCAACCAACAGCATAGTGGGTATGCATTTCTCCCCCAACCCGTCAGCATGCATTGTTTGTAGACTTTTTACGGATGGCATTTTGAATATTGGGTGGTGAAATCTTTTTGTAGTTTGGATTTGCATCCAACCAATAATTCCTGATATTGAGCTTTTATCCATGTTCTTCTTTTTTTAAAACAACCGAGTGAGTAACACTTACCTCTTCAAATTGTTTTCTTGAAAAATTTTCCGTGTTGTGAACTTTCTTGGCCATTACCTACCCCAGGACATGTTTTGAGGACACGTGTCATTTACGGCCCTACAATTACTGTGAATCTCAAGTGACCCTTAGCCCTGTGTTTAAAGCTGCTGTTGTGGGAAACGGCCACAAGGCGGCAGCATTTCTCCATTCCCAAGTCTGGTTACTAGGGCAGCAGAGCCTTCCTGAAAGTTGTGTTCCTAGGTTGTAAATTAGAATGGGATGTGCCAGGGAAAACCCCAATAACTTTATGTCTCATTAATTGTTGTTCGTGGTTTTAATTTTTTAAATTGGGGTAATGAGCAGAATAGTGTTTGTTCTGGGTGTGCACAATCAGGTTCAATTGAACATTATATATATCTACTCATGTACAGATCCTCTTCCCATGTAAATTACTATTATTTTTTTAAATAAATTTATTTTATTTGTTTATTTATTTTTGGCTGAGTTGGATCTTCGTTGCTGCATGTGGGCTTTCTCCAGTTGCGGTGAGCGGGGGCTACTCTCCGTTGCGGTGCACCGGCTTCTCACTGCAGTGGCTTCTCTTGTTGCGGAGCACGGGCTCTAGGCGTGTGGGCTTCAGTAGTTGTGGCGCATGGGCTCAGTAGCTATGGCTCATGGGCTCCAGAGCGTAGGCTCATTAGTTGTGGTGCACGGGCTTAGTTGCTCTGCTGCATGTGGGACCTTCCCGAACCAGGGATCGAACCTGTGTCCCCTGCATTGGCAGGTGGATTCTTAACCACGGTGCCACCAGGCAAGCCCCCGTGTAAATTATTACAGAGCGTTCAGTAGACCTCCCTTGGTATATGGTCGGTCTTTTTGATACGTGTGTTTAATATGTATTTGCATACGTACGGTAACCCTAATCTTAATGTATCCATTCCTCCCACCTTTCCTTTTAGATAACCATAGTTTGTTTTCTAAGTCTGTGAGAGTCTTTCTCTGTGGAAATATGTTCATACGTGTCAGTTGTTAGGTAACAGCTAGGAGTGATATCACAGGTTATTTGTCGGCTGCTTTCCGACTTACCTCATGTTCTGTGATTATCTCTAGGCTCATCTATGGTGCTGCAAAGAGCAGTGTTTCATCCTTTTCCATGGCGAATATTGCATTGTGTAGATGGACCACTTCTTCTTTGTGCATTCATCTGTGGATGGACATTTTGGTTACTTCCAAGTCTTGGCAATGCTAAATATTGATGCAGTGCAGGATTGCCAGCCTGTGTCTTTTGGATTCTGGTCTTCTCAGGGATTAGGCCCAGCAGTGGGCCTACTAGATCATATGGTAGTTCAAATTTTTCCCTTTCAACGCACCTCCATTCTGTTCTCACTACTGGCTGTTACCAGTTTACATCCCACCAGCAACTAGAGGGTACACAGTTCTCTAAAACCCCTTCAGAATTTATTGTTTGTAGACTTTTTACTGATGGCATTTTGAGTGTTGGGTGGTGATACCTTCTTGTAGGTTGGATTTGCATGCGTCTAATAATTCCCCATATTGAGCTTTCATGTACTTTTTTTTTTTTAAGTAAAACAGAGAAACTCACCTCTTCAAATTGTTTCCTTGAAAAATTTGCCATGTTCTGAATTCCTGTGGCCATTACCTGCACCAGGACATTTTTTGAGGGCAGGTGTCCTTTACAGCCCTGTAGTAATTGTGAATATCACATGACCATTAGTTCTGCATTTAAAGCTGCTGTTGCAGGAAACGGCCACAAGGGGGCAGCATTTCTATATTCCCAACTCTGGTTACTAGGGCAACACAGCCTTCCTGGAAGTCCTGTTTGTAGGTTGTAAAGTAGAGTGGAATGTGCCAGGACAAACCCCCAGAAACTATGTCTACTTATTTGTTGTTGATATTCTCAGTTTAATTTTCATTTTTCTCAGAGCAAATTTGATTGCAATGTTGTGTTTGTTCTAGGTGTACAGAATGTCTTTCATTGATTCATATATCTTTTCATGTTTGGATCCTGTTCCGTAGAGATTATTACAGAATGTTGTGTAGACCTCTCTTGGTATTCGGTATGTCTGATGATTATATATTTTATAAGTATTAGCATATGTCTGTTAAACCCAATATCCTCCGTTATACATTCCTCACACCTTTCCGTTTGGTTAAGCACAAGCTTGTTTTCTGAACACGTGAGTGTCCTTCTCTGTGGAAATAGGTTCATTCCTATCAATTTTTACATAAGACCTATACGTGATATCATAGGATATGTGTCTCTCGCTTTCTGACTTACTTCAAGTTGTGTGATTGTCTGTAGCCTCGTCTATGGTGCTGCAAACGGCATTGTTTCATTCTTTTCTGTGTCTAATATTGCATTGTGTACATGGACCACTTTTTCGTCCATTCATCTGATGATGGACATTTTTGTTGCTTCCATGTCTTGGCTATTGTAAATACTGCTGCAATACACGATGTTCCATCCTGTGTCTTTTTGATGCTGGCTTTCACAGGTGACAGGCCCAATAGTGGGCCTTCCGGATCATATGGGGACTCAATTTTTACCTTTCAACGCACTGCCATTCTGTTCCTATTATTGGCGGTTACCAGTTTACATCCCACTTAGACCGAGAGGTTACGCTATTCTCCACAACTTCTTCAACATCTATTGTTTGTTGACGTTTTGCTGATGGTCATTCTGACTGGTGTGAGGTGATACGTTTGTGTAGATTGGATTTGCATGCGTCTAATAATTCCTGATGTTTTGCGTGTATCAATGTCCTTTTCATTTTTTTTTAAGATTCAGCTAAACTTACAACTTCAAATTTCCTTCTTGAAAAATTTGCCGCGTTTGGATTTTTTTGGCCATTCCCTACCCCAGGACAGTTTTTGAGGGCATGAGTCATTTACAGCCCTGCAGTCCTTGTGAATATTAGTGACCATTAGCAGTGGATTTAAAGCTGCTGTTTGAGGAAACGGCCTTAAGGTGGCAGCATTTCTACGTTGCCAACTCTGCTTGCTAGGGAAACAGAACCTTGCTGC
This sequence comes from Eubalaena glacialis, assembly GCF_028564815.1. Classification (NCBI taxonomy): domain Eukaryota; kingdom Metazoa; phylum Chordata; class Mammalia; order Artiodactyla; family Balaenidae; genus Eubalaena; species Eubalaena glacialis. The sequence continues at coordinate 122,901,894 of NC_083722.1, forward strand.
AAGTTGTGCTTTTAGGTTGCAGATTAGAGTGGAATGTGTCAGGACAAACCCCCATAAGTTTTAGCCTCCTTAATTCTTGTTTGTGTCTTTAAGTTTTCATTTTTATCAGAGCAAATTGGATTTTAAAATGTCTTTTGTTCTAGCTGCACAGAATCTTGTTCATGTACACATATACATATATCTATTGATCTTTGTGTCCTTTTCCATGTAGGTTATTGTAGAGTGTTGAATAGACCACTCTTGGTATTCCATAGGTCTTTGGGGATGATATATTTTATATGTATTAGTATATGTTTGTTAACCCCAATATCCTAATTTGTCCATTCCTCACACCTTTTCTTTGGCTTAACCATAAGTTTGTCTTCTCCATCTGAGATTGTCTTTCCCTATGGAAATATGTTCATTTTTATGAATTTTCAGATAACATAAGTGATATCGTAGAACATTTGTCTTTCGCAATCTGACTTACTTCACGTTGTGTGATTATCTCTAGGCTCATCCGTGGTGCTGCATATGCCATTCTTTTATTTTTTTTCGTGGCTAATATTCCATTCTGTACATATACCACTTCTTCTTTGTCCATTCATCTGTTTATGGAGCTTTTTTTTGCTTCCATGTCTTGGCTCTTTCAATATTGCTGCAGTGCACATTTGCCTGCCTCTGTCTTTCCGATTCTGGTGGTCTTAGGTTATAGGCCCAGAAGGTGCCCTGCCGCATCATACGGTAGCTCAATTTTTACCTTTTAAAGCAGCTGCATTCAGTTTTCATTAGTGCTGTTAGCACTTTACACCCCATCAGCAGCTAGAAGGTACACAGTTCCCTAAAACCTCTTCAGCATTTATAGTTTGTAGACTTTTTGCGGATGGTCATTTGACTGGTGTGAGCTGAAACCTTTGTGGACGTGGGATTTGCATGCAGCTAATAATTCCTTATACTGAGCTATAGGCGTGTCTTTTTTTTTCTTTTCCTTTTTTTTTTAAAGAGTGAGTACAACTTCCCTCTCATATTGACTTCTTGAAAACTTTGTCATGTGTTGAAATTTCTTGCCTATTCCCTACCCCAGGACATTTTTTGAGGGCAGGTATCATTTACAGCCCCGCAGTCCTCGTGACTATTAAGCGACCATTAGCACTGTGTTTAAAGCTGCTGTTGTGGGAAACAGCCACAAGGCGGCAGCATTATTACGTTCTCAACTCTTGTTACTAGGGCAACAGAGTCTTCCTGGACGTCGTGTTCCTCGGTTGTAAATTAGAGTGGAATGTGCTGGGACAAGCCCCCAGAAGTTTATGTCTCCTTACTTATGTTCGTTTTTTAAATTTAATTTATATTTCTTATCGGAGGAAATTTGATTAGAGTGTTGTGATTGTCTGGCTGTACAGAATCTGGTCAATGATTCATACATATGTCTGTTCATCTTCGGATCCTGTTACCATGTATGTTATTACAGAATGTTGAGTAGACCTCCCTTGGTATTTGGTAGGTGTTTTGTCATGATATATTTTATATGTATTGGTGATTATATAATTCATATAGTTTATATGTTATATGTTTATATACATTTAACATACGTTAGTATATGTATGCTACCCCCATAATCCTAATTTATCCATCCTCCCACCTTTCATTTTGGTTAACCATTAGTTTGTTTTATCAGTCTGTGAGTGTGTTTTTCTGTGGAAATATGTTCATTGGGAGCAATCTTAGGATAACACGTATAAATGATATCATAGGATATTTGTCATTCCCTTTTGACTTACGTAACGTACTATGATTATTTCTAGGCTCATGTGTAGTCCTGAAAACGGCATTGTTCATTTTTTTCCCGAGGCTACTATTCCATTCGGTACGTATACCACTTCTTCTTTGTCCATTTATCTGTTGATGGACATTTTGTTTGCTTGCATGGCTTGGCTATTGTAAATATTGCTGCAGGGCATGTTTGCCTGTCTGTGCCTTTCCCATTCTGGTCTTCTTAGGGTATAGGCCCATTAGGGGATCGGCCGCATGATATGGTAGCTCAATTTTTACCTTTTAAACGCAGCTCCGTTCTGTTCTCATGATTAGCTGTTACCAGTTTACATCCAACCAACAGCATAGTGGGTATGCATTTCTCCCCCAACCCGTCAGCATGCATTGTTTGTAGACTTTTTACGGATGGCATTTTGAATATTGGGTGGTGAAATCTTTTTGTAGTTTGGATTTGCATCCAACCAATAATTCCTGATATTGAGCTTTTATCCATGTTCTTCTTTTTTTAAAACAACCGAGTGAGTAACACTTACCTCTTCAAATTGTTTTCTTGAAAAATTTTCCGTGTTGTGAACTTTCTTGGCCATTACCTACCCCAGGACATGTTTTGAGGACACGTGTCATTTACGGCCCTACAATTACTGTGAATCTCAAGTGACCCTTAGCCCTGTGTTTAAAGCTGCTGTTGTGGGAAACGGCCACAAGGCGGCAGCATTTCTCCATTCCCAAGTCTGGTTACTAGGGCAGCAGAGCCTTCCTGAAAGTTGTGTTCCTAGGTTGTAAATTAGAATGGGATGTGCCAGGGAAAACCCCAATAACTTTATGTCTCATTAATTGTTGTTCGTGGTTTTAATTTTTTAAATTGGGGTAATGAGCAGAATAGTGTTTGTTCTGGGTGTGCACAATCAGGTTCAATTGAACATTATATATATCTACTCATGTACAGATCCTCTTCCCATGTAAATTACTATTATTTTTTTAAATAAATTTATTTTATTTATTTATTTATTTTTGGCTGAGTTGGATCTTCGTTGCTGCATGTGGGCTTTCTCCAGTTGCGGTGAGCGGGGGCTACTCTCCGTTGCGGTGCACCGGCTTCTCACTGCAGTGGCTTCTCTTGTTGCGGAGCACGGGCTCTAGGCGTGTGGGCTTCAATAGTTGTGGTGCATGGGCTCAGTAGTTATGGCTCATGGGCTCCAGAGCGTAGGCTCATTAGTTGTGGTGCACGGGCTTAGTTGCTCTGCTGCATGTGGGACCTTCCCGAACCAGGGATCGAACCTGTGTCCCCTGCATTGGCAGGTGGATTCTTAACCACGGTGCCACCAGGCAAGCCCCCGTGTAAATTATTACAGAGCGTTCAGTAGACCTCCCTTGGTATATGGTCGGTCTTTTTGATACGTGTGTTTAATATGTATTTGTATACGTATGGTAACCCTAATCTTAATGTATCCATTCCTCCCACCTTTCCTTTTAGATAACCATAGTTTGTTTTCTAAGTCTGTGAGAGTCTTTCTCTGTGGAAATATGTTCATACGTGTCAGTTGTTAGGTAACAGCTAGGAGTGATATCACAGGTTATTTGTCGGCTGCTTTCCGACTTACCTCATGTTCTGTGATTATCTCTAGGCTCATCTATGGTGCTGCAAAGAGCAGTGTTTCATCCTTTTCCATGGCGAATATTGCATTGTGTAGATGGACCACTTCTTCTTTGTGCATTCATCTGTGGATGGACATTTTGGTTACTTCCAAGTCTTGGCAATGCTAAATATTGATGCAGTGCAGGATTGCCAGCCTGTGTCTTTTGGATTCTGGTCTTCTCAGGGATTAGGCCCAGCAGTGGGCCTACTAGATCATATGGTAGTTCAAATTTTTCCCTTTCAACGCACCTCCATTCTGTTCTCACTACTGGCTGTTACCAGTTTACATCCCACCAGCAACTAGAGGGTACACAGTTCTCTAAAACCCCTTCAGAATTTATTGTTTGTAGACTTTTTACTGATGGCATTTTGAGTGTTGGGTGGTGATACCTTCTTGTAGGTTGGATTTGCATGTGTCTAATAATTCCCGATATTGAGCTTTCATCTACATTTTTTTTAAGTAAAACAGAAACTCACCTCTTCAAATTGTTTCCTTGAAAAATTTGCCATGTTCTGAATTCCTGTGGCCATTACCTGCACCAGGACATTTTTTGAGGGCAGGTGTCCTTTACAGCCCTGTAGTAATTGTGAATATCACATGACCATTAGTTCTGCATTTAAAGCTGCTGTTGCAGGAAACGGCCACAAGGGGGCAGCATTTCTATATTCCCAACTCTGGTTACTAGGGCAACACAGCCTTCCTGGAAGTCCTGTTTGTAGGTTGTAAAGTAGAGTGGAATGTGCCAGGACAAACCCCCAGAAACTATGTCTACTTATTTGTTGTTGATATTCTCAGTTTAATTTTCATTTTTCTCAGAGCAAATTTGATTGCAATGTTGTGTTTGTTCTAGGTGTACAGAATGTCTTTCATTGATTCATATATCTTTTCATGTTTGGATCCTGTTCCGTAGAGATTATTACAGAATGTTGTGTAGACCTCTCTTGGTATTCGGTATGTCTGATGATTATATATTTTATAAGTATTAGCATATGTCTGTTAAACCCAATATCCTCCGTTATACATTCCTCACACCTTTCCGTTTGGTTAAGCACAAGCTTGTTTTCTGAACACGTGAGTGTCCTTCTCTGTGGAAATAGGTTCATTCCTATCAATTTTTACATAAGACCTATACGTGATATCATAGGATATGTGTCTCTCGCTTTCTGACTTACTTCAAGTTGTGTGATTGTCTGTAGCCTCGTCTATGGTGCTGCAAACGGCATTGTTTCATTCTTTTCTGTGTCTAATATTGCATTGTGTACATGGACCACTTTTTCGTCCATTCATCTGATGATGGACATTTTTGTTGCTTCCATGTCTTGGCTATTGTAAATACTGCTGCAATACACGATGTTCCATCCTGTGTCTTTTTGATGCTGGCTTTCACAGGTGACAGGCCCAATAGTGGGCCTTCCGGATCATATGGGGACTCAATTTTTACCTTTCAACGCACTGCCATTCTGTTCCTATTATTGGCGGTTACCAGTTTACATCCCACTTAGACCGAGAGGTTACGCTATTCTCCACAACTTCTTCAACATCTATTGTTTGTTGACGTTTTGCTGATGGTCATTCTGACTGGTGTGAGGTGATACGTTTGTGTAGATTGGATTTGCATGCGTCTAATAATTCCTGATGTTTTGCGTGGATCAATGTCCTTTTCATTTTTTTTTAAGATTCAGCTAAACTTACAACTTCAAATTTCCTTCTTGAAAAATTTGCCGCGTTTGGATTTTTTTGGCCATTCCCTACCCCAGGACAGTTTTTGAGGGCATGAGTCATTTACAGCCCTGCAGTCCTTGTGAATATTAGTGACCATTAGCAGTGGATTTAAAGCTGCTGTTTGAGGAAACGGCCTTAAGGTGGCAGCATTTCTACGTTGCCAACTCTGCTTGCTAGGGAAACAGAACCTTGCTGCAAGTTGTGCTTTTAGGTTGCAGATTAGAGTGGAATGTGTCAGGACAAACCCCCATAAGTTTTAGCCTCCTTAATTCTTGTTTGTGTCTTTAAGTTTTCATTTTTATCAGAGCAAATTGGATTTTAAAATGTCTTTTGTTCTAGCTGCACAGAATCTTGTTCATGTACACATATACATATATCTATTGATCTTTGTGTCCTTTTCCATGTAGGTTATTGTAGAGTGTTGAATAGACCACTCTTGGTATTCCATAGGTCTTTGGGGATGATATATTTTATATGTATTAGTATATGTTTGTTAACCCCAATATCCTAATTTGTCCATTCCTCACACCTTTTCTTTGGCTTAACCATAAGTTTGTCTTCTCCATCTGAGATTGTCTTTCCCTATGGAAATATGTTCATTTTTATGAATTTTCAGATAACATAAGTGATATCGTAGAACATTTGTCTTTCGCAATCTGACTTACTTCACGTTGTGTGATTATCTCTAGGCTCATCCGTGGTGCTGCATATGCCATTCTTTTATTTTTTTTCGTGGCTAATATTCCATTCTGTACATATACCACTTCTTCTTTGTCCATTCATCTGTTTATGGAGCTTTTTTTTGCTTCCATGTCTTGGCTCTTTCAATATTGCTGCAGTGCACATTTGCCTGCCTCTGTCTTTCCGATTCTGGTGGTCTTAGGTTATAGGCCCAGAAGGTGCCCTGCCGCATCATACGGTAGCTCAATTTTTACCTTTTAAAGCAGCTGCATTCAGTTTTCATTAGTGCTGTTAGCACTTTACACCCCATCAGCAGCTAGAAGGTACACAGTTCCCTAAAACCTCTTCAGCATTTATAGTTTGTAGACTTTTTGCTGATGGTCATTTGACTGGTGTGAGCTGAAACCTTTGTGGACGTTGGATTTGCATGCAGCTAATAATTCCTTATACTGAGCTTTAGGCGTGTCTTTTTTTTTCTTTTCCTTTTTTTTTTAAAGAGTGAGTACAACTTCCCTCTCATATTGACTTCTTGAAAACTTTGTCATGTGTTGAAATTTCTTGCCTATTCCCTACCCCAGGACATTTTTTGAGGGCAGGTATCATTTACAGCCCCGCAGTCCTCGTGACTATTAAGCGACCATTAGCACTGTGTTTAAAGCTGCTGTTGTGGGGAACAGCCACAAGGCGGCAGCATTATTACGTTCTCAACTCTTGTTACTAGGGCAACAGAGTCTTCCTGGACGTCGTGTTCCTCGGTTGTAAATTAGAGTGGAATGTGCTGGGACAAGCCCCCAGAAGTTTATGTCTCCTTACTTATGTTCGTTTTTTAAATTTAATTTATATTTCTTATCGGAGGAAATTTGATTAGAGTGTTGTGATTGTCTGGCTGTACAGAATCTGGTCAATGATTCATACATATGTCTGTTCATCTTCGGATCCTGTTACCATGTATGTTATTACAGAATGTTGAGTAGACCTCCCTTGGTATTTGGTAGGTGTTTTGTCATGATATATTTTATATGTATTGGTGATTATATAATTCATATAGTTTATATGTTATATGTTTATATACATTTAACATACGTTAGTATATGTATGCTACCCCCATAATCCTAATTTATCCATCCTCCCACCTTTCATTTTGGTTAACCATTAGTTTGTTTTATCAGTCTGTGAGTGTGTTTTTCTGTGGAAATATGTTCATTGGGAGCAATCTTAGGATAACACGTATAAATGATATCATAGGATATTTGTCATTCCCTTTTGACTTACGTAACGTACTATGATTATTTCTAGGCTCATGTGTAATCCTGAAAACGGCATTGTTCATTTTTTTCCCGAGGCTACTATTCCATTCGGTACGTATACCACTTCTTCTTTGTCCATTTATCTGTTGATGGACATTTTGTTTGCTTGCATGGCTTGGCTATTGTAAATATTGCTGCAGGGCATGTTTGCCTGTCTGTGCCTTTCCCATTCTGGTCTTCTTAGGGTATAGGCCCATTAGGGGATCGGCCGCATGATATGGTAGCTCAATTTTTACCTTTTAAACGCAGCTCCGTTCTGTTCTCATGATTAGCTGTTACCAGTTTACATCCAACCAACAGCATAGTGGGTATGCATTTCTCCCCCAACCCGTCAGCATGCATTGTTTGTAGACTTTTTACGGATGGCATTTTGAATATTGGGTGGTGAAATCTTTTTGTAGTTTGGATTTGCATCCAACCAATAATTCCTGATATTGAGCTTTTATCCATGTTCTTCTTTTTTTAAAACAACCGAGTGAGTAACACTTACCTCTTCAAATTGTTTTCTTGAAAAATTTTCCGTGTTGTGAACTTTCTTGGCCATTACCTACCCCAGGACATGTTTTGAGGACACGTGTCATTTACGGCCCTACAATTACTGTGAATCTCAAGTGACCCTTAGCCCTGTGTTTAAAGCTGCTGTTGTGGGAAACGGCCACAAGGCGGCAGCATTTCTCCATTCCCAAGTCTGGTTACTAGGGCAGCAGAGCCTTCCTGAAAGTTGTGTTCCTAGGTTGTAAATTAGAATGGGATGTGCCAGGGAAAACCCCAATAACTTTATGTCTCATTAATTGTTGTTCGTGGTTTTAATTTTTTAAATTGGGGTAATGAGCAGAATAGTGTTTGTTCTGGGTGTGCACAATCAGGTTCAATTGAACATTATATATATCTACTCATGTACAGATCCTCTTCCCATGTAAATTACTATTATTTTTTTAAATAAATTTATTTTATTTATTTATTTATTTTTGGCTGAGTTGGATCTTCGTTGCTGCATGTGGGCTTTCTCCAGTTGCGGTGAGCGGGGGCTACTCTCCGTTGCGGTGCACCGGCTTCTCACTGCAGTGGCTTCTCTTGTTGCGGAGCACGGGCTCTAGGCGTGTGGGCTTCAGTAGTTGTGGCGCATGGGCTCAGTAGTTATGGCTCATGGGCTCCAGAGCGTAGGCTCATTAGTTGTGGTGCACGGGCTTAGTTGCTCTGCTGCATGTGGGACCTTCCCGAACCAGGGATCGAACCTGTGTCCCCTGCATTGGCAGGTGGATTCTTAACCACGGTGCCACCAGGCAAGCCCCCGTGTAAATTATTACAGAGCGTTCAGTAGACCTCCCTTGGTATATGGTCGGTCTTTTTGATACGTGTGTTTAATATGTATTTGCATACGTACGGTAACCCTAATCTTAATGTATCCATTCCTCCCACCTTTCCTTTTAGATAACCATAGTTTGTTTTCTAAGTCTGTGAGAGTCTTTCTCTGTGGAAATATGTTCATACGTGTCAGTTGTTAGGTAACAGCTAGGAGTGATATCACAGGTTATTTGTCGGCTGCTTTCCGACTTACCTCATGTTCTGTGATTATCTCTAGGCTCATCTATGGTGCTGCAAAGAGCAGTGTTTCATCCTTTTCCATGGCGAATATTGCATTGTGTAGATGGACCACTTCTTCTTTGTGCATTCATCTGTGGATGGACATTTTGGTTACTTCCAAGTCTTGGCAATGCTAAATATTGATGCAGTGCAGGATTGCCAGCCTGTGTCTTTTGGATTCTGGTCTTCTCAGGGATTAGGCCCAGCAGTGGGCCTACTAGATCATATGGTAGTTCAAATTTTTCCCTTTCAACGCACCTCCATTCTGTTCTCACTACTGGCTGTTACCAGTTTACATCCCACCAGCAACTAGAGGGTACACAGTTCTCTAAAACCCCTTCAGAATTTATTGTTTGTAGACTTTTTACTGATGGCATTTTGAGTGTTGGGTGGTGATACCTTTTTGTAGGTTGGATTTGCATGCGTCTAATAATTCCCGATATTGAGCTTTCATGTACTTTTTTTTTTAAGTAAAACAGAGAAACTCACCTCTTCAAATTGTTTCCTTGAAAAATTTGCCATGTTCTGAATTCCTGTGGCCATTACCTGCACCAGGACATTTTTTGAGGGCAGGTGTCCTTTACAGCCCTGTAGTAATTGTGAATATCACATGACCATTAGTTCTGCATTTAAAGCTGCTGTTGCAGGAAACGGCCACAAGGGGGCAGCATTTCTATATTCCCAACTCTGGTTACTAGGGCAACACAGCCTTCCTGGAAGTCCTGTTTGTAGGTTGTAAAGTAGAGTGGAATGTGCCAGGACAAACCCCCAGAAACTATGTCTACTTATTTGTTGTTGATATTCTCAGTTTAATTTTCATTTTTCTCAGAGCAAATTTGATTGCAATGTTGTGTTTGTTCTAGGTGTACAGAATGTCTTTCATTGATTCATATATCTTTTCATGTTTGGATCCTGTTCCGTAGAGATTATTACAGAATGTTGTGTAGACCTCTCTTGGTATTCGGTATGTCTGATGATTATATATTTTATAAGTATTAGCATATGTCTGTTAAACCCAATATCCTCCGTTATACATTCCTCACACCTTTCCGTTTGGTTAAGCACAAGCTTGTTTTCTGAACACGTGAGTGTCCTTCTCTGTGGAAATAGGTTCATTCCTATCAATTTTTACATAAGACCTATACGTGATATCATAGGATATGTGTCTCTCGCTTTCTGACTTACTTCAAGTTGTGTGATTGTCTGTAGCCTCGTCTATGGTGCTGCAAACGGCATTGTTTCATTCTTTTCTGTGTCTAATATTGCATTGTGTACATGGACCACTTTTTCGTCCATTCATCTGATGATGGACATTTTTGTTGCTTCCATGTCTTGGCTATTGTAAATACTGCTGCAATACACGATGTTCCATCCTGTGTCTTTTTGATTCTGGCTTTCACAGGTGACAGGCCCAATAGTGGGCCTTCCGGATCATATGGGGACTCAATTTTTACCTTTCAACGCACTGCCATTCTGTTCCTATTATTGGCGGTTACCAGTTTACATCCCACTTAGACCGAGAGGTTACGCTATTCTCCACAACTTCTTCAACATCTATTGTTTGTTGACGTTTTGCTGATGGTCATTCTGACTGGTGTGAGGTGATACGTTTGTGTAGATTGGATTTGCATGCGTCTAATAATTCCTGATGTTTTGCGTGTATCAATGTCCTTTTCATTTTTTTTAAAGATTCAGCTAAACTTACAACTTCAAATTTCCTTCTTGAAAAATTTGCCGCGTTTGGATTTTTTGGCCATTCCCTACCCCAGGACAGTTTTTGAGGGCATGAGTCATTTACAGCCCTGCAGTCCTTGTGAATATTAGTGACCATTAGCAGTGGATTTAAAGCTGCTGTTTGAGGAAACGGCCTTAAGGTGGCAGCATTTCTACGTTGCCAACTCTGCTTGCTAGGGAAACAGAACCTTGCTGCAAGTTGTGCTTTTAGGTTGCAGATTAGAGTGGAATGTGTCAGGACAAACCCCCATAAGTTTTAGCCTCCTTAATTCTTGTTTGTGTCTTTAAGTTTTCATTTTTATCAGAGCAAATTGGATTTTAAAATGTCTTTTGTTCTAGCTGCACAGAATCTTGTTCATGTACACATATACATATATCTATTGATCTTTGTGTCCTTTTCCATGTAGGTTATTGTAGAGTGTTGAATAGACCACTCTTGGTATTCCATAGGTCTTTGGGGATGATATATTTTATATGTATTAGTATATGTTTGTTAACCCCAATATCCTAATTTGTCCATTCCTCACACCTTTTCTTTGGCTTAACCATAAGTTTGTCTTCTCCATCTGAGATTGTCTTTCCCTATGGAAATATGTTCATTTTTATGAATTTTCAGATAACATAAGTGATATCGTAGAACATTTGTCTTTCGCAATCTGACTTACTTCACGTTGTGTGATTATCTCTAGGCTCATCCGTGGTGCTGCATATGCCATTCTTTTATTTTTTTTCGTGGCTAATATTCCATTCTGTACATATACCACTTCTTCTTTGTCCATTCATCTGTTTATGGAGCTTTTTTTTGCTTCCATGTCTTGGCTCTTTCAATATTGCTGCAGTGCACATTTGCCTGCCTCTGTCTTTCCGATTCTGGTGGTCTTAGGTTATAGGCCCAGAAGGTGCCCTGCCGCATCATACGGTAGCTCAATTTTTACCTTTTAAAGCAGCTGCATTCAGTTTTCATTAGTGCTGTTAGCACTTTACACCCCATCAGCAGCTAGAAGGTACACAGTTCCCTAAAACCTCTTCAGCATTTATAGTTTGTAGACTTTTTGCTGATGGTCATTTGACTGGTGTGAGCTGAAACCTTTGTGGACGTTGGATTTGCATGCAGCTAATAATTCCTTATACTGAGCTTTAGGCGTGTCTTTTTTTTTCTTTTCCTTTTTTTTTTAAAGAGTGAGTACAACTTCCCTCTCATATTGACTTCTTGAAAACTTTGTCATGTGTTGAAATTTCTTGCCTATTCCCTACCCCAGGACATTTTTTGAGGGCAGGTATCATTTACAGCCCCGCAGTCCTCGTGACTATTAAGCGACCATTAGCACTGTGTTTAAAGCTGCTGTTGTGGGAAACAGCCACAAGGCGGCAGCATTATTACGTTCTCAACTCTTGTTACTAGGGCAACAGAGTCTTCCTGGACGTCGTGTTCCTCGGTTGTAAATTAGAGTGGAATGTGCTGGGACAAGCCCCCAGAAGTTTATGTCTCCTTACTTATGTTCGTTTTTTAAATTTAATTTATATTTCTTATCAGAGGAAATTTGATTAGAGTGTTGTGATTGTCTGGCTGTACAGAATCTGGTCAATGATTCATACATATGTCTGTTCATCTTCGGATCCTGTTACCATGTATGTTATTACAGAATGTTGAGTAGACCTCCCTTGGTATTTGGTAGGTGTTTTGTCATGATATATTTTATATGTATTGGTGATTATATAATTCATATAGTTTATATGTTATATGTTTATATACATTTAACATACGTTAGTATATGTATGCTACCCCCATAATCCTAATTTATCCATCCTCCCACCTTTCATTTTGGTTAACCATTAGTTTGTTTTATCAGTCTGTGAGTGTGTTTTTCTGTGGAAATATGTTCATTGGGAGCAATCTTAGGATAACACGTATAAATGATATCATAGGATATTTGTCATTCCCTTTTGACTTACGTAACGTACTATGATTATTTCTAGGCTCATGTGTAATCCTGAAAACGGCATTGTTCATTTTTTTCCCGAGGCTACTATTCCATTCGGTACGTATACCACTTCTTCTTTGTCCATTTATCTGTTGATGGACATTTTGTTTGCTTGCATGGCTTGGCTATTGTAAATATTGCTGCAGGGCATGTTTGCCTGTCTGTGCCTTTCCCATTCTGGTCTTCTTAGGGTATAGGCCCATTAGGGGATCGGCCGCATGATATGGTAGCTCAATTTTTACCTTTTAAACGCAGCTCCGTTCTGTTCTCATGATTAGCTGTTACCAGTTTACATCCAACCAACAGCATAGTGGGTATGCATTTCTCCCCCAACCCGTCAGCATGCATTGTTTGTAGACTTTTTACGGATGGCATTTTGAATATTGGGTGGTGAAATCTTTTTGTAGTTTGGATTTGCATCCAACCAATAATTCCTGATATTGAGCTTTTATCCATGTTCTTCTTTTTTTAAAACAACCGAGTGAGTAACACTTACCTCTTCAAATTGTTTTCTTGAAAAATTTTCCGTGTTGTGAACTTTCTTGGCCATTACCTACCCCAGGACATGTTTTGAGGACACGTGTCATTTACGGCCCTACAATTACTGTGAATCTCAAGTGACCCTTAGCCCTGTGTTTAAAGCTGCTGTTGTGGGAAACGGCCACAAGGCGGCAGCATTTCTCCATTCCCAAGTCTGGTTACTAGGGCAGCAGAGCCTTCCTGAAAGTTGTGTTCCTAGGTTGTAAATTAGAATGGGATGTGCCAGGGAAAACCCCAATAACTTTATGTCTCATTAATTGTTGTTCGTGGTTTTAATTTTTTAAATTGGGGTAATGAGCAGAATAGTGTTTGTTCTGGGTGTGCACAATCAGGTTCAATTGAACATTATATATATCTACTCATGTACAGATCCTCTTCCCATGTAAATTACTATTATTTTTTTAAATAAATTTATTTTATTTATTTATTTATTTTTGGCTGAGTTGGATCTTCGTTGCTGCATGTGGGCTTTCTCCAGTTGCGGTGAGCGGGGGCTACTCTCCGTTGCGGTGCACCGGCTTCTCACTGCAGTGGCTTCTCTTGTTGCGGAGCACGGGCTCTAGGCGTGTGGGCTTCAGTAGTTGTGGCGCATGGGCTCAGTAGTTATGGCTCATGGGCTCCAGAGCGTAGGCTCATTAGTTGTGGTGCACGGGCTTAGTTGCTCTGCTGCATGTGGGACCTTCCCGAACCAGGGATCGAACCTGTGTCCCCTGCATTGGCAGGTGGATTCTTAACCACGGTGCCACCAGGCAAGCCCCCGTGTAAATTATTACAGAGCGTTCAGTAGACCTCCCTTGGTATATGGTCGGTCTTTTTGATACGTGTGTTTAATATGTATTTGCATACGTACGGTAACCCTAATCTTAATGTATCCATTCCTCCCACCTTTCCTTTTAGATAACCATAGTTTGTTTTCTAAGTCTGTGAGAGTCTTTCTCTGTGGAAATATGTTCATACGTGTCAGTTGTTAGGTAACAGCTAGGAGTGATATCACAGGTTATTTGTCGGCTGCTTTCCGACTTACCTCATGTTCTGTGATTATCTCTAGGCTCATCTATGGTGCTGCAAAGAGCAGTGTTTCATCCTTTTCCATGGCGAATATTGCATTGTGTACATGGACCACTTCTTCTTTGTGCATTCATCTGTGGATGGACATTTTGGTTACTTCCAAGTCTTGGCAATGCTAAATATTGATGCAGTGCAGGATTGCCAGCCTGTGTCTTTTGGATTCTGGTCTTCTCAGGGATTAGGCCCAGCAGTGGGCCTACTAGATCATATGGTAGTTCAAATTTTTCCCTTTCAACGCACCTCCATTCTGTTCTCACTACTGGCTGTTACCAGTTTACATCCCACCAGCAACTAGAGGGTACACAGTTCTCTAAAACCCCTTCAGAATTTATTGTTTGTAGACTTTTTACTGATGGCATTTTGAGTGTTGGGTGGTGATACCTTTTTGTAGGTTGGATTTGCATGCGTCTAATAATTCCCGATATTGAGCTTTCATGTACTTTTTTTTTTAAGTAAAACAGAGAAACTCACCTCTTCAAATTGTTTCCTTGAAAAATTTGCCATGTTCTGAATTCCTGTGGCCATTACCTGCACCAGGACATTTTTTGAGGGCAGGTGTCCTTTACAGCCCTGTAGTAATTGTGAATATCACATGACCATTAGTTCTGCATTTAAAGCTGCTGTTGCAGGAAACGGCCACAAGGGGGCAGCATTTCTATATTCCCAACTCTGGTTACTAGGGCAACACAGCCTTCCTGGAAGTCCTGTTTGTAGGTTGTAAAGTAGAGTGGAATGTGCCAGGACAAACCCCCAGAAACTATGTCTACTTATTTGTTGTTGATATTCTCAGTTTAATTTTCATTTTTCTCAGAGCAAATTTGATTGCAATGTTGTGTTTGTTCTAGGTGTACAGAATGTCTTTCATTGATTCATATATCTTTTCATGTTTGGATCCTGTTCCGTAGAGATTATTACAGAATGTTGTGTAGACCTCTCTTGGTATTCGGTATGTCTGATGATTATATATTTTATAAGTATTAGCATATGTCTGTTAAACCCAATATCCTCCGTTATACATTCCTCACACCTTTCCGTTTGGTTAAGCACAAGCTTGTTTTCTGAACACGTGAGTGTCCTTCTCTGTGGAAATAGGTTCATTCCTATCAATTTTTACATAAGACCTATACGTGATATCATAGGATATGTGTCTCTCGCTTTCTGACTTACTTCAAGTTGTGTGATTGTCTGTAGCCTCGTCTATGGTGCTGCAAACGGCATTGTTTCATTCTTTTCTGTGTCTAATATTGCATTGTGTACATGGACCACTTTTTCGTCCATTCATCTGATGATGGACATTTTTGTTGCTTCCATGTCTTGGCTATTGTAAATACTGCTGCAATACACGATGTTCCATCCTGTGTCTTTTTGATTCTGGCTTTCACAGGTGACAGGCCCAATAGTGGGCCTTCCGGATCATATGGGGACTCAATTTTTACCTTTCAACGCACTGCCATTCTGTTCCTATTATTGGCGGTTACCAGTTTACATCCCACTTAGACCGAGAGGTTACGCTATTCTCCACAACTTCTTCAACATCTATTGTTTGTTGACGTTTTGCTGATGGTCATTCTGACTGGTGTGAGGTGATACGTTTGTGTAGATTGGATTTGCATGCGTCTAATAATTCCTGATGTTTTGCGTGTATCAATGTCCTTTTCATTTTTTTTAAAGATTCAGCTAAACTTACAACTTCAAATTTCCTTCTTGAAAAATTTGCCGCGTTTGGATTTTTTTGGCCATTCCCTACCCCAGGACAGTTTTTGAGGGCATGAGTCATTTACAGCCCTGCAGTCCTTGTGAATATTAGTGACCATTAGCAGTGGATTTAAAGCTGCTGTTTGAGGAAACGGCCTTAAGGTGGCAGCATTTCTACGTTGCCAACTCTGCTTGCTAGGGAAACAGAACCTTGCTGCAAGTTGTGCTTTTAGGTTGCAGATTAGAGTGGAATGTGTCAGGACAAACCCCCATAAGTTTTAGCCTCCTTAATTCTTGTTTGTGTCTTTAAGTTTTCATTTTTATCAGAGCAAATTGGATTTTAAAATGTCTTTTGTTCTAGCTGCACAGAATCTTGTTCATGTACACATATACATATATCTATTGATCTTTGTGTCCTTTTCCATGTAGGTTATTGTAGAGTGTTGAATAGACCACTCTTGGTATTCCATAGGTCTTTGGGGATGATATATTTTATATGTATTAGTATATGTTTGTTAACCCCAATATCCTAATTTGTCCATTCCTCACACCTTTTCTTTGGCTTAACCATAAGTTTGTCTTCTCCATCTGAGATTGTCTTTCCCTATGGAAATATGTTCATTTTTATGAATTTTCAGATAACATAAGTGATATCGTAGAACATTTGTCTTTCGCAATCTGACTTACTTCACGTTGTGTGATTATCTCTAGGCTCATCCGTGGTGCTGCATATGCCATTCTTTTATTTTTTTTCGTGGCTAATATTCCATTCTGTACATATACCACTTCTTCTTTGTCCATTCATCTGTTTATGGAGCTTTTTTTTGCTTCCATGTCTTGGCTCTTTCAATATTGCTGCAGTGCACATTTGCCTGCCTCTGTCTTTCCGATTCTGGTGGTCTTAGGTTATAGGCCCAGAAGGTGCCCTGCCGCATCATACGGTAGCTCAATTTTTACCTTTTAAAGCAGCTGCATTCAGTTTTCATTAGTGCTGTTAGCACTTTACACCCCATCAGCAGCTAGAAGGTACACAGTTCCCTAAAACCTCTTCAGCATTTATAGTTTGTAGACTTTTTGCTGATGGTCATTTGACTGGTGTGAGCTGAAACCTTTGTGGACGTTGGATTTGCATGCAGCTAATAATTCCTTATACTGAGCTTTAGGCGTGTCTTTTTTTTTCTTTTCCTTTTTTTTTTAAAGAGTGAGTACAACTTCCCTCTCATATTGACTTCTTGAAAACTTTGTCATGTGTTGAAATTTCTTGCCTATTCCCTACCCCAGGACATTTTTTGAGGGCAGGTATCATTTACAGCCCCGCAGTCCTCGTGACTATTAAGCGACCATTAGCACTGTGTTTAAAGCTGCTGTTGTGGGAAACAGCCACAAGGCGGCAGCATTATTACGTTCTCAACTCTTGTTACTAGGGCAACAGAGTCTTCCTGGACGTCGTGTTCCTCGGTTGTAAATTAGAGTGGAATGTGCTGGGACAAGCCCCCAGAAGTTTATGTCTCCTTACTTATGTTCGTTTTTTAAATTTAATTTATATTTCTTATCAGAGGAAATTTGATTAGAGTGTTGTGATTGTCTGGCTGTACAGAATCTGGTCAATGATTCATACATATGTCTGTTCATCTTCGGATCCTGTTACCATGTATGTTATTACAGAATGTTGAGTAGACCTCCCTTGGTATTTGGTAGGTGTTTTGTCATGATATATTTTATATGTATTGGTGATTATATAATTCATATAGTTTATATGTTATATGTTTATATACATTTAACATACGTTAGTATATGTATGCTACCCCCATAATCCTAATTTATCCATCCTCCCACCTTTCATTTTGGTTAACCATTAGTTTGTTTTATCAGTCTGTGAGTGTGTTTTTCTGTGGAAATATGTTCATTGGGAGCAATCTTAGGATAACACGTATAAATGATATCATAGGATATTTGTCATTCCCTTTTGACTTACGTAACGTACTATGATTATTTCTAGGCTCATGTGTAATCCTGAAAACGGCATTGTTCATTTTTTTCCCGAGGCTACTATTCCATTCGGTACGTATACCACTTCTTCTTTGTCCATTTATCTGTTGATGGACATTTTGTTTGCTTGCATGGCTTGGCTATTGTAAATATTGCTGCAGGGCATGTTTGCCTGTCTGTGCCTTTCCCATTCTGGTCTTCTTAGGGTATAGGCCCATTAGGGGATCGGCCGCATGATATGGTAGCTCAATTTTTACCTTTTAAACGCAGCTCCGTTCTGTTCTCATGATTAGCTGTTACCAGTTTACATCCAACCAACAGCATAGTGGGTATGCATTTCTCCCCCAACCCGTCAGCATGCATTGTTTGTAGACTTTTTACGGATGGCATTTTGAATATTGGGTGGTGAAATCTTTTTGTAGTTTGGATTTGCATCCAACCAATAATTCCTGATATTGAGCTTTTATCCATGTTCTTCTTTTTTTAAAACAACCGAGTGAGTAACACTTACCTCTTCAAATTGTTTTCTTGAAAAATTTTCCGTGTTGTGAACTTTCTTGGCCATTACCTACCCCAGGACATGTTTTGAGGACACGTGTCATTTACGGCCCTACAATTACTGTGAATCTCAAGTGACCCTTAGCCCTGTGTTTAAAGCTGCTGTTGTGGGAAACGGCCACAAGGAGGCAGCATTTCTCCATTCCCAAGTCTGGTTACTAGGGCAGCAGAGCCTTCCTGAAAGTTGTGTTCCTAGGTTGTAAATTAGAATGGGATGTGCCAGGGAAAACCCCAATAACTTTATGTCTCATTAATTGTTGTTCGTGGTTTTAATTTTTTAAATTGGGGTAATGAGCAGAATAGTGTTTGTTCTGGGTGTGCACAATCAGGTTCAATTGAACATTATATATATCTACTCATGTACAGATCCTCTTCCCATGTAAATTACTATTATTTTTTTAAATAAATTTATTTTATTTATTTATTTATTTTTGGCTGAGTTGGATCTTCGTTGCTGCATGTGGGCTTTCTCCAGTTGCGGTGAGCGGGGGCTACTCTCCGTTGCGGTGCACCGGCTTCTCACTGCAGTGGCTTCTCTTGTTGCGGAGCACGGGCTCTAGGCGTGTGGGCTTCAGTAGTTGTGGCGCATGGGCTCAGTAGTTATGGCTCATGGGCTCCAGAGCGTAGGCTCATTAGTTGTGGTGCACGGGCTTAGTTGCTCTGCTGCATGTGGGACCTTCCCGAACCAGGGATCGAACCTGTGTCCCCTGCATTGGCAGGTGGATTCTTAACCACGGTGCCACCAGGCAAGCCCCCGTGTAAATTATTACAGAGCGTTCAGTAGACCTCCCTTGGTATATGGTCGGTCTTTTTGATACGTGTGTTTAATATGTATTTGCATACGTACGGTAACCCTAATCTTAATGTATCCATTCCTCCCACCTTTCCTTTTAGATAACCATAGTTTGTTTTCTAAGTCTGTGAGAGTCTTTCTCTGTGGAAATATGTTCATACGTGTCAGTTGTTAGGTAACAGCTAGGAGTGATATCACAGGTTATTTGTCGGCTGCTTTCCGACTTACCTCATGTTCTGTGATTATCTCTAGGCTCATCTATGGTGCTGCAAAGAGCAGTGTTTCATCCTTTTCCATGGCGAATATTGCATTGTGTAGATGGACCACTTCTTCTTTGTGCATTCATCTGTGGATGGACATTTTGGTTACTTCCAAGTCTTGGCAATGCTAAATATTGATGCAGTGCAGGATTGCCAGCCTGTGTCTTTTGGATTCTGGTCTTCTCAGGGATTAGGCCCAGCAGTGGGCCTACTAGATCATATGGTAGTTCAAATTTTTCCCTTTCAACGCACCTCCATTCTGTTCTCACTACTGGCTGTTACCAGTTTACATCCCACCAGCAACTAGAGGGTACACAGTTCTCTAAAACCCCTTCAGAATTTATTGTTTGTAGACTTTTTACTGATGGCATTTTGAGTGTTGGGTGGTGATACCTTCTTGTAGGTTGGATTTGCATGCGTCTAATAATTCCCCATATTGAGCTTTCATGTACTTTTTTTTTTTTAAGTAAAACAGAGAAACTCACCTCTTCAAATTGTTTCCTTGAAAAATTTGCCATGTTCTGAATTCCTGTGGCCATTACCTGCACCAGGACATTTTTTGAGGGCAGGTGTCCTTTACAGCCCTGTAGTAATTGTGAATATCACATGACCATTAGTTCTGCATTTAAAGCTGCTGTTGCAGGAAACGGCCACAAGGGGGCAGCATTTCTATATTCCCAACTCTGGTTACTAGGGCAACACAGCCTTCCTGGAAGTCCTGTTTGTAGGTTGTAAAGTAGAGTGGAATGTGCCAGGACAAACCCCCAGAAACTATGTCTACTTATTTGTTGTTGATATTCTCAGTTTAATTTTCATTTTTCTCAGAGCAAATTTGATTGCAATGTTGTGTTTGTTCTAGGTGTACAGAATGTCTTTCATTGATTCATATATCTTTTCATGTTTGGATCCTGTTCCGTAGAGATTATTACAGAATGTTGTATAGACCTCTCTTGGTATTCGGTATGTCTGATGATTATATATTTTATAAGTATTAGCATATGTCTGTTAAACCCAATATCCTCCGTTATACATTCCTCACACCTTTCCGTTTGGTTAAGCACAAGCTTGTTTTCTGAACACGTGAGTGTCCTTCTCTGTGGAAATAGGTTCATTCCTATCAATTTTTACATAAGACCTATACGTGATATCATAGGATATGTGTCTCTCGCTTTCTGACTTACTTCAAGTTGTGTGATTGTCTGTAGCCTCGTCTATGGTGCTGCAAACGGCATTGTTTCATTCTTTTCTGTGTCTAATATTGCATTGTGTACATGGACCACTTTTTCGTCCATTCATCTGATGATGGACATTTTTGTTGCTTCCATGTCTTGGCTATTGTAAATACTGCTGCAATACACGATGTTCCATCCTGTGTCTTTTTGATGCTGGCTTTCACAGGTGACAGGCCCAATAGTGGGCCTTCCGGATCATATGGGGACTCAATTTTTACCTTTCAACGCACTGCCATTCTGTTCCTATTATTGGCGGTTACCAGTTTACATCCCACTTAGACCGAGAGGTTACGCTATTCTCCACAACTTCTTCAACATCTATTGTTTGTTGACGTTTTGCTGATGGTCATTCTGACTGGTGTGAGGTGATACGTTTGTGTAGATTGGATTTGCATGCGTCTAATAACTCCTGATGTTTTGCGTGGATCAATGTCCTTTTCATTTTTTTTTAAGATTCAGCTAAACTTACAACTTCAAATTTCCTTCTTGAAAAATTTGCCGCGTTTGGATTTTTTTGGCCATTCCCTACCCCAGGACAGTTTTTGAGGGCATGAGTCATTTACAGCCCTGCAGTCCTTGTGAATATTAGTGACCATTAGCAGTGGATTTAAAGCTGCTGTTTGAGGAAACGGCCTTAAGGTGGCAGCATTTCTACGTTGCCAACTCTGCTTGCTAGGGAAACAGAACCTTGCTGCAAGTTGTGCTTTTAGGTTGCAGATTAGAGTGGAATGTGTCAGGACAAACCCCCATAAGTTTTAGCCTCCTTAATTCTTGTTTGTGTCTTTAAGTTTTCATTTTTATCAGAGCAAATTGGATTTTAAAATGTCTTTTGTTCTAGCTGCACAGAATCTTGTTCATGTACACATATACATATATCTATTGATCTTTGTGTCCTTTTCCATGTAGGTTATTGTAGAGTGTTGAATAGACCACTCTTGGTATTCCATAGGTCTTTGGGGATGATATATTTTATATGTATTAGTATATGTTTGTTAACCCCAATATCCTAATTTGTCCATTCCTCACACCTTTTCTTTGGCTTAACCATAAGTTTGTCTTCTCCATCTGAGATTGTCTTTCCCTATGGAAATATGTTCATTTTTATGAATTTTCAGATAACATAAGTGATATCGTAGAACATTTGTCTTTCGCAATCTGACTTACTTCACGTTGTGTGATTATCTCTAGGCTCATCCGTGGTGCTGCATATGCCATTCTTTTATTTTTTTTCGTGGCTAATATTCCATTCTGTACATATACCACTTCTTCTTTGTCCATTCATCTGTTTATGGAGCTTTTTTTTGCTTCCATGTCTTGGCTCTTTCAATATTGCTGCAGTGCACATTTGCCTGCCTCTGTCTTTCCGATTCTGGTGGTCTTAGGTTATAGGCCCAGAAGGTGCCCTGCCGCATCATACGGTAGCTCAATTTTTACCTTTTAAAGCAGCTGCATTCAGTTTTCATTAGTGCTGTTAGCACTTTACACCCCATCAGCAGCTAGAAGGTACACAGTTCCCTAAAACCTCTTCAGCATTTATAGTTTGTAGACTTTTTGCTGATGGTCATTTGACTGGTGTGAGCTGAAACCTTTGTGGACGTTGGATTTGCATGCAGCTAATAATTCCTTATACTGAGCTTTAGGCGTGTCTTTTTTTTTCTTTTCCTTTTTTTTTTAAAGAGTGAGTACAACTTCCCTCTCATATTGACTTCTTGAAAACTTTGTCATGTGTTGAAATTTCTTGCCTATTCCCTACCCCAGGACATTTTTTGAGGGCAGGTATCATTTACAGCCCCGCAGTCCTCGTGACTATTAAGCGACCATTAGCACTGTGTTTAAAGCTGCTGTTGTGGGAAACAGCCACAAGGCGGCAGCATTATTACGTTCTCAACTCTTGTTACTAGGGCAACAGAGTCTTCCTGGACGTCGTGTTCCTCGGTTGTAAATTAGAGTGGAATGTGCTGGGACAAGCCCCCAGAAGTTTATGTCTCCTTACTTATGTTCGTTTTTTAAATTTAATTTATATTTCTTATCGGAGGAAATTTGATTAGAGTGTTGTGATTGTCTGGCTGTACAGAATCTGGTCAATGATTCATACATATGTCTGTTCATCTTCGGATCCTGTTACCATGTATGTTATTACAGAATGTTGAGTAGACCTCCCTTGGTATTTGGTAGGTGTTTTGTCATGATATATTTTATATGTATTGGTGATTATATAATTCATATAGTTTATATGTTATATGTTTATATACATTTAACATACGTTAGTATATGTATGCTACCCCCATAATCCTAATTTATCCATCCTCCCACCTTTCATTTTGGTTAACCATTAGTTTGTTTTATCAGTCTGTGAGTGTGTTTTTCTGTGGAAATATGTTCATTGGGAGCAATCTTAGGATAACACGTATAAATGATATCATAGGATATTTGTCATTCCCTTTTGACTTACGTAACGTACTATGATTATTTCTAGGCTCATGTGTAGTCCTGAAAACGGCATTGTTCATTTTTTTCCCGAGGCTACTATTCCATTCGGTACGTATACCACTTCTTCTTTGTCCATTTATCTGTTGATGGACATTTTGTTTGCTTGCATGGCTTGGCTATTGTAAATATTGCTGCAGGGCATGTTTGCCTGTCTGTGCCTTTCCCATTCTGGTCTTCTTAGGGTATAGGCCCATTAGGGGATCGGCCGCATGATATGGTAGCTCAATTTTTACCTTTTAAACGCAGCTCCGTTCTGTTCTCATGATTAGCTGTTACCAGTTTACATCCAACCAACAGCATAGTGGGTATGCATTTCTCCCCCAACCCGTCAGCATGCATTGTTTGTAGACTTTTTACGGATGGCATTTTGAATATTGGGTGGTGAAATCTTTTTGTAGTTTGGATTTGCATCCAACCAATAATTCCTGATATTGAGCTTTTATCCATGTTCTTCTTTTTTTAAAACAACCGAGTGAGTAACACTTACCTCTTCAAATTGTTTTCTTGAAAAATTTTCCGTGTTGTGAACTTTCTTGGCCATTACCTACCCCAGGACATGTTTTGAGGACACGTGTCATTTACGGCCCTACAATTACTGTGAATCTCAAGTGACCCTTAGCCCTGTGTTTAAAGCTGCTGTTGTGGGAAACGGCCACAAGGCGGCAGCATTTCTCCATTCCCAAGTCTGGTTACTAGGGCAGCAGAGCCTTCCTGAAAGTTGTGTTCCTAGGTTGTAAATTAGAATGGGATGTGCCAGGGAAAACCCCAATAACTTTATGTCTCATTA
The DNA here is from genome assembly GCF_028564815.1 of Eubalaena glacialis. Classification (NCBI taxonomy): domain Eukaryota; kingdom Metazoa; phylum Chordata; class Mammalia; order Artiodactyla; family Balaenidae; genus Eubalaena; species Eubalaena glacialis. Next base: position 122,925,702 of record NC_083722.1, read on the forward strand.
ATTGTTGTTCGTGGTTTTAATTTTTTAAATTGGGGTAATGAGCAGAATAGTGTTTGTTCTGGGTGTGCACAATCAGGTTCAATTGAACATTATATATATCTACTCATGTACAGATCCTCTTCCCATGTAAATTACTATTATTTTTTTAAATAAATTTATTTTATTTATTTATTTATTTTTGGCTGAGTTGGATCTTCGTTGCTGCATGTGGGCTTTCTCCAGTTGCGGTGAGCGGGGGCTACTCTCCGTTGCGGTGCACCGGCTTCTCACTGCAGTGGCTTCTCTTGTTGCGGAGCACGGGCTCTAGGCGTGTGGGCTTCAGTAGTTGTGGCGCATGGGCTCAGTAGTTATGGCTCATGGGCTCCAGAGCGTAGGCTCATTAGTTGTGGTGCACGGGCTTAGTTGCTCTGCTGCATGTGGGACCTTCCCGAACCAGGGATCGAACCTGTGTCCCCTGCATTGGCAGGTGGATTCTTAACCACGGTGCCACCAGGCAAGCCCGCGTGTAAATTATTACAGAGCGTTCAGTAGACCTCCCTTGGTATATGGTCGGTCTTTTTGATACGTGTGTTTAATATGTATTTGTATACGTACGGTAACCCTAATCTTAATGTATCCATTCCTCCCACCTTTCCTTTTAGATAACCATAGTTTGTTTTCTAAGTCTGTGAGAGTCTTTCTCTGTGGAAATATGTTCATACGTGTCAGTTGTTAGGTAACAGCTAGGAGTGATATCACAGGTTATTTGTCGGCTGCTTTCCGACTTACCCCATGTTCTGTGATTATCTCTAGGCTCATCTATGGTGCTGCAAAGAGCAGTGTTTCATCCTTTTCCATGGCGAATATTGCATTGTGTAGATGGACCACTTCTTCTTTGTGCATTCATCTGTGGATGGACATTTTGGTTACTTCCAAGTCTTGGCAATGCTAAATATTGATGCAGTGCAGGATTGCCAGCCTGTGTCTTTTGGATTCTGGTCTTCTCAGGGATTAGGCCCAGCAGTGGGCCTACTAGATCATATGGTAGTTCAAATTTTTCCCTTTCAACGCACCTCCATTCTGTTCTCACTACTGGCTGTTACCAGTTTACATCCCACCAGCAACTAGAGGGTACACAGTTCTCTAAAACCCCTTCAGAATTTATTGTTTGTAGACTTTTTACTGATGGCATTTTGAGTGTTGGGTGGTGATACCTTCTTGTAGGTTGGATTTGCATGTGTCTAATAATTCCCGATATTGAGCTTTCATCTACATTTTTTTTAAGTAAAACAGAAACTCACCTCTTCAAATTGTTTCCTTGAAAAATTTGCCATGTTCTGAATTCCTGTGGCCATTACCTGCACCAGGACATTTTTTGAGGGCAGGTGTCCTTTACAGCCCTGTAGTAATTGTGAATATCACATGACCATTAGTTCTGCATTTAAAGCTGCTGTTGCAGGAAACGGCCACAAGGGGGCAGCATTTCTATATTCCCAACTCTGGTTACTAGGGCAACACAGCCTTCCTGGAAGTCCTGTTTGTAGGTTGTAAAGTAGAGTGGAATGTGCCAGGACAAACCCCCAGAAACTATGTCTACTTATTTGTTGTTGATATTCTCAGTTTAATTTTCATTTTTCTCAGAGCAAATTTGATTGCAATGTTGTGTTTGTTCTAGGTGTACAGAATGTCTTTCATTGATTCATATATCTTTTCATGTTTGGATCCTGTTCCGTAGAGATTATTACAGAATGTTGTGTAGACCTCTCTTGGTATTCGGTATGTCTGATGATTATATATTTTATAAGTATTAGCATATGTCTGTTAAACCCAATATCCTCCGTTATACATTCCTCACACCTTTCCGTTTGGTTAAGCACAAGCTTGTTTTCTGAACACGTGAGTGTCCTTCTCTGTGGAAATAGGTTCATTCCTATCAATTTTTACATAAGACCTATACGTGATATCATAGGATATGTGTCTCTCGCTTTCTGACTTACTTCAAGTTGTGTGATTGTCTGTAGCCTCGTCTATGGTGCTGCAAACGGCATTGTTTCATTCTTTTCTGTGTCTAATATTGCATTGTGTACATGGACCTCTTTTTCGTCCATTCATCTGATGATGGACATTTTTGTTGCTTCCATGTCTTGGCTATTGTAAATACTGCTGCAATACACGATGTTCCATCCTGTGTCTTTTTGATGCTGGCTTTCACAGGTGACAGGCCCAATAGTGGGCCTTCCGGATCATATGGGGACTCAATTTTTACCTTTCAACGCACTGCCATTCTGTTCCTATTATTGGCGGTTACCAGTTTACATCCCACTTAGACCGAGAGGTTACGCTATTCTCCACAACTTCTTCAACATCTATTGTTTGTTGACGTTTTGCTGATGGTCATTCTGACTGGTGTGAGGTGATACGTTTGTGTAGATTGGATTTGCATGCGTCTAATAATTCCTGATGTTTTGCGTGGATCAATGTCCTTTTCATTTTTTTTTAAGATTCAGCTAAACTTACAACTTCAAATTTCCTTCTTGAAAAATTTGCCGCGTTTGGATTTTTTTGGCCATTCCCTACCCCAGGACAGTTTTTGAGGGCATGAGTCATTTACAGCCCTGCAGTCCTTGTGAATATTAGTGACCATTAGCAGTGGATTTAAAGCTGCTGTTTGAGGAAACGGCCTTAAGGTGGCAGCATTTCTACGTTGCCAACTCTGCTTGCTAGGGAAACAGAACCTTGCTGCAAGTTGTGCTTTTAGGTTGCAGATTAGAGTGGAATGTGTCAGGACAAACCCCCATAAGTTTTAGCCTCCTTAATTCTTGTTTGTGTCTTTAAGTTTTCATTTTTATCAGAGCAAATTGGATTTTAAAATGTCTTTTGTTCTAGCTGCACAGAATCTTGTTCATGTACACATATACATATATCTATTGATCTTTGTGTCCTTTTCCATGTAGGTTATTGTAGAGTGTTGAATAGACCACTCTTGGTATTCCATAGGTCTTTGGGGATGATATATTTTATATGTATTAGTATATGTTTGTTAACCCCAATATCCTAATTTGTCCATTCCTCACACCTTTTCTTTGGCTTAACCATAAGTTTGTCTTCTCCATCTGAGATTGTCTTTCCCTATGGAAATATGTTCATTTTTATGAATTTTCAGATAACATAAGTGATATCGTAGAACATTTGTCTTTCGCAATCTGACTTACTTCACGTTGTGTGATTATCTCTAGGCTCATCCGTGGTGCTGCATATGCCATTCTTTTATTTTTTTTCGTGGCTAATATTCCATTCTGTACATATACCACTTCTTCTTTGTCCATTCATCTGTTTATGGAGCTTTTTTTTGCTTCCATGTCTTGGCTCTTTCAATATTGCTGCAGTGCACATTTGCCTGCCTCTGTCTTTCCGATTCTGGTGGTCTTAGGTTATAGGCCCAGAAGGTGCCCTGCCGCATCATACGGTAGCTCAATTTTTACCTTTTAAAGCAGCTGCATTCAGTTTTCATTAGTGCTGTTAGCACTTTACACCCCATCAGCAGCTAGAAGGTACACAGTTCCCTAAAACCTCTTCAGCATTTATAGTTTGTAGACTTTTTGCTGATGGTCATTTGACTGGTGTGAGCTGAAACCTTTGTGGACGTGGGATTTGCATGCAGCTAATAATTCCTTATACTGAGCTATAGGCGTGTCTTTTTTTTTCTTTTCCTTTTTTTTTTAAAGAGTGAGTACAACTTCCCTCTCATATTGACTTCTTGAAAACTTTGTCATGTGTTGAAATTTCTTGCCTATTCCCTACCCCAGGACATTTTTTGAGGGCAGGTATCATTTACAGCCCCGCAGTCCTCGTGACTATTAAGCGACCATTAGCACTGTGTTTAAAGCTGCTGTTGTGGGAAACAGCCACAAGGCGGCAGCATTATTACGTTCTCAACTCTTGTTACTAGGGCAACAGAGTCTTCCTGGACGTCGTGTTCCTCGGTTGTAAATTAGAGTGGAATGTGCTGGGACAAGCCCCCAGAAGTTTATGTCTCCTTACTTATGTTCGTTTTTTAAATTTAATTTATATTTCTTATCGGAGGAAATTTGATTAGAGTGTTGTGATTGTCTGGCTGTACAGAATCTGGTCAATGATTCATACATATGTCTGTTCATCTTCGGATCCTGTTACCATGTATGTTATTACAGAATGTTGAGTAGACCTCCCTTGGTATTTGGTAGGTGTTTTGTCATGATATATTTTATATGTATTGGTGATTATATAATTCATATAGTTTATATGTTATATGTTTATATACATTTAACATACGTTAGTATATGTATGCTACCCCCATAATCCTAATTTATCCATCCTCCCACCTTTCATTTTGGTTAACCATTAGTTTGTTTTATCAGTCTGTGAGTGTGTTTTTCTGTGGAAATATGTTCATTGGGAGCAATCTTAGGATAACACGTATAAATGATATCATAGGATATTTGTCATTCCCTTTTGACTTACGTAACGTACTATGATTATTTCTAGGCTCATGTGTAGTCCTGAAAACGGCATTGTTCATTTTTTTCCCGAGGCTACTATTCCATTCGGTACGTATACCACTTCTTCTTTGTCCATTTATCTGTTGATGGACATTTTGTTTGCTTGCATGGCTTGGCTATTGTAAATATTGCTGCAGGGCATGTTTGCCTGTCTGTGCCTTTCCCATTCTGGTCTTCTTAGGGTATAGGCCCATTAGGGGATCGGCCGCATGATATGGTAGCTCAATTTTTACCTTTTAAACGCAGCTCCGTTCTGTTCTCATGATTAGCTGTTACCAGTTTACATCCAACCAACAGCATAGTGGGTATGCATTTCTCCCCCAACCCGTCAGCATGCATTGTTTGTAGACTTTTTACGGATGGCATTTTGAATATTGGGTGGTGAAATCTTTTTGTAGTTTGGATTTGCATCCAACCAATAATTCCTGATATTGAGCTTTTATCCATGTTCTTCTTTTTTTAAAACAACCGAGTGAGTAACACTTACCTCTTCAAATTGTTTTCTTGAAAAATTTTCCGTGTTGTGAACTTTCTTGGCCATTACCTACCCCAGGACATGTTTTGAGGACACGTGTCATTTACGGCCCTACAATTACTGTGAATCTCAAGTGACCCTTAGCCCTGTGTTTAAAGCTGCTGTTGTGGGAAACGGCCACAAGGCGGCAGCATTTCTCCATTCCCAAGTCTGGTTACTAGGGCAGCAGAGCCTTCCTGAAAGTTGTGTTCCTAGGTTGTAAATTAGAATGGGATGTGCCAGGGAAAACCCCAATAACTTTATGTCTCATTAATTGTTGTTCGTGGTTTTAATTTTTTAAATTGGGGTAATGAGCAGAATAGTGTTTGTTCTGGGTGTGCACAATCAGGTTCAATTGAACATTATATATATCTACTCATGTACAGATCCTCTTCCCATGTAAATTACTATTATTTTTTTAAATAAATTTATTTTATTTATTTATTTATTTTTGGCTGAGTTGGATCTTCGTTGCTGCATGTGGGCTTTCTCCAGTTGCGGTGAGCGGGGGCTACTCTCCGTTGCGGTGCACCGGCTTCTCACTGCAGTGGCTTCTCTTGTTGCGGAGCACGGGCTCTAGGCGTGTGGGCTTCAGTAGTTGTGGCGCATGGGCTCAGTAGTTATGGCTCATGGGCTCCAGAGCGTAGGCTCATTAGTTGTGGTGCACGGGCTTAGTTGCTCTGCTGCATGTGGGACCTTCCCGAACCAGGGATCGAACCTGTGTCCCCTGCATTGGCAGGTGGATTCTTAACCACGGTGCCACCAGGCAAGCCCGCGTGTAAATTATTACAGAGCGTTCAGTAGACCTCCCTTGGTATATGGTCGGTCTTTTTGATACGTGTGTTTAATATGTATTTGTATACGTACGGTAACCCTAATCTTAATGTATCCATTCCTCCCACCTTTCCTTTTAGATAACCATAGTTTGTTTTCTAAGTCTGTGAGAGTCTTTCTCTGTGGAAATATGTTCATACGTGTCAGTTGTTAGGTAACAGCTAGGAGTGATATCACAGGTTATTTGTCGGCTGCTTTCCGACTTACCCCATGTTCTGTGATTATCTCTAGGCTCATCTATGGTGCTGCAAAGAGCAGTGTTTCATCCTTTTCCATGGCGAATATTGCATTGTGTAGATGGACCACTTCTTCTTTGTGCATTCATCTGTGGATGGACATTTTGGTTACTTCCAAGTCTTGGCAATGCTAAATATTGATGCAGTGCAGGATTGCCAGCCTGTGTCTTTTGGATTCTGGTCTTCTCAGGGATTAGGCCCAGCAGTGGGCCTACTAGATCATATGGTAGTTCAAATTTTTCCCTTTCAACGCACCTCCATTCTGTTCTCACTACTGGCTGTTACCAGTTTACATCCCACCAGCAACTAGAGGGTACACAGTTCTCTAAAACCCCTTCAGAATTTATTGTTTGTAGACTTTTTACTGATGGCATTTTGAGTGTTGGGTGGTGATACCTTCTTGTAGGTTGGATTTGCATGTGTCTAATAATTCCCGATATTGAGCTTTCATCTACATTTTTTTTAAGTAAAACAGAAACTCACCTCTTCAAATTGTTTCCTTGAAAAATTTGCCATGTTCTGAATTCCTGTGGCCATTACCTGCACCAGGACATTTTTTGAGGGCAGGTGTCCTTTACAGCCCTGTAGTAATTGTGAATATCACATGACCATTAGTTCTGCATTTAAAGCTGCTGTTGCAGGAAACGGCCACAAGGGGGCAGCATTTCTATATTCCCAACTCTGGTTACTAGGGCAACACAGCCTTCCTGGAAGTCCTGTTTGTAGGTTGTAAAGTAGAGTGGAATGTGCCAGGACAAACCCCCAGAAACTATGTCTACTTATTTGTTGTTGATATTCTCAGTTTAATTTTCATTTTTCTCAGAGCAAATTTGATTGCAATGTTGTGTTTGTTCTAGGTGTACAGAATGTCTTTCATTGATTCATATATCTTTTCATGTTTGGATCCTGTTCCGTAGAGATTATTACAGAATGTTGTGTAGACCTCTCTTGGTATTCGGTATGTCTGATGATTATATATTTTATAAGTATTAGCATATGTCTGTTAAACCCAATATCCTCCGTTATACATTCCTCACACCTTTCCGTTTGGTTAAGCACAAGCTTGTTTTCTGAACACGTGAGTGTCCTTCTCTGTGGAAATAGGTTCATTCCTATCAATTTTTACATAAGACCTATACGTGATATCATAGGATATGTGTCTCTCGCTTTCTGACTTACTTCAAGTTGTGTGATTGTCTGTAGCCTCGTCTATGGTGCTGCAAACGGCATTGTTTCATTCTTTTCTGTGTCTAATATTGCATTGTGTACATGGACCACTTTTTCGTCCATTCATCTGATGATGGACATTTTTGTTGCTTCCATGTCTTGGCTATTGTAAATACTGCTGCAATACACGATGTTCCATCCTGTGTCTTTTTGATGCTGGCTTTCACAGGTGACAGGCCCAATAGTGGGCCTTCCGGATCATATGGGGACTCAATTTTTACCTTTCAACGCACTGCCATTCTGTTCCTATTATTGGCGGTTACCAGTTTACATCCCACTTAGACCGAGAGGTTACGCTATTCTCCACAACTTCTTCAACATCTATTGTTTGTTGACGTTTTGCTGATGGTCATTCTGACTGGTGTGAGGTGATACGTTTGTGTAGATTGGATTTGCATGCGTCTAATAATTCCTGATGTTTTGCGTGGATCAATGTCCTTTTCATTTTTTTTTAAGATTCAGCTAAACTTACAACTTCAAATTTCCTTCTTGAAAAATTTGCCGCGTTTGGATTTTTTTGGCCATTCCCTACCCCAGGACAGTTTTTGAGGGCATGAGTCATTTACAGCCCTGCAGTCCTTGTGAATATTAGTGACCATTAGCAGTGGATTTAAAGCTGCTGTTTGAGGAAACGGCCTTAAGGTGGCAGCATTTCTACGTTGCCAACTCTGCTTGCTAGGGAAACAGAACCTTGCTGCAAGTTGTGCTTTTAGGTTGCAGATTAGAGTGGAATGTGTCAGGACAAACCCCCATAAGTTTTAGCCTCCTTAATTCTTGTTTGTGTCTTTAAGTTTTCATTTTTATCAGAGCAAATTGGATTTTAAAATGTCTTTTGTTCTAGCTGCACAGAATCTTGTTCATGTACACATATACATATATCTATTGATCTTTGTGTCCTTTTCCATGTAGGTTATTGTAGAGTGTTGAATAGACCACTCTTGGTATTCCATAGGTCTTTGGGGATGATATATTTTATATGTATTAGTATATGTTTGTTAACCCCAATATCCTAATTTGTCCATTCCTCACACCTTTTCTTTGGCTTAACCATAAGTTTGTCTTCTCCATCTGAGATTGTCTTTCCCTATGGAAATATGTTCATTTTTATGAATTTTCAGATAACATAAGTGATATCGTAGAACATTTGTCTTTCGCAATCTGACTTACTTCACGTTGTGTGATTATCTCTAGGCTCATCCGTGGTGCTGCATATGCCATTCTTTTATTTTTTTTCGTGGCTAATATTCCATTCTGTACATATACCACTTCTTCTTTGTCCATTCATCTGTTTATGGAGCTTTTTTTTGCTTCCATGTCTTGGCTCTTTCAATATTGCTGCAGTGCACATTTGCCTGCCTCTGTCTTTCCGATTCTGGTGGTCTTAGGTTATAGGCCCAGAAGGTGCCCTGCCGCATCATACGGTAGCTCAATTTTTACCTTTTAAAGCAGCTGCATTCAGTTTTCATTAGTGCTGTTAGCACTTTACACCCCATCAGCAGCTAGAAGGTACACAGTTCCCTAAAACCTCTTCAGCATTTATAGTTTGTAGACTTTTTGCTGATGGTCATTTGACTGGTGTGAGCTGAAACCTTTGTGGACGTGGGATTTGCATGCAGCTAATAATTCCTTATACTGAGCTATAGGCGTGTCTTTTTTTTTCTTTTCCTTTTTTTTTTAAAGAGTGAGTACAACTTCCCTCTCATATTGACTTCTTGAAAACTTTGTCATGTGTTGAAATTTCTTGCCTATTCCCTACCCCAGGACATTTTTTGAGGGCAGGTATCATTTACAGCCCCGCAGTCCTCGTGACTATTAAGCGACCATTAGCACTGTGTTTAAAGCTGCTGTTGTGGGAAACAGCCACAAGGCGGCAGCATTATTACGTTCTCAACTCTTGTTACTAGGGCAACAGAGTCTTCCTGGACGTCGTGTTCCTCGGTTGTAAATTAGAGTGGAATGTGCTGGGACAAGCCCCCAGAAGTTTATGTCTCCTTACTTATGTTCGTTTTTTAAATTTAATTTATATTTCTTATCGGAGGAAATTTGATTAGAGTGTTGTGATTGTCTGGCTGTACAGAATCTGGTCAATGATTCATACATATGTCTGTTCATCTTCGGATCCTGTTACCATGTATGTTATTACAGAATGTTGAGTAGACCTCCCTTGGTATTTGGTAGGTGTTTTGTCATGATATATTTTATATGTATTGGTGATTATATAATTCATATAGTTTATATGTTATATGTTTATATACATTTAACATACGTTAGTATATGTATGCTACCCCCATAATCCTAATTTATCCATCCTCCCACCTTTCATTTTGGTTAACCATTAGTTTGTTTTATCAGTCTGTGAGTGTGTTTTTCTGTGGAAATATGTTCATTGGGAGCAATCTTAGGATAACACGTATAAATGATATCATAGGATATTTGTCATTCCCTTTTGACTTACGTAACGTACTATGATTATTTCTAGGCTCATGTGTAGTCCTGAAAACGGCATTGTTCATTTTTTTCCCGAGGCTACTATTCCATTCGGTACGTATACCACTTCTTCTTTGTCCATTTATCTGTTGATGGACATTTTGTTTGCTTGCATGGCTTGGCTATTGTAAATATTGCTGCAGGGCATGTTTGCCTGTCTGTGCCTTTCCCATTCTGGTCTTCTTAGGGTATAGGCCCATTAGGGGATCGGCCGCATGATATGGTAGCTCAATTTTTACCTTTTAAACGCAGCTCCGTTCTGTTCTCATGATTAGCTGTTACCAGTTTACATCCAACCAACAGCATAGTGGGTATGCATTTCTCCCCCAACCCGTCAGCATGCATTGTTTGTAGACTTTTTACGGATGGCATTTTGAATATTGGGTGGTGAAATCTTTTTGTAGTTTGGATTTGCATCCAACCAATAATTCCTGATATTGAGCTTTTATCCATGTTCTTCTTTTTTTAAAACAACCGAGTGAGTAACACTTACCTCTTCAAATTGTTTTCTTGAAAAATTTTCCGTGTTGTGAACTTTCTTGGCCATTACCTACCCCAGGACATGTTTTGAGGACACGTGTCATTTACGGCCCTACAATTACTGTGAATCTCAAGTGACCCTTAGCCCTGTGTTTAAAGCTGCTGTTGTGGGAAACGGCCACAAGGCGGCAGCATTTCTCCATTCCCAAGTCTGGTTACTAGGGCAGCAGAGCCTTCCTGAAAGTTGTGTTCCTAGGTTGTAAATTAGAATGGGATGTGCCAGGGAAAACCCCAATAACTTTATGTCTCATTAATTGTTGTTCGTGGTTTTAATTTTTTAAATTGGGGTAATGAGCAGAATAGTGTTTGTTCTGGGTGTGCACAATCAGGTTCAATTGAACATTATATATATCTACTCATGTACAGATCCTCTTCCCATGTAAATTACTATTATTTTATTAAATAAATTTATTTTATTTGTTTATTTATTTTTGGCTGAGTTGGATCTTCGTTGCTGCATGTGGGCTTTCTCCAGTTGCGGTGAGCGGGGGCTACTCTCCGTTGCGGTGCACCGGCTTCTCACTGCAGTGGCTTCTCTTGTTGCGGAGCACGGGCTCTAGGCGTGTGGGCTTCAGTAGTTGTGGCGCATGGGCTCAGTAGTTATGGCTCATGGGCTCCAGAGCGTAGGCTCATTAGTTGTGGTGCACGGGCTTAGTTGCTCTGCTGCATGTGGGACCTTCCCGAACCAGGGATCGAACCTGTGTCCCCTGCATTGGCAGGTGGATTCTTAACCACGGTGCCACCAGGCAAACCCCCGTGTAAATTATTACAGAGCGTTCAGTAGACCTCCCTTGGTATATGGTCGGTCTTTTTGATACGTGTGTTTAATATGTATTTGTATACGTATGGTAACCCTAATCTTAATGTATCCATTCCTCCCACCTTTCCTTTTAGATAACCATAGTTTGTTTTCTAAGTCTGTGAGAGTCTTTCTCTGTGGAAATATGTTCATACGTGTCAGTTGTTAGGTAACAGCTAGGAGTGATATCACAGGTTATTTGTCGGCTGCTTTCCGACTTACCTCATGTTCTGTGATTATCTCTAGGCTCATCTATGGTGCTGCAAAGAGCAGTGTTTCATCCTTTTCCATGGCGAATATTGCATTGTGTAGATGGACCACTTCTTCTTTGTGCATTCATCTGTGGATGGACATTTTGGTTACTTCCAAGTCTTGGCAATGCTAAATATTGATGCAGTGCAGGATTGCCAGCCTGTGTCTTTTGGATTCTGGTCTTCTCAGGGATTAGGCCCAGCAGTGGGCCTACTAGATCATATGGTAGTTCAAATTTTTCCCTTTCAACGCACCTCCATTCTGTTCTCACTACTGGCTGTTACCAGTTTACATCCCACCAGCAACTAGAGGGTACACAGTTCTCTAAAACCCCTTCAGAATTTATTGTTTGTAGACTTTTTACTGATGGCATTTTGAGTGTTGGGTGGTGATACCTTCTTGTAGGTTGGATTTGCATGTGTCTAATAATTCCCGATATTGAGCTTTCATCTACATTTTTTTTAAGTAAAACAGAAACTCACCTCTTCAAATTGTTTCCTTGAAAAATTTGCCATGTTCTGAATTCCTGTGGCCATTACCTGCACCAGGACATTTTTTGAGGGCAGGTGTCCTTTACAGCCCTGTAGTAATTGTGAATATCACATGACCATTAGTTCTGCATTTAAAGCTGCTGTTGCAGGAAACGGCCACAAGGGGGCAGCATTTCTATATTCCCAACTCTGGTTACTAGGGCAACACAGCCTTCCTGGAAGTCCTGTTTGTAGGTTGTAAAGTAGAGTGGAATGTGCCAGGACAAACCCCCAGAAACTATGTCTACTTATTTGTTGTTGATATTCTCAGTTTAATTTTCATTTTTCTCAGAGCAAATTTGATTGCAATGTTGTGTTTGTTCTAGGTGTACAGAATGTCTTTCATTGATTCATATATCTTTTCATGTTTGGATCCTGTTCCGTAGAGATTATTACAGAATGTTGTGTAGACCTCTCTTGGTATTCGGTATGTCTGATGATTATATATTTTATAAGTATTAGCATATGTCTGTTAAACCCAATATCCTCCGTTATACATTCCTCACACCTTTCCGTTTGGTTAAGCACAAGCTTGTTTTCTGAACACGTGAGTGTCCTTCTCTGTGGAAATAGGTTCATTCCTATCAATTTTTACATAAGACCTATACGTGATATCATAGGATATGTGTCTCTCGCTTTCTGACTTACTTCAAGTTGTGTGATTGTCTGTAGCCTCGTCTATGGTGCTGCAAACGGCATTGTTTCATTCTTTTCTGTGTCTAATATTGCATTGTGTACATGGACCACTTTTTCGTCCATTCATCTGATGATGGACATTTTTGTTGCTTCCATGTCTTGGCTATTGTAAATACTGCTGCAATACACGATGTTCCATCCTGTGTCTTTTTGATGCTGGCTTTCACAGGTGACAGGCCCAATAGTGGGCCTTCCGGATCATATGGGGACTCAATTTTTACCTTTCAACGCACTGCCATTCTGTTCCTATTATTGGCGGTTACCAGTTTACATCCCACTTAGACCGAGAGGTTACGCTATTCTCCACAACTTCTTCAACATCTATTGTTTGTTGACGTTTTGCTGATGGTCATTCTGACTGGTGTGAGGTGATACGTTTGTGTAGATTGGATTTGCATGCGTCTAATAATTCCTGATGTTTTGCGTGGATCAATGTCCTTTTCATTTTTTTTTAAGATTCAGCTAAACTTACAACTTCAAATTTCCTTCTTGAAAAATTTGCCGCGTTTGGATTTTTTTGGCCATTCCCTACCCCAGGACAGTTTTTGAGGGCATGAGTCATTTACAGCCCTGCAGTCCTTGTGAATATTAGTGACCATTAGCAGTGGATTTAAAGCTGCTGTTTGAGGAAACGGCCTTAAGGTGGCAGCATTTCTACGTTGCCAACTCTGCTTGCTAGGGAAACAGAACCTTGCTGCAAGTTGTGCTTTTAGGTTGCAGATTAGAGTGGAATGTGTCAGGACAAACCCCCATAAGTTTTAGCCTCCTTAATTCTTGTTTGTGTCTTTAAGTTTTCATTTTTATCAGAGCAAATTGGATTTTAAAATGTCTTTTGTTCTAGCTGCACAGAATCTTGTTCATGTACACATATACATATATCTATTGATCTTTGTGTCCTTTTCCATGTAGGTTATTGTAGAGTGTTGAATAGACCACTCTTGGTATTCCATAGGTCTTTGGGGATGATATATTTTATATGTATTAGTATATGTTTGTTAACCCCAATATCCTAATTTGTCCATTCCTCACACCTTTTCTTTGGCTTAACCATAAGTTTGTCTTCTCCATCTGAGATTGTCTTTCCCTATGGAAATATGTTCATTTTTATGAATTTTCAGATAACATAAGTGATATCGTAGAACATTTGTCTTTCGCAATCTGACTTACTTCACGTTGTGTGATTATCTCTAGGCTCATCCGTGGTGCTGCATATGCCATTCTTTTATTTTTTTTCGTGGCTAATATTCCATTCTGTACATATACCACTTCTTCTTTGTCCATTCATCTGTTTATGGAGCTTTTTTTTGCTTCCATGTCTTGGCTCTTTCAATATTGCTGCAGTGCACATTTGCCTGCCTCTGTCTTTCCGATTCTGGTGGTCTTAGGTTATAGGCCCAGAAGGTGCCCTGCCGCATCATACGGTAGCTCAATTTTTACCTTTTAAAGCAGCTGCATTCAGTTTTCATTAGTGCTGTTAGCACTTTACACCCCATCAGCAGCTAGAAGGTACACAGTTCCCTAAAACCTCTTCAGCATTTATAGTTTGTAGACTTTTTGCTGATGGTCATTTGACTGGTGTGAGCTGAAACCTTTGTGGACGTGGGATTTGCATGCAGCTAATAATTCCTTATACTGAGCTATAGGCGTGTCTTTTTTTTTCTTTTCCTTTTTTTTTTAAAGAGTGAGTACAACTTCCCTCTCATATTGACTTCTTGAAAACTTTGTCATGTGTTGAAATTTCTTGCCTATTCCCTACCCCAGGACATTTTTTGAGGGCAGGTATCATTTACAGCCCCGCAGTCCTCGTGACTATTAAGCGACCATTAGCACTGTGTTTAAAGCTGCTGTTGTGGGAAACAGCCACAAGGCGGCAGCATTATTACGTTCTCAACTCTTGTTACTAGGGCAACAGAGTCTTCCTGGACGTCGTGTTCCTCGGTTGTAAATTAGAGTGGAATGTGCTGGGACAAGCCCCCAGAAGTTTATGTCTCCTTACTTATGTTCGTTTTTTAAATTTAATTTATATTTCTTATCGGAGGAAATTTGATTAGAGTGTTGTGATTGTCTGGCTGTACAGAATCTGGTCAATGATTCATACATATGTCTGTTCATCTTCGGATCCTGTTACCATGTATGTTATTACAGAATGTTGAGTAGACCTCCCTTGGTATTTGGTAGGTGTTTTGTCATGATATATTTTATATGTATTGGTGATTATATAATTCATATAGTTTATATGTTATATGTTTATATACATTTAACATACGTTAGTATATGTATGCTACCCCCATAATCCTAATTTATCCATCCTCCCACCTTTCATTTTGGTTAACCATTAGTTTGTTTTATCAGTCTGTGAGTGTGTTTTTCTGTGGAAATATGTTCATTGGGAGCAATCTTAGGATAACACGTATAAATGATATCATAGGATATTTGTCATTCCCTTTTGACTTACGTAACGTACTATGATTATTTCTAGGCTCATGTGTAGTCCTGAAAACGGCATTGTTCATTTTTTTCCCGAGGCTACTATTCCATTCGGTACGTATACCACTTCTTCTTTGTCCATTTATCTGTTGATGGACATTTTGTTTGCTTGCATGGCTTGGCTATTGTAAATATTGCTGCAGGGCATGTTTGCCTGTCTGTGCCTTTCCCATTCTGGTCTTCTTAGGGTATAGGCCCATTAGGGGATCGGCCGCATGATATGGTAGCTCAATTTTTACCTTTTAAACGCAGCTCCGTTCTGTTCTCATGATTAGCTGTTACCAGTTTACATCCAACCAACAGCATAGTGGGTATGCATTTCTCCCCCAACCCGTCAGCATGCATTGTTTGTAGACTTTTTACGGATGGCATTTTGAATATTGGGTGGTGAAATCTTTTTGTAGTTTGGATTTGCATCCAACCAATAATTCCTGATATTGAGCTTTTATCCATGTTCTTCTTTTTTTAAAACAACCGAGTGAGTAACACTTACCTCTTCAAATTGTTTTCTTGAAAAATTTTCCGTGTTGTGAACTTTCTTGGCCATTACCTACCCCAGGACATGTTTTGAGGACACGTGTCATTTACGGCCCTACAATTACTGTGAATCTCAAGTGACCCTTAGCCCTGTGTTTAAAGCTGCTGTTGTGGGAAACGGCCACAAGGCGGCAGCATTTCTCCATTCCCAAGTCTGGTTACTAGGGCAGCAGAGCCTTCCTGAAAGTTGTGTTCCTAGGTTGTAAATTAGAATGGGATGTGCCAGGGAAAACCCCAATAACTTTATGTCTCATTAATTGTTGTTCGTGGTTTTAATTTTTTAAATTGGGGTAATGAGCAGAATAGTGTTTGTTCTGGGTGTGCACAATCAGGTTCAATTGAACATTATATATATCTACTCATGTACAGATCCTCTTCCCATGTAAATTACTATTATTTTTTTAAATAAATTTATTTTATTTATTTATTTATTTTTGGCTGAGTTGGATCTTCGTTGCTGCATGTGGGCTTTCTCCAGTTGCGGTGAGCGGGGGCTACTCTCCGTTGCGGTGCACCGGCTTCTCACTGCAGTGGCTTCTCTTGTTGCGGAGCACGGGCTCTAGGCGTGTGGGCTTCAGTAGTTGTGGCGCATGGGCTCAGTAGTTATGGCTCATGGGCTCCAGAGCGTAGGCTCATTAGTTGTGGTGCACGGGCTTAGTTGCTCTGCTGCATGTGGGACCTTCCCGAACCAGGGATCGAACCTGTGTCCCCTGCATTGGCAGGTGGATTCTTAACCACGGTGCCACCAGGCAAGCCCGCGTGTAAATTATTACAGAGCGTTCAGTAGACCTCCCTTGGTATATGGTCGGTCTTTTTGATACGTGTGTTTAATATGTATTTGTATACGTACGGTAACCCTAATCTTAATGTATCCATTCCTCCCACCTTTCCTTTTAGATAACCATAGTTTGTTTTCTAAGTCTGTGAGAGTCTTTCTCTGTGGAAATATGTTCATACGTGTCAGTTGTTAGGTAACAGCTAGGAGTGATATCACAGGTTATTTGTCGGCTGCTTTCCGACTTACCCCATGTTCTGTGATTATCTCTAGGCTCATCTATGGTGCTGCAAAGAGCAGTGTTTCATCCTTTTCCATGGCGAATATTGCATTGTGTAGATGGACCACTTCTTCTTTGTGCATTCATCTGTGGATGGACATTTTGGTTACTTCCAAGTCTTGGCAATGCTAAATATTGATGCAGTGCAGGATTGCCAGCCTGTGTCTTTTGGATTCTGGTCTTCTCAGGGATTAGGCCCAGCAGTGGGCCTACTAGATCATATGGTAGTTCAAATTTTTCCCTTTCAACGCACCTCCATTCTGTTCTCACTACTGGCTGTTACCAGTTTACATCCCACCAGCAACTAGAGGGTACACAGTTCTCTAAAACCCCTTCAGAATTTATTGTTTGTAGACTTTTTACTGATGGCATTTTGAGTGTTGGGTGGTGATACCTTCTTGTAGGTTGGATTTGCATGTGTCTAATAATTCCCGATATTGAGCTTTCATCTACATTTTTTTTAAGTAAAACAGAAACTCACCTCTTCAAATTGTTTCCTTGAAAAATTTGCCATGTTCTGAATTCCTGTGGCCATTACCTGCACCAGGACATTTTTTGAGGGCAGGTGTCCTTTACAGCCCTGTAGTAATTGTGAATATCACATGACCATTAGTTCTGCATTTAAAGCTGCTGTTGCAGGAAACGGCCACAAGGGGGCAGCATTTCTATATTCCCAACTCTGGTTACTAGGGCAACACAGCCTTCCTGGAAGTCCTGTTTGTAGGTTGTAAAGTAGAGTGGAATGTGCCAGGACAAACCCCCAGAAACTATGTCTACTTATTTGTTGTTGATATTCTCAGTTTAATTTTCATTTTTCTCAGAGCAAATTTGATTGCAATGTTGTGTTTGTTCTAGGTGTACAGAATGTCTTTCATTGATTCATATATCTTTTCATGTTTGGATCCTGTTCCGTAGAGATTATTACAGAATGTTGTGTAGACCTCTCTTGGTATTCGGTATGTCTGATGATTATATATTTTATAAGTATTAGCATATGTCTGTTAAACCCAATATCCTCCGTTATACATTCCTCACACCTTTCCGTTTGGTTAAGCACAAGCTTGTTTTCTGAACACGTGAGTGTCCTTCTCTGTGGAAATAGGTTCATTCCTATCAATTTTTACATAAGACCTATACGTGATATCATAGGATATGTGTCTCTCGCTTTCTGACTTACTTCAAGTTGTGTGATTGTCTGTAGCCTCGTCTATGGTGCTGCAAACGGCATTGTTTCATTCTTTTCTGTGTCTAATATTGCATTGTGTACATGGACCTCTTTTTCGTCCATTCATCTGATGATGGACATTTTTGTTGCTTCCATGTCTTGGCTATTGTAAATACTGCTGCAATACACGATGTTCCATCCTGTGTCTTTTTGATGCTGGCTTTCACAGGTGACAGGCCCAATAGTGGGCCTTCCGGATCATATGGGGACTCAATTTTTACCTTTCAACGCACTGCCATTCTGTTCCTATTATTGGCGGTTACCAGTTTACATCCCACTTAGACCGAGAGGTTACGCTATTCTCCACAACTTCTTCAACATCTATTGTTTGTTGACGTTTTGCTGATGGTCATTCTGACTGGTGTGAGGTGATACGTTTGTGTAGATTGGATTTGCATGCGTCTAATAATTCCTGATGTTTTGCGTGGATCAATGTCCTTTTCATTTTTTTTTAAGATTCAGCTAAACTTACAACTTCAAATTTCCTTCTTGAAAAATTTGCCGCGTTTGGATTTTTTTGGCCATTCCCTACCCCAGGACAGTTTTTGAGGGCATGAGTCATTTACAGCCCTGCAGTCCTTGTGAATATTAGTGACCATTAGCAGTGGATTTAAAGCTGCTGTTTGAGGAAACGGCCTTAAGGTGGCAGCATTTCTACGTTGCCAACTCTGCTTGCTAGGGAAACAGAACCTTGCTGCAAGTTGTGCTTTTAGGTTGCAGATTAGAGTGGAATGTGTCAGGACAAACCCCCATAAGTTTTAGCCTCCTTAATTCTTGTTTGTGTCTTTAAGTTTTCATTTTTATCAGAGCAAATTGGATTTTAAAATGTCTTTTGTTCTAGCTGCACAGAATCTTGTTCATGTACACATATACATATATCTATTGATCTTTGTGTCCTTTTCCATGTAGGTTATTGTAGAGTGTTGAATAGACCACTCTTGGTATTCCATAGGTCTTTGGGGATGATATATTTTATATGTATTAGTATATGTTTGTTAACCCCAATATCCTAATTTGTCCATTCCTCACACCTTTTCTTTGGCTTAACCATAAGTTTGTCTTCTCCATCTGAGATTGTCTTTCCCTATGGAAATATGTTCATTTTTATGAATTTTCAGATAACATAAGTGATATCGTAGAACATTTGTCTTTCGCAATCTGACTTACTTCACGTTGTGTGATTATCTCTAGGCTCATCCGTGGTGCTGCATATGCCATTCTTTTATTTTTTTTCGTGGCTAATATTCCATTCTGTACATATACCACTTCTTCTTTGTCCATTCATCTGTTTATGGAGCTTTTTTTTGCTTCCATGTCTTGGCTCTTTCAATATTGCTGCAGTGCACATTTGCCTGCCTCTGTCTTTCCGATTCTGGTGGTCTTAGGTTATAGGCCCAGAAGGTGCCCTGCCGCATCATACGGTAGCTCAATTTTTACCTTTTAAAGCAGCTGCATTCAGTTTTCATTAGTGCTGTTAGCACTTTACACCCCATCAGCAGCTAGAAGGTACACAGTTCCCTAAAACCTCTTCAGCATTTATAGTTTGTAGACTTTTTGCTGATGGTCATTTGACTGGTGTGAGCTGAAACCTTTGTGGACGTGGGATTTGCATGCAGCTAATAATTCCTTATACTGAGCTATAGGCGTGTCTTTTTTTTTCTTTTCCTTTTTTTTTTAAAGAGTGAGTACAACTTCCCTCTCATATTGACTTCTTGAAAACTTTGTCATGTGTTGAAATTTCTTGCCTATTCCCTACCCCAGGACATTTTTTGAGGGCAGGTATCATTTACAGCCCCGCAGTCCTCGTGACTATTAAGCGACCATTAGCACTGTGTTTAAAGCTGCTGTTGTGGGAAACAGCCACAAGGCGGCAGCATTATTACGTTCTCAACTCTTGTTACTAGGGCAACAGAGTCTTCCTGGACGTCGTGTTCCTCGGTTGTAAATTAGAGTGGAATGTGCTGGGACAAGCCCCCAGAAGTTTATGTCTCCTTACTTATGTTCGTTTTTTAAATTTAATTTATATTTCTTATCGGAGGAAATTTGATTAGAGTGTTGTGATTGTCTGGCTGTACAGAATCTGGTCAATGATTCATACATATGTCTGTTCATCTTCGGATCCTGTTACCATGTATGTTATTACAGAATGTTGAGTAGACCTCCCTTGGTATTTGGTAGGTGTTTTGTCATGATATATTTTATATGTATTGGTGATTATATAATTCATATAGTTTATATGTTATATGTTTATATACATTTAACATACGTTAGTATATGTATGCTACCCCCATAATCCTAATTTATCCATCCTCCCACCTTTCATTTTGGTTAACCATTAGTTTGTTTTATCAGTCTGTGAGTGTGTTTTTCTGTGGAAATATGTTCATTGGGAGCAATCTTAGGATAACACGTATAAATGATATCATAGGATATTTGTCATTCCCTTTTGACTTACGTAACGTACTATGATTATTTCTAGGCTCATGTGTAGTCCTGAAAACGGCATTGTTCATTTTTTTCCCGAGGCTACTATTCCATTCGGTACGTATACCACTTCTTCTTTGTCCATTTATCTGTTGATGGACATTTTGTTTGCTTGCATGGCTTGGCTATTGTAAATATTGCTGCAGGGCATGTTTGCCTGTCTGTGCCTTTCCCATTCTGGTCTTCTTAGGGTATAGGCCCATTAGGGGATCGGCCGCATGATATGGTAGCTCAATTTTTACCTTTTAAACGCAGCTCCGTTCTGTTCTCATGATTAGCTGTTACCAGTTTACATCCAACCAACAGCATAGTGGGTATGCATTTCTCCCCCAACCCGTCAGCATGCATTGTTTGTAGACTTTTTACGGATGGCATTTTGAATATTGGGTGGTGAAATCTTTTTGTAGTTTGGATTTGCATCCAACCAATAATTCCTGATATTGAGCTTTTATCCATGTTCTTCTTTTTTTAAAACAACCGAGTGAGTAACACTTACCTCTTCAAATTGTTTTCTTGAAAAATTTTCCGTGTTGTGAACTTTCTTGGCCATTACCTACCCCAGGACATGTTTTGAGGACACGTGTCATTTACGGCCCTACAATTACTGTGAATCTCAAGTGACCCTTAGCCCTGTGTTTAAAGCTGCTGTTGTGGGAAACGGCCACAAGGCGGCAGCATTTCTCCATTCCCAAGTCTGGTTACTAGGGCAGCAGAGCCTTCCTGAAAGTTGTGTTCCTAGGTTGTAAATTAGAATGGGATGTGCCAGGGAAAACCCCAATAACTTTATGTCTCATTAATTGTTGTTCGTGGTTTTAATTTTTTAAATTGGGGTAATGAGCAGAATAGTGTTTGTTCTGGGTGTGCACAATCAGGTTCAATTGAACATTATATATATCTACTCATGTACAGATCCTCTTCCCATGTAAATTACTATTATTTTTTTAAATAAATTTATTTTATTTATTTATTTATTTTTGGCTGAGTTGGATCTTCGTTGCTGCATGTGGGCTTTCTCCAGTTGCGGTGAGCGGGGGCTACTCTCCGTTGCGGTGCACCGGCTTCTCACTGCAGTGGCTTCTCTTGTTGCGGAGCACGGGCTCTAGGCGTGTGGGCTTCAGTAGTTGTGGCGCATGGGCTCAGTAGTTATGGCTCATGGGCTCCAGAGCGTAGGCTCATTAGTTGTGGTGCACGGGCTTAGTTGCTCTGCTGCATGTGGGACCTTCCCGAACCAGGGATCGAACCTGTGTCCCCTGCATTGGCAGGTGGATTCTTAACCACGGTGCCACCAGGCAAGCCCCCGTGTAAATTATTACAGAGCGTTCAGTAGACCTCCCTTGGTATATGGTCGGTCTTTTTGATACGTGTGTTTAATATGTATTTGTATACGTACGGTAACCCTAATCTTAATGTATCCATTCCTCCCACCTTTCCTTTTAGATAACCATAGTTTGTTTTCTAAGTCTGTGAGAGTCTTTCTCTGTGGAAATATGTTCATACGTGTCAGTTGTTAGGTAACAGCTAGGAGTGATATCACAGGTTATTTGTCGGCTGCTTTCCGACTTACCCCATGTTCTGTGATTATCTCTAGGCTCATCTATGGTGCTGCAAAGAGCAGTGTTTCATCCTTTTCCATGGCGAATATTGCATTGTGTAGATGGACCACTTCTTCTTTGTGCATTCATCTGTGGATGGACATTTTGGTTACTTCCAAGTCTTGGCAATGCTAAATATTGATGCAGTGCAGGATTGCCAGCCTGTGTCTTTTGGATTCTGGTCTTCTCAGGGATTAGGCCCAGCAGTGGGCCTACTAGATCATATGGTAGTTCAAATTTTTCCCTTTCAACGCACCTCCATTCTGTTCTCACTACTGGCTGTTACCAGTTTACATCCCACCAGCAACTAGAGGGTACACAGTTCTCTAAAACCCCTTCAGAATTTATTGTTTGTAGACTTTTTACTGATGGCATTTTGAGTGTTGGGTGGTGATACCTTCTTGTAGGTTGGATTTGCATGTGTCTAATAATTCCCGATATTGAGCTTTCATCTACATTTTTTTTAAGTAAAACAGAAACTCACCTCTTCAAATTGTTTCCTTGAAAAATTTGCCATGTTCTGAATTCCTGTGGCCATTACCTGCACCAGGACATTTTTTGAGGGCAGGTGTCCTTTACAGCCCTGTAGTAATTGTGAATATCACATGACCATTAGTTCTGCATTTAAAGCTGCTGTTGCAGGAAACGGCCACAAGGGGGCAGCATTTCTATATTCCCAACTCTGGTTACTAGGGCAACACAGCCTTCCTGGAAGTCCTGTTTGTAGGTTGTAAAGTAGAGTGGAATGTGCCAGGACAAACCCCCAGAAACTATGTCTACTTATTTGTTGTTGATATTCTCAGTTTAATTTTCATTTTTCTCAGAGCAAATTTGATTGCAATGTTGTGTTTGTTCTAGGTGTACAGAATGTCTTTCATTGATTCATATATCTTTTCATGTTTGGATCCTGTTCCGTAGAGATTATTACAGAATGTTGTGTAGACCTCTCTTGGTATTCGGTATGTCTGATGATTATATATTTTATAAGTATTAGCATATGTCTGTTAAACCCAATATCCTCCGTTATACATTCCTCACACCTTTCCGTTTGGTTAAGCACAAGCTTGTTTTCTGAACACGTGAGTGTCCTTCTCTGTGGAAATAGGTTCATTCCTATCAATTTTTACATAAGACCTATACGTGATATCATAGGATATGTGTCTCTCGCTTTCTGACTTACTTCAAGTTGTGTGATTGTCTGTAGCCTCGTCTATGGTGCTGCAAACGGCATTGTTTCATTCTTTTCTGTGTCTAATATTGCATTGTGTACATGGACCTCTTTTTCGTCCATTCATCTGATGATGGACATTTTTGTTGCTTCCATGTCTTGGCTATTGTAAATACTGCTGCAATACACGATGTTCCATCCTGTGTCTTTTTGATGCTGGCTTTCACAGGTGACAGGCCCAATAGTGGGCCTTCCGGATCATATGGGGACTCAATTTTTACCTTTCAACGCACTGCCATTCTGTTCCTATTATTGGCGGTTACCAGTTTACATCCCACTTAGACCGAGAGGTTACGCTATTCTCCACAACTTCTTCAACATCTATTGTTTGTTGACGTTTTGCTGATGGTCATTCTGACTGGTGTGAGGTGATACGTTTGTGTAGATTGGATTTGCATGCGTCTAATAATTCCTGATGTTTTGCGTGGATCAATGTCCTTTTCATTTTTTTTTAAGATTCAGCTAAACTTACAACTTCAAATTTCCTTCTTGAAAAATTTGCCGCGTTTGGATTTTTTTGGCCATTCCCTACCCCAGGACAGTTTTTGAGGGCATGAGTCATTTACAGCCCTGCAGTCCTTGTGAATATTAGTGACCATTAGCAGTGGATTTAAAGCTGCTGTTTGAGGAAACGGCCTTAAGGTGGCAGCATTTCTACGTTGCCAACTCTGCTTGCTAGGGAAACAGAACCTTGCTGCAAGTTGTGCTTTTAGGTTGCAGATTAGAGTGGAATGTGTCAGGACAAACCCCCATAAGTTTTAGCCTCCTTAATTCTTGTTTGTGTCTTTAAGTTTTCATTTTTATCAGAGCAAATTGGATTTTAAAATGTCTTTTGTTCTAGCTGCACAGAATCTTGTTCATGTACACATATACATATATCTATTGATCTTTGTGTCCTTTTCCATGTAGGTTATTGTAGAGTGTTGAATAGACCACTCTTGGTATTCCATAGGTCTTTGGGGATGATATATTTTATATGTATTAGTATATGTTTGTTAACCCCAATATCCTAATTTGTCCATTCCTCACACCTTTTCTTTGGCTTAACCATAAGTTTGTCTTCTCCATCTGAGATTGTCTTTCCCTATGGAAATATGTTCATTTTTATGAATTTTCAGATAACATAAGTGATATCGTAGAACATTTGTCTTTCGCAATCTGACTTACTTCACGTTGTGTGATTATCTCTAGGCTCATCCGTGGTGCTGCATATGCCATTCTTTTATTTTTTTTCGTGGCTAATATTCCATTCTGTACATATACCACTTCTTCTTTGTCCATTCATCTGTTTATGGAGCTTTTTTTTGCTTCCATGTCTTGGCTCTTTCAATATTGCTGCAGTGCACATTTGCCTGCCTCTGTCTTTCCGATTCTGGTGGTCTTAGGTTATAGGCCCAGAAGGTGCCCTGCCGCATCATACGGTAGCTCAATTTTTACCTTTTAAAGCAGCTGCATTCAGTTTTCATTAGTGCTGTTAGCACTTTACACCCCATCAGCAGCTAGAAGGTACACAGTTCCCTAAAACCTCTTCAGCATTTATAGTTTGTAGACTTTTTGCTGATGGTCATTTGACTGGTGTGAGCTGAAACCTTTGTGGACGTGGGATTTGCATGCAGCTAATAATTCCTTATACTGAGCTATAGGCGTGTCTTTTTTTTTCTTTTCCTTTTTTTTTTAAAGAGTGAGTACAACTTCCCTCTCATATTGACTTCTTGAAAACTTTGTCATGTGTTGAAATTTCTTGCCTATTCCCTACCCCAGGACATTTTTTGAGGGCAGGTATCATTTACAGCCCCGCAGTCCTCGTGACTATTAAGCGACCATTAGCACTGTGTTTAAAGCTGCTGTTGTGGGAAACAGCCACAAGGCGGCAGCATTATTACGTTCTCAACTCTTGTTACTAGGGCAACAGAGTCTTCCTGGACGTCGTGTTCCTCGGTTGTAAATTAGAGTGGAATGTGCTGGGACAAGCCCCCAGAAGTTTATGTCTCCTTACTTATGTTCGTTTTTTAAATTTAATTTATATTTCTTATCGGAGGAAATTTGATTAGAGTGTTGTGATTGTCTGGCTGTACAGAATCTGGTCAATGATTCATACATATGTCTGTTCATCTTCGGATCCTGTTACCATGTATGTTATTACAGAATGTTGAGTAGACCTCCCTTGGTATTTGGTAGGTGTTTTGTCATGATATATTTTATATGTATTGGTGATTATATAATTCATATAGTTTATATGTTATATGTTTATATACATTTAACATACGTTAGTATATGTATGCTACCCCCATAATCCTAATTTATCCATCCTCCCACCTTTCATTTTGGTTAACCATTAGTTTGTTTTATCAGTCTGTGAGTGTGTTTTTCTGTGGAAATATGTTCATTGGGAGCAATCTTAGGATAACACGTATAAATGATATCATAGGATATTTGTCATTCCCTTTTGACTTACGTAACGTACTATGATTATTTCTAGGCTCATGTGTAGTCCTGAAAACGGCATTGTTCATTTTTTTCCCGAGGCTACTATTCCATTCGGTACGTATACCACTTCTTCTTTGTCCATTTATCTGTTGATGGACATTTTGTTTGCTTGCATGGCTTGGCTATTGTAAATATTGCTGCAGGGCATGTTTGCCTGTCTGTGCCTTTCCCATTCTGGTCTTCTTAGGGTATAGGCCCATTAGGGGATCGGCCGCATGATATGGTAGCTCAATTTTTACCTTTTAAACGCAGCTCCGTTCTGTTCTCATGATTAGCTGTTACCAGTTTACATCCAACCAACAGCATAGTGGGTATGCATTTCTCCCCCAACCCGTCAGCATGCATTGTTTGTAGACTTTTTACGGATGGCATTTTGAATATTGGGTGGTGAAATCTTTTTGTAGTTTGGATTTGCATCCAACCAATAATTCCTGATATTGAGCTTTTATCCATGTTCTTCTTTTTTTAAAACAACCGAGTGAGTAACACTTACCTCTTCAAATTGTTTTCTTGAAAAATTTTCCGTGTTGTGAACTTTCTTGGCCATTACCTACCCCAGGACATGTTTTGAGGACACGTGTCATTTACGGCCCTACAATTACTGTGAATCTCAAGTGACCCTTAGCCCTGTGTTTAAAGCTGCTGTTGTGGGAAACGGCCACAAGGCGGCAGCATTTCTCCATTCCCAAGTCTGGTTACTAGGGCAGCAGAGCCTTCCTGAAAGTTGTGTTCCTAGGTTGTAAATTAGAATGGGATGTGCCAGGGAAAACCCCAATAACTTTATGTCTCATTAATTGTTGTTCGTGGTTTTAATTTTTTAAATTGGGGTAATGAGCAGAATAGTGTTTGTTCTGGGTGTGCACAATCAGGTTCAATTGAACATTATATATATCTACTCATGTACAGATCCTCTTCCCATGTAAATTACTATTATTTTTTTAAATAAATTTATTTTATTTATTTATTTATTTTTGGCTGAGTTGGATCTTCGTTGCTGCATGTGGGCTTTCTCCAGTTGCGGTGAGCGGGGGCTACTCTCCGTTGCGGTGCACCGGCTTCTCACTGCAGTGGCTTCTCTTGTTGCGGAGCACGGGCTCTAGGCGTGTGGGCTTCAGTAGTTGTGGCGCATGGGCTCAGTAGTTATGGCTCATGGGCTCCAGAGCGTAGGCTCATTAGTTGTGGTGCACGGGCTTAGTTGCTCTGCTGCATGTGGGACCTTCCCGAACCAGGGATCGAACCTGTGTCCCCTGCATTGGCAGGTGGATTCTTAACCACGGTGCCACCAGGCAAGCCCGCGTGTAAATTATTACAGAGCGTTCAGTAGACCTCCCTTGGTATATGGTCGGTCTTTTTGATACGTGTGTTTAATATGTATTTGTATACGTACGGTAACCCTAATCTTAATGTATCCATTCCTCCCACCTTTCCTTTTAGATAACCATAGTTTGTTTTCTAAGTCTGTGAGAGTCTTTCTCTGTGGAAATATGTTCATACGTGTCAGTTGTTAGGTAACAGCTAGGAGTGATATCACAGGTTATTTGTCGGCTGCTTTCCGACTTACCCCATGTTCTGTGATTATCTCTAGGCTCATCTATGGTGCTGCAAAGAGCAGTGTTTCATCCTTTTCCATGGCGAATATTGCATTGTGTAGATGGACCACTTCTTCTTTGTGCATTCATCTGTGGATGGACATTTTGGTTACTTCCAAGTCTTGGCAATGCTAAATATTGATGCAGTGCAGGATTGCCAGCCTGTGTCTTTTGGATTCTGGTCTTCTCAGGGATTAGGCCCAGCAGTGGGCCTACTAGATCATATGGTAGTTCAAATTTTTCCCTTTCAACGCACCTCCATTCTGTTCTCACTACTGGCTGTTACCAGTTTACATCCCACCAGCAACTAGAGGGTACACAGTTCTCTAAAACCCCTTCAGAATTTATTGTTTGTAGACTTTTTACTGATGGCATTTTGAGTGTTGGGTGGTGATACCTTCTTGTAGGTTGGATTTGCATGTGTCTAATAATTCCCGATATTGAGCTTTCATCTACATTTTTTTTAAGTAAAACAGAAACTCACCTCTTCAAATTGTTTCCTTGAAAAATTTGCCATGTTCTGAATTCCTGTGGCCATTACCTGCACCAGGACATTTTTTGAGGGCAGGTGTCCTTTACAGCCCTGTAGTAATTGTGAATATCACATGACCATTAGTTCTGCATTTAAAGCTGCTGTTGCAGGAAACGGCCACAAGGGGGCAGCATTTCTATATTCCCAACTCTGGTTACTAGGGCAACACAGCCTTCCTGGAAGTCCTGTTTGTAGGTTGTAAAGTAGAGTGGAATGTGCCAGGACAAACCCCCAGAAACTATGTCTACTTATTTGTTGTTGATATTCTCAGTTTAATTTTCATTTTTCTCAGAGCAAATTTGATTGCAATGTTGTGTTTGTTCTAGGTGTACAGAATGTCTTTCATTGATTCATATATCTTTTCATGTTTGGATCCTGTTCCGTAGAGATTATTACAGAATGTTGTGTAGACCTCTCTTGGTATTCGGTATGTCTGATGATTATATATTTTATAAGTATTAGCATATGTCTGTTAAACCCAATATCCTCCGTTATACATTCCTCACACCTTTCCGTTTGGTTAAGCACAAGCTTGTTTTCTGAACACGTGAGTGTCCTTCTCTGTGGAAATAGGTTCATTCCTATCAATTTTTACATAAGACCTATACGTGATATCATAGGATATGTGTCTCTCGCTTTCTGACTTACTTCAAGTTGTGTGATTGTCTGTAGCCTCGTCTATGGTGCTGCAAACGGCATTGTTTCATTCTTTTCTGTGTCTAATATTGCATTGTGTACATGGACCACTTTTTCGTCCATTCATCTGATGATGGACATTTTTGTTGCTTCCATGTCTTGGCTATTGTAAATACTGCTGCAATACACGATGTTCCATCCTGTGTCTTTTTGATGCTGGCTTTCACAGGTGACAGGCCCAATAGTGGGCCTTCCGGATCATATGGGGACTCAATTTTTACCTTTCAACGCACTGCCATTCTGTTCCTATTATTGGCGGTTACCAGTTTACATCCCACTTAGACCGAGAGGTTACGCTATTCTCCACAACTTCTTCAACATCTATTGTTTGTTGACGTTTTGCTGATGGTCATTCTGACTGGTGTGAGGTGATACGTTTGTGTAGATTGGATTTGCATGCGTCTAATAATTCCTGATGTTTTGCGTGGATCAATGTCCTTTTCATTTTTTTTTAAGATTCAGCTAAACTTACAACTTCAAATTTCCTTCTTGAAAAATTTGCCGCGTTTGGATTTTTTTGGCCATTCCCTACCCCAGGACAGTTTTTGAGGGCATGAGTCATTTACAGCCCTGCAGTCCTTGTGAATATTAGTGACCATTAGCAGTGGATTTAAAGCTGCTGTTTGAGGAAACGGCCTTAAGGTGGCAGCATTTCTACGTTGCCAACTCTGCTTGCTAGGGAAACAGAACCTTGCTGCAAGTTGTGCTTTTAGGTTGCAGATTAGAGTGGAATGTGTCAGGACAAACCCCCATAAGTTTTAGCCTCCTTAATTCTTGTTTGTGTCTTTAAGTTTTCATTTTTATCAGAGCAAATTGGATTTTAAAATGTCTTTTGTTCTAGCTGCACAGAATCTTGTTCATGTACACATATACATATATCTATTGATCTTTGTGTCCTTTTCCATGTAGGTTATTGTAGAGTGTTGAATAGACCACTCTTGGTATTCCATAGGTCTTTGGGGATGATATATTTTATATGTATTAGTATATGTTTGTTAACCCCAATATCCTAATTTGTCCATTCCTCACACCTTTTCTTTGGCTTAACCATAAGTTTGTCTTCTCCATCTGAGATTGTCTTTCCCTATGGAAATATGTTCATTTTTATGAATTTTCAGATAACATAAGTGATATCGTAGAACATTTGTCTTTCGCAATCTGACTTACTTCACGTTGTGTGATTATCTCTAGGCTCATCCGTGGTGCTGCATATGCCATTCTTTTATTTTTTTTCGTGGCTAATATTCCATTCTGTACATATACCACTTCTTCTTTGTCCATTCATCTGTTTATGGAGCTTTTTTTTGCTTCCATGTCTTGGCTCTTTCAATATTGCTGCAGTGCACATTTGCCTGCCTCTGTCTTTCCGATTCTGGTGGTCTTAGGTTATAGGCCCAGAAGGTGCCCTGCCGCATCATACGGTAGCTCAATTTTTACCTTTTAAAGCAGCTGCATTCAGTTTTCATTAGTGCTGTTAGCACTTTACACCCCATCAGCAGCTAGAAGGTACACAGTTCCCTAAAACCTCTTCAGCATTTATAGTTTGTAGACTTTTTGCTGATGGTCATTTGACTGGTGTGAGCTGAAACCTTTGTGGACGTGGGATTTGCATGCAGCTAATAATTCCTTATACTGAGCTATAGGCGTGTCTTTTTTTTTCTTTTCCTTTTTTTTTTAAAGAGTGAGTACAACTTCCCTCTCATATTGACTTCTTGAAAACTTTGTCATGTGTTGAAATTTCTTGCCTATTCCCTACCCCAGGACATTTTTTGAGGGCAGGTATCATTTACAGCCCCGCAGTCCTCGTGACTATTAAGCGACCATTAGCACTGTGTTTAAAGCTGCTGTTGTGGGAAACAGCCACAAGGCGGCAGCATTATTACGTTCTCAACTCTTGTTACTAGGGCAACAGAGTCTTCCTGGACGTCGTGTTCCTCGGTTGTAAATTAGAGTGGAATGTGCTGGGACAAGCCCCCAGAAGTTTATGTCTCCTTACTTATGTTCGTTTTTTAAATTTAATTTATATTTCTTATCGGAGGAAATTTGATTAGAGTGTTGTGATTGTCTGGCTGTACAGAATCTGGTCAATGATTCATACATATGTCTGTTCATCTTCGGATCCTGTTACCATGTATGTTATTACAGAATGTTGAGTAGACCTCCCTTGGTATTTGGTAGGTGTTTTGTCATGATATATTTTATATGTATTGGTGATTATATAATTCATATAGTTTATATGTTATATGTTTATATACATTTAACATACGTTAGTATATGTATGCTACCCCCATAATCCTAATTTATCCATCCTCCCACCTTTCATTTTGGTTAACCATTAGTTTGTTTTATCAGTCTGTGAGTGTGTTTTTCTGTGGAAATATGTTCATTGGGAGCAATCTTAGGATAACACGTATAAATGATATCATAGGATATTTGTCATTCCCTTTTGACTTACGTAACGTACTATGATTATTTCTAGGCTCATGTGTAGTCCTGAAAACGGCATTGTTCATTTTTTTCCCGAGGCTACTATTCCATTCGGTACGTATACCACTTCTTCTTTGTCCATTTATCTGTTGATGGACATTTTGTTTGCTTGCATGGCTTGGCTATTGTAAATATTGCTGCAGGGCATGTTTGCCTGTCTGTGCCTTTCCCATTCTGGTCTTCTTAGGGTATAGGCCCATTAGGGGATCGGCCGCATGATATGGTAGCTCAATTTTTACCTTTTAAACGCAGCTCCGTTCTGTTCTCATGATTAGCTGTTACCAGTTTACATCCAACCAACAGCATAGTGGGTATGCATTTCTCCCCCAACCCGTCAGCATGCATTGTTTGTAGACTTTTTACGGATGGCATTTTGAATATTGGGTGGTGAAATCTTTTTGTAGTTTGGATTTGCATCCAACCAATAATTCCTGATATTGAGCTTTTATCCATGTTCTTCTTTTTTTAAAACAACCGAGTGAGTAACACTTACCTCTTCAAATTGTTTTCTTGAAAAATTTTCCGTGTTGTGAACTTTCTTGGCCATTACCTACCCCAGGACATGTTTTGAGGACACGTGTCATTTACGGCCCTACAATTACTGTGAATCTCAAGTGACCCTTAGCCCTGTGTTTAAAGCTGCTGTTGTGGGAAACGGCCACAAGGCGGCAGCATTTCTCCATTCCCAAGTCTGGTTACTAGGGCAGCAGAGCCTTCCTGAAAGTTGTGTTCCTAGGTTGTAAATTAGAATGGGATGTGCCAGGGAAAACCCCAATAACTTTATGTCTCATTAATTGTTGTTCGTGGTTTTAATTTTTTAAATTGGGGTAATGAGCAGAATAGTGTTTGTTCTGGGTGTGCACAATCAGGTTCAATTGAACATTATATATATCTACTCATGTACAGATCCTCTTCCCATGTAAATTACTATTATTTTTTTAAATAAATTTATTTTATTTATTTATTTATTTTTGGCTGAGTTGGATCTTCGTTGCTGCATGTGGGCTTTCTCCAGTTGCGGTGAGCGGGGGCTACTCTCCGTTGCGGTGCACCGGCTTCTCACTGCAGTGGCTTCTCTTGTTGCGGAGCACGGGCTCTAGGCGTGTGGGCTTCAGTAGTTGTGGCGCATGGGCTCAGTAGTTATGGCTCATGGGCTCCAGAGCGTAGGCTCATTAGTTGTGGTGCACGGGCTTAGTTGCTCTGCTGCATGTGGGACCTTCCCGAACCAGGGATCGAACCTGTGTCCCCTGCATTGGCAGGTGGATTCTTAACCACGGTGCCACCAGGCAAGCCCGCGTGTAAATTATTACAGAGCGTTCAGTAGACCTCCCTTGGTATATGGTCGGTCTTTTTGATACGTGTGTTTAATATGTATTTGTATACGTACGGTAACCCTAATCTTAATGTATCCATTCCTCCCACCTTTCCTTTTAGATAACCATAGTTTGTTTTCTAAGTCTGTGAGAGTCTTTCTCTGTGGAAATATGTTCATACGTGTCAGTTGTTAGGTAACAGCTAGGAGTGATATCACAGGTTATTTGTCGGCTGCTTTCCGACTTACCCCATGTTCTGTGATTATCTCTAGGCTCATCTATGGTGCTGCAAAGAGCAGTGTTTCATCCTTTTCCATGGCGAATATTGCATTGTGTAGATGGACCACTTCTTCTTTGTGCATTCATCTGTGGATGGACATTTTGGTTACTTCCAAGTCTTGGCAATGCTAAATATTGATGCAGTGCAGGATTGCCAGCCTGTGTCTTTTGGATTCTGGTCTTCTCAGGGATTAGGCCCAGCAGTGGGCCTACTAGATCATATGGTAGTTCAAATTTTTCCCTTTCAACGCACCTCCATTCTGTTCTCACTACTGGCTGTTACCAGTTTACATCCCACCAGCAACTAGAGGGTACACAGTTCTCTAAAACCCCTTCAGAATTTATTGTTTGTAGACTTTTTACTGATGGCATTTTGAGTGTTGGGTGGTGATACCTTCTTGTAGGTTGGATTTGCATGTGTCTAATAATTCCCGATATTGAGCTTTCATCTACATTTTTTTTAAGTAAAACAGAAACTCACCTCTTCAAATTGTTTCCTTGAAAAATTTGCCATGTTCTGAATTCCTGTGGCCATTACCTGCACCAGGACATTTTTTGAGGGCAGGTGTCCTTTACAGCCCTGTAGTAATTGTGAATATCACATGACCATTAGTTCTGCATTTAAAGCTGCTGTTGCAGGAAACGGCCACAAGGGGGCAGCATTTCTATATTCCCAACTCTGGTTACTAGGGCAACACAGCCTTCCTGGAAGTCCTGTTTGTAGGTTGTAAAGTAGAGTGGAATGTGCCAGGACAAACCCCCAGAAACTATGTCTACTTATTTGTTGTTGATATTCTCAGTTTAATTTTCATTTTTCTCAGAGCAAATTTGATTGCAATGTTGTGTTTGTTCTAGGTGTACAGAATGTCTTTCATTGATTCATATATCTTTTCATGTTTGGATCCTGTTCCGTAGAGATTATTACAGAATGTTGTGTAGACCTCTCTTGGTATTCGGTATGTCTGATGATTATATATTTTATAAGTATTAGCATATGTCTGTTAAACCCAATATCCTCCGTTATACATTCCTCACACCTTTCCGTTTGGTTAAGCACAAGCTTGTTTTCTGAACACGTGAGTGTCCTTCTCTGTGGAAATAGGTTCATTCCTATCAATTTTTACATAAGACCTATACGTGATATCATAGGATATGTGTCTCTCGCTTTCTGACTTACTTCAAGTTGTGTGATTGTCTGTAGCCTCGTCTATGGTGCTGCAAACGGCATTGTTTCATTCTTTTCTGTGTCTAATATTGCATTGTGTACATGGACCACTTTTTCGTCCATTCATCTGATGATGGACATTTTTGTTGCTTCCATGTCTTGGCTATTGTAAATACTGCTGCAATACACGATGTTCCATCCTGTGTCTTTTTGATGCTGGCTTTCACAGGTGACAGGCCCAATAGTGGGCCTTCCGGATCATATGGGGACTCAATTTTTACCTTTCAACGCACTGCCATTCTGTTCCTATTATTGGCGGTTACCAGTTTACATCCCACTTAGACCGAGAGGTTACGCTATTCTCCACAACTTCTTCAACATCTATTGTTTGTTGACGTTTTGCTGATGGTCATTCTGACTGGTGTGAGGTGATACGTTTGTGTAGATTGGATTTGCATGCGTCTAATAATTCCTGATGTTTTGCGTGGATCAATGTCCTTTTCATTTTTTTTTAAGATTCAGCTAAACTTACAACTTCAAATTTCCTTCTTGAAAAATTTGCCGCGTTTGGATTTTTTTGGCCATTCCCTACCCCAGGACAGTTTTTGAGGGCATGAGTCATTTACAGCCCTGCAGTCCTTGTGAATATTAGTGACCATTAGCAGTGGATTTAAAGCTGCTGTTTGAGGAAACGGCCTTAAGGTGGCAGCATTTCTACGTTGCCAACTCTGCTTGCTAGGGAAACAGAACCTTGCTGCAAGTTGTGCTTTTAGGTTGCAGATTAGAGTGGAATGTGTCAGGACAAACCCCCATAAGTTTTAGCCTCCTTAATTCTTGTTTGTGTCTTTAAGTTTTCATTTTTATCAGAGCAAATTGGATTTTAAAATGTCTTTTGTTCTAGCTGCACAGAATCTTGTTCATGTACACATATACATATATCTATTGATCTTTGTGTCCTTTTCCATGTAGGTTATTGTAGAGTGTTGAATAGACCACTCTTGGTATTCCATAGGTCTTTGGGGATGATATATTTTATATGTATTAGTATATGTTTGTTAACCCCAATATCCTAATTTGTCCATTCCTCACACCTTTTCTTTGGCTTAACCATAAGTTTGTCTTCTCCATCTGAGATTGTCTTTCCCTATGGAAATATGTTCATTTTTATGAATTTTCAGATAACATAAGTGATATCGTAGAACATTTGTCTTTCGCAATCTGACTTACTTCACGTTGTGTGATTATCTCTAGGCTCATCCGTGGTGCTGCATATGCCATTCTTTTATTTTTTTTCGTGGCTAATATTCCATTCTGTACATATACCACTTCTTCTTTGTCCATTCATCTGTTTATGGAGCTTTTTTTTGCTTCCATGTCTTGGCTCTTTCAATATTGCTGCAGTGCACATTTGCCTGCCTCTGTCTTTCCGATTCTGGTGGTCTTAGGTTATAGGCCCAGAAGGTGCCCTGCCGCATCATACGGTAGCTCAATTTTTACCTTTTAAAGCAGCTGCATTCAGTTTTCATTAGTGCTGTTAGCACTTTACACCCCATCAGCAGCTAGAAGGTACACAGTTCCCTAAAACCTCTTCAGCATTTATAGTTTGTAGACTTTTTGCTGATGGTCATTTGACTGGTGTGAGCTGAAACCTTTGTGGACGTGGGATTTGCATGCAGCTAATAATTCCTTATACTGAGCTATAGGCGTGTCTTTTTTTTTCTTTTCCTTTTTTTTTTAAAGAGTGAGTACAACTTCCCTCTCATATTGACTTCTTGAAAACTTTGTCATGTGTTGAAATTTCTTGCCTATTCCCTACCCCAGGACATTTTTTGAGGGCAGGTATCATTTACAGCCCCGCAGTCCTCGTGACTATTAAGCGACCATTAGCACTGTGTTTAAAGCTGCTGTTGTGGGAAACAGCCACAAGGCGGCAGCATTATTACGTTCTCAACTCTTGTTACTAGGGCAACAGAGTCTTCCTGGACGTCGTGTTCCTCGGTTGTAAATTAGAGTGGAATGTGCTGGGACAAGCCCCCAGAAGTTTATGTCTCCTTACTTATGTTCGTTTTTTAAATTTAATTTATATTTCTTATCGGAGGAAATTTGATTAGAGTGTTGTGATTGTCTGGCTGTACAGAATCTGGTCAATGATTCATACATATGTCTGTTCATCTTCGGATCCTGTTACCATGTATGTTATTACAGAATGTTGAGTAGACCTCCCTTGGTATTTGGTAGGTGTTTTGTCATGATATATTTTATATGTATTGGTGATTATATAATTCATATAGTTTATATGTTATATGTTTATATACATTTAACATACGTTAGTATATGTATGCTACCCCCATAATCCTAATTTATCCATCCTCCCACCTTTCATTTTGGTTAACCATTAGTTTGTTTTATCAGTCTGTGAGTGTGTTTTTCTGTGGAAATATGTTCATTGGGAGCAATCTTAGGATAACACGTATAAATGATATCATAGGATATTTGTCATTCCCTTTTGACTTACGTAACGTACTATGATTATTTCTAGGCTCATGTGTAGTCCTGAAAACGGCATTGTTCATTTTTTTCCCGAGGCTACTATTCCATTCGGTACGTATACCACTTCTTCTTTGTCCATTTATCTGTTGATGGACATTTTGTTTGCTTGCATGGCTTGGCTATTGTAAATATTGCTGCAGGGCATGTTTGCCTGTCTGTGCCTTTCCCATTCTGGTCTTCTTAGGGTATAGGCCCATTAGGGGATCGGCCGCATGATATGGTAGCTCAATTTTTACCTTTTAAACGCAGCTCCGTTCTGTTCTCATGATTAGCTGTTACCAGTTTACATCCAACCAACAGCATAGTGGGTATGCATTTCTCCCCCAACCCGTCAGCATGCATTGTTTGTAGACTTTTTACGGATGGCATTTTGAATATTGGGTGGTGAAATCTTTTTGTAGTTTGGATTTGCATCCAACCAATAATTCCTGATATTGAGCTTTTATCCATGTTCTTCTTTTTTTAAAACAACCGAGTGAGTAACACTTACCTCTTCAAATTGTTTTCTTGAAAAATTTTCCGTGTTGTGAACTTTCTTGGCCATTACCTACCCCAGGACATGTTTTGAGGACACGTGTCATTTACGGCCCTACAATTACTGTGAATCTCAAGTGACCCTTAGCCCTGTGTTTAAAGCTGCTGTTGTGGGAAACGGCCACAAGGCGGCAGCATTTCTCCATTCCCAAGTCTGGTTACTAGGGCAGCAGAGCCTTCCTGAAAGTTGTGTTCCTAGGTTGTAAATTAGAATGGGATGTGCCAGGGAAAACCCCAATAACTTTATGTCTCATTAATTGTTGTTCGTGGTTTTAATTTTTTAAATTGGGGTAATGAGCAGAATAGTGTTTGTTCTGGGTGTGCACAATCAGGTTCAATTGAACATTATATATATCTACTCATGTACAGATCCTCTTCCCATGTAAATTACTATTATTTTATTAAATAAATTTATTTTATTTGTTTATTTATTTTTGGCTGAGTTGGATCTTCGTTGCTGCATGTGGGCTTTCTCCAGTTGCGGTGAGCGGGGGCTACTCTCCGTTGCGGTGCACCGGCTTCTCACTGCAGTGGCTTCTCTTGTTGCGGAGCACGGGCTCTAGGCGTGTGGGCTTCAGTAGTTGTGGCGCATGGGCTCAGTAGTTATGGCTCATGGGCTCCAGAGCGTAGGCTCATTAGTTGTGGTGCACGGGCTTAGTTGCTCTGCTGCATGTGGGACCTTCCCGAACCAGGGATCGAACCTGTGTCCCCTGCATTGGCAGGTGGATTCTTAACCACGGTGCCACCAGGCAAACCCCCGTGTAAATTATTACAGAGCGTTCAGTAGACCTCCCTTGGTATATGGTCGGTCTTTTTGATACGTGTGTTTAATATGTATTTGTATACGTATGGTAACCCTAATCTTAATGTATCCATTCCTCCCACCTTTCCTTTTAGATAACCATAGTTTGTTTTCTAAGTCTGTGAGAGTCTTTCTCTGTGGAAATATGTTCATACGTGTCAGTTGTTAGGTAACAGCTAGGAGTGATATCACAGGTTATTTGTCGGCTGCTTTCCGACTTACCTCATGTTCTGTGATTATCTCTAGGCTCATCTATGGTGCTGCAAAGAGCAGTGTTTCATCCTTTTCCATGGCGAATATTGCATTGTGTAGATGGACCACTTCTTCTTTGTGCATTCATCTGTGGATGGACATTTTGGTTACTTCCAAGTCTTGGCAATGCTAAATATTGATGCAGTGCAGGATTGCCAGCCTGTGTCTTTTGGATTCTGGTCTTCTCAGGGATTAGGCCCAGCAGTGGGCCTACTAGATCATATGGTAGTTCAAATTTTTCCCTTTCAACGCACCTCCATTCTGTTCTCACTACTGGCTGTTACCAGTTTACATCCCACCAGCAACTAGAGGGTACACAGTTCTCTAAAACCCCTTCAGAATTTATTGTTTGTAGACTTTTTACTGATGGCATTTTGAGTGTTGGGTGGTGATACCTTCTTGTAGGTTGGATTTGCATGTGTCTAATAATTCCCGATATTGAGCTTTCATCTACATTTTTTTTAAGTAAAACAGAAACTCACCTCTTCAAATTGTTTCCTTGAAAAATTTGCCATGTTCTGAATTCCTGTGGCCATTACCTGCACCAGGACATTTTTTGAGGGCAGGTGTCCTTTACAGCCCTGTAGTAATTGTGAATATCACATGACCATTAGTTCTGCATTTAAAGCTGCTGTTGCAGGAAACGGCCACAAGGGGGCAGCATTTCTATATTCCCAACTCTGGTTACTAGGGCAACACAGCCTTCCTGGAAGTCCTGTTTGTAGGTTGTAAAGTAGAGTGGAATGTGCCAGGACAAACCCCCAGAAACTATGTCTACTTATTTGTTGTTGATATTCTCAGTTTAATTTTCATTTTTCTCAGAGCAAATTTGATTGCAATGTTGTGTTTGTTCTAGGTGTACAGAATGTCTTTCATTGATTCATATATCTTTTCATGTTTGGATCCTGTTCCGTAGAGATTATTACAGAATGTTGTGTAGACCTCTCTTGGTATTCGGTATGTCTGATGATTATATATTTTATAAGTATTAGCATATGTCTGTTAAACCCAATATCCTCCGTTATACATTCCTCACACCTTTCCGTTTGGTTAAGCACAAGCTTGTTTTCTGAACACGTGAGTGTCCTTCTCTGTGGAAATAGGTTCATTCCTATCAATTTTTACATAAGACCTATACGTGATATCATAGGATATGTGTCTCTCGCTTTCTGACTTACTTCAAGTTGTGTGATTGTCTGTAGCCTCGTCTATGGTGCTGCAAACGGCATTGTTTCATTCTTTTCTGTGTCTAATATTGCATTGTGTACATGGACCACTTTTTCGTCCATTCATCTGATGATGGACATTTTTGTTGCTTCCATGTCTTGGCTATTGTAAATACTGCTGCAATACACGATGTTCCATCCTGTGTCTTTTTGATGCTGGCTTTCACAGGTGACAGGCCCAATAGTGGGCCTTCCGGATCATATGGGGACTCAATTTTTACCTTTCAACGCACTGCCATTCTGTTCCTATTATTGGCGGTTACCAGTTTACATCCCACTTAGACCGAGAGGTTACGCTATTCTCCACAACTTCTTCAACATCTATTGTTTGTTGACGTTTTGCTGATGGTCATTCTGACTGGTGTGAGGTGATACGTTTGTGTAGATTGGATTTGCATGCGTCTAATAATTCCTGATGTTTTGCGTGGATCAATGTCCTTTTCATTTTTTTTTAAGATTCAGCTAAACTTACAACTTCAAATTTCCTTCTTGAAAAATTTGCCGCGTTTGGATTTTTTTGGCCATTCCCTACCCCAGGACAGTTTTTGAGGGCATGAGTCATTTACAGCCCTGCAGTCCTTGTGAATATTAGTGACCATTAGCAGTGGATTTAAAGCTGCTGTTTGAGGAAACGGCCTTAAGGTGGCAGCATTTCTACGTTGCCAACTCTGCTTGCTAGGGAAACAGAACCTTGCTGCAAGTTGTGCTTTTAGGTTGCAGATTAGAGTGGAATGTGTCAGGACAAACCCCCATAAGTTTTAGCCTCCTTAATTCTTGTTTGTGTCTTTAAGTTTTCATTTTTATCAGAGCAAATTGGATTTTAAAATGTCTTTTGTTCTAGCTGCACAGAATCTTGTTCATGTACACATATACATATATCTATTGATCTTTGTGTCCTTTTCCATGTAGGTTATTGTAGAGTGTTGAATAGACCACTCTTGGTATTCCATAGGTCTTTGGGGATGATATATTTTATATGTATTAGTATATGTTTGTTAACCCCAATATCCTAATTTGTCCATTCCTCACACCTTTTCTTTGGCTTAACCATAAGTTTGTCTTCTCCATCTGAGATTGTCTTTCCCTATGGAAATATGTTCATTTTTATGAATTTTCAGATAACATAAGTGATATCGTAGAACATTTGTCTTTCGCAATCTGACTTACTTCACGTTGTGTGATTATCTCTAGGCTCATCCGTGGTGCTGCATATGCCATTCTTTTATTTTTTTTCGTGGCTAATATTCCATTCTGTACATATACCACTTCTTCTTTGTCCATTCATCTGTTTATGGAGCTTTTTTTTGCTTCCATGTCTTGGCTCTTTCAATATTGCTGCAGTGCACATTTGCCTGCCTCTGTCTTTCCGATTCTGGTGGTCTTAGGTTATAGGCCCAGAAGGTGCCCTGCCGCATCATACGGTAGCTCAATTTTTACCTTTTAAAGCAGCTGCATTCAGTTTTCATTAGTGCTGTTAGCACTTTACACCCCATCAGCAGCTAGAAGGTACACAGTTCCCTAAAACCTCTTCAGCATTTATAGTTTGTAGACTTTTTGCTGATGGTCATTTGACTGGTGTGAGCTGAAACCTTTGTGGACGTGGGATTTGCATGCAGCTAATAATTCCTTATACTGAGCTATAGGCGTGTCTTTTTTTTTCTTTTCCTTTTTTTTTTAAAGAGTGAGTACAACTTCCCTCTCATATTGACTTCTTGAAAACTTTGTCATGTGTTGAAATTTCTTGCCTATTCCCTACCCCAGGACATTTTTTGAGGGCAGGTATCATTTACAGCCCCGCAGTCCTCGTGACTATTAAGCGACCATTAGCACTGTGTTTAAAGCTGCTGTTGTGGGAAACAGCCACAAGGCGGCAGCATTATTACGTTCTCAACTCTTGTTACTAGGGCAACAGAGTCTTCCTGGACGTCGTGTTCCTCGGTTGTAAATTAGAGTGGAATGTGCTGGGACAAGCCCCCAGAAGTTTATGTCTCCTTACTTATGTTCGTTTTTTAAATTTAATTTATATTTCTTATCGGAGGAAATTTGATTAGAGTGTTGTGATTGTCTGGCTGTACAGAATCTGGTCAATGATTCATACATATGTCTGTTCATCTTCGGATCCTGTTACCATGTATGTTATTACAGAATGTTGAGTAGACCTCCCTTGGTATTTGGTAGGTGTTTTGTCATGATATATTTTATATGTATTGGTGATTATATAATTCATATAGTTTATATGTTATATGTTTATATACATTTAACATACGTTAGTATATGTATGCTACCCCCATAATCCTAATTTATCCATCCTCCCACCTTTCATTTTGGTTAACCATTAGTTTGTTTTATCAGTCTGTGAGTGTGTTTTTCTGTGGAAATATGTTCATTGGGAGCAATCTTAGGATAACACGTATAAATGATATCATAGGATATTTGTCATTCCCTTTTGACTTACGTAACGTACTATGATTATTTCTAGGCTCATGTGTAGTCCTGAAAACGGCATTGTTCATTTTTTTCCCGAGGCTACTATTCCATTCGGTACGTATACCACTTCTTCTTTGTCCATTTATCTGTTGATGGACATTTTGTTTGCTTGCATGGCTTGGCTATTGTAAATATTGCTGCAGGGCATGTTTGCCTGTCTGTGCCTTTCCCATTCTGGTCTTCTTAGGGTATAGGCCCATTAGGGGATCGGCCGCATGATATGGTAGCTCAATTTTTACCTTTTAAACGCAGCTCCGTTCTGTTCTCATGATTAGCTGTTACCAGTTTACATCCAACCAACAGCATAGTGGGTATGCATTTCTCCCCCAACCCGTCAGCATGCATTGTTTGTAGACTTTTTACGGATGGCATTTTGAATATTGGGTGGTGAAATCTTTTTGTAGTTTGGATTTGCATCCAACCAATAATTCCTGATATTGAGCTTTTATCCATGTTCTTCTTTTTTTAAAACAACCGAGTGAGTAACACTTACCTCTTCAAATTGTTTTCTTGAAAAA
Organism: Eubalaena glacialis; assembly: GCF_028564815.1. Taxonomy (NCBI): domain Eukaryota; kingdom Metazoa; phylum Chordata; class Mammalia; order Artiodactyla; family Balaenidae; genus Eubalaena; species Eubalaena glacialis. The sequence continues at coordinate 122,967,859 of NC_083722.1, forward strand.
TTTTCCGTGTTGTGAACTTTCTTGGCCATTACCTACCCCAGGACATGTTTTGAGGACACGTGTCATTTACGGCCCTACAATTACTGTGAATCTCAAGTGACCCTTAGCCCTGTGTTTAAAGCTGCTGTTGTGGGAAACGGCCACAAGGCGGCAGCATTTCTCCATTCCCAAGTCTGGTTACTAGGGCAGCAGAGCCTTCCTGAAAGTTGTGTTCCTAGGTTGTAAATTAGAATGGGATGTGCCAGGGAAAACCCCAATAACTTTATGTCTCATTAATTGTTGTTCGTGGTTTTAATTTTTTAAATTGGGGTAATGAGCAGAATAGTGTTTGTTCTGGGTGTGCACAATCAGGTTCAATTGAACATTATATATATCTACTCATGTACAGATCCTCTTCCCATGTAAATTACTATTATTTTATTAAATAAATTTATTTTATTTGTTTATTTATTTTTGGCTGAGTTGGATCTTCGTTGCTGCATGTGGGCTTTCTCCAGTTGCGGTGAGCGGGGGCTACTCTCCGTTGCGGTGCACCGGCTTCTCACTGCAGTGGCTTCTCTTGTTGCGGAGCACGGGCTCTAGGCGTGTGGGCTTCAGTAGTTGTGGCGCATGGGCTCAGTAGTTATGGCTCATGGGCTCCAGAGCGTAGGCTCATTAGTTGTGGTGCACGGGCTTAGTTGCTCTGCTGCATGTGGGACCTTCCCGAACCAGGGATCGAACCTGTGTCCCCTGCATTGGCAGGTGGATTCTTAACCACGGTGCCACCAGGCAAGCCCCCGTGTAAATTATTACAGAGCGTTCAGTAGACCTCCCTTGGTATATGGTCGGTCTTTTTGATACGTGTGTTTAATATGTATTTGTATACGTACGGTAACCCTAATCTTAATGTATCCATTCCTCCCACCTTTCCTTTTAGATAACCATAGTTTGTTTTCTAAGTCTGTGAGAGTCTTTCTCTGTGGAAATATGTTCATACGTGTCAGTTGTTAGGTAACAGCTAGGAGTGATATCACAGGTTATTTGTCGGCTGCTTTCCGACTTACCTCATGTTCTGTGATTATCTCTAGGCTCATCTATGGTGCTGCAAAGAGCAGTGTTTCATCCTTTTCCATGGCGAATATTGCATTGTGTAGATGGACCACTTCTTCTTTGTGCATTCATCTGTGGATGGACATTTTGGTTACTTCCAAGTCTTGGCAATGCTAAATATTGATGCAGTGCAGGATTGCCAGCCTGTGTCTTTTGGATTCTGGTCTTCTCAGGGATTAGGCCCAGCAGTGGGCCTACTAGATCATATGGTAGTTCAAATTTTTCCCTTTCAACGCACCTCCATTCTGTTCTCACTACTGGCTGTTACCAGTTTACATCCCACCAGCAACTAGAGGGTACACAGTTCTCTAAAACCCCTTCAGAATTTATTGTTTGTAGACTTTTTACTGATGGCATTTTGAGTGTTGGGTGGTGATACCTTCTTGTAGGTTGGATTTGCATGTGTCTAATAATTCCCGATATTGAGCTTTCATCTACATTTTTTTTAAGTAAAACAGAAACTCACCTCTTCAAATTGTTTCCTTGAAAAATTTGCCATGTTCTGAATTCCTGTGGCCATTACCTGCACCAGGACATTTTTTGAGGGCAGGTGTCCTTTACAGCCCTGTAGTAATTGTGAATATCACATGACCATTAGTTCTGCATTTAAAGCTGCTGTTGCAGGAAACGGCCACAAGGGGGCAGCATTTCTATATTCCCAACTCTGGTTACTAGGGCAACACAGCCTTCCTGGAAGTCCTGTTTGTAGGTTGTAAAGTAGAGTGGAATGTGCCAGGACAAACCCCCAGAAACTATGTCTACTTATTTGTTGTTGATATTCTCAGTTTAATTTTCATTTTTCTCAGAGCAAATTTGATTGCAATGTTGTGTTTGTTCTAGGTGTACAGAATGTCTTTCATTGATTCATATATCTTTTCATGTTTGGATCCTGTTCCGTAGAGATTATTACAGAATGTTGTGTAGACCTCTCTTGGTATTCGGTATGTCTGATGATTATATATTTTATAAGTATTAGCATATGTCTGTTAAACCCAATATCCTCCGTTATACATTCCTCACACCTTTCCGTTTGGTTAAGCACAAGCTTGTTTTCTGAACACGTGAGTGTCCTTCTCTGTGGAAATAGGTTCATTCCTATCAATTTTTACATAAGACCTATACGTGATATCATAGGATATGTGTCTCTCGCTTTCTGACTTACTTCAAGTTGTGTGATTGTCTGTAGCCTCGTCTATGGTGCTGCAAACGGCATTGTTTCATTCTTTTCTGTGTCTAATATTGCATTGTGTACATGGACCACTTTTTCGTCCATTCATCTGATGATGGACATTTTTGTTGCTTCCATGTCTTGGCTATTGTAAATACTGCTGCAATACACGATGTTCCATCCTGTGTCTTTTTGATGCTGGCTTTCACAGGTGACAGGCCCAATAGTGGGCCTTCCGGATCATATGGGGACTCAATTTTTACCTTTCAACGCACTGCCATTCTGTTCCTATTATTGGCGGTTACCAGTTTACATCCCACTTAGACCGAGAGGTTACGCTATTCTCCACAACTTCTTCAACATCTATTGTTTGTTGACGTTTTGCTGATGGTCATTCTGACTGGTGTGAGGTGATACGTTTGTGTAGATTGGATTTGCATGCGTCTAATAATTCCTGATGTTTTGCGTGGATCAATGTCCTTTTCATTTTTTTTTAAGATTCAGCTAAACTTACAACTTCAAATTTCCTTCTTGAAAAATTTGCCGCGTTTGGATTTTTTTGGCCATTCCCTACCCCAGGACAGTTTTTGAGGGCATGAGTCATTTACAGCCCTGCAGTCCTTGTGAATATTAGTGACCATTAGCAGTGGATTTAAAGCTGCTGTTTGAGGAAACGGCCTTAAGGTGGCAGCATTTCTACGTTGCCAACTCTGCTTGCTAGGGAAACAGAACCTTGCTGCAAGTTGTGCTTTTAGGTTGCAGATTAGAGTGGAATGTGTCAGGACAAACCCCCATAAGTTTTAGCCTCCTTAATTCTTGTTTGTGTCTTTAAGTTTTCATTTTTATCAGAGCAAATTGGATTTTAAAATGTCTTTTGTTCTAGCTGCACAGAATCTTGTTCATGTACACATATACATATATCTATTGATCTTTGTGTCCTTTTCCATGTAGGTTATTGTAGAGTGTTGAATAGACCACTCTTGGTATTCCATAGGTCTTTGGGGATGATATATTTTATATGTATTAGTATATGTTTGTTAACCCCAATATCCTAATTTGTCCATTCCTCACACCTTTTCTTTGGCTTAACCATAAGTTTGTCTTCTCCATCTGAGATTGTCTTTCCCTATGGAAATATGTTCATTTTTATGAATTTTCAGATAACATAAGTGATATCGTAGAACATTTGTCTTTCGCAATCTGACTTACTTCACGTTGTGTGATTATCTCTAGGCTCATCCGTGGTGCTGCATATGCCATTCTTTTATTTTTTTTCGTGGCTAATATTCCATTCTGTACATATACCACTTCTTCTTTGTCCATTCATCTGTTTATGGAGCTTTTTTTTGCTTCCATGTCTTGGCTCTTTCAATATTGCTGCAGTGCACATTTGCCTGCCTCTGTCTTTCCGATTCTGGTGGTCTTAGGTTATAGGCCCAGAAGGTGCCCTGCCGCATCATACGGTAGCTCAATTTTTACCTTTTAAAGCAGCTGCATTCAGTTTTCATTAGTGCTGTTAGCACTTTACACCCCATCAGCAGCTAGAAGGTACACAGTTCCCTAAAACCTCTTCAGCATTTATAGTTTGTAGACTTTTTGCTGATGGTCATTTGACTGGTGTGAGCTGAAACCTTTGTGGACGTGGGATTTGCATGCAGCTAATAATTCCTTATACTGAGCTATAGGCGTGTCTTTTTTTTTCTTTTCCTTTTTTTTTTAAAGAGTGAGTACAACTTCCCTCTCATATTGACTTCTTGAAAACTTTGTCATGTGTTGAAATTTCTTGCCTATTCCCTACCCCAGGACATTTTTTGAGGGCAGGTATCATTTACAGCCCCGCAGTCCTCGTGACTATTAAGCGACCATTAGCACTGTGTTTAAAGCTGCTGTTGTGGGAAACAGCCACAAGGCGGCAGCATTATTACGTTCTCAACTCTTGTTACTAGGGCAACAGAGTCTTCCTGGACGTCGTGTTCCTCGGTTGTAAATTAGAGTGGAATGTGCTGGGACAAGCCCCCAGAAGTTTATGTCTCCTTACTTATGTTCGTTTTTTAAATTTAATTTATATTTCTTATCGGAGGAAATTTGATTAGAGTGTTGTGATTGTCTGGCTGTACAGAATCTGGTCAATGATTCATACATATGTCTGTTCATCTTCGGATCCTGTTACCATGTATGTTATTACAGAATGTTGAGTAGACCTCCCTTGGTATTTGGTAGGTGTTTTGTCATGATATATTTTATATGTATTGGTGATTATATAATTCATATAGTTTATATGTTATATGTTTATATACATTTAACATACGTTAGTATATGTATGCTACCCCCATAATCCTAATTTATCCATCCTCCCACCTTTCATTTTGGTTAACCATTAGTTTGTTTTATCAGTCTGTGAGTGTGTTTTTCTGTGGAAATATGTTCATTGGGAGCAATCTTAGGATAACACGTATAAATGATATCATAGGATATTTGTCATTCCCTTTTGACTTACGTAACGTACTATGATTATTTCTAGGCTCATGTGTAGTCCTGAAAACGGCATTGTTCATTTTTTTCCCGAGGCTACTATTCCATTCGGTACGTATACCACTTCTTCTTTGTCCATTTATCTGTTGATGGACATTTTGTTTGCTTGCATGGCTTGGCTATTGTAAATATTGCTGCAGGGCATGTTTGCCTGTCTGTGCCTTTCCCATTCTGGTCTTCTTAGGGTATAGGCCCATTAGGGGATCGGCCGCATGATATGGTAGCTCAATTTTTACCTTTTAAACGCAGCTCCGTTCTGTTCTCATGATTAGCTGTTACCAGTTTACATCCAACCAACAGCATAGTGGGTATGCATTTCTCCCCCAACCCGTCAGCATGCATTGTTTGTAGACTTTTTACGGATGGCATTTTGAATATTGGGTGGTGAAATCTTTTTGTAGTTTGGATTTGCATCCAACCAATAATTCCTGATATTGAGCTTTTATCCATGTTCTTCTTTTTTTAAAACAACCGAGTGAGTAACACTTACCTCTTCAAATTGTTTTCTTGAAAAATTTTCCGTGTTGTGAACTTTCTTGGCCATTACCTACCCCAGGACATGTTTTGAGGACACGTGTCATTTACGGCCCTACAATTACTGTGAATCTCAAGTGACCCTTAGCCCTGTGTTTAAAGCTGCTGTTGTGGGAAACGGCCACAAGGCGGCAGCATTTCTCCATTCCCAAGTCTGGTTACTAGGGCAGCAGAGCCTTCCTGAAAGTTGTGTTCCTAGGTTGTAAATTAGAATGGGATGTGCCAGGGAAAACCCCAATAACTTTATGTCTCATTAATTGTTGTTCGTGGTTTTAATTTTTTAAATTGGGGTAATGAGCAGAATAGTGTTTGTTCTGGGTGTGCACAATCAGGTTCAATTGAACATTATATATATCTACTCATGTACAGATCCTCTTCCCATGTAAATTACTATTATTTTTTTAAATAAATTTATTTTATTTGTTTATTTATTTTTGGCTGAGTTGGATCTTCGTTGCTGCATGTGGGCTTTCTCCAGTTGCGGTGAGCGGGGGCTACTCTCCGTTGCGGTGCACCGGCTTCTCACTGCAGTGGCTTCTCTTGTTGCGGAGCACGGGCTCTAGGCGTGTGGGCTTCAGTAGTTGTGGCGCATGGGCTCAGTAGTTATGGCTCATGGGCTCCAGAGCGTAGGCTCATTAGTTGTGGTGCACGGGCTTAGTTGCTCTGCTGCATGTGGGACCTTCCCGAACCAGGGATCGAACCTGTGTCCCCTGCATTGGCAGGTGGATTCTTAACCACGGTGCCACCAGGCAAGCCCCCGTGTAAATTATTACAGAGCGTTCAGTAGACCTCCCTTGGTATATGGTCGGTCTTTTTGATACGTGTGTTTAATATGTATTTGTATACGTACGGTAACCCTAATCTTAATGTATCCATTCCTCCCACCTTTCCTTTTAGATAACCATAGTTTGTTTTCTAAGTCTGTGAGAGTCTTTCTCTGTGGAAATATGTTCATACGTGTCAGTTGTTAGGTAACAGCTAGGAGTGATATCACAGGTTATTTGTCGGCTGCTTTCCGACTTACCTCATGTTCTGTGATTATCTCTAGGCTCATCTATGGTGCTGCAAAGAGCAGTGTTTCATCCTTTTCCATGGCGAATATTGCATTGTGTAGATGGACCACTTCTTCTTTGTGCATTCATCTGTGGATGGACATTTTGGTTACTTCCAAGTCTTGGCAATGCTAAATATTGATGCAGTGCAGGATTGCCAGCCTGTGTCTTTTGGATTCTGGTCTTCTCAGGGATTAGGCCCAGCAGTGGGCCTACTAGATCATATGGTAGTTCAAATTTTTCCCTTTCAACGCACCTCCATTCTGTTCTCACTACTGGCTGTTACCAGTTTACATCCCACCAGCAACTAGAGGGTACACAGTTCTCTAAAACCCCTTCAGAATTTATTGTTTGTAGACTTTTTACTGATGGCATTTTGAGTGTTGGGTGGTGATACCTTCTTGTAGGTTGGATTTGCATGTGTCTAATAATTCCCGATATTGAGCTTTCATCTACATTTTTTTTAAGTAAAACAGAAACTCACCTCTTCAAATTGTTTCCTTGAAAAATTTGCCATGTTCTGAATTCCTGTGGCCATTACCTGCACCAGGACATTTTTTGAGGGCAGGTGTCCTTTACAGCCCTGTAGTAATTGTGAATATCACATGACCATTAGTTCTGCATTTAAAGCTGCTGTTGCAGGAAACGGCCACAAGGGGGCAGCATTTCTATATTCCCAACTCTGGTTACTAGGGCAACACAGCCTTCCTGGAAGTCCTGTTTGTAGGTTGTAAAGTAGAGTGGAATGTGCCAGGACAAACCCCCAGAAACTATGTCTACTTATTTGTTGTTGATATTCTCAGTTTAATTTTCATTTTTCTCAGAGCAAATTTGATTGCAATGTTGTGTTTGTTCTAGGTGTACAGAATGTCTTTCATTGATTCATATATCTTTTCATGTTTGGATCCTGTTCCGTAGAGATTATTACAGAATGTTGTGTAGACCTCTCTTGGTATTCGGTATGTCTGATGATTATATATTTTATAAGTATTAGCATATGTCTGTTAAACCCAATATCCTCCGTTATACATTCCTCACACCTTTCCGTTTGGTTAAGCACAAGCTTGTTTTCTGAACACGTGAGTGTCCTTCTCTGTGGAAATAGGTTCATTCCTATCAATTTTTACATAAGACCTATACGTGATATCATAGGATATGTGTCTCTCGCTTTCTGACTTACTTCAAGTTGTGTGATTGTCTGTAGCCTCGTCTATGGTGCTGCAAACGGCATTGTTTCATTCTTTTCTGTGTCTAATATTGCATTGTGTACATGGACCACTTTTTCGTCCATTCATCTGATGATGGACATTTTTGTTGCTTCCATGTCTTGGCTATTGTAAATACTGCTGCAATACACGATGTTCCATCCTGTGTCTTTTTGATGCTGGCTTTCACAGGTGACAGGCCCAATAGTGGGCCTTCCGGATCATATGGGGACTCAATTTTTACCTTTCAACGCACTGCCATTCTGTTCCTATTATTGGCGGTTACCAGTTTACATCCCACTTAGACCGAGAGGTTACGCTATTCTCCACAACTTCTTCAACATCTATTGTTTGTTGACGTTTTGCTGATGGTCATTCTGACTGGTGTGAGGTGATACGTTTGTGTAGATTGGATTTGCATGCGTCTAATAATTCCTGATGTTTTGCGTGGATCAATGTCCTTTTCATTTTTTTTTAAGATTCAGCTAAACTTACAACTTCAAATTTCCTTCTTGAAAAATTTGCCGCGTTTGGATTTTTTTGGCCATTCCCTACCCCAGGACAGTTTTTGAGGGCATGAGTCATTTACAGCCCTGCAGTCCTTGTGAATATTAGTGACCATTAGCAGTGGATTTAAAGCTGCTGTTTGAGGAAACGGCCTTAAGGTGGCAGCATTTCTACGTTGCCAACTCTGCTTGCTAGGGAAACAGAACCTTGCTGCAAGTTGTGCTTTTAGGTTGCAGATTAGAGTGGAATGTGTCAGGACAAACCCCCATAAGTTTTAGCCTCCTTAATTCTTGTTTGTGTCTTTAAGTTTTCATTTTTATCAGAGCAAATTGGATTTTAAAATGTCTTTTGTTCTAGCTGCACAGAATCTTGTTCATGTACACATATACATATATCTATTGATCTTTGTGTCCTTTTCCATGTAGGTTATTGTAGAGTGTTGAATAGACCACTCTTGGTATTCCATAGGTCTTTGGGGATGATATATTTTATATGTATTAGTATATGTTTGTTAACCCCAATATCCTAATTTGTCCATTCCTCACACCTTTTCTTTGGCTTAACCATAAGTTTGTCTTCTCCATCTGAGATTGTCTTTCCCTATGGAAATATGTTCATTTTTATGAATTTTCAGATAACATAAGTGATATCGTAGAACATTTGTCTTTCGCAATCTGACTTACTTCACGTTGTGTGATTATCTCTAGGCTCATCCGTGGTGCTGCATATGCCATTCTTTTATTTTTTTTCGTGGCTAATATTCCATTCTGTACATATACCACTTCTTCTTTGTCCATTCATCTGTTTATGGAGCTTTTTTTTGCTTCCATGTCTTGGCTCTTTCAATATTGCTGCAGTGCACATTTGCCTGCCTCTGTCTTTCCGATTCTGGTGGTCTTAGGTTATAGGCCCAGAAGGTGCCCTGCCGCATCATACGGTAGCTCAATTTTTACCTTTTAAAGCAGCTGCATTCAGTTTTCATTAGTGCTGTTAGCACTTTACACCCCATCAGCAGCTAGAAGGTACACAGTTCCCTAAAACCTCTTCAGCATTTATAGTTTGTAGACTTTTTGCTGATGGTCATTTGACTGGTGTGAGCTGAAACCTTTGTGGACGTGGGATTTGCATGCAGCTAATAATTCCTTATACTGAGCTTTAGGCATGTCTTTTTTTTTCTTTTCCTTTTTTTTTTAAAGAGTGAGTACAACTTCCCTCTCATATTGACTTCTTGAAAACTTTGTCATGTGTTGAAATTTCTTGCCTATTCCCTACCCCAGGACATTTTTTGAGGGCAGGTATCATTTACAGCCCCGCAGTCCTCGTGACTATTAAGCGACCATTAGCACTGTGTTTAAAGCTGCTGTTGTGGGAAACAGCCACAAGGCGGCAGCATTATTACGTTCTCAACTCTTGTTACTAGGGCAACAGAGTCTTCCTGGACGTCGTGTTCCTCGGTTGTAAATTAGAGTGGAATGTGCTGGGACAAGCCCCCAGAAGTTTATGTCTCCTTACTTATGTTCGTTTTTTAAATTTAATTTATATTTCTTATCGGAGGAAATTTGATTAGAGTGTTGTGATTGTCTGGCTGTACAGAATCTGGTCAATGATTCATACATATGTCTGTTCATCTTCGGATCCTGTTACCATGTATGTTATTACAGAATGTTGAGTAGACCTCCCTTGGTATTTGGTAGGTGTTTTGTCATGATATATTTTATATGTATTGGTGATTATATAATTCATATAGTTTATATGTTATATGTTTATATACATTTAACATACGTTAGTATATGTATGCTACCCCCATAATCCTAATTTATCCATCCTCCCACCTTTCATTTTGGTTAACCATTAGTTTGTTTTATCAGTCTGTGAGTGTGTTTTTCTGTGGAAATATGTTCATTGGGAGCAATCTTAGGATAACACGTATAAATGATATCATAGGATATTTGTCATTCCCTTTTGACTTACGTAACGTACTATGATTATTTCTAGGCTCATGTGTAGTCCTGAAAACGGCATTGTTCATTTTTTTCCCGAGGCTACTATTCCATTCGGTACGTATACCACTTCTTCTTTGTCCATTTATCTGTTGATGGACATTTTGTTTGCTTGCATGGCTTGGCTATTGTAAATATTGCTGCAGGGCATGTTTGCCTGTCTGTGCCTTTCCCATTCTGGTCTTCTTAGGGTATAGGCCCATTAGGGGATCGGCCGCATGATATGGTAGCTCAATTTTTACCTTTTAAACGCAGCTCCGTTCTGTTCTCATGATTAGCTGTTACCAGTTTACATCCAACCAACAGCATAGTGGGTATGCATTTCTCCCCCAACCCGTCAGCATGCATTGTTTGTAGACTTTTTACGGATGGCATTTTGAATATTGGGTGGTGAAATCTTTTTGTAGTTTGGATTTGCATCCAACCAATAATTCCTGATATTGAGCTTTTATCCATGTTCTTCTTTTTTTAAAACAACCGAGTGAGTAACACTTACCTCTTCAAATTGTTTTCTTGAAAAATTTTCCGTGTTGTGAACTTTCTTGGCCATTACCTACCCCAGGACATGTTTTGAGGACACGTGTCATTTACGGCCCTACAATTACTGTGAATCTCAAGTGACCCTTAGCCCTGTGTTTAAAGCTGCTGTTGTGGGAAACGGCCACAAGGCGGCAGCATTTCTCCATTCCCAAGTCTGGTTACTAGGGCAGCAGAGCCTTCCTGAAAGTTGTGTTCCTAGGTTGTAAATTAGAATGGGATGTGCCAGGGAAAACCCCAATAACTTTATGTCTCATTAATTGTTGTTCGTGGTTTTAATTTTTTAAATTGGGGTAATGAGCAGAATAGTGTTTGTTCTGGGTGTGCACAATCAGGTTCAATTGAACATTATATATATCTACTCATGTACAGATCCTCTTCCCATGTAAATTACTATTATTTTTTTAAATAAATTTATTTTATTTGTTTATTTATTTTTGGCTGAGTTGGATCTTCGTTGCTGCATGTGGGCTTTCTCCAGTTGCGGTGAGCGGGGGCTACTCTCCGTTGCGGTGCACCGGCTTCTCACTGCAGTGGCTTCTCTTGTTGCGGAGCACGGGCTCTAGGCGTGTGGGCTTCAGTAGTTGTGGCGCATGGGCTCAGTAGTTATGGCTCATGGGCTCCAGAGCGTAGGCTCATTAGTTGTGGTGCACGGGCTTAGTTGCTCTGCTGCATGTGGGACCTTCCCGAACCAGGGATCGAACCTGTGTCCCCTGCATTGGCAGGTGGATTCTTAACCACGGTGCCACCAGGCAAGCCCCCGTGTAAATTATTACAGAGCGTTCAGTAGACCTCCCTTGGTATATGGTCGGTCTTTTTGATACGTGTGTTTAATATGTATTTGTATACGTACGGTAACCCTAATCTTAATGTATCCATTCCTCCCACCTTTCCTTTTAGATAACCATAGTTTGTTTTCTAAGTCTGTGAGAGTCTTTCTCTGTGGAAATATGTTCATACGTGTCAGTTGTTAGGTAACAGCTAGGAGTGATATCACAGGTTATTTGTCGGCTGCTTTCCGACTTACCTCATGTTCTGTGATTATCTCTAGGCTCATCTATGGTGCTGCAAAGAGCAGTGTTTCATCCTTTTCCATGGCGAATATTGCATTGTGTAGATGGACCACTTCTTCTTTGTGCATTCATCTGTGGATGGACATTTTGGTTACTTCCAAGTCTTGGCAATGCTAAATATTGATGCAGTGCAGGATTGCCAGCCTGTGTCTTTTGGATTCTGGTCTTCTCAGGGATTAGGCCCAGCAGTGGGCCTACTAGATCATATGGTAGTTCAAATTTTTCCCTTTCAACGCACCTCCATTCTGTTCTCACTACTGGCTGTTACCAGTTTACATCCCACCAGCAACTAGAGGGTACACAGTTCTCTAAAACCCCTTCAGAATTTATTGTTTGTAGACTTTTTACTGATGGCATTTTGAGTGTTGGGTGGTGATACCTTCTTGTAGGTTGGATTTGCATGTGTCTAATAATTCCCGATATTGAGCTTTCATCTACATTTTTTTTAAGTAAAACAGAAACTCACCTCTTCAAATTGTTTCCTTGAAAAATTTGCCATGTTCTGAATTCCTGTGGCCATTACCTGCACCAGGACATTTTTTGAGGGCAGGTGTCCTTTACAGCCCTGTAGTAATTGTGAATATCACATGACCATTAGTTCTGCATTTAAAGCTGCTGTTGCAGGAAACGGCCACAAGGGGGCAGCATTTCTATATTCCCAACTCTGGTTACTAGGGCAACACAGCCTTCCTGGAAGTCCTGTTTGTAGGTTGTAAAGTAGAGTGGAATGTGCCAGGACAAACCCCCAGAAACTATGTCTACTTATTTGTTGTTGATATTCTCAGTTTAATTTTCATTTTTCTCAGAGCAAATTTGATTGCAATGTTGTGTTTGTTCTAGGTGTACAGAATGTCTTTCATTGATTCATATATCTTTTCATGTTTGGATCCTGTTCCGTAGAGATTATTACAGAATGTTGTGTAGACCTCTCTTGGTATTCGGTATGTCTGATGATTATATATTTTATAAGTATTAGCATATGTCTGTTAAACCCAATATCCTCCGTTATACATTCCTCACACCTTTCCGTTTGGTTAAGCACAAGCTTGTTTTCTGAACACGTGAGTGTCCTTCTCTGTGGAAATAGGTTCATTCCTATCAATTTTTACATAAGACCTATACGTGATATCATAGGATATGTGTCTCTCGCTTTCTGACTTACTTCAAGTTGTGTGATTGTCTGTAGCCTCGTCTATGGTGCTGCAAACGGCATTGTTTCATTCTTTTCTGTGTCTAATATTGCATTGTGTACATGGACCACTTTTTCGTCCATTCATCTGATGATGGACATTTTTGTTGCTTCCATGTCTTGGCTATTGTAAATACTGCTGCAATACACGATGTTCCATCCTGTGTCTTTTTGATGCTGGCTTTCACAGGTGACAGGCCCAATAGTGGGCCTTCCGGATCATATGGGGACTCAATTTTTACCTTTCAACGCACTGCCATTCTGTTCCTATTATTGGCGGTTACCAGTTTACATCCCACTTAGACCGAGAGGTTACGCTATTCTCCACAACTTCTTCAACATCTATTGTTTGTTGACGTTTTGCTGATGGTCATTCTGACTGGTGTGAGGTGATACGTTTGTGTAGATTGGATTTGCATGCGTCTAATAATTCCTGATGTTTTGCGTGGATCAATGTCCTTTTCATTTTTTTTTAAGATTCAGCTAAACTTACAACTTCAAATTTCCTTCTTGAAAAATTTGCCGCGTTTGGATTTTTTTGGCCATTCCCTACCCCAGGACAGTTTTTGAGGGCATGAGTCATTTACAGCCCTGCAGTCCTTGTGAATATTAGTGACCATTAGCAGTGGATTTAAAGCTGCTGTTTGAGGAAACGGCCTTAAGGTGGCAGCATTTCTACGTTGCCAACTCTGCTTGCTAGGGAAACAGAACCTTGCTGCAAGTTGTGCTTTTAGGTTGCAGATTAGAGTGGAATGTGTCAGGACAAACCCCCATAAGTTTTAGCCTCCTTAATTCTTGTTTGTGTCTTTAAGTTTTCATTTTTATCAGAGCAAATTGGATTTTAAAATGTCTTTTGTTCTAGCTGCACAGAATCTTGTTCATGTACACATATACATATATCTATTGATCTTTGTGTCCTTTTCCATGTAGGTTATTGTAGAGTGTTGAATAGACCACTCTTGGTATTCCATAGGTCTTTGGGGATGATATATTTTATATGTATTAGTATATGTTTGTTAACCCCAATATCCTAATTTGTCCATTCCTCACACCTTTTCTTTGGCTTAACCATAAGTTTGTCTTCTCCATCTGAGATTGTCTTTCCCTATGGAAATATGTTCATTTTTATGAATTTTCAGATAACATAAGTGATATCGTAGAACATTTGTCTTTCGCAATCTGACTTACTTCACGTTGTGTGATTATCTCTAGGCTCATCCGTGGTGCTGCATATGCCATTCTTTTATTTTTTTTCGTGGCTAATATTCCATTCTGTACATATACCACTTCTTCTTTGTCCATTCATCTGTTTATGGAGCTTTTTTTTGCTTCCATGTCTTGGCTCTTTCAATATTGCTGCAGTGCACATTTGCCTGCCTCTGTCTTTCCGATTCTGGTGGTCTTAGGTTATAGGCCCAGAAGGTGCCCTGCCGCATCATACGGTAGCTCAATTTTTACCTTTTAAAGCAGCTGCATTCAGTTTTCATTAGTGCTGTTAGCACTTTACACCCCATCAGCAGCTAGAAGGTACACAGTTCCCTAAAACCTCTTCAGCATTTATAGTTTGTAGACTTTTTGCGGATGGTCATTTGACTGGTGTGAGCTGAAACCTTTGTGGACGTGGGATTTGCATGCAGCTAATAATTCCTTATACTGAGCTTTAGGCATGTCTTTTTTTTTCTTTTCCTTTTTTTTTTAAAGAGTGAGTACAACTTCCCTCTCATATTGACTTCTTGAAAACTTTGTCATGTGTTGAAATTTCTTGCCTATTCCCTACCCCAGGACATTTTTTGAGGGCAGGTATCATTTACAGCCCCGCAGTCCTCGTGACTATTAAGCGACCATTAGCACTGTGTTTAAAGCTGCTGTTGTGGGAAACAGCCACAAGGCGGCAGCATTATTACGTTCTCAACTCTTGTTACTAGGGCAACAGAGTCTTCCTGGACGTCGTGTTCCTCGGTTGTAAATTAGAGTGGAATGTGCTGGGACAAGCCCCCAGAAGTTTATGTCTCCTTACTTATGTTCGTTTTTTAAATTTAATTTATATTTCTTATCGGAGGAAATTTGATTAGAGTGTTGTGATTGTCTGGCTGTACAGAATCTGGTCAATGATTCATACATATGTCTGTTCATCTTCGGATCCTGTTACCATGTATGTTATTACAGAATGTTGAGTAGACCTCCCTTGGTATTTGGTAGGTGTTTTGTCATGATATATTTTATATGTATTGGTGATTATATAATTCATATAGTTTATATGTTATATGTTTATATACATTTAACATACGTTAGTATATGTATGCTACCCCCATAATCCTAATTTATCCATCCTCCCACCTTTCATTTTGGTTAACCATTAGTTTGTTTTATCAGTCTGTGAGTGTGTTTTTCTGTGGAAATATGTTCATTGGGAGCAATCTTAGGATAACACGTATAAATGATATCATAGGATATTTGTCATTCCCTTTTGACTTACGTAACGTACTATGATTATTTCTAGGCTCATGTGTAG
Source organism: Eubalaena glacialis (assembly GCF_028564815.1). Classification (NCBI taxonomy): domain Eukaryota; kingdom Metazoa; phylum Chordata; class Mammalia; order Artiodactyla; family Balaenidae; genus Eubalaena; species Eubalaena glacialis. The sequence continues at coordinate 122,983,257 of NC_083722.1, forward strand.
TCCTGAAAACGGCATTGTTCATTTTTTTCCCGAGGCTACTATTCCATTCGGTACGTATACCACTTCTTCTTTGTCCATTTATCTGTTGATGGACATTTTGTTTGCTTGCATGGCTTGGCTATTGTAAATATTGCTGCAGGGCATGTTTGCCTGTCTGTGCCTTTCCCATTCTGGTCTTCTTAGGGTATAGGCCCATTAGGGGATCGGCCGCATGATATGGTAGCTCAATTTTTACCTTTTAAACGCAGCTCCGTTCTGTTCTCATGATTAGCTGTTACCAGTTTACATCCAACCAACAGCATAGTGGGTATGCATTTCTCCCCCAACCCGTCAGCATGCATTGTTTGTAGACTTTTTACGGATGGCATTTTGAATATTGGGTGGTGAAATCTTTTTGTAGTTTGGATTTGCATCCAACCAATAATTCCTGATATTGAGCTTTTATCCATGTTCTTCTTTTTTTAAAACAACCGAGTGAGTAACACTTACCTCTTCAAATTGTTTTCTTGAAAAATTTTCCGTGTTGTGAACTTTCTTGGCCATTACCTACCCCAGGACATGTTTTGAGGACACGTGTCATTTACGGCCCTACAATTACTGTGAATCTCAAGTGACCCTTAGCCCTGTGTTTAAAGCTGCTGTTGTGGGAAACGGCCACAAGGCGGCAGCATTTCTCCATTCCCAAGTCTGGTTACTAGGGCAGCAGAGCCTTCCTGAAAGTTGTGTTCCTAGGTTGTAAATTAGAATGGGATGTGCCAGGGAAAACCCCAATAACTTTATGTCTCATTAATTGTTGTTCGTGGTTTTAATTTTTTAAATTGGGGTAATGAGCAGAATAGTGTTTGTTCTGGGTGTGCACAATCAGGTTCAATTGAACATTATATATATCTACTCATGTACAGATCCTCTTCCCATGTAAATTACTATTATTTTTTTAAATAAATTTATTTTATTTGTTTATTTATTTTTGGCTGAGTTGGATCTTCGTTGCTGCATGTGGGCTTTCTCCAGTTGCGGTGAGCGGGGGCTACTCTCCGTTGCGGTGCACCGGCTTCTCACTGCAGTGGCTTCTCTTGTTGCGGAGCACGGGCTCTAGGCGTGTGGGCTTCAGTAGTTGTGGCGCATGGGCTCAGTAGTTATGGCTCATGGGCTCCAGAGCGTAGGCTCATTAGTTGTGGTGCACGGGCTTAGTTGCTCTGCTGCATGTGGGACCTTCCCGAACCAGGGATCGAACCTGTGTCCCCTGCATTGGCAGGTGGATTCTTAACCACGGTGCCACCAGGCAAGCCCCCGTGTAAATTATTACAGAGCGTTCAGTAGACCTCCCTTGGTATATGGTCGGTCTTTTTGATACGTGTGTTTAATATGTATTTGTATACGTACGGTAACCCTAATCTTAATGTATCCATTCCTCCCACCTTTCCTTTTAGATAACCATAGTTTGTTTTCTAAGTCTGTGAGAGTCTTTCTCTGTGGAAATATGTTCATACGTGTCAGTTGTTAGGTAACAGCTAGGAGTGATATCACAGGTTATTTGTCGGCTGCTTTCCGACTTACCTCATGTTCTGTGATTATCTCTAGGCTCATCTATGGTGCTGCAAAGAGCAGTGTTTCATCCTTTTCCATGGCGAATATTGCATTGTGTAGATGGACCACTTCTTCTTTGTGCATTCATCTGTGGATGGACATTTTGGTTACTTCCAAGTCTTGGCAATGCTAAATATTGATGCAGTGCAGGATTGCCAGCCTGTGTCTTTTGGATTCTGGTCTTCTCAGGGATTAGGCCCAGCAGTGGGCCTACTAGATCATATGGTAGTTCAAATTTTTCCCTTTCAACGCACCTCCATTCTGTTCTCACTACTGGCTGTTACCAGTTTACATCCCACCAGCAACTAGAGGGTACACAGTTCTCTAAAACCCCTTCAGAATTTATTGTTTGTAGACTTTTTACTGATGGCATTTTGAGTGTTGGGTGGTGATACCTTCTTGTAGGTTGGATTTGCATGTGTCTAATAATTCCCGATATTGAGCTTTCATCTACATTTTTTTTAAGTAAAACAGAAACTCACCTCTTCAAATTGTTTCCTTGAAAAATTTGCCATGTTCTGAATTCCTGTGGCCATTACCTGCACCAGGACATTTTTTGAGGGCAGGTGTCCTTTACAGCCCTGTAGTAATTGTGAATATCACATGACCATTAGTTCTGCATTTAAAGCTGCTGTTGCAGGAAACGGCCACAAGGGGGCAGCATTTCTATATTCCCAACTCTGGTTACTAGGGCAACACAGCCTTCCTGGAAGTCCTGTTTGTAGGTTGTAAAGTAGAGTGGAATGTGCCAGGACAAACCCCCAGAAACTATGTCTACTTATTTGTTGTTGATATTCTCAGTTTAATTTTCATTTTTCTCAGAGCAAATTTGATTGCAATGTTGTGTTTGTTCTAGGTGTACAGAATGTCTTTCATTGATTCATATATCTTTTCATGTTTGGATCCTGTTCCGTAGAGATTATTACAGAATGTTGTGTAGACCTCTCTTGGTATTCGGTATGTCTGATGATTATATATTTTATAAGTATTAGCATATGTCTGTTAAACCCAATATCCTCCGTTATACATTCCTCACACCTTTCCGTTTGGTTAAGCACAAGCTTGTTTTCTGAACACGTGAGTGTCCTTCTCTGTGGAAATAGGTTCATTCCTATCAATTTTTACATAAGACCTATACGTGATATCATAGGATATGTGTCTCTCGCTTTCTGACTTACTTCAAGTTGTGTGATTGTCTGTAGCCTCGTCTATGGTGCTGCAAACGGCATTGTTTCATTCTTTTCTGTGTCTAATATTGCATTGTGTACATGGACCACTTTTTCGTCCATTCATCTGATGATGGACATTTTTGTTGCTTCCATGTCTTGGCTATTGTAAATACTGCTGCAATACACGATGTTCCATCCTGTGTCTTTTTGATGCTGGCTTTCACAGGTGACAGGCCCAATAGTGGGCCTTCCGGATCATATGGGGACTCAATTTTTACCTTTCAACGCACTGCCATTCTGTTCCTATTATTGGCGGTTACCAGTTTACATCCCACTTAGACCGAGAGGTTACGCTATTCTCCACAACTTCTTCAACATCTATTGTTTGTTGACGTTTTGCTGATGGTCATTCTGACTGGTGTGAGGTGATACGTTTGTGTAGATTGGATTTGCATGCGTCTAATAATTCCTGATGTTTTGCGTGGATCAATGTCCTTTTCATTTTTTTTTAAGATTCAGCTAAACTTACAACTTCAAATTTCCTTCTTGAAAAATTTGCCGCGTTTGGATTTTTTTGGCCATTCCCTACCCCAGGACAGTTTTTGAGGGCATGAGTCATTTACAGCCCTGCAGTCCTTGTGAATATTAGTGACCATTAGCAGTGGATTTAAAGCTGCTGTTTGAGGAAACGGCCTTAAGGTGGCAGCATTTCTACGTTGCCAACTCTGCTTGCTAGGGAAACAGAACCTTGCTGCAAGTTGTGCTTTTAGGTTGCAGATTAGAGTGGAATGTGTCAGGACAAACCCCCATAAGTTTTAGCCTCCTTAATTCTTGTTTGTGTCTTTAAGTTTTCATTTTTATCAGAGCAAATTGGATTTTAAAATGTCTTTTGTTCTAGCTGCACAGAATCTTGTTCATGTACACATATACATATATCTATTGATCTTTGTGTCCTTTTCCATGTAGGTTATTGTAGAGTGTTGAATAGACCACTCTTGGTATTCCATAGGTCTTTGGGGATGATATATTTTATATGTATTAGTATATGTTTGTTAACCCCAATATCCTAATTTGTCCATTCCTCACACCTTTTCTTTGGCTTAACCATAAGTTTGTCTTCTCCATCTGAGATTGTCTTTCCCTATGGAAATATGTTCATTTTTATGAATTTTCAGATAACATAAGTGATATCGTAGAACATTTGTCTTTCGCAATCTGACTTACTTCACGTTGTGTGATTATCTCTAGGCTCATCCGTGGTGCTGCATATGCCATTCTTTTATTTTTTTTCGTGGCTAATATTCCATTCTGTACATATACCACTTCTTCTTTGTCCATTCATCTGTTTATGGAGCTTTTTTTTGCTTCCATGTCTTGGCTCTTTCAATATTGCTGCAGTGCACATTTGCCTGCCTCTGTCTTTCCGATTCTGGTGGTCTTAGGTTATAGGCCCAGAAGGTGCCCTGCCGCATCATACGGTAGCTCAATTTTTACCTTTTAAAGCAGCTGCATTCAGTTTTCATTAGTGCTGTTAGCACTTTACACCCCATCAGCAGCTAGAAGGTACACAGTTCCCTAAAACCTCTTCAGCATTTATAGTTTGTAGACTTTTTGCTGATGGTCATTTGACTGGTGTGAGCTGAAACCTTTGTGGACGTTGGATTTGCATGCAGCTAATAATTCCTTATACTGAGCTTTAGGCATGTCTTTTTTTTTCTTTTCCTTTTTTTTTTAAAGAGTGAGTACAACTTCCCTCTCATATTGACTTCTTGAAAACTTTGTCATGTGTTGAAATTTCTTGCCTATTCCCTACCCCAGGACATTTTTTGAGGGCAGGTATCATTTACAGCCCCGCAGTCCTCGTGACTATTAAGCGACCATTAGCACTGTGTTTAAAGCTGCTGTTGTGGGAAACAGCCACAAGGCGGCAGCATTATTACGTTCTCAACTCTTGTTACTAGGGCAACAGAGTCTTCCTGGACGTCGTGTTCCTCGGTTGTAAATTAGAGTGGAATGTGCTGGGACAAGCCCCCAGAAGTTTATGTCTCCTTACTTATGTTCGTTTTTTAAATTTAATTTATATTTCTTATCGGAGGAAATTTGATTAGAGTGTTGTGATTGTCTGGCTGTACAGAATCTGGTCAATGATTCATACATATGTCTGTTCATCTTCGGATCCTGTTACCATGTATGTTATTACAGAATGTTGAGTAGACCTCCCTTGGTATTTGGTAGGTGTTTTGTCATGATATATTTTATATGTATTGGTGATTATATAATTCATATAGTTTATATGTTATATGTTTATATACATTTAACATACGTTAGTATATGTATGCTACCCCCATAATCCTAATTTATCCATCCTCCCACCTTTCATTTTGGTTAACCATTAGTTTGTTTTATCAGTCTGTGAGTGTGTTTTTCTGTGGAAATATGTTCATTGGGAGCAATCTTAGGATAACACGTATAAATGATATCATAGGATATTTGTCATTCCCTTTTGACTTACGTAACGTACTATGATTATTTCTAGGCTCATGTGTAGTCCTGAAAACGGCATTGTTCATTTTTTTCCCGAGGCTACTATTCCATTCGGTACGTATACCACTTCTTCTTTGTCCATTTATCTGTTGATGGACATTTTGTTTGCTTGCATGGCTTGGCTATTGTAAATATTGCTGCAGGGCATGTTTGCCTGTCTGTGCCTTTCCCATTCTGGTCTTCTTAGGGTATAGGCCCATTAGGGGATCGGCCGCATGATATGGTAGCTCAATTTTTACCTTTTAAACGCAGCTCCGTTCTGTTCTCATGATTAGCTGTTACCAGTTTACATCCAACCAACAGCATAGTGGGTATGCATTTCTCCCCCAACCCGTCAGCATGCATTGTTTGTAGACTTTTTACGGATGGCATTTTGAATATTGGGTGGTGAAATCTTTTTGTAGTTTGGATTTGCATCCAACCAATAATTCCTGATATTGAGCTTTTATCCATGTTCTTCTTTTTTTAAAACAACCGAGTGAGTAACACTTACCTCTTCAAATTGTTTTCTTGAAAAATTTTCCGTGTTGTGAACTTTCTTGGCCATTACCTACCCCAGGACATGTTTTGAGGACACGTGTCATTTACGGCCCTACAATTACTGTGAATCTCAAGTGACCCTTAGCCCTGTGTTTAAAGCTGCTGTTGTGGGAAACGGCCACAAGGCGGCAGCATTTCTCCATTCCCAAGTCTGGTTACTAGGGCAGCAGAGCCTTCCTGAAAGTTGTGTTCCTAGGTTGTAAATTAGAATGGGATGTGCCAGGGAAAACCCCAATAACTTTATGTCTCATTAATTGTTGTTCGTGGTTTTAATTTTTTAAATTGGGGTAATGAGCAGAATAGTGTTTGTTCTGGGTGTGCACAATCAGGTTCAATTGAACATTATATATATCTACTCATGTACAGATCCTCTTCCCATGTAAATTACTATTATTTTTTTAAATAAATTTATTTTATTTATTTATTTATTTTTGGCTGAGTTGGATCTTCGTTGCTGCATGTGGGCTTTCTCCAGTTGCGGTGAGCGGGGGCTACTCTCCGTTGCGGTGCACCGGCTTCTCACTGCAGTGGCTTCTCTTGTTGCGGAGCACGGGCTCTAGGCGTGTGGGCTTCAGTAGTTGTGGTGCATGGGCTCAGTAGTTATGGCTCATGGGCTCCAGAGCGTAGGCTCATTAGTTGTGGTGCACGGGCTTAGTTGCTCTGCTGCATGTGGGACCTTCCCGAACCAGGGATCGAACCTGTGTCCCCTGCATTGGCAGGTGGATTCTTAACCACGGTGCCACCAGGCAAGCCCGCGTGTAAATTATTACAGAGCGTTCAGTAGACCTCCCTTGGTATATGGTCGGTCTTTTTGATACGTGTGTTTAATATGTATTTGTATACGTATGGTAACCCTAATCTTAATGTATCCATTCCTCCCACCTTTCCTTTTAGATAACCATAGTTTGTTTTCTAAGTCTGTGAGAGTCTTTCTCTGTGGAAATATGTTCATACGTGTCAGTTGTTAGGTAACAGCTAGGAGTGATATCACAGGTTATTTGTCGGCTGCTTTCCGACTTACCTCATGTTCTGTGATTATCTCTAGGCTCATCTATGGTGCTGCAAAGAGCAGTGTTTCATCCTTTTCCATGGCGAATATTGCATTGTGTACATGGACCACTTCTTCTTTGTGCATTCATCTGTGGATGGACATTTTGGTTACTTCCAAGTCTTGGCAATGCTAAATATTGATGCAGTGCAGGATTGCCAGCCTGTGTCTTTTGGATTCTGGTCTTCTCAGGGATTAGGCCCAGCAGTGGGCCTACTAGATCATATGGTAGTTCAAATTTTTCCCTTTCAACGCACCTCCATTCTGTTCTCACTACTGGCTGTTACCAGTTTACATCCCACCAGCAACTAGAGGGTACACAGTTCTCTAAAACCCCTTCAGAATTTATTGTTTGTAGACTTTTTACTGATGGCATTTTGAGTGTTGGGTGGTGATACCTTCTTGTAGGTTGGATTTGCATGTGTCTAATAATTCCCGATATTGAGCTTTCATCTACATTTTTTTTAAGTAAAACAGAAACTCACCTCTTCAAATTGTTTCCTTGAAAAATTTGCCATGTTCTGAATTCCTGTGGCCATTACCTGCACCAGGACATTTTTTGAGGGCAGGTGTCCTTTACAGCCCTGTAGTAATTGTGAATATCACATGACCATTAGTTCTGCATTTAAAGCTGCTGTTGCAGGAAACGGCCACAAGGGGGCAGCATTTCTATATTCCCAACTCTGGTTACTAGGGCAACACAGCCTTCCTGGAAGTCCTGTTTGTAGGTTGTAAAGTAGAGTGGAATGTGCCAGGACAAACCCCCAGAAACTATGTCTACTTATTTGTTGTTGATATTCTCAGTTTAATTTTCATTTTTCTCAGAGCAAATTTGATTGCAATGTTGTGTTTGTTCTAGGTGTACAGAATGTCTTTCATTGATTCATATATCTTTTCATGTTTGGATCCTGTTCCGTAGAGATTATTACAGAATGTTGTGTAGACCTCTCTTGGTATTCGGTATGTCTGATGATTATATATTTTATAAGTATTAGCATATGTCTGTTAAACCCAATATCCTCCGTTATACATTCCTCACACCTTTCCGTTTGGTTAAGCACAAGCTTGTTTTCTGAACACGTGAGTGTCCTTCTCTGTGGAAATAGGTTCATTCCTATCAATTTTTACATAAGACCTATACGTGATATCATAGGATATGTGTCTCTCGCTTTCTGACTTACTTCAAGTTGTGTGATTGTCTGTAGCCTCGTCTATGGTGCTGCAAACGGCATTGTTTCATTCTTTTCTGTGTCTAATATTGCATTGTGTACATGGACCACTTTTTCGTCCATTCATCTGATGATGGACATTTTTGTTGCTTCCATGTCTTGGCTATTGTAAATACTGCTGCAATACACGATGTTCCATCCTGTGTCTTTTTGATGCTGGCTTTCACAGGTGACAGGCCCAATAGTGGGCCTTCCGGATCATATGGGGACTCAATTTTTACCTTTCAACGCACTGCCATTCTGTTCCTATTATTGGCGGTTACCAGTTTACATCCCACTTAGACCGAGAGGTTACGCTATTCTCCACAACTTCTTCAACATCTATTGTTTGTTGACGTTTTGCTGATGGTCATTCTGACTGGTGTGAGGTGATACGTTTGTGTAGATTGGATTTGCATGCGTCTAATAATTCCTGATGTTTTGCGTGTATCAATGTCCTTTTCATTTTTTTTTAAGATTCAGCTAAACTTACAACTTCAAATTTCCTTCTTGAAAAATTTGCCGCGTTTGGATTTTTTTGGCCATTCCCTACCCCAGGACAGTTTTTGAGGGCATGAGTCATTTACAGCCCTGCAGTCCTTGTGAATATTAGTGACCATTAGCAGTGGATTTAAAGCTGCTGTTTGAGGAAACGGCCTTAAGGTGGCAGCATTTCTACGTTGCCAACTCTGCTTGCTAGGGAAACAGAACCTTGCTGCAAGTTGTGCTTTTAGGTTGCAGATTAGAGTGGAATGTGTCAGGACAAACCCCCATAAGTTTTAGCCTCCTTAATTCTTGTTTGTGTCTTTAAGTTTTCATTTTTATCAGAGCAAATTGGATTTTAAAATGTCTTTTGTTCTAGCTGCACAGAATCTTGTTCATGTACACATATACATATATCTATTGATCTTTGTGTCCTTTTCCATGTAGGTTATTGTAGAGTGTTGAATAGACCACTCTTGGTATTCCATAGGTCTTTGGGGATGATATATTTTATATGTATTAGTATATGTTTGTTAACCCCAATATCCTAATTTGTCCATTCCTCACACCTTTTCTTTGGCTTAACCATAAGTTTGTCTTCTCCATCTGAGATTGTCTTTCCCTATGGAAATATGTTCATTTTTATGAATTTTCAGATAACATAAGTGATATCGTAGAACATTTGTCTTTCGCAATCTGACTTACTTCACGTTGTGTGATTATCTCTAGGCTCATCCGTGGTGCTGCATATGCCATTCTTTTATTTTTTTTCGTGGCTAATATTCCATTCTGTACATATACCACTTCTTCTTTGTCCATTCATCTGTTTATGGAGCTTTTTTTTGCTTCCATGTCTTGGCTCTTTCAATATTGCTGCAGTGCACATTTGCCTGCCTCTGTCTTTCCGATTCTGGTGGTCTTAGGTTATAGGCCCAGAAGGTGCCCTGCCGCATCATACGGTAGCTCAATTTTTACCTTTTAAAGCAGCTGCATTCAGTTTTCATTAGTGCTGTTAGCACTTTACACCCCATCAGCAGCTAGAAGGTACACAGTTCCCTAAAACCTCTTCAGCATTTATAGTTTGTAGACTTTTTGCTGATGGTCATTTGACTGGTGTGAGCTGAAACCTTTGTGGACGTTGGATTTGCATGCAGCTAATAATTCCTTATACTGAGCTTTAGGCATGTCTTTTTTTTTCTTTTCCTTTTTTTTTTAAAGAGTGAGTACAACTTCCCTCTCATATTGACTTCTTGAAAACTTTGTCATGTGTTGAAATTTCTTGCCTATTCCCTACCCCAGGACATTTTTTGAGGGCAGGTATCATTTACAGCCCCGCAGTCCTCGTGACTATTAAGCGACCATTAGCACTGTGTTTAAAGCTGCTGTTGTGGGAAACAGCCACAAGGCGGCAGCATTATTACGTTCTCAACTCTTGTTACTAGGGCAACAGAGTCTTCCTGGACGTCGTGTTCCTCGGTTGTAAATTAGAGTGGAATGTGCTGGGACAAGCCCCCAGAAGTTTATGTCTCCTTACTTATGTTCGTTTTTTAAATTTAATTTATATTTCTTATCGGAGGAAATTTGATTAGAGTGTTGTGATTGTCTGGCTGTACAGAATCTGGTCAATGATTCATACATATGTCTGTTCATCTTCGGATCCTGTTACCATGTATGTTATTACAGAATGTTGAGTAGACCTCCCTTGGTATTTGGTAGGTGTTTTGTCATGATATATTTTATATGTATTGGTGATTATATAATTCATATAGTTTATATGTTATATGTTTATATACATTTAACATACGTTAGTATATGTATGCTACCCCCATAATCCTAATTTATCCATCCTCCCACCTTTCATTTTGGTTAACCATTAGTTTGTTTTATCAGTCTGTGAGTGTGTTTTTCTGTGGAAATATGTTCATTGGGAGCAATCTTAGGATAACACGTATAAATGATATCATAGGATATTTGTCATTCCCTTTTGACTTACGTAACGTACTATGATTATTTCTAGGCTCATGTGTAGTCCTGAAAACGGCATTGTTCATTTTTTTCCCGAGGCTACTATTCCATTCGGTACGTATACCACTTCTTCTTTGTCCATTTATCTGTTGATGGACATTTTGTTTGCTTGCATGGCTTGGCTATTGTAAATATTGCTGCAGGGCATGTTTGCCTGTCTGTGCCTTTCCCATTCTGGTCTTCTTAGGGTATAGGCCCATTAGGGGATCGGCCGCATGATATGGTAGCTCAATTTTTACCTTTTAAACGCAGCTCCGTTCTGTTCTCATGATTAGCTGTTACCAGTTTACATCCAACCAACAGCATAGTGGGTATGCATTTCTCCCCCAACCCGTCAGCATGCATTGTTTGTAGACTTTTTACGGATGGCATTTTGAATATTGGGTGGTGAAATCTTTTTGTAGTTTGGATTTGCATCCAACCAATAATTCCTGATATTGAGCTTTTATCCATGTTCTTCTTTTTTTAAAACAACCGAGTGAGTAACACTTACCTCTTCAAATTGTTTTCTTGAAAAATTTTCCGTGTTGTGAACTTTCTTGGCCATTACCTACCCCAGGACATGTTTTGAGGACACGTGTCATTTACGGCCCTACAATTACTGTGAATCTCAAGTGACCCTTAGCCCTGTGTTTAAAGCTGCTGTTGTGGGAAACGGCCACAAGGCGGCAGCATTTCTCCATTCCCAAGTCTGGTTACTAGGGCAGCAGAGCCTTCCTGAAAGTTGTGTTCCTAGGTTGTAAATTAGAATGGGATGTGCCAGGGAAAACCCCAATAACTTTATGTCTCATTAATTGTTGTTCGTGGTTTTAATTTTTTAAATTGGGGTAATGAGCAGAATAGTGTTTGTTCTGGGTGTGCACAATCAGGTTCAATTGAACATTATATATATCTACTCATGTACAGATCCTCTTCCCATGTAAATTACTATTATTTTTTTAAATAAATTTATTTTATTTATTTATTTATTTTTGGCTGAGTTGGATCTTCGTTGCTGCATGTGGGCTTTCTCCAGTTGCGGTGAGCGGGGGCTACTCTCCGTTGCGGTGCACCGGCTTCTCACTGCAGTGGCTTCTCTTGTTGCGGAGCACGGGCTCTAGGCGTGTGGGCTTCAGTAGTTGTGGCGCATGGGCTCAGTAGTTATGGCTCATGGGCTCCAGAGCGTAGGCTCATTAGTTGTGGTGCACGGGCTTAGTTGCTCTGCTGCATGTGGGACCTTCCCGAACCAGGGATCGAACCTGTGTCCCCTGCATTGGCAGGTGGATTCTTAACCACGGTGCCACCAGGCAAGCCCCCGTGTAAATTATTACAGAGCGTTCAGTAGACCTCCCTTGGTATATGGTCGGTCTTTTTGATACGTGTGTTTAATATGTATTTGTATACGTATGGTAACCCTAATCTTAATGTATCCATTCCTCCCACCTTTCCTTTTAGATAACCATAGTTTGTTTTCTAAGTCTGTGAGAGTCTTTCTCTGTGGAAATATGTTCATACGTGTCAGTTGTTAGGTAACAGCTAGGAGTGATATCACAGGTTATTTGTCGGCTGCTTTCCGACTTACCTCATGTTCTGTGATTATCTCTAGGCTCATCTATGGTGCTGCAAAGAGCAGTGTTTCATCCTTTTCCATGGCGAATATTGCATTGTGTAGATGGACCACTTCTTCTTTGTGCATTCATCTGTGGATGGACATTTTGGTTACTTCCAAGTCTTGGCAATGCTAAATATTGATGCAGTGCAGGATTGCCAGCCTGTGTCTTTTGGATTCTGGTCTTCTCAGGGATTAGGCCCAGCAGTGGGCCTACTAGATCATATGGTAGTTCAAATTTTTCCCTTTCAACGCACCTCCATTCTGTTCTCACTACTGGCTGTTACCAGTTTACATCCCACCAGCAACTAGAGGGTACACAGTTCTCTAAAACCCCTTCAGAATTTATTGTTTGTAGACTTTTTACTGATGGCATTTTGAGTGTTGGGTGGTGATACCTTCTTGTAGGTTGGATTTGCATGTGTCTAATAATTCCCGATATTGAGCTTTCATCTACATTTTTTTTAAGTAAAACAGAAACTCACCTCTTCAAATTGTTTCCTTGAAAAATTTGCCATGTTCTGAATTCCTGTGGCCATTACCTGCACCAGGACATTTTTTGAGGGCAGGTGTCCTTTACAGCCCTGTAGTAATTGTGAATATCACATGACCATTAGTTCTGCATTTAAAGCTGCTGTTGCAGGAAACGGCCACAAGGGGGCAGCATTTCTATATTCCCAACTCTGGTTACTAGGGCAACACAGCCTTCCTGGAAGTCCTGTTTGTAGGTTGTAAAGTAGAGTGGAATGTGCCAGGACAAACCCCCAGAAACTATGTCTACTTATTTGTTGTTGATATTCTCAGTTTAATTTTCATTTTTCTCAGAGCAAATTTGATTGCAATGTTGTGTTTGTTCTAGGTGTACAGAATGTCTTTCATTGATTCATATATCTTTTCATGTTTGGATCCTGTTCCGTAGAGATTATTACAGAATGTTGTGTAGACCTCTCTTGGTATTCGGTATGTCTGATGATTATATATTTTATAAGTATTAGCATATGTCTGTTAAACCCAATATCCTCCGTTATACATTCCTCACACCTTTCCGTTTGGTTAAGCACAAGCTTGTTTTCTGAACACGTGAGTGTCCTTCTCTGTGGAAATAGGTTCATTCCTATCAATTTTTACATAAGACCTATACGTGATATCATAGGATATGTGTCTCTCGCTTTCTGACTTACTTCAAGTTGTGTGATTGTCTGTAGCCTCGTCTATGGTGCTGCAAACGGCATTGTTTCATTCTTTTCTGTGTCTAATATTGCATTGTGTACATGGACCACTTTTTCGTCCATTCATCTGATGATGGACATTTTTGTTGCTTCCATGTCTTGGCTATTGTAAATACTGCTGCAATACACGATGTTCCATCCTGTGTCTTTTTGATGCTGGCTTTCACAGGTGACAGGCCCAATAGTGGGCCTTCCGGATCATATGGGGACTCAATTTTTACCTTTCAACGCACTGCCATTCTGTTCCTATTATTGGCGGTTACCAGTTTACATCCCACTT